>NW_023494807.1:10613574-11301085 GCF_904425465.1 Colossoma macropomum | reverse complement strand
GAGTGGAGAGATGTACAGAAGTGGAAAATGCAGTTAATGAGATTATCCAGGAAGCACTTTACTTCTTAGGTGGGGCTAATGGACGGTTATCGTCTGCAAAGCAGGGTGGCGTGCTCAAGCCCTTGTTCCTGCCATAATTGACCTGCTGCAGAGACTTCAAAACAGGTTGGTCATTTTAGTGCAAACCTAATAAAATTACCAGACTGACTTCCAATATTTCAGATTACTGCTGCAGAAGTGAGAAGGAGGAGAACGGGGGGGGGAAGAGAGGGTGGGGAGATGAAATAGGAAGGGAAGGAAGAGGTGAGAAGAAGAAAAGGCGAGTAAAGACGTGGGGGAGCGCAGATCACAACAAGAAATTAGAGGACAAGCAAGTCTCATCAAAAACAGAACAAGAAGGATAACTACGCCCCCTGCAGCCCGCTACATCTAGGTTGGGCTCCTTCTCATCATATCTGTGGTAGTAACGGTTTATGAGTGATTCACACAGGACAGGAATCTCGTCAAATGAGCGGCTACCTTTTTTTTTACCTTTCAGTATTTCAAATAATATATATTAACGTGAAATAAATATTTTTTTGTCTTAGTGTACAAACCGGAAACGTTGGGCCATTTTGTAAAATGCAGTAAAAACAAGAATCTGTAATTTGATAATTCTGTTAAATCTTTATTTAAATGACAAGCACAAAATGAAACAACTTTTAATGTTGTGCCTTGTCAACTTGATTGTATTTGTAAATAAAAACAAATTTGGAATTTGATGCCTGCAACACACTCAAAAAAAGTCGGGACAGGGCAAAATAAGAGTAAAAAGTTCATAGAATATTCAGGTTACACTGTTTTGAAACATTCCACAATACGCAGGGGAACTGGGAACAGGTGAAATAATATAAATGGATATGAAGGGTCCACCAAAGGCTCAGTCTCTGCAAGCAAAGATGGGTCATGGCTCACCACTGTGCCAAGCTGTGAAAGAATTATCAAACAGAACCTTTCCCAACACAAGACTGCATAGAACTTACGACTTTCACCATCTTCTGTACATAAAACTATGGAAAGATTCAAGGAATCTGGAGAAATCTCAGTCCATGTAGAGCGAGGCCGGAAACCACTGTTGAATGTGCGACCTTCGAGCCCTCAGACAAAATTGCATGAGAAACCATCAAGCTACTACGTTAAGTGTAGTCACATGGGCTCAGGAGAACTTCAGAAAACCGTTATCACTTGACACAGTCTGCCACTGCATTAAGAAATGCAACTTTAAACTCTGTTACGCAAGGAGAAAGCCATACATCAATTCTATGCAGAAACGCTGCCGAGTTCTCAGGGCTCGAGCTCATCTCAGACACCTTATCAGCTTGTTTTTGGGAAAAACGGCTGTTGAGTTCTCCGTGCCAAAGACAAAATGGACCATCCATCAACTAAAGGTGCAATGGGGGTGTATCAGTACTCACAGTGTGGGCGACTTGCATATGTGTGACGGTACCATCAAAGTGGAGGCATATATTGGGATTTTAGAGAGACATATGGTGTCATCAAGACAACAGGCCTCATTCTCCAATCTTAACTTTTTTTTTCTTAAATGTGTTCTTGGAAAAGGTCCTAAGAAAAAATCTACGTCAGATTCATGACGTGTTCTTAAAGCGCAGGGCTGTTCTCACCTTTGTGCTCTTGAGTGTGTGTAGATTCTGTTCTTACCCAAGAACAAATCCCACATAAGAGAACATTGGTGAGTCAGAGTCTTCGCAAAAAACAGCATAAGTGGGTTTTAAGATGAAATTTCAGTTGGTGAATGAGGCCCATTGCCTTTTCCTGGAAAGTCCATGGATATTTCAGCAAGACATTTCCAGGCCTCTTTCTGCATGCGCTACAAAGTGCCTTTTCGTAGACACAGAATTTATGTGCTTGACTGGAGTCTGCAGTTCAGATCTGTCTCCTATTGAAAATGTACACCATGAAGAGAATAATCAGACATTGACGACCCTGTTGAGCAGCTTTAGTCTCGTATCAAGTAAGAATAGGCAAAAATTCCACTCGCAAAACTGCAATGATTAGTATCCTAGTAACCTCATTAAACCACACGATAAATCAGACGATTAAATGGTGTAATTAAAAGGAAAGTTGATGTAACACAGTAGTAAACATGCCTCTGTACCAGCTTTTTTGAGTATGCTGCAGGAATCAAATTCTAAATTTGTTTATATTTACAATTAAGTTGGTCAGTAAAAACATCAGTAGTGTTTTCTTTGTACTTTTGTCAGTTAACTATGTTTAAGAGAATTAACGAATTACAGATTATTTATTTTTTATTGCATTTTACAAAATGTCCCAGCTTTTCCAGAAATGGGGTTTGTAGAATATTCAAACAGAGAGATATAAGAAAATATATGCTAAAATATTTCTAAATCTTTTTATTGAATCATAGTCATTGCTTTACCCGCTTTTCCTGGTTCTGTATTTTTATTATGTTAAACTAATGGTAAAACCTTATTCTCTGTTCATTTTGCTCGTGTTACTGTTTTGCTATCTGGTGCGAACCAGAGGAGGATGGGGTGCTTTTTTCTGTAAAGCTGCTTTGTGACGATTCCTGTTGTAAAAAACACTGTATAAATAAACTTTGACTTGACTTGAAAAATATTTGATAATTGCAGCCCTAGTCGAGTAATATTTGCGTCAGTTTTTAGCTTTGGCTAATATCTGCCAACGGACGTGTCGGTTGGACTCTAATTCGCACAAAAGAAACAACAAGACAAAATATATAATAAATACAAATTATACATTCAAAGTAATTTAATGCAGAAATTACATTGTTTTAACACCAAAAAGCATTAGACTTATCAGGTGCATTACGCTGCGTACAATTCTCCTGTAAAACACATCATTGCAGCGTTAGCTGATAATCAGTCCATTTTAAGCCAACACATTTTAAACCAGTTCTGTTTTCCTTCTGAATTGTTAGAATTGTCCAGAATTGAGTGTTATTATAACGGCCATGAAGAACTGAAGAAATCTTGATGCTGAGACATTGTGGATCAGAGCCGAGTCAACAGGAAGGCTCTTTCCCTGAAGAGGCCGTCTGAACCGGATCTTCTCACCTCAGAGCTTGGAGAAGAGAACTTGTTTGAGACTCTTCTTCTCCAAGGCTGCCTGAGCTGACTTCATGAGATCATCAGTCTGCAGCATGCTCATGTTCCACGTAGCCTGAGGACAAAGAGAGAAGGAACCTCAGTCAGCTGAGTGCTAAAACGACCACTCACACCCTGCCTGTCCAGAAGTCTGTAAACTCCAGAGTTAATTATGAACTGAAGGGTGTTTATAGTGAGTTTGTGCTGCAGTAACAGCCTCTACTCTTCTGGTAGGGCTTTACACTAGATCTGTAACATTGCTGTGAGGATTTGATTGAGCATTAGTGAGGTCAGGTACTGATGTTGGATGGTCAGTTCTGGATCACTCCAACTCATCCCAAAGGTACTGGATGGAGCTCCATCACTCCAGAGAACACAGTTCCACTGCTCCACAGCCCAATGCTGGGGGGCTTTATACCCCTCTAGCCTACGCATGGCATTGGGCATGGTGACCTTAGGCTCATGTGACCTTAGGCTGCTCCCGAGTGTCCCATTCTATCGGTCACTGCTTTTCTATGGAGATCATACAAGCTGTGCACAACTTAATGGTTAATTTAATGTTATAATTGTTATTATGAAATCTATTCTGCTTCTGTCAGATTCATATTGTTTTGTTCCTTTGTTTTATATAATTATCTTAACTTTTAATTACATTATTGTCTGCATTGATTTTTTAATTTTATGGAGAATTATCGTCCAAGATATTCTTTTATGCATTTAATTTTTTCTACTAAGTATCATCACTGTCCGAAACCATGTATTTCCATTTTTGTCCCTACATCATTTGAGCACACCAGCTGCCCTTTATATTGTGTAAACATATCATGTTCAGTGGACCAACAGAAATGGTCATAGAAAAGTCTCATTAAATTGATTTACATTAAAAGTAAACACTGTTGTTCCCCCTCTTCTGTATAGTTACTATTTTAGAGATACATTTTGGAGTTTTTTTGGACAGTGAAAATATGTTTTGTGTTCTTGTTATATTTTCTTTTCTAGGTCCTTGTCACAATCTGGAAAGTGCTTCAAAATAAACTGCTTGCATAAAAGCTACATCCATAAAGATCTGACTGTCAGCAATGGGTGACCTTAAAGTGGCTGAATTAAACTACAACTGTCTGGATACTTTTGGACAGACAGTGTTTGGGTTGGTTATATTTTCTAGTTTGTAGCTATGAGTGAAAATTATTGTTTTTTACTTAAATCTGGAAATAAACACAGAAATTGTAGTTTTTTTTTTCCAAAAATGAGAACCAAGAAAAATTACGATCAGTAAAATGAAAAATATTCAAATATAAGCAAAAGTGTGAAGTTGATCATGTTGAGCTGTTTGCAGCGTTTTCAGTCTGATCACTTCCAGTTAAGCTCGCATTCAGACGACTCTCTGGATTTGACCTGCTGCTAAGAGGCTTCTGCACAAGTTGTATAGCTCAAGCGCTTAAAGCAAAAGGAGGACATATCACCAAATACCAAGAAATTCTGAAATTCATGTTAAAATTTCAAAGATTCGACTCTTCACTAAAATGGTTACGCTATATCATTTGTAATGAAAATGTTTGTACTGAATAAGAAATGAATGCAAAATAGAAGCATTTCCATCAGTGCTCTCAGACCTTTGGACGCCACTGTGTAAAATAAGGCATTGTTTAGGCATCGTCACTATGAAATGCGTTGTCCCTAATCTACATTTTTTCTAAACAAGGTGGAACATTAGCCAAACAGCAAAGCCACATTTCTAACCCAGTGCTTCCAATAATGAACTTAAATTTGAGTTCTGCTCCGAGTCTCACCGCGAAATCCAGGCCCTCCCTCACGCTGTGGTCTCGGGAGAAGATAAGGTTGATTTTGGTGCTTTGGACAGCAACGGGGCTCCGGCATGCGATCTCTCCTGCGACCTCCATCGCTCCCGCCATCAGGGTCTCTTTATCAGGGAACACACGACTGCAGAGACACAGGAAAGAACAAACACACCAATAACTGTTATTAGTGATTAATCATTAACCATCAAACCTAAAATCATAAACACGACCTGTGAAATTATCAAACATCACTGCATTTTATATAAACAAGGCTTTAAGCTTTACTGAATAAAAAATGCAGACTAATGTAAAAGATATGACAGTAATGTAGTCTATTTACCATATTATTAGTCAAGTAAACCTGCGTACACTAAAAGTATGTGGACACCCCTCCTAATTACTGAGTTCAGGTGTTTGACACAACCATTGTTAACAGGTGTATAAAATCAAGCACATAGCCATGCAGTCTCCATAGGCAGTAGAATGGGTCGTACTGAGGAGCTCAGTGATTTTACATGTGGCACTTTCATAGGATACCACCTTTGTAAAAAGTCAGTTCATGGTATTTTACCCCTGCTAGATCTGCCCCAAACAACTGTAAGTGCTATTACTGTAAAACAAAAGAGAAAACAGCTCATCAGCACAAGAACTGAGCGTCGGGAGCTTCATGAAATGGGTTTTCATGGCCAAGCAGCTGTACACAAGCCTAAGATCACTATTTGCAATGCCAAGCGCTGGCTGGAGGGGTGTAAAGCGCACTGCCACTGGACTCTGGAGCAGTGGAAACGTGTTCTCTGGAGTGATGAATCTGGCGGTCTGATGGATGAATCAGGAGAACACTACCTAACGAAATGCATAGTGTCAGCAATAAAGTTTGGTGGAGGAGGGATGATGGGCTGGGGCTGTTTTTCAGTGATTGGGCCCCTTAGCTCCAGTGAAGGGTGATGTTATTGCTAAGCATACACCTTTGTTGCCTTTGGGACCATCGGAACCCCCATCCACCCTTTTGAAGGCCCGGATCCATAATCTTATGCAGTTTGAAAGAGATGTGATCCCCTCAGGATACTAAACATTCTCCAACCATCCTATCTGTGACTGGTGCAATCTACTGTAATGACATTGTGCAGAAACTCGTCTTTATTTGAGGTCCCCAAGCCAGCACCTGGGAGACATTCAGGGCTCCCTCCCCTCTGACATGACCTGAGGGTACACCTGTCCAGAACACCCCAGCGTTCTCCACTCCACTCTCTGCTTGTAAAATTTTGTGAAAGCCTTATTAGATTGTGTGAAATCCTCTGAATTTCTGGGAAAAGTAAGAGGGGCAAGTGCCATTTCTTGTCTATTGCCTTTTCTCCTTAAAGCAGGGAGATGACAAAGCCTCTAGAATTTTTTTTTTTGTTTTCAGGTTTAGTTTGTTTTTCTAGCCCTTAGTTGTTTTGTTTGTTATTCTGGCTCATTTGTTATTCTGGCCCCCCCATAACCACCACCTTACCCATGACTTTTAATATAATCTAAATAAATAACATCTGTTTAATTGTTCAAAAAGTGTCCAGTTTATGTTCTGGCAACAGGTACAGTCTTGTCCTGTACTGTACGTGATTTTTGTTTACCTGTTTTTATTTACCAGCAGTGAATATACAGTAGGAATAACACACCTGACCAGGCCGGAACTCTTGGCTTCATCCGCGTACATTTTCCTCGCAGTGAGAGCCAATTCATTCACCAAGCTGAAAACAAAAAACAAGAGGAAAAGTTAGAGAGCTGTATTTTATTATTTACCCACTTTACACTGCGCGTGACGACCCTCACCTTCCACTGCCGATCACTTTCGGAAGACGCTGCAAAGTTCCAACATCTGCCGCCAAGCCGATGTCGACCTCCTAAATGTAACACGGGAGTAATTTGGGATGTTGATGTTGTAAATTTGAATAAATATTTATTCAAACGACAACAAATATGAATATAGTTTAGATGCGCCCCCTTGAGGTAAAATTCTCACATGACATTTTCATGACTAGGGTTATTTTGTCAAAATTATGGCTATGAATGCTGAGCCAGGGTCGCTTTTGCCTTTCATATATACAGAATGGCTCTAATGGGCCTCCTTATGGTGAAATTCTTGTGCAATGCACTCTCAATACTGGGGTTATGAACACCCCAAAAACACAATAATGCCAAATTTAAAAACGGGTGAGGAGATTTTTTTAATTTAATGTTCTATTTAAGGAAAATCATTAATCATGATTAGAAAATACCAAAGAAAAACTTCACAATGGCTCAGTGGCAGCTAGCAGATTTGGTAGGATGGGTAGAAAAAATTGTTAGAACAAATTTTCTGGCAATATAGCTTACAGCAGCTTATAATGCTACTAATATAATCACTGCTAAATTAAGTTACCCACAAATCTAGCTAACACTATGTTTATCAGTGGAAAACAACCAACACTGATAAGTGATTAAACTATAGCATTTAACTTATTCAGCCTAAATGAAGGAAAAACAAAAAGAATAATCAGGATTTTTTAAAACCAAATATCGAAATGGTTCTTAAAAATACTGTGTATATATATATATATATATACATATATACACACACGTATGCTTTTTTTTTAATTTTTCAAATGCCTAAATTTTGCTGTTGATGTTTTGCCGTATTATGAAAAGAACAATGGATGGCTAGTTCAGTTGATCGCAAAAAGTTATTTAAAAATTAAATAAAAACACAGACGTTCTCTAGCCCACAGATTTGTTGAGATTTTTTAATATGGCCCTTTTAATGGCCAAGACTGACACCCCTGCTCTAGTCCTTCATCAGTGGTCACAGGATGCTACTGGCAGGATGTTTCTGGATGGTGGATTATTCTCAGTCCAGCAGTGACACTGAGGTGTGTAAATACTCCAGCAGCACTGCTGTGTCTGATCCACTCAGACCAGCGCAACACACACTAACACACCACCACCACATCAGTGTCACTGCAATGCTGAGAATGACCCACCACCCAAATAGTACCTGCTCTTTGGGGGTCCTGTGGGGGTCCTGACCACTGAAGAACAGGGTAAAAGTACGCTTACAAAGTATGCAGAGAAACAGATGGACTGCAGTCTGAAACTGTAGAACTACAGAGTGAAACTATATGGTCAGTGGAGCTGATAAAATGGACAAAGAGTGTAGAAACAAGGAGGTGGCCTTATAAAGTGGCCGGTTGGTATAATGATATGTCAGAGATGCAAGACAGTGCAGTAAAGTTCCTCATACCTTCACTTGAAACCAGGCGTCCTGCGTGCAGAGACGAATATCACAGGCGGTGATCATATCCACTCCTGCCAGAGGAAAACACACACTGAAATGATGTAATTTTCCTATAAATAAACAAATCTTCAGACATAAACACAATTTAGAGGAATTGTATTTTTTGCTGTTCCTTTAAAAGACCCATGTCCTACAACTTTATAGTATATTAGTTTTTTTTTCCTGAGATACACTTGTAATGTTTATGTGGCTTAAAACATAATTCATTTTTACATGAACATTTTCAAACTTCTCTGTTTCCCTTCAAATCAAACAGGCTGTTTTTGTTACTGTGCCTTTAAGACTGAAATGTGTAAATGAGCTCTATTCTGATTTGCTGCCTCATTTTAAAAAGCAGTCCAGCCTGAAACTCGCAGCAGCTAAACTGCTGTAAGCTAGAAAGGCAAATAGATGTTTCGGCAACATCACAAAAACAGTTATTTGAAAATGTGATGTTTCTGCAGTTTGTAGTTTCCCACATACAGAGTAGGGAGTGAATAGTTAGAAGTTTGACAATGTTTACATACTTAAATTCCATTTATGGGTCCTTTAAAACAAGGCAGACAAACTGAAACCGCAGATCAGGAAAGTGTTTAGACTGACCTGCTCCAACACACGCTCCGTGCACTGCGACCACCACGGGCTTCGGACACTGCGCACAAACAAAGTTTATACATGATTAGACAAACAATCCTAATTTGTTTTACTATCCATACAGATAAATTTTGAGAGCGAACGAGTATAGGACTTATCATCATCATCATCATCATCAACCATTTAGTCCAGATAGGGTCGTGCTAGCAGTTGGGAGAGCAGAGAATCCCACACAGCCCTGTTCCCCGCAACTTTCTCCAGCTCATTCCGGGGGACCCCAAGCCTCTTTCAAGCCAACTTGGAGATATAATCCCTCCAGCAGGTCCTAGGACAACTCCAGGGTCTTGTCCCAGTAGGCCGTGCCTGGAAACCCCCACCGGGAGGCATCCAGGGGACATCCTGATCAGATGCCCGAAACATCTCAACTGGCTCCTCTCAATGCGGAGGAGTAGCGGCTGTACTCCAAGCTCAAGTAGAGTGTAGCCCGCCACCCTGAGAAGAAAGCTCATTTCCGCCGCTTGTATTCGTGATCTCTCTGCCATCTCCCACTGTCTATACAGCACTGCACCGGTCCCCCCACGCTGGATCTTGCAGCATGGGGGGACCCACACAGTCACCTCACTGTCATCAACCACACCAATTATCTACAGTTCACATCAGTGTACAGCACTACTCTCTCGTGATAAGTTTAATAAAATGAAATTAAATTAAACATTAATTACACTTTAAATTGTATTATTTTGTTCTCTTTTGTGTCAGAACTGTTTATGAGATGTGTGAGATAGCTAGCTTGTTGTCTGCACCAACATGCAATTTTTTCTTCTTTGCCAGTTTCCAGTCCAGTCTTGGTCACATACCTTTCACAATGTGAAGCAAACTGCAAATGTCTAGTGTGACTATAAGTATTTGCACATAACTGTATGTCAGTTGCTATGCCACATAATTATGTGGTAAACGAACCTTTTCAATGACCGAGAAGGTTTCCTGGTATTTGGAAATAGTCTGGCGAACTTTCCATGATATCCTGGCAGTGTCGTCTCCTTCAGGCCGCAGTAAACCACTGGCCATGTCCATAAGGTCGATACCTGCACACAGAGTTTGGTTCAGTTTGTCCTCAGATACCAGGTGACCATTAAAATTAATTAATGGAACACTTCAGGAACCCCCTGGGTTACCATAACAAGAGTCAAGCAACACCTTTGCAACTGCCTGTGATACCACACCAACTGCCTATAAGCACATTAGCAATGCCTGGGATACTGCAGCAACTGTTTAGCAACTCCTAGACCACCACCAGGGATACCATAGGCATTGTGTGAAATACCCCCTTATTTTCGTTGGGTCCCATGGGCAAGTTTTCAGATTTACAGATATGCTGGGGCACACTAAAGTTCTTTAGGGGAATCCTGGCCACAGCTGCTAGGCTATGACGGATCAACTAGGTGAACCAGTTTGCAACAGCGCCATCCTGAGGCAGACCAGTGCTGTATCTTTGGTTAGTTAAGAATAAGAAAGACAGAAGTTGCTGATTGTGGGTGATGCAGCTGAACAATGAGCTTTCACTGAATCTGTATTTGAGCGTCTATTTTTTCCTCTAATGAACAGCATAACGTCATAATAAGCTTATTTTCAGGGACCTCCCAGAAATTAGATTTTAAGACATTCAGGGGGTCCAAGAGGTTAAACATAGAATCCCAGACTGCCCCTGTATTTCGCACCTTTGCCACAGCAACTGCCTAGAAGCACCTTAGCAACCACCGGGCATACCATATAAACGGTAAAGCAACATCTTAGCAACTTTAAAGGATGATTTTCGCTCCTGAGTGAAACTTGAAGAAACCGGGCAGTTAATTTTAAACTAACATTAGCTGGCTCAGTATGTCAGTGATGGATCACACCGCCTTACTGTCATCACTCCTACCACATCCATATCACAGTAGTCAAACACAAGCTAGCAGATATCTGGATTTCTCTACTCTGTCATGGTAATTTGAGGGGTGGAAGAACCACAATATGTCTGACGCTTGCTGTGTGAAAGACGGACCTCGGTGGCATTAACTGCAGTGTACCTAAAAGGAGGATGTTGTTTGCCTGGTGTGAGAGAATAACACCGCAGTTAATGCCACCAAGGTCTGTCTTTTTTGGTCTCGTTTCATCCCTGTAGTTCACTGCAATAACCTGAATTCAGACGTGCTGTGCACTGCTTCAAGTCAGCCAGCTGCTAAAAACAGCTAGACAGGGAGGCTAGTGTTTCACCACTCTCACATGCCCCACATACAGCATCTTCAGTTTACTTTCATTTAAATCGGTGCTGTAATTAGCAGGAACCCACTCCTTCCTTTCACTTTTGTTGCTTGGGAATGCATTAATACTAAAACATGACTGAGCACTGTAACACACAGACCACTTTGACTGCAGATGTGTGGAGCAGATGTGATTTAATGCTCATTTGGCGACCCATTTTAGCCCCCATCCCCTTTCTTATTGAAGTTCGCCCTCTCGAGGCCACAACAGAGTAGCGTCACTTTTCTACCAATGGAAAATGTCACCAGGACTGTCGCTGGAACGCAGAAATGTGAGATAATTATTGTTATTGTTTTATTGCCCAGCCTCAGCCTTGTCCTCAAACATAAATTCTTATTTAATAGTACAGACGTGGAAACATCCTACAGCTCTGCTACAGAATCATAAGAAGTGATGTTCAGTCAGAGAGAAATTATGAATGACTTTACCTGCAGTGAAAAGCTTCCCGGCACCTGAGAAAACGACCACACGGCACTCTGGGTCTTGAGCGATCTGATTAAAGCAGTCGACCATCTCACTGCAGAAAGGAAAACCACATTAAAGCAACGCTGACCTCATCACACAACATGTCATATGAAAATACTTGAATGGTCACTCTTTACCAAAACATTATTCATTACTTATTCAGTACTGCTTAGGGACCCTGTGGAATGGAACGCAGCTAGAGTCTTAGTATGAGGGCAGGGCCTTATTTTAGCCGTGCCCCTGCCTTTTAGAGCAGGAAGTGAGGCTGCATCCCTGACTCTCATGGCCACATGGTGAGCAGTTAGATCTCATTGTTTTGAAGTCAGTCTGTTCCAAAGTCTGAAAATCAGTGTGGAGTTCTGATGATGGAGACGAAGAGAGTGGAACAGTATACCTCCAGAAGGCCTGGTTCATGGCATTGCGTTTTTCTGGACGGTGCAGCTCCACGTGGGTGATGTGAGTGGCTGGTTGGCTGATTGCCAGGGTGGTGAAAGGTGGGGTGGGACCTCCTGAAGCAGACATTGCTCTAACAGCATTCAGCGCGGGACGCCACAGACCTCGACCTGTCAGTAGATCAATATATACAACAGTTAGTTCCAGGCACGCAAGCTGATTGGTTGAGAAGCGTTCTAACTGTGCTGTTATTTTACCATAACATCACAGGTTTTTTTTTTACAAACACTGTATCACTCCACTGAGACGCCGTTGCTAAGCAACAACCTTGACAGCTGTAGGAGACGCTCAAGCCATTTGAACGTTTTTACCTCTTACTTTGCCACAAACAGAAAATGGATACTTTAAGATCACATTTGACCGACAGCCGATTTGGTCAGACTCTGAAGATGAGACTACACTAAATTCCCAAACTGTCATCACCACTGAGCAGCTTTTCAGTCGGCAGCTGAGACAGAAGAACAGCTGAACAACCTGGAATCAGCCAGAAATAAACCCAATACCATTCGCCAAACACAATGGGCTGTAAGATGCTTTACAGACTGGCTGGACCAAAACAACATTGGCTGGCAAAAATTGACAAAACTGAGCTAAACTTGATATTGTGGCAGTTTTAAGGCTCAGTCTGATTTGGTCAGACTCTGAAGATCAGACTACACGTTTGGCAAATGGTATGGGGTTCATTTCCGGCTGATTCCAGGTTGTTTAGCTGTTCTGAACTATAATTTGGCGGAAGGAACTGCGAACATTAAAACATATTAAACACCGCGTTCACGACCCAGTTTATTAATTTCTTACTCTATTTATTTAACTGTTGTATAAAAGCAATAGAACACTCGAGGTCGTGTGTTATCGCCAATAACATCACAGCTGTGATGATCTACAGCGACCAAATCACAGCCGTGACGTTATTTCGCGATAACACACTCCCTCTCGTGTTCTATTGCTTAAATACGGCATATTTAGAGACATTCATAGTGGGATCAAACATTCAGTTCCGTTAGTCTTGTAAGTGAGGGACTTCAGAAAGTTAGTGGTGGTAGAAACGAGCAAGGTGGGTTTAAATCCTTTTGGAACTCTTGTGTTTGAAGCAGAGGTTTCAAAACAGCTGGAAACCCACATTACTTGCATGATTAGATACTGGATTCAGTTCATGTCAATCAGAATTACTGTCTGTGCTGCTTATCAATACAGTAACACTGATTACATGTGTCATTTTGTGTTTAATTGACAAAGCGTTAAACAGGCTAAGCTTAGTAGAACAGATCTTCTGTCATGCAACATCAATAGCTGACCTCACTAGTGCTCTTGTGGCTGAATGAGATCAAATCCTCACAGTAAGGCTGAGCAATATGACCATATTTTAATGTTATCGGGATAAATTGTGTCACAATACGCTTTTCTGAGCATATTGTGGATCTCATCAGTACTCAAAGAACACTAACTACATGTTTCATCACAAAGTGAACATAATTAGGCCTGTTTAACTGGATTTACTGCGGTTTGTAAAACACAGAATAAAAATAGTTGTAGTTGCAGCGTATTTAAAACCACTTTATGTAATTATTTTCTGTGAGGGAGCTTTTAGTGGTGGACGTCTGGTTCCTATCACCACCACTGTGAACAATTCTGAGTCAGTAATTTCTCTAGAACAGAGCGTTTCACACCAAACCATTCTGAATTACTCTTTTTACATCTTAACCATTTAATTATGTAGAATTTTTTTTTTTAAATAGGTGGAGTTTCACTTTAGTTCCGTTAGTTCGGAAAGAACAAAGACTTTTAAACAGAAAGCGTCTTTTATTTTCAATGTAAAGTGGTCATTGTACTTTGTCCAGATCGTGCTGGCCTAAGTTGTCAGAGTCATCCTGACCTTAGGACACCTTCAAAGGAATAAGTGCACAGCGGGCTGAATGCAGGCCACGCTGTGAACTTTCACCTACTTCCGTCTGTTTCGCTCCACAGCAGCTACACAACACAGCAATGCCAGATAATGGCGGGTTAAGACGAGTAAACACCAAACACTGAACAGTTGACATAAAATGCAGTTTTAAAGATCAATTAGATTTTATTTAGCTAGTGATCTTGATCAGGTTCAGCTGAGGTGACTAAGACGAGTAACGGTGGTTTCTAAAAATGTGCACATGACTCACAGTCCCTAGATATCAATGCAGTTATAAAAAGTAATATCAATGCGAGCTTCGTGCTCAATCGCTTGCATTTTCCGTTCCACCTTAAATGGTTCAGCAGGTGCGTTCTGGCGCCAGACGCGATAGAACGTACTCGCTGCGCCATTTAAGGTGGAACGGCGAAATCCGAACAAGACGCCAGCTCAAGCTTCTGATTTAGTAATTCGATTATATTTAAAATACAGCAACTGACTGCATTAGATCAGACAGACAGCTTTACTTACTTCCCACAAACGCAGATCTGATGATGGAGTTCATTGCTCTTTGTACCTGTTTCACTCTTTGCTCTCTAAGATAAACAGACAAGCAGCTTCAGAGTAACTTTACTGGCGGATGATCCTTCTTATATTTGAGACCTGAAGCGACCCGTTTCTGCTGCGACTCTGAATCTAAGTTACTCATTCATTTCCAACAACGACTTTATTCCATAAACCACAGAACGTATACATATATACATATATATAAACAGACTCTGCGTAAACATCTGTAATGGACACTCTTTCCCCGCCTGCTCGTACGGTGTCCGAGAAAGCTCATACAGGCTGGGCCACTTCAGAAAACGCAAGACTGAAAATAATGCGGATTTTAATCATTAATTTTAGGCTTTAAATTTTACGGAGCCCCTGAGGTGGCATGGGGTTTTTATATAAGGCATAGGCTAAAATTTACGACGGCGTTTTAGGGCCACTGTTAATGAAAATAAAAAGAGAAGACTTCGAGAACAAATGTGTAATATTTGTGGGGAAAAAATCATATTTCGAGAAAAAAATGTAATAAACTGAAACGTTTAGTTGCAGTTATTGCTGCACAAGAGAGTCACAGAGGTTCACATACTTACTCACAGATCTGTAATATTTGATAATTTTCCTCAATAAATAAATGACCAAGTCTAATATTTGTCTCATTTGTTTTATTTGGTTCTCTTTATCTACTTTTAGGACTTGTGTGAAAATCTGATGAGGTTTTAGGTCAAATTTATGCAGAAATACAGAAAATTCTAAAGGGTTCACAAACTTTCAAGCACCTCTGTAGTCCCCAAAGAAAACTCAGTTCAGATTTTGAACCATTTTACCATCAACATTCCATATAAACTCAGAAGACTCGTGTAGGTTCACTGGGGGTTTTGGATAGTAAATAAAATGTCTATATTTGTGTTGTAGTCATGGCAACCCCTGGTTCCTATCACCACCACTGTAAAGACATCTGAACCATTTTACACCAAACCACTCTGTTTACATCTCACATGGTGAATTATGAAGAAAAATTTGATAAATTGGTGGAATTCTCCTTCACAAACACAACCTGCCAAGTAAAACTGGAGTCTTTATGATCGATCATTTCACACCAAACCACTCTGAATTACTGTTTACATCTCACTCAATAGAAATGTTGAAAAAAGGTTGAAGAAATGTTGGAAAATGTTAGAACTGACCTTTAAACGTATCTGTATGATATAACTTCATGTTTTCTTTAATTTAAAGCACATTCCATACTAGAAGAATGCCAAATACATCGTTTATAGCTTATGGTTTCACTCCTTCACCAGCCAGAATGTCCTTACTGGTGCATATTTTGTGCCATTTCACTTATAGCTCTGATCACAGAAATGCATTAGATGTAATTAATTTGTACTGGCACTGAAATCACTGCACATCAGAGTAACACTAATATATTAAACCAGCCATGACAACAGACATCCATTATCACTATTTAATTTTATTTTACAATTAGAGAAAAACTTGGACACTGAAAAGTGAGGTGCTGAGCACACAGCTAACAGTCAATAATGGAAAGCAATTTAAAAGAAATACGTTAAACAAAAAAAAATAAAATACTGGTACAAAAGCATTTCACCTTTCTCCACTTCTATAAAAACAATAAATGTGACAGTTCTGCCAGGTTCACTCTCTCAGCTGCGGCTCACTCGGTAAAAGACGTGTTTGACGTGACTGCACACATGAAGGACCTATGAAGGACGATAAACGTAGCGGGGACAGTGAAGTTGTGGCGGTAAGGAGGGAATGCTCGAAACTCTGCGGTGACGAGTCTCAGTTTGCATGCTGCGCAGTGGAGAAGCACAGCTTCAGCGTGTACGGATACGGACCATCTAAAAAACAAAACAGAAGAACAGAGTTAGAGAGTGGACACTACAGGGGAGCTTATCACATAGCAGGACTTCTCAGTATAGCCAGGTCACTTAAAGGTGCAGTGTGTGAGGTTTAAAGCTATTAGATATTTTGTTTGTTCACGTCCGTCGACGCGCCGGAACAGTGCAAATGCAGCGTCAATGGTTGCTGCCGGTGCTGACTGACTTTTGTGTTGAGATAAGTTTGAGAACCCAAATTTTGACGAATGGAGGATCAGACTTATTATTTAGCACCTGAAAAAGTGAGGAAGGGGGAATCGTCTGTGTCAAAGAAGCAAAAATATGAAGCAAAACGAAATCAGGACAGACGACGGCAGAAAACCTGACGGCTACTGTAGGTCCTACTACACACTTGGAAAGAGAGGGGTGAGGGAAGTGGGGGTTCAGCAGGCTGCAATCTGAAGTCTCACCCCTAGATGCCACTAAATCTTACACACTGCACCTTTAAGCCCAAAATCTGTCCAAGAATAAAAGAGCTGAGGGACAATAAGTGACAGAGACAGTGGCAAAACACTATATGATGAAACATACCTTAGTTTAGTAATTCATTATTAATAAAAATCACAAACTCTATTAAGCACGTAGTTCCAAGTAGTTTGTTAAAGTAGGCTACAGCTGCAAAGCAACATCATAGAAAAAGGTTAAAAGAACAGCACAATTATTTATTATTTTTTAAACACAGAATAAAACTGATGTCTGCAGTCATTTTTGTGTGTGTGTGTGTGTGTGTGTGTGTGTTTGTGTGAGTGAGTGAGTGAGTGAGTGAAAAACACGTATATACATTTATTTTACAATTCTTGGAATGTGGCTTGGCCAATCAGATTTCACATCAGAACCATCTGCTATAAAAACTATAAATGACAAATGAGCTTATAATGCAAGTTCATTCGAGGGCAGTGATCCAGCACTTACTAGGGTTCTTCATCTGATAATGGTTCATCATAGCAAGAGCCTCCATGGCATCGTTAACAGACTCCCACTCTAACAGTCCTGACGAGCTCCTCTCTGAGGAGGCACCACCTGAAAACACAAGAAACCAGCATACAAATCAAACGGGCTGCATTAGGAGCGTCAAACTAATTTAGAAAGCAGGACCCTGATCAGTCAGAGCCAAGAACACATGATCCTCAAACATTTTTCTTCTTCACAAGCCAGAACGCAGCAGCTGGCGCTTACCTTTCGCTGCAAAGAGTTTAACATTCGATGGGCTCTTCACATCAAGTTCCTTGCAAATCTGAAAAAAGAGAAGAATAACTTTAGAATCAGAATTTTAATTAAACCTCATTTAGCCATTAGCTGTGTCTTCAGGTCACAAAGGAAAGAAAAAAAAAATGCAGTTTTTTATTAACCAGTTTTATTACATTACTGTGATGTCGATTCAAACAGGACTGCTATTACTGAGGTCGGCCAGTTATAGAAGGAGTTATGACTTAGCACGGGGTTCTCAACCTTTTCCACCCCAAGGGCCGACCTGTGTATACCTACAAAGCACAGCAGCTCACAGGAAAATTTTAGTTTTCTTTTTTTTCAAAACACAAAGATCATATCGGCCATTCTGGTTGTCTGACGGTTTGCAAAATGTGTGCAATACAATGTGAAAACGTTGGGTTTAATTCTGTGGCCCATAGATTGAAATCCCCTGGCTTGGCAGACTAGTAAAAACTCCATACATACTGGACTAAAGTCACAGATCGCGTTGGTAACAACTCAAAATCTGACAAACAAACAAACAAACGCTTTCCCAGCTCCAACAGGACTAATTTTCACTTGCATCCCAACTTGTTTCAGACCAAGTATGTACAGAAATTAAACAGAATTTTGGGGAAGCCGTTTCAGAAGTATTGCCCCTACTCTATTAATGTCTACTTCCGCCATTTAATCTGCTCTTCTGTTTTAATAATGTAATTTCTAGTTAAGTCATGTTCTTTACACATCAAAATGAAGCCAAAAATCTGGCTTAAAAAAAAAAATTTAACACTTCCCCAGATAAAACTAATCCGACTCGAACAGAGCTTTAATTTTTACTTGCAACCTAATATATAATTTGCATTTCCTAAAGCACTTGTTGGATGATACCCAACCCTCTTCACACCCACGCCTCTTTCTAAGGTGGGCTCACCTCAGAGAAGATGTCCGGCGAGGCCTCTGGGGGAGCGTTGAAGAAGTGCAGGACGTTGCTGGGATGCTGGATGCGGTTCTTGGCAGCCTGCTCTGGGGAAGTGAAGCGGTTGTTTCGGCTGCCGTGGAAGTCCTTGAAGCTGCTGGTGCCGTCCTCCAGCTCGTAAGACTGGCCTGGCATGATGGCCTGCTGCTTGGACACACTGGGAAGACGAGGAGAGACGTCCTTAACCAACAGAACTCAGTCACTATGTATTTTTTAATTTATTTATTAAACACAGTTAAAAAGCTTCCGATGTAATGTGCTTGAGGTCACTGTGTTCTCATAGCAACGTCATCTGTGAAGTCTGAAAGCAAATCAGACAATCTGCACTGACTTATTATTTTGCACATTTTAAAACTAGCATCTTTGTTACCCTTAACCACACCTAGGGGCCAAGTTGTGACATTTGCATATCTAGAAGGGGGTGACATGGCAAAAATATAGTACTGCAATATTATAATATTACAATATTAAAACAGTATATTATATATACACTGCAAGTAATTTTAATGCCACACAATGTATCATGATTTATTTTTTGAGACATTTAATTAGCAGGAACTGAGTAAAAACCTACCAGGGGTGCTACATTAAAAAAAATAGTCAAAAACTGTCAATACCATGATTTTACTTAACATTTATCACTAAATCCAGTTAAACAGGACTAATTTTGCTCTCTTTATAATGAAACAGCTGGTCAGTGTCTACCAGGACTGGAAATATCCACAATATGCTCAGAAAAGCATAATGTATTGTATTTGGACATAATTTATCACAATAAAGACATACATACATTCGTTTTGCCCAGGCCATGCACGCCTGTCACTTTTGGCTTAGTTGAACATCTCATGAAGGGCTTTTAAACTGGTTTTTGTGTAAATTAAAATTTATAAACAGCACTTGACAACAACAACGCTGCCCTCTAAAACGGCTCATGCGCTTATTTGGAGGATAACACTGTGCATCCAACAACAAAAGCAGCCCTGTATTCAGTGCTAAAAACATGGTAGCTCAGTTTCAACACGATAAAATGATTTTGCCCCACACACGTATGTGACGTCATTAGTCTCACCTGAACATAAAGGAACAGCTTTAATTATTTTTATTTCTAACCAGCCAGGCTTGTTGGGTTCATGTAGTTAAACAAGCTAAAAGTACAGGGTGATTCAAAAAGATTAAACTGATTTCAAAGCGCCATATTTTTACAACCGTGAGGTGCCGAGGAACCAATCACAATCCAATTGAAAGAGGGGGTCATAGAGTTTCTGACTGTCGGTGGAAGATGGCTCCCTTCAGTCTGCGAGATGAGACCCCTGATCAGAAAGCATTCTGCGTTCTCCACTTCAATAAGAGTGAATCCGTCATAACTGTGCAGCATGATTTTCGTGGGCAGTGAACCTCCAACAGCTCAGAGCGTTTGTCGTTGGTTCCACAACAGTGGATGATCTCCGAAATCGCACTGAAAGAGCCGTGAGTGCAGCGACACCCGACATGCTCAATCGAGTATGGGATGAATTTGACTATGGCGTTGATGTTGTCCGTAGAGCTGGAGGAGGTTCATACTGAGCACTCGTACAGTTACATAAACTTTATGCTCATTTAAACCATTTACAGTTTACTGCATTGTTCTGTAATGATGTACAAGTGAAATAAATCATTTTGAAATCAGATCAATCTTTTTGAATCACCCTGTATAAATTCCCTTGTTTGCCAAATGGTTATCTGCTGTCAAATGAGGAGAACTAATCAGTCTGTAGTTGACATTCCACAAGTGCAAAGACTTACCTGACGTTGAGTTTCTGGTTGAACAGGAAATGGTTATTTAGATGGCAAATGGCTCTGTCTACAGCATAGCAATCTCCCATTTCCACCATGGCAGCCCCTGGCTTGCTCTTCATAAACTTCACCTGAAATTGGAAAACAAGATGAGCCCTTCATCAGTTTGGCCCTATTTACAGTATTTGATTAGGTCATTAAGAAGGTCGCGCCGCCATGTTGGCAGGTGAGCTGTAACGCTGACTGCGCTCCGATTGAGCTTGTCTCATCACCTTTACTGCAGATACAGCCCAGACCAGAATGACCATTAAAAAGATGAAAAGATTTGCAGGCGCAGATGCGTCTCCAGAAAACGCTGCGAGAAGAAGATTAGCTAGACTGGTGGATATGGAGTCAAAAAGGGGTCAAAAAGATCTTGAGCTTGTAAAACGATATTCACACATATACATAAATTTGTAGTTAGAGCAACTACAGACAGGTAAAATACAGATTTGGAATCTGCAAATATGAAACGAAAATAAAAAAATCAAATTTACAAATGCATAAAAATATTCTGAATATATAGAAAGGATTTTTGAATGTGTAAAAAAGAAATGGCATTTGTAAATGAAATGAGAATGTGTGAATCAGTACTACTACTGTAAAAAAATATAGATATGCAAGTATAATCTTTTAATGTCTTTGCTGGATCAGTTATGGCTTTGTTACGCCATTACAACACCCGAATGGCGCAACCGTCTGAGTGTTGGCCCTATCATCATCATCATCAGAACGCAAGATCAGATCTGGCGGTTGGCGCTTTCCTCTGTCCAATGATGTTGCGTTAGTGGCAGTTCGAAAAGATGAGGTGGTGCTTCCCAGGTCTCGGAGGAAGCCTCTGTTCGCCCTCCTAGCGTTGGTAGTATGGTGTGATTGGGGGAGTCCTAACTAGTGGGTGGAATTGGAGACGACTAAATTGGGGAGAGAAGGGGGAAAAAAACAAACAAACAAAAAAAAACAAAAAAACAACCGTGCGACTGTGATGTCAACACAATACTGTCAATTGGAGCTGGATTAGTTTTATCTGGGGAGGTGCTGTAATTTGCGTAATTACCAACAAGATCACTGATTTCAATCCGGTACAAATCTGCAGTGTGTTTAGGTTTTACAAATCTCCTAAATAATAACTGTGGAGTGAATTATCTTCTATAACTGTTTGAACCCTGAGCTTCCTCAGTAACTGTAGACCTGCATGAATCGACATTATAATAATGGCGCTTCCATTTTTCTTTTGTGACCTAAAAATATGGCCAACAGCTAAATGGAGCTTGATATGACCCCATTCGTTAATCCTCAAGTTCGTGACAAAACTACTGAAATCCACAACATTCTGGTGATGGCCAAACGACAAGGAGAAGGAAAATAATCTCTCAGAAGTACCACTATCAAAGCAGTGCATTTTTTCAGTGTTGGGTGGCATTTGTGAAGCTCAAAGAACCCACTTTACTAGCCTAACAGTAGTTTATATTAGGGCTGAACGATTTGGGGAAAATATCTAATCTCGATTTTTTTAGACCAATTTTGCGACTGTGAATTTAATGCATTAATTTTCTATGAATTTAATGCATTAATTTTCTATGAATTAATTTGCAGGCTTGACTTTTTTTGCCCAGGAAGCCCAGAATATCCACTTTTTCTGGCATTAAGCTTGAATGCTGAGTGCGTCAGACTACCAGTTAGTAGTGATGTCACATATACAGAACGTGTGTGTTTTGTTGCTTGTGGTCCAACTCATCTAAAGGCAGCTTACAAGCTCTTATTAGTTTGTTTTCCATATAAAACTTGAGACATCATTGATAATGCATTATATAATAAAAAGCTCTTGCAATTTAAAATTTGCTGAAGATCTACTTTCCTACAGTGTTTAGTTCCAACCTGCATCTAACATGTCCTTATCTGACTATAGTAAATCTGATCTAGCCAATCAAAGAATTCTGAAGAAGATAATTAGCTGGAGCAGGTGTGGCAGACGGTGGTTGGAACCAGACAATGCAAAAAGGTCCACCAGGAGCAGGGCTGGTGACCATGGCTATATATCATTTAGCCGCATAACGTACTGTTATTGTTTGGAGCTTTCACAGCGTACTGTGGTATAAAACAGACAATTTCACCTGCTGTAACGGCCAGTAAAAGGTGTACTGTCTCCAAGACGTGCTGTACGGTAGCGAGAGAGAAAGTCTGCACTGTCACACAAAGATTACTGGACCAAGCTCTTCCTTCCTCTTTTATTTATTTTGTTTATTTTATGAGGCTTTGGTTTCAGTTCATGTACGAACGGACAGGTGAAGACCTGACTTAATATGGTCAAGAAGTTAATTTACTAACTACTTCAAATACCGTCAACATGACCTGTGAGTGTGATGAGTGTGCGCGCGAGTCAAAGGTACATTCAGGATCAGTCTTGCTCCGCTGTTGTGCACCTACACTAAATCATAAAGCAGCATTTCGCAATATTTTCAGGATATTTAAGAACCAATAAATTAATTAACGGAGAAAATCAGCAGATTAATTCATAATACATAATTATTAGTTGGATACAAAATAGTTAAAACCAACAGGAGTAAAATCCTGCTTTTACTGATTGCGAAACGCCGCATACCGTGAAGCCACGTTCTTCTCCGAGATGACTATCATAACGTTGCACAATGCTGACGTAAACCGTGCAAAAATGTCGATCCAGTTTCCAGTCATTTGGGGAAACTACACGGACGCTTTATCTCACACGTATGGGCCACTCAAATCACATTACCAGACATCCTGTGGTAAAATCTGGTAATCCAGCTTGAGTATGTGACACCTATTCCTACCCCACTCCTCCTTGCTTACCCGCTCCACGTTTCCATACAGGCAGAAGATGTTGAAGATCCTGTCCGCGTTTATTTTGGAGGGCTCCAGTCCGTAGACCATCATGACAGGGGATTCGGCATGTGGGCTGTATTCGCCTGGGGGCGGAGGGGGCGCGCCGTACTGGCCAGCATAGCGCTGGCTTCCGCCGCCCCGTCTCGGACCGCCCATTGACGGAGCCATGCGGCGCCCTTCGTAGCCGCTGTAGCTGTCGTCCTGGTATCCATGGTAACCCCCTGGACACGAAGGTACAAAGATATGGATCAGGGCTAAGGCTGGGAATATTCATAAGATTCCATTCTAGCTCTGAGTGACTCAACACAGCACCGTCTTGCTGCCACTGTGGATCTAAGCACCCAGTTTAACAAAAACCAGTCACTCCCCATTTGTTCTTTCCACTGCGACCGAATGTGTTGGGTGTTTGAGGGTGTCCGTCACAAGCCTTACCGTACTCTGGAGGGTGGTCTCCCAGCAGAGCCGGCTGCCTCTGACGCTTGTTGGGGTTGGCATTCATATCTGAGAGGCGAGAGAGGAGGGGAGGAGGCCAAGAAAAGAAAAAAAAGGGGGAATACAGAGGGAGAATGAAAGAGAAAGAGAGAGAGAGAGCATGGAAGATGAATTTGCTGAGAAGCAGCAGGATAGGAGTCTATTCTGTGTATACAGAGACATTCAATGATGTGAGCTTTGGACTGATGGCTTAAGACTGACAGCAAAGAGAAAAAGGGGGCAAAAAAACAAACACCAGAAGATAAAAGAGCAACACCAAGGAAACAAACAGATGGGCTGTAGTGAAATTCGCACCAACCCCAAATCTAACTCCACTGGCGTGCGGAAAAACAGGGAATGCAATGGAGACAAGTGGGAGCAACAACTCTAACAACTCGCCACCAACCAGAACGATCTTAATGGCTGATTGTGAGAATTATTTAAAATCATAGCATGGTGGATTAATAGGGGAAAAACAATGAGGCACACACCTTGATCGCCATTGCCATCAGCATCTGCACCTGTTCAGGTACACATATTGCAAAACAATCAATCTCACACTAGTTTCTGTGCATTCGTATCAACCTCAATCAAGACAGGCAGCTAAACTACACAAGAGCCTCCTAGAGCTTGAATTGAAGAGGAATTCGACCAATTGTTCAAAATTGAGCTATTTCGGTGGTTGAGATGTAAACAAAAGCCATTCAGAGCGTTGTAGGCAAACTATTTACAGTAGAGATGATAGGAACCAGGTGTCAGATACAGCCATTTTAGGTATTAAACACCATAATACTAAAATGGTAAGACAAAGGTAAAAATAGCATTCCTTGGAGAATAATGTCCCTTACATGTAGATCTACAAAAAAGGCATTAAAATCTAAATTTTAGGCCAAAGCCATTTCAAAAAAAGCTATTCAAGGTTCCCATCACCACCACTGTGACACAGTATGTCTCCCTAGAACAGCACACCACTCTGAATGTCAACCATTTAATTATGCAAAAACGTTTGAAAAATTCAATGCAATCCCCCTCGTCTCGTCCAAAGAGCCCCACGTTGCAGTATAGCAACTGAAGGAGAAAGACGGGGGTCCACAGGATGTACATTCATTTCTTGGTGAGGGGGAACAAAAGCAGGTTAGTCACAAATTTTTTTTTGTCACAGAACCTCTTGGAACAACAGAGAGCATCACTCCAAGACAACAGAAGCTTGGGGTTACTTACAGCTGGAAACTCAAGTTCGGGGAGGGGGGGGTAGAGGGTGGGGCAGGTGCTGTAAACCAGCCACCTCTTCGGCTCTGCCGCTTCAGTTTTAATACATTTCTTCCATTTGTCTCCCAACCCCGCTCACTTTCTCAGCCTCTCCTCAGTCCGAGATTAGTCTTCGCTTGGCTGCACACTTTCATTTGAACACATTTTCCTTCGCGGGGTGCTTTGTTGCCTTTTTGCACATTTTCAGACAGTTCCCTTTAGAGACAATGCCAAACCTGCGTCATATTGGAAGGCGTTACAAGGTAGTCATTGGACTAAAAAAATAGAAAGGAACAAAATCAGTCACACATTGTGGCAGAATAGTTTAGGAGATGCCTAAAGAGGGAGGAGGTATGTTGGAGGGTCAGTAAAGGTGGGAAGCAGGCTACGTCAGAGCATACGGCGTGTCTTTCTGCGTGTCTGTGCATCTACTCGCTGGCGTTTCGGTCGTGTCTTCGTCACCGGAGGACTATATATGTGGCATGTGAGCATGTTTGTGTCGATCAGCAGGAGGAGATTGTGAGGAAGAGGGGTCAGAGAGCAAGAGAGATACGACCAAAAGACGGGTAGGGCTCTGAGAAGGTTTCTTGAGCAACTGCAGTGTGTCTGTGGACGTCATCTGGTGTGAATGCACTGTTGTTCTGTTAACATCGTGTGCCTTTATCCCCCCTGAGGAGAGTCCCGTCAGCAGTGAAGTAAATAGTGGGGCTGTGTCACGGTGGAGTGTGCCTTGTTCTTGGGAAGTGTGTTGTGCCATAGGTAAAAGCTTCTTCGTGGCTGTAGGGCAGGTTCAGTAGGAGGATGAGTGCAGTGTTGTAAAGTGTCAGAATGTCTTGTTTCTGTACTGCAGGGCAGGGTAGGTGCTTTCCTTCTGCGTGGCAAAGGACAGTGGAAAATGCTCGCGCAGGTGTAGGACCATTGGGGGCTGGCTGGTGCGGTGTTGTTGAGGAAACTGGAATGTCTTCGATGCAAGTATGAAAAGTGCAGTGTCCAAGTGTGTTCTGTTGTAGCTGCTGATGTTCTGAGACAGTTTCTGTGCTTTTTTTGTTTGGTACATGTAGACGCTGAGGAGCAACTGGCCATGAGCAAGTATCATAAACTGTGTTCCTGAATACACAACTTTAAAGTCGACTGTCACAAGCAGCAGAGTAATTTGAGCGCAGTAGAGGTGTGGGGGGGAATTAATCGATTCTTAGATGCATCGCTTGAAAGATTCTGACTGGATTCACTGTTTATAAAGTAGAATACTTTGTTGAGCCTGTCTGGGACGAGGCAAGACAATGCAGGATCTTGCTGAAGTACACCTGCATTTGGTGTATATGAAGTAAAAGGCCCGAAAACACTAAAAATACCCTATTTAGGAACACTGATTTGCCTATTCTCTAGGGTATATTTCAGTTTTCCCGTCTTAATTTACATGCCCAAATCCTGAGGCAAATAAATTTTATGATCATAAACATGAAGCCATACGCTTACATGAAAAACTAACCGTTGAAAACCACATGGACTGGACGTGGCTCAGGAAATCACTTATTTACAATAAGTAAATAACATGAGTCACTTTTGTTTGTATCATTTTGAGAACACTTATAAAAAAAGTGTTACTCTGTATTATATTATTTTATGTGATTATCTTTCAAGATTTTTATTTAAAATCAACATTTGAAAAAAGCACCCGTGTTTACTGCCTAATATGTGATTATGCGATCTAAATATGAAACACAGGCTATATAAATAATAAATGGATCGAGATGCATTAAGATTCTAAATCTTTTCTTGTTTTTCTCTTAAATCATATTTTGGCACACTGAAGTAAAATCGAATCAAACTGAGGTGCCTGAAGTCCCACCTCTACTGCAGATAAACAGTGCTTAAAAAACTTGCCAGAAAAGCCACAAATTTAAACTAATGAACTGACCAATTTCTGCCTCAAAATGAACGACACGTGCTTAGTGGTCCAGTTGCTCCTCAGATCTTTGCCTTGTTGAGAAAGGGAGCTTGTGATTGAGTTTCACAAACATTTCATGAACAATGTCACAGAACTGCTGCTCCTCCACAGAGCAGGAGAATCACGTGACCCTCCGTGGAGAAGGTGAAGTTACGTGACATTGCTCCCGAAGGTCAATCTAACATGACCCAGTCCCACCCACGTACATCTGTTCCCCACAGTGGCAGTAAGGGTGCTGAGTAGTGTCAGAACAGAAGACGGATGTTTGTTCACTTTACCTTGGCTGCTCAGGTTTGGATTAGTGTAGTCCCACGTGTCCTGATCGTTCTTGAATACATTGAGTCGTGCTGGCTAAACAGGAGGAAAAAAAAAAAACACTGTTACAATACAATCTCTAGCAAGCAGAGACCATATATTACACTAATGTTAAATTTTCAATCTTTTATGTACTAAAAACATCAAGATACAAAGCTCTCATTATATATACACACACACTATACAAAGGAGTGTAACTACACACAATTTCCTCTGTAAAGTTTCCCTTTTAAGTTTATTAGAGCATCTAACATTGTAAAAGCACAATATTTGCAAACATGTTTTCTTTACGTTTCCCTCATAAGTGCCCAAATCGGATTTGGACGGTCAGACTGCTGTCGTATTTGCTCGCATATGCACACTAGTAGCTGTACTAACAGTGCTCACACGTACATGCTGACTAGGTAAGAGAAAAACACTTTCACTCTCACAGGTTCTTTTTGTGATGTGTAAATATGCACTGATGCATCATGTCATATATAAATATGCACAGCTTCTGATGACATGAACTGCACCGAATGATAAAGGGAGGGGGAAAAAAAAAAAAAAAAAAAAACCTACAAAAGTGGTCTGACTGGAAAGAGTCAGATTTCATGCCGATAATCCGTCCTTCTCAAGCTGGATATACTGAGAAATCAGATTTGAGCTGGTTGTCTGAAACAAGGCCTCATGGTGCATTTACACCACTCTTGCTAAATCAATGTTCCTTAATGAGTTTAAATTTGGAAAAAACAGGACTTGCGTTGTGGTTTACTATTAGAGTTCACCTGTATTTTTGTGCTTATCATCACCCAACTGCTTGGAGCATAAAATTTGAGATAAGCAGTTGTGTTTAAATAATACTAGCTTTGTCACTGGTCTCCCATGTTGTGCGGAAAATTTTGAAAAAAAGTGGAACCAAAGTTTCACATTCCTGATTGGGTAGACGCTTCATGTTGGCCTGATTCCGAATTCTCCAAATTCAACGGGACAGGTCAAACAGAACTAAAGTGTGATAAACTATAAGTAGTGAATACTGTGAGAACGCCCCCTGCTGTTTATCAGAGCGTCGCCGCTCCCCAGTTTCAGTCTCCCAAACGCTTTAGCCAAGCGCGCTAACGTTATTCCTCCTAATAAACAGACACGCATTCAGCTCCGTCTCCTCACTATTCACCACCATCACTGTAATATTTCATCATCAACATTAACACACGAAGGTAATCAGAGGGACGGTGGAGATCGAGTGTGCAGCGTCTGAGATTTTTAAAACGAGTTAGAAAAGAAAAACATCTCACAGTGAAAGCAGCGTTTTACAGTAGAAATAAATGGAGCTCATTATGCTGGTAGTGAACTATGCTGCCTGACAAAGCTGTCTAAAAACCATAGAAACCTTAAACAGAAGTTAGGACCCAGTTGGGGTTTATCCTAAAGTTAGGACAGTATTTAGGAGTTTTAGCCCAGTTAGGATGTTTGTGTGATACTGTTTTCTTATCTGTAATTAATGATGAAATTATGAAGTTAGGAACTGTTATTCTGTAACAGCTTCTGTCCTAAATTCAGTCCATACTGAAGTCATCATGGTGGCTGAACAGATAAGATTTCAAAGTTCCTGTATTACAGGCCCAGGTTTCTAAATACGATCAGCAGTTTCCTTAAAAGACTGCAAACAAGAGACACTCTGAAGATAGAAACAGGCTCACTAGACACTCAAGCTTTACATGACTTATTCTGTACTGAAACTGTTACACGTCACTATATATATATATATACATACTAAAAAGGACCTGATCAACGTAAGTAAAACTACTGAAGTCTATTTTTTTTCAGGTAACCAGAATTCTTAGCCCATTAAAATGAGCAACAGTCATAAAATCTCTCACATACTGGCCCTAATATTTGGCAAGAGAACCTCACTTACCTTGGCGTACTCAATCTTGAGTGTACAGCAGCCCGAGTATATATCTGCTCCATTGAGAGAGGCTTTGGCCCTCTGAGCACTCTGGACTGAATCAAATGTGGGAATAATTAAGGAAATAAGAGCCTAATAGAACAAACAGGTGGTGGGAATTACCTTCAAACAGAGATACACGACAAGCAGTTTAAGATTTTATGAGAAAATGTGACAAAAGAAACTAAATTTGAACAGTAAAGGAATAAGTTTAAAAAAAATATATCATCAACATTTTATTCCATTTATAGAGGAAAAGCTTTTATACTTTCCCACTTTTGCTTGTACTAAGTACTTTAGCCTGGTTAATAGTAATTCATCTAAAAAGGAGACTTTTATGGATAAAATTGGTAATTCACAGGTAAAAAACTAATTTGATGTTGAATAGACTAATAGAAATGGTCCAAAACTACTTGGAATCAATAATTTTTGTCCATTAGACTTCTATCAAAAGGATGTTCCACTCTTATATGTAAAAATGTGGATAATTTTATTTGTAATAGATATTGTAAAACTGTATAGTTGTACCACCTCAACATTCACTCAAAGATCTATAAAATGTGTGTAATTAAATTTAACACGTCACATTTTTATTTGTGAAAATTTTATCAGCTTTTTTTTCCCTAAAACATAGTTTCTAACTTATTAAAACTCAATAAAACAAAAAATATTACTGGTGTGAACTGAAATCAAAAGTGCTAAAACAACTTGAGGAAATGCCACAAAATGTACAACAATTATCTAAAATCAAATTTAAATCAACTTTGCAGTGCTCAAATGTAATGTTTGTGCTATTACTAATAACTTTTTCACTTGTTCAAACCAAATTTTTAATAGAAAAAGGAGATTCAAATATAAAACAGATTTCATTTGCTCCTCATAAGCTCAGCCTGCAGCAGTAAAGGATATTCTACCATAGCCTGGACACCATTTTTCCTGAAGATGACGATTCTTTGAACTGGACCGCAGTTGTTGCAAATGGTATATAGCACGTCCTGCGGGATAAAGATAAAAATTAAATAAATTATAATATGTGACGACTTCCCTTAACGCTCATAAGATAAACATACAGAGAGAAATGTGAGTGAGTGATAGTGCATTACCGTGGTGATGGGATAAATAGGATTCATGATTGTGAATAGCAAAACGTTATTAACACTGCGGGAGTCATCGGGATTGCCGGGTCGGGAAATCTTCTGACTGGTCGAGTAATTCACAAACGCAGGGTTTCCAGCGATGTAGATCTGGTTGTCATTGGCGTAGGTCACAGCGTTGCAGGAACCACTCATGTCCTCGTACTCCACCAGGGCCTGGCGCTTTTGGGGCATCAGCACTACATAACTACAGAAATTTAAGGCAGAGTTTACGGCTTAATTCCTCAAAGCGCAAGACATCTAAAGAAAAGGAGGCAGGTTACAACATGCATATCACCTAATGGTTCCAAACTCCTGAAGGGCTTCGACGAGGTCTGCTTCCAACACGCCGTCCACCAGCCCTCTTACATGGACCACAAGAGATGGAAGAGGTTTGTGAGGGTCATCGTAGCCCTCCTGCAGAACAGAATGGTTAAAATTAAAAGGGCAACTCCACCAATTATTGATAATTCCTTCATAATTATGCAGTTGAGTACACAAAGTCATTCAGAGAGCTTTGGTTCACAGCAGTGGTGATGAGGTCCAGAAAGAATGGTTCTGAGGTAAGGATGGGGCAAAACAGTCCCCAAAAACTTTACCATTTCAGATTTTCCACTATTTTACCTTCATCAACATTTCACATAAACGCTCAGAAGACACGTGTAGGTTCACTGGTGGTTTTGGATAGTAAATAAAATGTCTATATTTGTGTTGTAGTCATGGTGACCCCTGGTTCCACTGTAACTGTACTTAACTTGATTACACATACAATAATGTTTAACAATCACGAATAAGCAGGGACTCTTCGTTACTCTGGTTATTAACAAACAACGTAGCTAAGAAACAGGCCTGAAGTTGGCTTCATATTCGCCAGCTTCTATTTTCGAATTTCCGTTCCACCTTAAACAGTGCATCGGTTACACTGAGCTACCGCTGCATCATTTAAGGAGGAACGGAACATTCGGCTCAGTCTGGCTCGTAGCGGCGTAACTATTCGAGGCTGTAAGCACTGCTAACTCGCTATAGCTACATTCATTCATCTACTCTACTGGCTAGCAGCCTTCAAAGCTACGAAACCTTAGCTAGTTATGCCGTAAAGCTGCATTTCTGCCGTTTTAGTTAGTCTAAGGCTGCATTTCTGAACAAATCCGTGCTATAAAAGCCCGCCTGGTACCGTTAAGCCTCCCCAAAAAAGCCAAACAAAGAACGCTAAGCGAGCAGCTAATCTGGGTCACGGCTATTAGCTAACGGGCTAACTGCTCTTCCGAGCGCCTGCAGCGAATTTAGCATCAAAAACTGAACGGAACCAAAAGCGCCGGAGGAACGGAGACCGTTCCCTCGAGGCAAATGAGCCCCTGACACTTGCCACTCCGCCGTCGTTGTCGGTTTTTTGGCGCTTGGTCGCCCTGCCGCCCTCGCTGTAGTACCGCGCCGTCTGCGTAGCCATGTCGTCCCGTTAGCTTTTCCACACAGCCAGCTAACGAAAATGGACGAAATATACGAGAACCTGGGAACCCGCCCACCGCCACCTCCTGTTGGAGGAAACGGCCGACACAGACGGCCAATAGCAAACATACCACGACACAAGACGCGCCCTGATTGGCTGGTGCAATTTCTCGTTTATCGGTTGTTGGAAAAGCACAGAATAGCAAAATATAATTTTACAAAGATGCGTTATTTGAGTTTTACAATGAACTGCAAAGGAGAGGGAAAAATAGTATGTTCTGGTCAACCTTATATATATATATATACATATATATGTAGGGGGTTTCACCAGTAGTAAAAAAAAACAAAAAACAGTTAATGCAGGCTCAATTACTAAGAGCATAACTGGATCCTACGGAGCCCCTGAAGGGACATGGTGTAGGTAAAAGGAACATGGTGTATTTTTTTCTTAAGGTAAATATCTGGTGCGCACCAGATACTATGTGGTGAGCACTTGATACTATCAGGTGAGCACCCGATACATTCAGGTGAGCACCAAGTACTATCAGGTGAGTACCAGATATTATGGTGAGAAAAAATGTGTGTGTGTGCATCTGCATATCCATAAACTGTGTCAGGGTTCATTGGGCTCCATAGTATCATGACTTCACAGACCACTACTCTGTACACCGGCTGTGCTTGTTATCCTTCGTCATTTCGTCATGGAAGAAAACATTTATGACTTTTTAGTGTTGACGGGTGGCACAAGAACAAATAAAGTCACTTAAAGATGATAACGTAAGCTTGTTTAGACAGCTATAAAAACCTTAATAATATACCAATTTGTCCCTTTCAAAGAGATATAGCTAAATGTAGGCTGCCCTAACCTAGGTAGCTCTAAGGCTTGCATTGTTCTCTACGCAATGCATGTTTTTGCATTAAAACTATACACACCCGCGACAAAAATGAGCCAGTGGGCAAAATGTCTTCAAGTTTAAGTGACAAAGAGAACTTTTCCTCCTCGCAAAACGGATAAACGATTCCATTGGCTGGGTTACTTTCCACTTTGGAAAAGTGAAAGGAGCACAGACAGTTTCACCACCTCATTCAGCAGCTGGGACTTTTTACATAGTTTATAGCTAACTGTATATAGCAAAGGCAGCCTACATTTAGCTATATCTCTTTGTAAAGTATTAAGGTTTGTATAGCTGTCTGAACAAATAAACTTACCTTATCATCTTTAAGTAGCTTTATTTGTTCTTGTGCCACCTGTTGCCAGTGAACACCGGCACTGTTTATGCATATATGTATTTTTTTTTCTTACCACATAGTGTCTGGTGCTCACCTGATAGTATCGAGTGCTCACCACATAGTATCAGGTGCTCACTTGATAGTATCTGGTGCACACCAGATTTTTACCTAAAAAAAGCCCCTCAGGGGCTCCGTAGGATCCATAGTTTTGGATACTATTTTTAAAAATACGTTGGTTTTAACTTATCTGCTCTCAGAAAAATAAAATATCATGACACATCATGTATCATAAAACTTCTTGACGTATCACATTACGTTTTGCCATATCGCCCACCTCTAATATATGTACTTATTCAGAATGTTATTGTGTGAATGTGTTCAGAGTTGGTGTGTGCTTGTATTCGGAGTAGGTTGTAATTAAAGACATTACATTTAAAATGTGCATTCAAAGTAACTCCACATCATTTTCCCAACATATCTTTAAATTCAAGTAATATAACTTAGAATTTAATTTCACATACAAATGTAATCAGAAGTGAGCACAGCAGACAAACCTGCACTTTGGTACTGCTACAGTGAAATAATGACTGCACTAAAGGTAAATTGTTCATAAGCAACTGCTAGAAATACAAAAACTGTAGCATTTTTTATACACTTTTGCATAATTAAATGGTTGAGATGTAAACAGAGTCGTTCAGAGTGGTTTGGTGTGAAACGCTCTGTTTTTGAGAAACTTACAGAGTCAGTATTGTTCACAGTGGTGGTGATAGGAACCAAACGTCCATCTCTAAAACCTCCCTCTCATAAAGGTATTACACGAAATGGTTATGAATTCACTGCCTGATGTCTGAAATACTGTTTCATGATAGTTTTGGAATATTTTACCATCATCAACATTCCATATAAACTCAGAAGACTCATGTAGGTTCACTGGTAGTTTTGATAGTAAATAAAATGTCTATATTTGTGTTGTAGTCATGGCGACCGACCCCGGTTCCTATCACCACCACTGTAAAGACATCTGAACCATTTCACACCAAACCACTCTGAATTACTCTGTTTACATCTCAAACACTGAATTCTGCAAAAACTTTGGAAAATTGGTGGAATTCCCCTTTAGGTACAGAGTGCCTTACAAAACTGCAATGGAACTTTTCATGATGGATCTTTCAGCATAAAAACCAAAGATTGTTAATCGTCTTTTCCGTTTAATTAACTTTAATTAGATATAAAAGATTAATGACTAAAATGTAAAATGCACTTTCTAGTATACTTGAATATCATTTGAATATATGACATGTAACCAGTTACTACCACACACTTCTAATTTTACTGACATGCAAACGACCCAGTGTGTGAAGTTTCAGATGGTGATCCAGATTTACATCTGTTCTTAATTTTGAAACAGTAAATTAACCCAACAAATGGCTAAACGGTTCATATTAAAGTAACAATTTTTCCAAATTTCTGCATAACTCAGTGTGTGAGATGTAAACAGAGAGATTCAGAGTGGTTTGGTGTGAAATGGTTCAGATGTCTTTACAGTGGTGGTGATAGGAACCAGGGGTCACCATGACTACAACACAAATATAGACATTTTATTTACTATCCAAAACCCCCAGTGAACCTACACGAGTCTTCTGAGTTTCATGAGTTTAATGTATGTTTTCTTTGACTATATGACAGTCTGCATGTATCCCTCCACCATGAATGGATTTTTAATCAAAATCTTCTCAAAACTATCATAAGACAATGTCATTAGTCGGCGTATTCAAGACCATTTCATGTAGTAACTTTCTGTGAGGGAGCTTTTAGAGGTGTTCGTCTGGTTGCTATCACCACCACTGTGAAGCTTCTTTAGAAAGGAGCATTTCACACCAAACCTCTCTGAATGACTATGTAAATTATGACCCAGGTTTCCAGTAACATGTAACAATGTAATTGCTACTATAGAAAAGAAATCTACTGCATTACTGGGATGCTGTAAAGATACTTTTCTAGAATGATCTGTTAATTTACATGAATCAATATTTTAACGCTGTATCTGAAATAGCCAGTTTGTTCACATTGAAATCTGTGTATCAAATGTAAACAAGGCAACCAGACAAATTTCCACTTCACACAACCTTCCCTTCGTTCTCCACTCTGCCGTATGTTCACCAAATTCTTTCACATCATGCCATGAACTCTTTATTCGTTTCTTGTTCGTTTCCAGTGTACATCTACAAACCAACCAGAGGGGTAAAAAAGGAAGCCCTTTTATACCTACTATCATTTCTTTCTAGTCACTATGTAAGAAAGAAAAATACAAAAAATGCATAATTAAAGAGCAAAAATAAACTTATCTACTATTTTCATGTCATGGGAAACAAAAAAAAAGGAAAACAGAACTGAACGAAACAGAAACGTCATACGACAGAAGGTACAGGAGAAGAAAGCTAAGCGAGATAAGAAGGTAAGGAAGGTAAGTGATTTGGGTTAGGGGTTCTTCTCCTGCCGCTCGTCTCCAGGGGTGGGGCTGTTTTTCTGGCTGGGGGATCTGGAGCGGCTGGAACAGACAGAAAAAAAACAGATTCAGTGCAGAGAACGCGTATTTGACACAAAGCCACAGCCATTCAAGAACCTTTCGCAGCTCCGCCCCGGCTCTCCTTTAACGGCTCTGCTACAAGACTGCACTCTCATCAGAAACGCTCTGGAAATCCTTCACTGAAGAAATATTCTGACTAGGGCTGTCAATCAGCTGAACCGGCTTACGTTGATCTTCAAATAAAATCAGCAGCGATTCGTTCTCAGTTTTCATGATAAATAATACAGGTTTAAAAATTCTCCTACTGCTCTCTCTTGCAGTATGAAATAAAACCTGAGCCAAGTTTCTGAGCCAAGCCAACTTTTTAAATAGCCTTTTTATATATACAGTACTATGTAAACCAATTTAGACATCTTGTTCTGTAAAGCAAATTATTTATCTGTACAAATAAACACTAACATTAGAATTAATACAAATAAACTATCCCTGTGATTAGCTGTATATTTACAATTACCATCCAACACCTAGTTTATCTAACCAATACTTTAAATTTAATCAAGTGCTGTTGATGTGCATTGAGAAGACAGGAAACTAGGGCTGTCACTATCGTTTATATTAATAATAGCAAAATTTAACAATTATTTTGGTGTTTAGTTGAATAATCATACACGCCTTTATTGCAACAAACATTTAATTTTACTTTAAATACATACAATTTGCGACCACAAGCATTTGTGGGATTCGGTGAGGCGCACTAAAGCAGCACTAATGGCTCCCCCTTGTGGAGAATCTTCACACTGCTGAACACGGCTTTACCTGCCATGCTAATCACCTGCAGATGTATTTTTTTTCATACAAAATAATCACTAAGCAGATGCACATACATGACGTTAACTTAAATTTTAATAAATTATCTTCTGTAAAATCTGGTAATCGTGACAGAGAAAAAATTGCATGCATGTATCTCCTCTGGATTAACCATATTTATTCGAATGATCTGTGTTTATTCTATTGTTATATAATGTTTTTGCTGGCAGAAACACAATTACTGCCCAGATAAATAGTTTTAAACAATTTTCCTGGCTGCCATTTTTTTGCACATTTTTGCACAGCAAAAAAAAAATTTCTATTCTATGTAATCAGTACACTTCTTTATTGATTACTAAAATAACTGACAGGGACACCCTTAAATCAGACAACACTAAAACCTCGTGGGAAAGAATCTACGGCTTCCTCAATGTTAAAGGGCCCATATCACGAAAAACAGACCTTTCCATGCATTTTAAAATAACAGTTTGATGTAGCTAGCTACAAAAACACTCATACTAATATTCATTATTTACATATATTCGCCTACTGAGCCTACAGAAGTTTATCCCCATCCACTCACACCAAAGTTATAAGAAGTATTTAAACCTGGCCTGCTTTATAAATTAAGTCCAATGTCTATGAGCCAATCAGAAGAGGCTCATTTACCTGTATCTTTCTTAAAGACACAGTAATACAGCTTGTTTAATTCTAAGAGAGGTTGGAAAATGATTATGCAGAAGTGACTTACGACTGTTTTTGCTGCATTAACCCAAACAAAACAATAAAATGCGAGAAAAATGTGGGATATGGACCCTTTAAAAAATGACTGCCTACCTTCTGATTCATACAGTGCAGAATAAGCTACAGAATAAGAGAACAGGGACAGAGCTGAGAGTAACTTAAAACACAGAATTAAGACGACGACTTGCTTCAAGCAAGTCTGAGTTTGCCGGTTGCTGTTGACCGTGAGCATCAAGAGTGCTTTCATCTCATGACAGTTCAGAACCCAAGAACACTGCTCTCATATGTATCACGACCCATCTATACAAAAAATCCTCATTCTCTCTTCTTTAACAATACCACCAGGAACACATCCACTAATTACTGTAGTTGGAATCCCTCTTTCATGTGAGAAAAACCCAAAGAAGCCCTAAAACCAGGGTTAGATTGAAACACTGAAACACACAAACATACAGACAAACAGCGCTGCATGTGCTGCTTATGTTCACATGCAGACTCTCCCTCCATCTCAATACTGCTAAACGTGCCCTCGTCGACTTCACCTCATGACTCAAACGTGCGCAGGCCCTACTCGCAGGACACAGGGACAACGAGGAGCGGATTCATCCTAAAGGAACGCACTTCAGTATATCGGCATTAACAAACGATTTATTAAAAAAAACTTTGGTTGCAAAAAAAGGTCTTGATTGGGACTGATATTTGGATCTAGATATTTAGGTGGACTAAGTACAATGCTTCTGTACTTCAGTAAAAGTAGATGTAAATTGGTTAAATACTACTTAGGCACAAAAGTACATGCTTGTGAAGGAACTATAGTATAAAAAGTAAAGGTATTTTCAACTCAGACAAGTCTGTAATTGACTAGTAACTCCACTTGAACTGGCCCTCATCTGACTCTCGACTCTGACTAGTCTTTAATCGACTCGCAACGCAACTCGGACTAGTCCTCAATTGACCCGCAACTCTACTCAGACTAGTCCTTAATTGATATGCAGCTCAACTCAAACTAGTCCTTAAGTGACATGCAACTCGACTCCTGACTAGTCCTTAAGTGATATGTAACTCGACTCGGACTAGTCCTTAATTAACTAGCAACTCAACTCGGACTAGTCCTTAATTGATACGCAACACGGCTCGGACTAGTACGTAACTGACTCGCAACTCAACTTGGACTAGTCCTTAACTGACTCGCAACTCGACTCGGACTAGTCCTTAAGTGATCTGCAACTCTACTCACACTAGTCCTGAACTGATACGCAACTTGACTCGGACTAGTCCTTAACTGATACGCAACTCGACTCGGACTGGTCCTTAAGTGATTTGCAACTCTACTCACACTAGTCCTGAACTGATACGCAACTTGACTCGTACTAGTCATTAACTGATACGCAACTCGACTTGGACTAGTCCTTAATTGATTCGTCTTCACATAAAATGACTTGTGAACATCTCTGGCTAATACAGTAATGGAACATCGCCTATGATGGTGATGAGCAAGTCGACGAGGGTGTCTTAAGACAGTATTGAAGCAGAGAGGTTCTCTGTATCTCTCACTCACTCACAGCGGTGTTAATTAGTGCATGCTGTGCACACGCTCAATATTAAGCAAATGTTTACAAAAAAATCTGTGTGTTTCTTTTTTAAACTAAAACCAGGGCTCATATCAAGAAGGACATTAACTCTTGGGTTTTGGTTACCTTTAGGAGACAGTGGCGGAAACAACATACAGAGAAGCGACGGATGCTAGAACTCGAAGACACACTCGGAGGGTCTTGAAGTCTGATCTCTCGCCAGCTCTCTCCTCTCTCTCTCTCTCTCTCACACACCCTTCTCAGAAGCTAAGCAAGAAGGCGGAGCTTTGGAGGGAAGGGGGGGCATTCTGGTCTGCAGTAGTAGGAGTAGTAGTAGTGCATGGGTTCAGGGATAGGAGTGGGGTGGGTGGAACAACTGTTTGTGTACGCGCAGGAGGCGTCTCGTCAGAATTGTGCGTCGGACGACCTCTTTAAATCACCGTGGCGGAGGCTGATCTCAGGTAAGCTCTTTTGTCACACTCCTGGAGGACGCTTAACACGGCAAGGATGAACCCTGGTCAGTGCTTGAGCCGTCGACTCCCACACTCTTTAGAAAAAAACAAGAACAGCCTGCAGCAATTGGTCACCGGAGTCTGATCATGACATTTTTGTTTTTTGTGTTTTGTTTTTGGAGATTTGCGATCTGTAGCTAAGCAACATGAGGCTGAATCTGAGGGAGAAGAGAGAAGAGAAGATTCCCCAAGTTTTATCACACGCCCCCCCCCACCACCCTAAAAAACTACTAGCTCTTGGAAGTATGTATGTGAGTTAGCTCTGCATCTAAGCATGGGCCTGGACAGGTCACTGTAGACTGGGTTAGGATCCCCAGCCACTGTACAGGAGTTTAAATATGATAGCAATGAGCTGCGCTTATTTTCTGGAGCTGGTCAAAATCCCTAACTTCTAATTTTCCGCCTTCCCTGCAACTGCTGGGTCCGTCCATCTCCGTCGAAGGTCGTCCATCTGCGTAGTCAGGCTGGCTTACCTCTGGAGCAAGCCCGCCTTCCTGTGTGCATGTATGGTGAACTAAACCAAACTCTACAACTATAAGAAGCAAGTTCATCTAATCTAGCTCTACCTGTATGTCTCAATTTATAAAAGAAATGGATCTAAAACACATTCTTATCCACATCATTTCATTTATCATCGACAAAAAAACATGCTTTTAAATAATCAAACAACTGATCAGAAGAATTACAAGGTAAAGTAGGTATGAAATTGCTGGAGAAACCTCAAAGAAAAAAAAAAATTACCTGTCCCTCTTTGGGCTGGGAGAGCCGGACCTGGATCGAGAGCGAGAGCGCGAGGCCGATCTGGAGCGAGAGCGAGATCGAGAGCGACTGAAAGGAGAACAAACCCAATTCTGAAGTAAGGACTGGATCACAAAGAGCATAACAAGTGCTAATGGTCATGGACCGATGCCTTACCTCCGAACAGGAGTCCTGGACTTAGAGCGGGCTGGAGAACCAGACCTTAACGGTTAGGACACAAGGAAAGTTAGTTTGTTTGAGCCGAATGATACTGGGCTCAACATGGCCTTCATTTACTAATCAATAAATACAAACAAACGAGCATAATTAAGGCCTAAGGTTTCTTTGAAGACTTTTCACTTATTAATATTACGAATTATTATCTATGATGTATTATTCAGTATTTACTATGAATTTTCAGTATCTACTACAGATTTTACAGCATCTACTATGGATTATTCAACATATCGCTGTTGTCAGAAGAAAACCTTGTATCTCCAAAATGGTAACTTTACAGGAGAAGGAAAAAACCTACTTAACTTTAATGTAAGTCAATGGAACCAGAATTTTTTCAAAGTCATTTTGGGTTGTTTCTTTTGGTCCATTCATCATTAAATTTACACACAATGCAAAGGACAACAGGTATTTTCAAATTATATCAAAAACTGAAAAATGACAAAAATGGAGATACGAGGTTTTCTTCCGACAACAGCGATACACTATGAATGATGAAATAACTATCATGTATTATTCAGCATTTATTATGAATTATTCAGCTTTCAACTCTAGAAGACTAATCCTTAATTGACGTGTACTTGCATAAAGTGAACATCTCTGGCTAATACAGAAATGAAACAGCAATTAATTATTCTGTAATTACTATGAATTATTTAGCATATACTACAAATTATTCCATAGTGATTATGACATTCAATAACTACTATGATTTTTTTCAATATAAACTATATATTGTACAGTAACTGCCATTAATTATTCAGCATCCATGAATTAAGTACTATAAGTACTATACTCGGTAATTACTATATATGTACACTATTCTGTATCTACTATAAATTATTCAGTAACCACTACGAAACTCCTTTGCTTGACAAAATGGCAGCTATTACCACTGTAATCTAGTTGGCAGCTTACCTGCTCTTGCGCTTCGAATAAGATGGAGAACGGTATCTCCTGTGAAAACACAAAAGACAATGTTAGCATCCTCACTTTCTTTCTCCAAATATATTATTTGCTCCCAAATCAACACAACGCAACCTGGAACTACACAAGCTCTAGAGGGTTTAGGTGCAGTAACGTACCCACTGCACAGTCTAATGTAGTTTCTTTTTTTGATATAATTTTCTTAAAGTTAATAAACCACTTCAATAGATGATGACAACGTCTTACGCATTACAACACCAGTTTATGAGTAAAATGTCCTTTAGCCAGGGTTCAAACTTAACACTGAACGACAAAATGAAGTAAAAAATTTGCCAGAAAAATAAAAACCCACTTTTTTTCCGAATTATCATGGACCACCCAGTTCATACCTACTGAACACTTTTCAATACATAATGACCACTGTACTGTAAAGAAGAATTTATTTTATATTAATGTGGCTATTCCACATACTTCAGATTGAAAATAATAATACAATTACTAACCGATCATTGCTGCGGCTTCGAGAGCGTGAGCGGTTGCGTCGGCCTCTTGATCTGGACCTGGACCGAGATCGGGACCTGCGAGAAGGAAAATACAGCCAAAACAGTTTTGTACAAGTACCACAGACTGAAAATGTAGAGTTGAACTGGGACATTTGAATGTGCTTATTTTTGGCACCTCTCAACACTTCAATAATCTTCCATGGTGCTTCAGTCACTGTCAAAACCACAAGACACACCAGTCGTTTTAGAACAGGAAACTACTTTACATCATCAGGAAGCTGTGAATGTCTTTCAACAGGGTAGTGAAGTTAGTTAGTTAGTTCACTGTCCTCCCGAGAGGAAATTCTAGTCCACATTCAAGTGCTCAATATAACAATGAGTAATATATACAGTTTCTTTAAGGAACATTGCGTTTTATGTCCATATCATGCAGCCTATTGTAAAAAATGCTTTTAAGTATTCTGATGTTATATTTTTGCTTTTTTACCCAGCTTCATCCACAGGACAAACATATCAATACAATAACATACAAGTGATATGAAAGACAGTGTTTATTGTATTAAAGTATATACACCTATCAGGCATAACATTATGACCACCTCCTTGTTTCTACGCTCACTGTCCATTTTATCAGCTCCACTTACTATATAGGTGCACTTTGTAGTTCTACAGTTACAGACTGTAGTCCATCTGTTTCTCTGCATACTTTGTTAGCACCCTTTTACCCTGTTCTTCAGTGGTCAGGACCCCCATGGACCCTCACAGAGCAGGTACTATTTGGGTGGCGGATCACTCTCAGCACTACAGTAACACTAACATGGTGGTGGTGTGTTAGTGTGTGTTGTGCTGGTATGAGTGGATCAGACACAGCAGTGCTGCTGGAGTTTTTAAACACTGTGTCCACTCACTGTCCACTCTATTAGACCTCTACCTTGTCAGTCCACCTTGTAGATGTAAAGTCAGAGACGACAGCTCATCTGCTGCTGCACAGTGTGTGCTGCTCATCCTCTAGTCCTTCATCAGTGGTCACAGGACGCTGTTGGCTGGGTATTTTTGGTTGGTGGACTATTCTCAGTCCAGAAGTGACACTGAGGTGTTTAAAAACTCCAGCAGCACTGCTGTATCTGATCCACTCAGACCAGCGCAACACACACTAACACACCACCATCACGTCAACGTCACTGCAGTGCTGAGAATGATCCACCCAAATAGTACCTGCTCTGTGGGGGTCCTGACCACTGAAGAACAGGGTTAAAGTAGGACCCCCTATAGCCCAGCGAAGTGCAGCAACTCGACAACTCAACGTGGCACCCACTATTATGCCTTGTTTGAATGCTGATAATTCACGTCACCTTGCCATGAGCACGTTGGCCAGTGTAACTTCACTCACAAGGTAACACCTCACAACTTATACAGGCGTGGACGTCCCAAACCGTCCCCAGAGGTAACGCCACTTCATAATCAATTTACATACTGCTATCCCATCACTTTTGGCACATCGGTGTGTAATACAAAACGATTAAGCATGACAGATAATAGAATATAATAGAAAACAACTAAGCATGATAGACAATAGAGTACAACAGAGCATAGTAGATAATAAAATACACTAGAAAACAATAGAGAATGTATAATAGAATATTAGAGAATAATAGAATACAATAGAGAATCATTGAGCATAATAGAATATAATAAAGTAGGATAAATAATAGAATATAATAGAATACAGTAGAGAATGCCTGTCAGAAAGGCTGTACCTGCTCCGGCGTCCCCTTTTGCTGAAGCGATAGCAGTCGTAGGCATAGTGGCCCCTGTCTCCGCACTGATAGCATCGATCGCTGGGGTCAAACGGGCGGCGGCTCGGTCGGCCGTATCGGCTCTTGCGGGACATCCCCGTGGACAGTTCCACACGAATCCGAGATCCGCATAGAACCCTGAAAACGTGGAACATGAGAAGAAGAACATGAATAAAAAGGTGTGATGACTAGGGACACACAATGATATCGGAATCATATCGGTATTGGCCGATATTTGTTTTTTTAAACATCATCAGCACTCTGCCAATAATCAAACCAACATCTGATGACGCGTTTACTGTACTGCATGCATTGTAATTTATATATACGCACATAAACAAGACCTGCAGCTACTCAGCCCTTTAATTGGCTCCCTCAGGAAAAAAAAATTGGTATGATATTTTAATAGCTTGAATCAGCTTCTTGTTGGAATTTTCCTTAAAATCCTTAAAAGCCATGAAGCACTCAAGCACCATTTAAGGTGGAACGGGAAAATCTGGTGAACAGGAAGCCGACTTGAGCCTCGTCTAAATCACTGTGTGGGAAAATACTATCAGCATTAAAACTATGTGTAGGATGTGCTGATAACCAATCACCCTGTCAAAAAAACACGATCAGCATTAGACATATGAAGCTGAAGTCAGCTCCTAATTCGCCAGCTTCTTGTTCGACTTTTCCTATTCCACTTTAAAAGGTGCAGCAGTCATTCTGGCACCTGAGGCAGCGAGAGCCTATAAAAGCTAGATTCAAGTTAATTTTTACACTCTACCCATACAAATTCGCAATAAAGCGTTCAGCATCACATCATGCTTGGCATCAGTTTATTACCTCTACACAGGCTGTTTTGAAGCTGGAAAATACAAGTTGAAAAAGGCTAGGCTAGCTGCGTTAGCTGAGATCACGTTACCGTTAGCATTTGTCTGTTTATCTAGAGGACTGATTGTCTTTCTTTGCATAAAGTTCATACCACATATGATAGAACTGAAAGATTAATCGCATTTATATTGAAATCACAATATAAGAAAGTGCAATTTTCAAATTGCAGGAGCTTTTTTTAGTCATAGCCTACATTATAAACATCTCTTAAGTTTTAAGTGGGGAAATTTAACTACTAAATTAGTGAACTACTAATTTTAACTAATAACACAGAGCTTGTGAACTGCCTGCAGATTAGTTAGACCAATCAGAGGCAACCAAACCCCCAGAGCTGTGACATCACAATCACAACTTAGTGGCTGTCCGGCACACTACATTCAGGGGTCAAGTCTCAGGCTACAAAAGCGAATATTCTGGTGTTCTTGGCTAAAACACAGGCCTGAACCTTAATTTAGAAAATTACCGCAATTTTAATCACAGTTGCAATGTTAGACCAAAAAATTGCAATTCGATATTTTCCCCAAATCGTTCAGCCCTAACATGTGATCTACTGTGGCTTTCTGTGGTCTCAACATGGCTTTAATTTAATGTAGGTTGTAAAATGCGCTGTGCCCTGTGACAGAATTAAACAACACTCGGTGCAGTTTTGCCTGCCCAAGACGTAAAAATATGTACACAGAAACGTTGGATACTGGCACAGGCATCGGCCAGTATGTGCATGTAATATACTGTATATCGGCATTGCCCAGATTTGCCATATTGTTGTATTCTTAGTGATAACATCTTCATCCACATGTGAAACAGTGGTGATTTTACAATAATAAAACATAATTTTCTTCGTGTTTGCTGATTCCTGGATCCCTGAAATTTCAAAATGTGACTGACACACTACCTTAATCCATAAGGATTTACACCTACTTTCCATCCATTCCCTTCACAGCGTCCTCTGCATCCCGGGCGTCTTCATATTCCACAAAGGCGAAGCCGGGTGGGTTCCTCGCCACCCAGACGCTGCGCAGAGGGCCGTAGTAGCTAAAAGCTCTCTCCAGTTCACCTTTAGCGGCTCCGCTGCCCAAATCCCCAACATACACTTTGCATTCTAAGTTGCGGGAGGAACCGCGAGACGATGACGAGGAGTAGTATGACATCCCTCTCCTTATCTGCAAAAAGGAAGAGAAAAGGCACTCAGCACACCTGCCCCAAGTTCAAAAACAGCTGAAAATCTTTTTACTTCAGCATTTTTTAGCTTTGTTTTACATTGGCCTATTTTATATATTTAATATTTTTTTATATTCTATTTTAATTAAATTTTACTTTCCCTTTTGTATTATATTTAACTGCTTTACTGATTTCTACACTGTTTGAAAGATCATTATTAACAAGCATAATGATGATGATGATGATGATGATTATCATCACAGTGTTTTGACATCAAATCACAACAATCAGCTACACTCATAAAAAAGATGGTTCTCCAAGGGTTCTATAGTAAATAGAATAGTTCTATTTAGGACCATGAATTCTATATAGAACCATTCCATACTTAATGGTTCTCTGCATGGTGAAATGGTTCTTCAGACTGATGGAGAACGTGTTCTAAATTGGTCTTTGTAGCATTAAAAAAGGGTTCCTCTATTGTTACGATGTATACAAAAGCTTGTATACAATAGAGCCAATAGAGCCCTTTTCCAAAAAAAAAGGTTCTTTGCAGAGCCATAAACAACACATTCTCCATTAACCTTAAGAACCATTTCACCATGCAGAGAACCATTTAAGCACGCAAATGGTTCCATACAGAACTCATGGCTCTAAACAGAACCACTCCGTTTGCTAAAGAACTTGGGAAAAAACATCTTATTTAGATTATATTTGTATTTAGCTAACCTACACAGGTAGCAATACGCTTGTTTGTGTTAGTTATTGGTAGGTGACAAGGCTGCAAATGTACCTGCAGCACCGTTTAAGGTGGAACGGGAAATTCGAATAACAACCAACTTTCGCTTCGTTGATAACGTTAGCTGGTAATCTAGCGAACTAACCTAATTAATATTATTAAGCCAATGCTAAGCGATCAGTTGTGCTGGAATAAGGTGTACATACATTTACAGAATCAATATTTTATACACAGATAGATGTTTCACTGTTTATTTTTGCAGTTATTGATCAGCAGGCTAGCGTTAGCTACTTAGCTTAGCTAGCAAAAAAGGCTGCGAACCAGAGTTTTAAATATATCCTAACCTCACTGCAGCCACCTTTGTTCATATGCATACGCATTTATTTTTCTGTAATATTTCCAGTTTCTCGAAGAAAAACAGACGTTTAGCCAGTTCTGTGTAAGTTATAGAGCGATTTGCTGCGCTGGCTAACGAAATGTTCAAGGATAACCATGCAGCTAATAATCGCTAGCTAGCTCACACGGCGATTATAACAATAGATCTTACCTCTTTCAGCTAATTTTTATATCCAGTTTTTCAAAAACACAATTAAACAGTGGAGAATTGACAAATTAATGCGATGGCTTTTGAAACTAATGAGCAACATCAGCCATAAAGAAGTTAGCGTTAGCGTTAGCTGCGCTCTCTCCGAGGCGAGTCAATAACAGGAAGCGCCCCTAGAGTTTCACAGTGGGGTATCGGGCGATACTGACACCAATCGATATCATGATATTTTCCGAATTTATCACGATATCACGGTATCAGTTGATATTTAGGTTGGCATTAACAAAGTAAATGTATGGAAACCCGTTTCCACCAGTGGAGAAATATATCTACGTATATATATATATATATAATATATATATATAATATATAATATGTATATATAAGTATTCCATAATAATGACTTGTAACTATAAAAATGACAGCATTTGTGCCATTTCATAATTATGAAGTAACATTTCATAATTATGACTTCCTATCTCATAATACTTACTTACTATTTCATAATAATGGGAAAGTAAATTTAATTTAATCTCATTATTTTGAGATACTGAATCACTATTATGAGATACTGAGTCATAATAATGAGAAAGTAAGTCATAATTACGACATTCTAAGTCATAACTATGAGATCAGAAGGTGTTTGTTCTCACACTGAAAAAATAGGTGAGTCAAAGTTTCATCAGCAGATCCACAGAAGGAGCAAAAGCTATCAATGTCAACAAATTTGGAATATTTTTATAGTATTTATAATTCACAGATAAAAGCACTGACGTTGCGAATGATGTAACACACTGCAGAAGTTCCCGGATGTAGCCTGTTCGCTAACACACAGCGCGAAGGTCGTGCAGAGAGCAGAGCACCCAGACTGAAGCGGAGAACAAACTAACTTTACCAACATAAACTGCAGCCAGGAGAGTCAGAAACTCTCTAACTTAATTCTAATTAGTCATATCATTAAAAATGCCCAGAGGAAGTCGCAGCCGAACATCGAGGATGGCTCCTCCGAGGTAAAATATCCCTAAACCAGTCCGGTTAGCAGCCGCTAGGCTAACGGCCACTACATGACCAGCATTAGCATGTTAACCAGCTCAAAGGGGAACTCCACCGATTTAAAAAAAAAACCTGCATACCGAAATGGCTGAAATGTAAACAGAGTCGTTCAGAGCGGTTTGGTGTGAAACGCTCCGTTCTAGAGAAACTTACCGAGTCAGAATTGTTCACAGTGGTGGTGATAGGAACCAGACGTCCACCTCTAAAAGCTCCCTCACAGAAAGTTACTACATAAAATGGTTATGAATAATATTTTAACCTCGTATTCTCCAGGGTGTATTTTGGGTGTTCCATCTGAATTTACGTGACCAAATCGTAAGGCAAATTATTCAGGAACTGCGTGAAATAAATTTTTATTTTATTTACTTAAAAAGTTCCCCTAAAATTAACAGAATGCTTACAATTTACTGCTGAAAGCCAAAAATCTTAGACGCTCTTTGTATTATTTTAGAAAAATAATTTTTACAGAGCAGATCACTGAAGAGACGCCATCTGTTTATAGTTTATAGCCCAGATTTGTGGAAAAATGGGTCGACTTTCAGTAGAAAAAAAAAAAACCTGTGAGTTAAGCTTCTTTTATTATACTGACATCACCCATCTATTTGACTGGAAAAAAGTCAGTTACAGCTCTGATGTGACACCCACCTTTTGAATGTAGCTTATGAAATATGAAAGTTATGAAGAATCTGACGAAGTGCGTTTTGGAACCACCGGTGGTCTCAAGGAGTTGAAAAGGTTTATTTAATCAGTTTAATCAGTCCATGAGTTCTCCATTGATCCATTCCATGCTTAAATGGTTCTTTTCATGGTGAAATGGTTCTTCTGATTCATTGATGTGTTGTAAATGGTTCTATATGGCACCAAAAAGGGTTTTTTCATTGTTGCAAGCTTGACATCGTAACAGTAGAGGAACCATTTTGGGCACTATATAGAACCCCTTTCAAAAAGGTTCTATATAGAACCATATACAGCATGTTCTCCATCAATCTGAAGAACCATTTCATCATGAAATAGTTCTATATAGAACTCATGAACTCATAGAACCCTTGAAAAAATAACTTGTGTATTTCATATATGTGTATATGTAGTATGCAGAGAAACAGATGGACTACAGTCTGTTATTGTAGAACTACAAAGTGCACCTATATAGTAAGTGGAGCTGATAAAATGTACAATGAGTGTAGAAACAAGGAGGTGCTCATAATGTTATGCCTGATCGGTGTACAGTATTATTTACATATAAAGTGCAGGAAGACAGTATAGTGGTTGAAAAAATATAGATATGCAAGTATAAATATAATATACATATATACAGAGTGAGTGGAGAGCGTACAGTGATGTAGTATGTCCTGTCAGAGCAACATATATGTAAAAGATAGGTATGCAGAATAAACCTGTACAGTAATTGTTGGTGCAAATATGAATAGTGCAATAATACCAGGATGTCCTCAGATGTCATGATGATGTTGTATTTTTCCCATGTTGCCCACTTTTAATTCAAACCAACATTTGATGACATGTTTGCTGTATTTAGGGAGAGCAGAATGTTTAGACCATTATACGTTTCATGTCTTTACAACGCCTTTTCCCAGAAGAGCATTCCTATATAAAATGCTATTACTGATACGATGAACTTATCAGATTTGTGCTAATGTGCTGCTCTATACAGCTACTCCTCCCGGCCAGCGCCACCGCCCCCACCAGTGTCCAGAGCGGCTCCTCCACCGTCCTACACACCGGCTCATGCCCCTCCGTCTGCAGTGGCTCCTCCTGCGGCTGCAGCTCCTAGACAGCCGGGAATGTTCGCCCAGATGGCCAGCACTGCAGCAGGAGTAGCAGTCGGCTCTGCTGTGGGACACACTATAGGTCACGCTATGACCGGCGGCTTCGGTGGCCACGGAAACTCAGAGGCTGCCAGGCCTGATGTCACCTATCAGGTAGGCCTGCCACAGTTATTACATAATCAACTAGTTGTGTTCTGTGTCTCGGAAACCAGCTCTTAATTGCTGTGCACACTAACTCCTAACAACTAACATTATTTTATGACCAGACCTGCCAGCTCTATAAGTATGGCTGTTTATGTCACATTTAAGGTTCAGTATTGCTGTGTGTGCTACAATTATGGTATTATGGTTCTCTAAATCTGAATCCATCCTGCAGGAACCCTATCAGGGTCAGCCCGCGTACCAGCAGCAGCAGCCCATGTACCAGCAGGACCTGGCGCAGCAGAACCCCTGCGCCTATGAGCTGAAGCAGTTCATCGAGTGTGCTCAGACACAGAGCGACCTCAAACTGTGCGAGGGATTTAGCGAAGTGCTCAAACAATGCAAATTCTCTAACGGTGCGTATGCGTGACAGGTGTGTGTCTGGTTTATGGTGTAGTATTTTGGGATTAGTGGGTCAACATAAAGCCCTTACCTAAAGAACATGTGTTGCAACAATCACAGCAACATTGTGATGATAGCATGCTGAGTTCAGCTGTGCACTGGGGTTGTTGTGGTTTGAAACTTTCATTAGTTTTTGTTTTTATTTCATTTTTGTTTTTGTAGTTTAGTTTCAGTAAGTTTTAAGAATGCATTGATACTTTTCTAAAAAAGTAATAGTTTTTATATAGTTTTATTATTTTGATTAGCACTGTGATGGCAGATATTTGATAGTGTGGAATAAAATTAATTCAGCAGTAGACTGAGCTCAGCCTGCCTCCAGCTTTTGTCAAAGACAAACACATAAACACACTCATAAACTCTCATTCGTGCACGGAAAAAACAAAAAACTATAAAGTATTTTTATCAGTAATGCTGTTTAGATTAAGATAGTTTTTCAGTGGAATTTAGTTTTGATTTAGTTTTCGTGTTTTTTGAGCTTTTGAGTTTTCATTTCAGAAATAGTTTTGTTCAGCTATAACTACCCCGCTGTACACTTCTGCTCGTTCCTTTCAGTTTCCTTATTATGGATGTTTATTTAAAGACTGTTTGATTATTTGGAGATGCAGGTGTCTTAGAAAGTGCTTTTCAGCTTTTAGTAATGATATTAATCAGATCACACATTTATTTTCACTCCAAATTATGTCATACGATGTACATAGTGGTGTTTTTAGATTTGTCAAAAAGTTGTGGCATAAGCTCATTTTTTTTCAGTGTCATATTTAGCATTCCTGTCGCTATGAGAGAGCTTATCAGCTCCATGGCCTCGTCCAAAATACAGGGTGATTCAAAAAGATTCATCTGATTTCAAAGCGCCATGTTTTTACGACCGTGAGGCGCCTTGTCACCAATCACAATCCCATTGAAAGAGGGTGTCATAGAGTTTCTGACTGTCAGTATGGCAGTAAACCTCCTACAGCTCAGAGCATGAAGAGGTCACCAGCACCACCAGATCACCGTGTGACTTGTTTTGTGGGGGTACGTTAAGGACTCCGTTTATGTGCCACTCCCAACAACACTGGATGATCTCCGAAATCGCACTGAAAGAGCCGTGAGTGCAGCGACACCTGACATGCTCAATCCAGTATGGGATGAGTTTGACTATGGCGTTGATGTTGTCTGTACAGCTGGAGGAGGTTCATATTGAGCACTTGTACAATTACATAATAAACTTTATGCTCATTTAAACCATTTACAGTTTACTGCATTGTTCTGTAATGATTTACAAGAGAAATACATCACTTTGAAATCGGATTATTCTTTTTGAATCACCCTGTATTTTCCCAGCGCTTCATCTTCTGGCTCAAGAAAAAGTGTTTTCTATTTAAAGCAGTTTAAAGGGCCCATATCCTACATTTTTTTTTGGATTTTATTTTTGTCCACTGAGGTCCACTTATGTCATTTGGTTCCACATGACCATTTTCCAACCTCTCTCTATTCCTTACAATTACACAGGCCGTTTCTGGTACTGCGTCTTTAAGACTCGTATATTGTTGCTGTCCAAAGAAAAAAAATGTTTCTTATTTTTTTTTTCTATATCGCTGCTGTTGGAACAACTGCTGGTATAGGCTCCAGCACCGCGCCCCCCCACGACCCAGAATGATAAGCGGCTGAGAAAATGAGTGTGTGTGTCTGTGTGCTGTCGGAATAAAACCTCGTATCTCCATTTTTCGGTTTTTGACATAATATGAAAATACCTGTTGTTTTTTACATTGTGTGTAAATTTCATGATGAATGGACGAACAGAACTGGCCCAAAATGACTTGGAAAAAGTCTGATTCCATTGACTTACATTAAAAGTAAAGCAGGTTTTTTCCTTCTCCTGTAAAGTTACCGTTTTGGAGATACTTGTTTTTCTTTGGACTGCAATGATATGTAAATGAGCTCTGTTCTGATTGGCTATGCCTCATTAAAAAAGCAATCCGAGCAGGGTGAGTGGGCGGGGCTAAACTTCTGTAAGCTGATATGAATGAGTTGGTTTCTGTGACACCACAAAACTGTTTATTTAAAACGGCTGTTTTTGCACTTTAATTTTTTGTGTGAATGGACTAGGCAGGGTGTTTTACTTTAGCAATGTTTACATAATTCATCAAACTCTTTTATTTAAAAAGGTGAGATTTTCCATGATATGAGCTCTTTAAAGGGCTAGAACAACACATTTTTAGCCACTCCTTGTTTTTGCTGTATTGAAAAATGTACTGTATCGAGGCATCACTGTATGGTATTGAATCAAGTGGTGAATTTTGTGAATTGTTGCACCCCTCAGGCGCTGAATGCCTCTGCACACTAATGTAATCTCCCTTATTCTTTTTCCTTTGTAGGACTGTCGTGAGATCGGAATGAAGATAGAGAGCCACTCACCACATTCTACATTCAGAATAAAGTGTAATTTTACAGAAGCTCAACAGGAGGCTTAGAATAATCAGATCAGTATTTAAACAGCATTTCTTTGGTGAAAGCAGAAGCACTGTATAATTGTAGACCTATGTTTAATATTTATGTATTTTGGTGAGATGAGCTGCTTTAATCCTGATTCATGATAAATATTTCAGCTTTCCATAGTTCAGAAAAGATATTGCGATGTTAATGTAAACATGTAAACATAATAAACTCTAAAACTGCTGTTTCATTACGAGTTTCGTTTCCGTTTGCAGTGCTTTCACACGGGCCTGTTTTAATTAGTAGCTCTTGTAAGCAGGTGCTGCTGACCTACTTTGTAATTATGATTCATGATAAGCATTTGCACCGTTCAGATAGCGCAATGCTATCATGTGCTTGTTTACTGAGCAAAAACACAAACTCTAAAACTACTGTTTCAGTTTCAGTCACAGTCCTAACTGTGCTGTTATTTCACCATAACATCACAGGTTTTTCACAAACACTATCACTCCACTGAGACGCCATTGCTAAGTAGCGACTTTGACAGCTGCAGGAGACGCTCAAGCCATTTGAACGTTTTTACTTCTTACTTTGCCACAAACAGAAAATGGATACTTTTAAGATCACGTTTGACCGACAGCCGATTTGGTCAGACTCTGAAGATGAGACTACACTAAATTCCCAAACTGTCGTCACCACTGAGCAGCTTTTCAGTCGGCAGCTGTGACAGAAGAACAGCTAAACAACCTGGAATCAGCCAGAAATGAACCCCATACCATTCGCCAAACGTGTAGTCTGATCTTCAGAGTCTGACCAAATTGGACTGAGCCATTAGACTGCCACAATATCAAGTTTAACTCAGTTTTGTCAATTTTTGCCAGATCAGTATTAATGTTGTTTTGGTCCAGCCAGTCTGTAAAGCATCTTACAGCCCATTTAGTTTGGCGAATGGTATTGGGTTCATTTCTGGCTGATTCCAGGTTGTTTAGCTGTTCTTCTGTCACAGCTGCCGACTGAAAAGCTGCGCAGTGGTGATGACAGTTTGGGAATTTAGTGTAAGGAGCTGGAGAACGAATTGCCGGCTGTGCAGCGAGTGGGCGGAGCTCATTACTCTAACGTAGCAACAAGCTGCTTGTTAAGGAACTATAATTTGGTGAAGGAACTGTGAACATTAAAACATATCAAAGGCCGCGTTCACGACCCAGTTTATTTATTTATTACTTTATTTAACTGTTGTATAAAAGCAATAGAACACTCGAGGTTGTGTGTTATCGCCAGTAACATCACGGCTGTGATGATCTATGGCGACCAATCGCAGCCGTGATGTTATTTCGCGATAACACACTCCCTCCTGTGTTCTACTGCCTAATAAACATTGCAAAGGTTTCAAAATATACTGTTCACTCTCCAGTCTATGCAGTCCAGATATGGAAACTAAGCTGCCCAAACAGATCACTTTGAATTCATTATTTCTGTGACGTCACAAAAAGCAACACTTTTACATGTATCTGCCTAATCCGATTATAGACGTTTAGCTCCACCCACTCTTGTTCTCAGGACTGTTTCAGTCCAGGATGCTTTTTGAATGTCATGATACAGGGTGGCCAGTCAGAACAGAGCTTGTTTACATATGTCAGTCTTAAAGACACAGTAATGAAAACAACCCATTTAATTCATTAGGGTTAAAGAGAGGGTAGAAAATTGTAATGTTAAAATTAATTATGGTTATTTTTGGGATGAAAATGTTACAAATGGACATCAGGGAGAAAAATAATGTGCAAGAGAAATGCACGATATGATTAAATGATTAATGAAATGATTAAAGGGCCTATTTAATGGAAAACTGAATTTTCCTCACGTTCACTCATTAGTCCACATGTAGAAACGTGGCCTGTTTTGAATTCACTGTTACTCTAATGTTAAAAAATAAAACTATTCATTATAAGGCATTTTTTTGGGCTGAGCTGCTTTTGGAACGAGCCAATCAGAGAAGATCCTGTTTACATGCATTACACTTGTAAAGGTTCGGTAACAAAAACAGCCTGTTTAATTCTAAGCTGCAGAAACAGCCTGCTTTGAATTCATTGTTTCTGTGATGTCATAAAAAGCATTTATGTATTACTGCCTAATCAGGCTATTATAGCAGTTTAACTCCACCCACTCACAATTAAGTTATGAGGAGTGTTTCAGTACAGGCTGCTTTTTGGATGCCATGATACAGGCTGGCCAGTCAGCTGCAGCCCATTTTATGTGATGTCACAAACACCAACATGACATATATTCATCCTACAAAGGTTTAGCACTGCACCATTCATGTTTCTGAAATGCAATGCAGATCATCCAATCAGAGCAGAACTCATTAACATATATTAGTCTTAAAGGCACGGCAACAAAAACAGTTTGCTTAATCTTTAGGGATTAAGAGAGGTGGTAAAATGGGCATGTAGAAACGAATTATGACTTTTTTGGTGTAGAAATGTCATAAGCGGTCCTCAGGGTAAAAAATGAAATATGGGTAAAAAAAGCAGGATATGGAAGGGCCCTTTAATGAATGAGAGCGCTAGCAGAGAGCTACCGAGGGTGTGACTGAGGGCTAATAGCTCTTGAATGTCGTCTAAGGCATTAAACCCGGCTGTGAACCTGCTCCGGGGTCTAATAGAGCCTTTTTTTTATTTTTGGATCGTGACATTCTCGTTTGCCCTTTCTGCGTCCTGTGATGTGAATGTGAACCTGCTCGCCTTTTCGCTTTTACCGGCTTGAGAAACATGGACTGACCGCGCGGCTGGACGCATCGACGACAGCAGAAAACCCTGATGCTTCGAGGTGTGTTTTTCTTGCTTAAACGTGACTGTATTACGACTATATGGAATAATGTATTAGGTTAGCAGACCGTAGGATAGTGCTTCTTCAAGGAAATCGGCTTCTTATTGGAATATTCCGTTCCACCTTAAATGGTTCTGCAGTTACATTCTGGCGACCGGCTTTGTATTTTCCAACTTCTTGTTCGAATTTTCCGTTCCACCTTAAATGGTTCTGCAGTTACATTCTGGCGACCGGCTTTGTATTTTCCAACTTCTTGTTCGAATTTTCCGTTCCACCTTAAAAGGTATCGCAGTTATATTCTGTCACCTGGCTTTAGTATTAGCCAGCTTCTTATGCAATTGTCCGTGCCACCTTAAATGGTACTGCAGTTACGTAGTGTATTAGCAGACCGTAGGATAATGCTTTTTCAAGGAAATTGGCTTCTTATTGGAATATTCCGTTCCACCTTAAATGGTTCTGCAGTTACATTCAGGCGCCCGGCTTTGTATTCGCCAGCTTCTTGCTCGAATTTTCCGTTCCACCTTAAATGGTACTGCCGTTATTTTCTGTCACCTAGCTTAAGTACTCGCCAGCTTCTTACTCAATTGTCCGTTCCACCGTAAATGTTACATTCTGACGCCGGCTTTGTATTTTCCAGCTAGTTGTTTGAATTTTCCGTTCCACCTTAAATGGTACAGCAGTTACGTGAGTCTGGCTTTGTATTCGCCAGCTTCTACTTTGAAATTTCCGTTCCACCTTAAATGGTGCAGCAGCTGCACTCTGGTGCCTATTCCCCAGCTTCTTATTTTATTCCACCTGCTGTATCATTTAAGGTGGAACGGAACATTTTCAACGAGAAGCCAGTTTCAGCCTCGTGAGTAAATGAGGTCACCGCACTGTAGTAAATGTGGTCACCAGACAAAACAACTGATAGTGGATAGTTTGAACTGACACTGTGATCCAAATAGAAAGCGGTGTATTTTTCTTTATTATCATTCTTTAATGTCTTTTAATGCGCACATATAGTTACACGAAAGAGGGGTTGTCGTTTTAAATGTCTAATTTCCATAACTCGTTCTGAATAGGGAATGAAAAGGTGACAGAATATAACTGCAGTACCATTTAAGGTGGAACGGAAAATGTGTTCAATGGAAATACAGTTCAGTGACATGCAATACACAAACTGTCCGCATGGGGGCGGACAGACAGCCCAGCTCGGTTCTGCTGCTGTGTGGATAAAAACGGTTTGTTTTTATTTAAAAGACCCTGCACAAGATGGTGCCTACACACTTAGAAAAGATGGGTTCTGCAGTAAAAGCAGTGGCTCTTTTTATAACCAAGAGTTCTATAAAGAACCATTTGCATGGTGAGACTGATGTAGAATGTTTTGTATTTGGATCTATATAGAACCTTTTTGAAAGTGGTTCTATGTGGCACCAAAAACTTCTGTTGTTACAAGTTTTTCATATAGTAACTAATAGCAGAACCCATTTAGGTACTATGTAGAACCACATACAACACATTCTTAATCAGTCTCCCTGAATGGTGCAAAGAACCATTTAAGCATGCAAATGGTTCTAGAACTGCTGTCTTCGCTAAAGAATGTTAGTGAGAACGTTATAATAAAGGAGAGGTTTGGTGAAAAATCATATTTGCACATTTTTTCCACTTATCCCAGATATGGTTGATCAGCCAAGCCAAAACTTTATAATAGTATGTCCTTATAAATATCCAATATCAATAATTATTATTTGTGCATTAATATGTGCTGTGATTATAATTATTTACCATTTATTCAGTGACGTAGAAATAATTAAAGCACTGTATAATGTTTTTTATCAATGTATTATATTTCAGTGTAATAGTTACTCCCATATAATTACATTATAAAATGGCAACTTTACAACATGGTGCAAATCAGGTTTATTAACATTTAAAAAAATATTAACCACTTCATAATGATAAACTGAACTTAAAGGGAAGGTTTATGCATCTTAAAGTAGCAGGACTGTAAATAAGTACTTAATCATTTAAAATTGTTTCATATTGTTTTTTGTTTTTACGCAAAGTGTGTAATATTTCAGGTTATGAGTATCAATTTACTAAATCATTATTAGCAAACTTATTAATGATTTGGTTTCTGCAATTTAAAATAAGTGTTAATAATTTGTAAATTGTTAACAGTTCAAATTGAACAGTTTATTAATGCATATGTAACTATGACCTAATTATTAACAGTTGTTAACAAACTATTAGATAATGATGAAAGTGGTGTTTATTGGAGGCTGTTACTATACCATCTTACTCTTGTCACCTAATGTACTTAATTTCTGCTGTTACACTGATAAGTTCACTGTATATAGAGTTATATAGAGTTCAACTCTCTCTCTCTCTATCTCTCTCTCAAACTCTCTCTCTCTCTCACTCTTTCTCTCTCTCTCTCTCTCTCTATCTCTCTCTCTAACTCTCTCTCTCTCACTCTTTCTCTCTCTCACTCTCTCTCTCTCTCTCTCTCTCTCTCCAAGGTTGTGGCCCAGTTTCCCTGGATAACCTGTGAAAGCTTCGTCATCATCATGACCAAAACGGACGAGATTCCTGACTGGGTCGGCGCTCAGGAGTTCTACGACAAATATGACCCGAAGGAGATTCTGGGAAGGTACCACAGAGCTGCGTCATTAACAGAACTTCATAATAAGTCACGCTGCAGGCGGACAACAGTAAATTAATTTAAGTGCGTGTAGATTTTATGGTGTCTTGCACACAAAATGCAATATTGTTTTATTCGTCCTCTCTTTAAGGGAGTCTGAATGAAGTGATGAAGCTCTTCACGCCACTTTCACTTTTCCTAAATGGACAGTAGCCCAGCGTCCTGTCTGTTCTGCTGGGAGCAAAGAGTCAGATGCGCTTAAAGATACTCAGCTTGTTTGTTTTGGGCTTCGTCTAATGTGGAGCTGCATCTCCAGAATCAGCTCAAAGATCCCAGCTGTGGGTGAAAGATCTCATACAGTTTCGGCTCCTGGATGAGGAGAAACTCTCTATTCTCCTCTCGCTTTTCAAAAGTGAAAAACATCCTGCGCACCGTCACAATTTGCCCATTTTGTGAGGAGCAAAGGACCTGTATTTGATCTATTTGATATATATTCTGACAGTTTATATTTGTTGATATGTGTTCTGCCCATTTTTTCATGGCATGGGAAACACAATGAAATTCCAAAAAAAAATTACGTCTTCTAGGATTTTTTTATAGCAGCAGTGGTCACTGTCCAGTCACTGAAGATCAGGCTCAGGCCGTCAGTCTTAGCTGTTTCATCCAGTTCATCTTCTCCCTGTAAAGTTGTGAACAAACACGATACACTGTCCTTAACAGTTGCTCACCCTCGTTGGCTGGCTGGCTAGCATTAGCACGTTACAACGAGCAAGTAGGCGGGTTTGCACAGAATAAAACAGATAGACGTTCCTTTTGACGCACTTTATTCATATTTCAGGCTTTTTTTTTTTACATGGCCTTATATAAGACTTACATATGTAAATGAGCTTTGTTCTGAGAGGCTGTGCCTCATTCAACCAGCAGTCCAGCAAATTCAAAATGGACTGTTTTTGCAGTGTAGTTTCCATATATGGACTGTATGGTCTGAGGAGTGAAGGGTGCGTTTTAAAACTTTTACCATGTTTACATTCCACAGTCTCTTATGAATGTCACTGTTTTATCTAAACAAAGCGAGGAAAATTCAGTTTCCCATAATATGAGCACTTTAATAGATATTTCCGTTTTCAAAGCAACACCGACTGGCGTTTGGTACTGAAGCATGTTTGTTGTTTGTAAATACATATTATCAATGTATATCAATCAGTCAGTCAACCTTTATTTAAAAGGAGTAAACTGAGGATGACCATCATTTACAATGTGGACAATACAGAAATCAGGGATTGAAAAAATAAGATTGTGAAAACACATCAAATGCTAAAAAAATAATAATAATAATATTAAAAGTACATTTAATGGTAAAAAATCAATCAAATCATATAAACCGTTAAAACCACAAAAATAAATTAACTTAATAAATAAACAGATCAAGTAGGAATAAAATACATACAAACATAGTTAATTAAATAAATAAAAGAATAGAAAATGTAAAACAATAACTTGGCAGTAACTAAAAAGTGAAAGTTGATAATAAAATAAATTAAAAGAATAGTATATGTGATACAGTAACTAAAACATACCAAAATCAATTTAAAAGTGAACTAAAATCAAATAAAACAGTGTCAGGGTGTGTGGAGGTGGTCAGACACTAAAAGTTTAAAATGCTCAGATGCACATCAGTATATCACATAACCATAATCCAGAATAGACAACAGAGTCGACATGCTTTAACAATCTTTTTCCTTCTGTGCTTTGAAAAACATTTTGTTATATACAGTTACCATGTTTGATATGGCCAGTGCATTAATATTGATGTCTATTATGTATGTTTGGACACTGCTGATAAAATTCCTAAGGGAAAATAACACAATCTTCACAGGCAACACACTTAAATATGACATTTTAGGGCACAATATTGGAAAAAAGTAAAACATATGATATGAAAAGTGCTGCAACTTTTGCACAGGACACATTTTATGTTCTGTTTGTTCCCCACACTTTGTTAAATTCAGTAAATAAACAGTAATTGTGTATTAATATGTGCAGAAGTGTGTCTTTGTAGAGGATGTATTAACTCAAGGACACGACGTCCACTCGCCCGATCACATGAAATTTGACCAGGGGTGATAAAACTTTGGCATACAGCTGCATTAGCACAGAGCTCCAGTTTTGCGGACCACTGGGTTGCCTAGACTACTCCCCCCTGACCCAAAGAAATCTGCTGCGAGAAGGTCAAGTGTCGTAATTCGCTCTTCATTCTCAGGAGGGCTCCTGGCCTTGTTTACATAATTCACGTGTCTTGTCTTTTTGCTCACAATCACGTGCAAATGTTTAGCACAGCAGTGCAAACACTAGTTGCTGCCAGTGGATTGGTCAGCGCTGAGCCGTTTACATAACCTGATCACAGCGGATGCCTCCAGTGGGGTGTGAGAGAAGGACACGGCGCCCACTCGCCCAGTCACCACTGCAGTTCTCTCTGTTTTACTATGAGAGGATGTTTTTTAAAGAGCCCATTTCATGGAAAAACCTAATTATCCTCAGTTTTATGAGACAAAAGAGTTTGGTTTAGTGTGTAAACATTGTTAAAGTCTTTAAAGCTGTTCGCTCCCCAATACGTACAGACCATATATGGAAACTGTTTTGAATGCATTGTTTTTGTGATGTCACAAAACACATTTACTATATTCGCCTATTCAGCCTATAGTACCTTAGCCCCACCCACTCTTGCTGAAGTTCTAAGGAGTGTTTCACTCTGTTTTTTTCAATTGAATGAGGCACAATACAGGGCAGCCAATCAGAACAGAGCTTATTTACATATATCAGTCTTATAGGTACAGTAACAAAAACAGCCTGTTTAATTGTATGTGATAAAAAAAGGTTGGAAAATGATCATGTAGAAATTAATCATGACTGTTTTTGGTACCTAATTGGCCCTTTAACCAAATTTTTTACTTTAAATTTTCACTCACACGTCCTTTTACTTTAAGTCAGCTGCTTAAAAACCCTTGAAACCACACTGAGCTTTAATTAGCCTGGCGCATGAATACACAAAGCTAGTTATCTGTCACTATGATAACCAGCAGTATCACATTCTCACATATTATTAACATTGCTGTAAAACACTTACAGCCCCTAACTATAGCAGTTAAAGGGAAATTTCATCCATTTTCCAAAATTTCAGCATTATTAAAAGATTGAGATGTAAACAGAGTCGTTCAGAGTGGTTTGGTGCGAAACGCTCCATTCTAGAGAAACTAACCGAGTCAGAATTGTTCCTGACGTCCACCTCTAAAAGCTCCCTCACAGAAATTTACTACATGAAATGGTTATGAATTCACTGCCTGATGACTGAGACACTGTTTTATGATAGTTTTGAGAACTAATATATAGTAATCCATTCATGGTGGAGGGATACATAATATGGAGGGTGCTGTGAGGCAAAATAGTCCCCAAAGAAAACGTATTATTTCATATTTTCCACTATTTTACCATCATCAACATTCCATATAAAACTCAGTAGACTCGTGTAGGTTCACTGTCACAGTCACAGTTTGATTGAATGACGTTCTGCTACAGTCAGTAAGTTACTTAATATTTGACTCATTGCCATTTAAATACGTCGTCTTTGCTCATTATTTACTGATCTTTCCTCTCTGTTTATGCAGTTTTACTCTGAAGTGGAAGTTGTTACCTAACAGATGTTTCTGAGCTACTCATGTCAGTCAGTTAACTATTTACTCTCTGACGCATGACCCTCCTAAAGTCCCACACTCAGACATTTTATAAACGTGAGGGTGATTTGATGCTCCTCAGTGTGACTCTAGACTCTTTCTGCTGTTTTTTGTATTACATTTCACTCCCTGTTTAAGGTAAGAAAAAAGCAATGAAGGATTCAGATCTTAGATATTTATAATGATTATTTTATTATCTGTTTAAACCCAAGGCACAAACAGAGATACTCATAAGCTAAATATATACAAAATCATCATTTATAATGTACTTGGGAAAATAATACTTACATTTTTAAAACTTTTAAATTTTTAAATTTGGATTTCTTTTAAAGTGAAAATAAAAGATTTTTTTTTAGCTTAATTTTTAAATAAAAAAATGCTATCCCCGTTTTCATGTCACTATCGAAACATAAAGAGTTTGAGTCCTTAGGCGGAGCCTTTTTTAGCCACACCCCTGCATTTTAGAGCAGGAAGTGAGGCTGCAACCATGTCCTTCATGGCCACTTGGTCAGCAGTGTCCCAAAGTCTGAAATAATTAAGTCATTTTTTTGTTTTTTAATGAAGATTTGTGTTTGCTAGTCATGTACTAGCTATCGTTTTTGAGTTCTACTGATACATTTGGTAAAGTTTGGGAAGAATTTTCAATCATACGTTTTAATAAAATAAACATAATTAAGGTATCGGGTCACTCAAAGCTAAAGGATTTTAGTCTAAAGTCCAAGAGCAGTTAAAAGTCCTAAAGGTCAACACTGGCTCTGAACCAGGTCTCAGATTGTATGTATTATATTGTACTGAACCCAAGCAGCCCCAGTCTTTTTACTTATTGTGACTCCCTGCATCTTCTATTTTGATTTTAATTGTAGGAAATAATGAAGCCTAGAAGTGTTTCATATTTGCATATTTTCAAAAATGTCAGCAAACTGTTTGAAGTTTGTTCAATGTTCTGAATGCCTTGTTCTGGTCGTTTGCAGGGGGGTCAGCAGCGTGGTCCGCCGCTGTGTAGATAAGCGCACAACACAGGAATACGCAGTGAAGATCATAGACATTACTCCGTCTGATAAGATGACACCTGCGGAGATCCAGGAGATCAGAGATGCCACAGTGAAGGAGATCGAAATCCTCAAGAAAGTGTGCGGCCAAGAAAACATCAGTGAGCATCCACACTTCATACACCTGAGGGCAGATTTTAGGACAAAGCCTAAGAGCAGACTGTAGGACAAAGCCTGAGAGCAGACTGTAGGACAAAGACTGAGAGCAGACTTTAGGACAAAGACTGAGAGCCGACTGTAGGACAAAACCTGAGAGCCGACTGTAGGACAAACACTGAGAGCAGACTTTAGGACAAAGACTGAGAGCCGACTGTAGGACAAAACCTGAGAGCAGACTGTAGGACAAAGACTAAGAGCAGACTTTAGGACAAAACCTAAGAGCAGACTTTAGGACAAAGACTGAGAGCAGTCTGGAGGACAAAGACTGACCGAAGACTGCAGGACAAAGACTGACAGAAGACTGCAGGACATTGACTTACAGAAGGACAAAACCTGAGAGCAGACTGTAGGACAAAGACTAAGAGCAGACTTTAGGACAAAACCTAAGAGCAGACTGTAAGACAAAGACTGAGAGCAGACTGTAGGACAAAGACTGAAAGCAGGCAATAGGATAAAGACTGAGAGCAGACTGCAAGACAAAGACTGAGCAGCCTGTAGGACAAAGACTGAAAGCAGATGATAGGATAAAGACAAAGCAGTCTGTGGCACAAAGACTGAGCAGCCTGTAGGACAAAGACTGAAAGCAGATGATAGGATAAAGACAAAGCAGTCTGTGGCACAAAGACTAAGAGCAGACTGTAGGACAAAGACTGACATCAGACTGTAGGACAAACAACGAGAGCTGACTGTGGGACAAAGACTGAGAGTTGACTGTAGACGTTGTCTAGCGTATAACTGATCTACAATCATTGGCCATTTTAAAAGAAACATCTATTGTATTGGTGCATCAGCCAAATGATGTCTGGTCAGCGGTGGTCCTGTGGTGGTGCAGCAACAGTAATTTGGTCTGGGGTGCCCAAACTTTTGCATACATTTGCATGCCGTAACTTTGTTAGTGAAACAAAACTGCATCATCGTAGCTTTAAACATGTGCGTTGTTTCTGCAGTTCAGCTGAAGGACTGCTACGAGACAAAAGCCTTCTTCTTCCTGGTCTTTGACTTGTGAGTATATTTCTAAATGACTTTAACTGATTAAGACCACTTTACCTTTCACTGCTGTTTGGAATCGTTGTTTTAAAAGTACATTTGTTGCAGATACGTGCATAACAATACACATTTTTTCGATGTTTACAGAGCTGTAGAAGATTATAAAATGACTGAGAGAGCTTTAAAATATCAAGAATTATTTTATAAAAAGAATGCCTCGCTTTCTAATTAACACGTAATAAAGAAGACCATGTTTCAAAAATTGAATTAGGTACTCTTTTTAAATGAATACCTGTACTTCTACTTTTACTTTTTTACTTTTAACTTGTACTTTTAACTTTAAGTTTATCTATGAGCATGTAATTTAATACTTTTATACTTTCACCGGATTTGATACTTTAATACTTTTATACTTTTATACTTTCACCAGATTTTATACTTTGACTCTTTTATAATTTCACTTGATTTTATACTTTTATACTTTTATACTTTCACTAGATTTTATACTGTAATACTTTTTTACTTGTACCCGATTTTATACTTTAATACTTTTATACTTTCATACTTTCCCCAGATTTTATACTTTAATACTTTTATACTTTAATACTTTCACCTGATGTTATACTTTTATACTTTATACTTTTTCATTTATACTTTTAAGTAAAGTACTCCTGCCACCTCTGTTCAATCTACCCTATACAACCTATTCTATACAGTACACTCTTAAAAAAGATGGTTCTTCAAGGGTTCTTTAGTAAAGACAGTGGTTCTATATAGAACCATGAACACTCAAAGAACCATTTGCATGCTTATATGGTTCTCTGCATGGTGAAATGGTTCTTCAGACTGATGGAGAATGCGTTGTATAGAGTTCTGTATAGCATCAAAAAGATTTATGCTATTGTTACAAGCTTGACATCATAACAACAGCAGAACCATTTTCAATAAGGTTCTCTATAGAACCATATACAACACATTTTTCATCAATCTGAGCCATTTCGTCAAGCAAAGATCAATTTAAGCATGCAAATGTTTCTTTCAGTATTCGTGGTTCTATATGGAACTGTTGTCTTTACTGAAGAACCATCTTTTTAAGAGTTTATAACTGTACAGTAGCATTTTTCTAACGTGCTGTAGAAGAACAGATGTGATTGTCTCTTCTTACTTTTTCAGGATGAAGAAAGGAGAGCTGTTTGATTATCTCACTGAAAAAGTCACACTGAGCGAAAAGGAGACCAGGTCGGACACTTTGATCACATTCATCACCTCTAAAGCCACAGTTATAAACGCACGTATGTATAAGCGCTTTTCTCCTGTTTGCAGAAAGATCATGCGTGCTCTGCTGGAAGTTGTCCAGTACCTGCACTCCCAGAACATCGTCCACAGAGACCTGAAGCCTGAGAACATCCTGCTGGACGACAACATGAACATCAAACTGACTGATTTCGGCTTCTCTGTGCAGATCGCACCAGGACAAAAGCTCAAGGGTACGTCCGTCCTTTATCACTGTTTATAAAACGGATAGTTCCGGTCCTAAAATCCAATTGGTTGAGCTGCGTTCGAAGCCGTTGTAAAATCCACAATATACGCACACCTATAACCGCCTCACAACAACTGAACTCTGTATCACTGTACCACAGCACAAAACAACCCTTGTGCTGTTGATGGAATAATCTTTGACTCTAATGCTGCTCACATGGAGCACTGAGTGTACTGATGAAGTAAGAATGCATTTTTTATTTAAACTGAGGGGCTGGAGACTTATGTTCTTAACTAGAACTGGGCTGGTCAGCTAGCTAACAGATAGCAAACAACCTAAACAGACCCATCATTAATATCTCAGGCTTGTATTAAAGTACTTATGGTACGATTAACTGTAAAACAGCAGTATAAAAGTAAAAATGTCATTTGAATGTTTTACACACTTCAAATGTTTTAGTAAATGGCTCCGTACTCCCTAAATAGTGTTCTAGCCATGAAAGTTTAGAAATTCTAGCCTCTACAGCCAAACAGTGCATCATTTATTGACTGTGGATGTGTCTGAATCCCAAATGACTATTTTTTAGCTGTATTTTGCTCTGTTGGGCTGCAGGATCCAGTATTTAAACTCCTACGTAGTGCACTATGTAGGGAGCAGGGAAGCCGTTTGAGATTCAGCCCAGTGTGTGAAGAGGATGCCGCTGGATTGGTGCTAAATAAGACTCTGGGTGGTGATTTGGTGACCAAATGGAATACTTGCTGATGTCGATTATTATTATAAATAACAAATTATTTTCTGAAAAATTGTGTATTTGTATCATATTTTATGTTTTTGCTGTTGTTTTATGAAAGCAATAAGCCACTTAAGGCGATTTTATCATAGGGAAGGGAGTTTTACTCTCATGTCTAAACTCTAAAATCACAGTAACCCACAGCCTCTCGTGGCTTATTACTTTATTATACAATGTTAGTTTGCAGGTTACGTGTGTTATTACACTATATAAAAGCGTCCACACTGCCCTCTTTAAGTGTGACTTATGTGGTCATATGAGACTAAGGCCACCAGGCCCAATGCCAAGCATAAGCTAGAGGAGTATAAAGCCCCCCAGCATTGGGCTGTGGAGCAGTGGAACTGTATTCTCTGGAGTGATGGAGCTCCATCCAGTACCTTTGGGATGAGTTGGAGTGACCCAGAACTGACCATCCAACACCAGTACCTGACCTCACTAATGCTCTTGTGGCTGAATAATAGGGATGGGATTCACCGAAGGTGAACGATATGATAATATCATGATACTTAAGTCAGATCCAGGCAGTAAGCGCAGTGTGTAAATGATTAAAAAAAGGTTTAAATGAAAATAAATTAAACATTGGATTAGAAATTAATTTAATATATTGTCATTTAAACTGAGCTGAAAGCTGCTCAGATAGGAATGCTTTCAGGCCGGATTTAAAAGTGTTATGTGTGTAGTGTTATATTATATATATTAAATTATACAGTTATTAGCATGTGAAGTGCTGGAGTGGTCAGTAGTGGTCAGTACTGTAGACAGACCTACTCAGGTTATCCGTTCCTTCTCAGCTCAGAAAGGTTAAAGTGCAGATGGACACTTGAGGAGCTGCTTGCTGGTCACCGGGTGAAAAGTTCTGACCTTTTACTGGGAACAGGGTGCGGCCTTTAGGACAGAGTTCAATTAATTCTGTTTCTTATTGATGTTTCTGATCAAGGATCACAAAGATGCTCCCAAAATGAATGAATATACCGATGGGCCCAGAGTTTATTACACACTTCTGTAACCTAAGAATAGCTTAACCAGTTTGCATTGAAGTCCCTGTAGTTACTGTATAATAAGCCTTAGTATAAACCTGGGATTTTAAATGGAATGGAGGTTAAATGGTTTTAATATGAGTTTAAAAACTGTTGAAACACAATGAATATTATATTTTTATGCTTCATTGGACAATAATCATGTTCTGTTTAATTTGGTGTTAATGATAATAGCAATAATGCTAAAAAGAGTTATTATTATTACTATTATTATCATTTTTGTTTCTGTCTTTTTCTTCTAGATAATAATAATAATAATATAATAATAATTCTTATAATATTGATTTTATTATCATTGATATTGTACTAAATATTTATACTAATATTATAACAATCATATTATTATAATACGATAATTATTATTTTATTGTTAGTCTTCTTTTACTTCTTGATAATAATAGTTATGATAATAATCATAATGATAATAGTAATAATAATCGTTATTAGCATTATTATTATGCAGTTATAGATATCAGTGACCTAAACCATCGACTAATCAGATCTTTGTTTGTTTATTTTTATTGTTTATTGACTGGGACTGCAGAGGTGTGTGGAACTCCAGGTTATCTGGCTCCAGAGATCATTGAGTGCTCGATGGATCCTCATCATGCAGGATATGACACTGCAGTGGACATGTAAGTGATACTGTTTAACAATTCGGTTACATAACTGCTGAGTCTGTGACCCCCTTATATACAGCTCTGTGCAGAAGACCAGCTGAAAATATGATCTATAAATCTGAGTAACTCTGAGACTCTAAAGCGTCAGGCTTGCAAGTGCTCAGAAAAGCTTGGAAAGGCTTGAAAAGGAAAGAAAAGTTTCAGAAAGGAAAGGCTCGGAAAGGAAAGAAATGGTGTGGAAAGTAAAGGAAAGGCTCAGGAAGGAAAGAAAAGGCTTGGGAAGGAAATGAAAGACAAGGAAAGACTCAGAAAAGGAAAGGAAAGGCTCAGAAAAAAAAGAAAAGGCTTAGAAAGGAAAGGGAAGGAAAGGCTCGGAAAGGAAAGGAAAGGAAAGGAAAGGCTCAGAGAGGAAAGAGAAGGGAAAAGAAAGAAAGGAAAGGAAAGGAAAGGAAATCCAAAACTACTGAAAAGAGGAAGGAGAGCTGTAAAGAAAGAGAAAGGGAACTTGCGCCCAAACTAAAGAAGGAAACAACATTAAAGGCACAGTAGCGAAAACTCTAAGGGATAAAGAGAGGTTGGAAAATTGTCATATAGAAATTAGCTGTGATTATTTATGTTTATTTCTGTTTATTCTAATGTTATATTGTGGTTTTACTAGCAAAAACATCCACACAGCAAAAATAAAAAAAAACATGCATGTCCCTATTGCAAGGTGAAGAATACAAACCCTCCTATGTTTATCACTGTAGGCCTCTATACCTAGTGGCACTTTTTCACTTTGCTGACTTTTTCTCCACTTGCTGCTACAGACGCATGTGCAAGATTCTGAGTGAGGTTTAGTGGGGTGTGATGATTGGTTGGTGGAGTATTGCCCCACCAAATGACCCCACTGACCTCCAGTCTGTGACCTCTTCCTGCAGCTGAAAGAAGCTCACAGAATAACAGACCACTAAAATGATGTAATGTCCCCACAGATGGAGCGCAGGCGTGATCATGTACACGCTGCTGGCTGGATCTCCACCCTTCTGGCATAGGAAGCAGATGCTGATGCTGCGGATGATCCTGGCGGGGAATTACCAGTTCACATCGCCGGAGTGGGACGACCGCTCGGACACTGTCAAAGACCTAGTACGCTATGAGTGACTATTAAAGCAGAACTGCATGATAAAATTCAGCATCTATAAGCTGTTTATGTGGCTTATGAGATCTCGTATAGCGAGATTTGAGTCTTACATAGTGACTGAGAGCGTCTGGGCACAACCATGTGAAATTTTGGGCTGAATGTGGATGCGTCGGGGGGCAGGTGGGGCACAATGACTTATTAGAGTGGGAAGAAACTGAGTAGGAAAATTTCTAAATTAGTGATGGTGGAGCTCAAAGTAGGTGGTGTTAGTGTGCTCGTTGACATAGTCCACACCTTCTGTTAGCTCAATGAGCTTTAGCATCATAGGATATCACTGGGCAAGTAATTAAAGTTATAAAAGTGGCTGAATGTGGTTTCCATCATTCACAGTTGAAATCATTCAGCTGGAGTAAGAATGATGTGGAAATAATTGGCAAATGTGTGAAAAAAGCATGCGAAAAGACTCCTGTTGTCTTTGGCAAACAAAAATAGTGTGTGTATCTCTGCCTGTCTTGCCAGTCACTGTTTCTGAATGCTGAAGCTATTTTTTGGTCCATTTCTCTGCTGTAATCTGTGTATGCAGCTAAAAATCACATTGCATTTAAAAAGTGACCTTGTTGGACACCATCGTTGTGGACAGTATAACCAAGACCATCAATGTTATTGTTTTAAACAGCTGATCAGGCTTAATAAACTAACCTTTTACCATATCCTGTTGGCAAACAAGCCAAAACATCTCTTTTCCTTTGAGTTAACGTCTTCCAAAGCTGCACCAAAGGTTTAACAGGTTTTCAGTAGATGTTTATTCTCATTATGAGATTAAAAAAAATCCTTTTTTACAAACATGTAGCTCGGATTCTAAAACATGGGGTCTGTTTTACAAAGGACATTTAACTTAACCTTGACCTTCAGCTTCACCAGACCTAATAAACACTGTCACAGTAAACATTCTCTGGTTTAAAACAGCGACGCAATCCACACATCACGCTGACCATCAGGACTTACCCTTTGTATCCAGAGTGACTGTCTGAAGTTTTAGCGAAGATCCAGTCAGTAATCCAGTTCAGAAAACCACCGTTTACCTCCATTTAAATACCCATTTAAATCTCCACAGAAATGTGTTCGGTGTAAATCTTTCACAAACAGAGTTTAGTGCTGATAATCAGAAATGCAGAGATAAATACACATAAAAAATGAATCATATGCAGTCATTATTCCTATGGGGGGGGGAACTGCAGTGTCCCATTCACTACACTTTCCCTCTTTCCCTCAAAATCTCACAAACAGGCCCTAAAACACATTTTAACAGATAAATATCAATAAATATGACAAATATTATTATAAAATTAATGATATTTAGCTTTGTCTTTCAGTTTACATTGATTTTGAGTACTAAAAAATCTGATATTAAATATGCAACTCAGTTTGTAATTAAAAATAAAGCCAGTCTTGCTGTGTATCAGAGTTTTAGCACTCAGCCTGAATCCAAGAGGACAGAAAATCAATAAAAACCTGCCCACTTTATGCTAATTGTTTATTTTTACTCATAATAACCAACAGAATGAATCACCATCAAAATCATTGCACTTTCAGCTCACAGACACTCCAGACAAACAATTTCTGAAAAGGTATCTGAGGTGTAACTTGTTTTCAAGTTATAATTAAAAATTACAAAATTTAGCAGGCACTGGGTATATTTTTGATCAGAAATGACCCAAATTAATAAAGATATCAAATTTCTGTTAGCATTTACATGTCAAACAATGGCATATCTGAGCAGCCCAGGGTCTCCTGAAAATAACAACATATGGCATGTAAATACTTTATGTAATTGACCAAAAATTTTCAAAAAATTCTTGGGTTTTAAGGGTTAAAGACTCAGGCTGTGATTAATCCTGTGATTGATTATGTTCATAATTAACCGCCAGTCACATGAACTTGAAGACAAGCGGGTACTTTTTAGGAACAAGCAGCAAAACTGTGTAAACAACAAGCTAAACTGTGTAAATTTGTATAAAATAAAGCATTTCTAGTGTTAAAAAGGCAGCGCTGTCACTATTGGTGCTTTTACCTTTATAATAATGCTTGAAGTTTTTCATTTTTATGTATAGTCTCTTGTTTTTTTGCTGAAAAGAGAAATTTTAATGTAATGTTTGGCCCAAATTTGAAATGAAAAAGTGGTAGATAAGTAGTTTTAAGTAGTTTTCTGTTGCATTTCTATCAGGGCCAGTCTCCTGGACCCAGACTGAACTTAATTCTAGACTAAGACAGGCCACGACTGGACTGCTTATTTCTTTATTCTTTCTTTATTCACTCATATATTACTATGTTTAAATGTCTGCAGATTTCCAGAATGTTGGTGGTGACTCCAGAGCAGCGCTGCACCGCCACAGAGGCCCTAAACCACCCCTTCTTCCAGCAGTACGTGGTTGAGGAGGTGCGACATTTCAGCCCATACAAGAAGTTCAAGGTGAGCTTTGTTGTCCCAATTAGAAACAACTTGAACGAACCAAAAATGCACAATAACTTCAGTTCACATTGGCATCCCGACTGTGTTTGATATTTAAATATCCAGTTAATCGCAGTGAAGGGAAACAACAAGGTCAAAAAAAAGAAAAAAACAAGTGACAGCATTGATATTCCACAAAACTTTATAACATTATAGTTTATAAGAGAAATGTACTTTAACTGTTACTGGTTGTTCCATCGGTCTAGCATTTAACCCATAGTTTATATACAGGGTGATTCAAAAAGATTCATCTGATTTCAGAATGATTTATTTCACTTGTAAATCGTTACAGATCAATGCAGTAAACTGTAAATGGTTTAAATGAGCATAAAGTTTATTATGTAATGGTAAAAGTGCTCAATATGAACCTCCTCCAGCTGTACGGACAACATCAACGCCATAGTCAAACTCATGCCATACTGGATTGAGCATGCTGGGTGTCGCTGCACTCATCGACCCCCCCAGAATTTTGATTTTGAGACATTTGGGGGGCGGGGGAGTGTAAGAGATTAATTAGGGGGTCCTGGTTCTTCCAAGAACCCTATTTCGCATCGTGGGTGTCTTGATGCACATTAACCTGTTAATATTCTTTTTTTTCTGATCGTGGACGATAAGCATTGTGAATCAAATATAATTAGATTTTATCATATAAAATGCGATGCAATAAGGTTGTAAAGCTTAGTTCATTTAATTTCGAGATGTAACTTTGTAGCCTACAGTTTTTGTTTACTATTATTATTATGAGCTGTAATAACACAGTTTTTTCCAACTGCATCATGTGCAATATGTAATATGCATCTTGCATGTTTATTTATATTATTTTTTATTTATTTGATGTCTTTTAAGAAAATGACTACACCTTCAAGAAGCACTGTTGCCTTTTAGGGGAAAATTTGATTTTTGCAATTACTGAAAAAATACATAAACACATGTGAAAGTTATGTTAGCATTCTTTTCTAATTCTGTACTGAAAACATATGAAATCGTGATGCAAAAACGTGGTTTGTGTATCGTTGCACCTTTAATTTAACTGTAAATCAAGCATTTATCAGGTTGTTAATCTATTACACTTGTTTTGCGATGAGATTTGTCCGTACACAACACTGATGGACTGAGTCTGTTTTGAATAATTTCTTGTTTTGGTCATTTTATTTCTCAGGTCCTCTCTATAACAGTCCTGGCCGCGATGCGCATTTACTGCAACTATCGTCGCGCCAAGCCCGTAACCAAGGAGGTGATCAAGAGCGATCCTTACGCAGTGAAACCCATTCGCAAGCTCATCGACGCCTGCGCCTTCAAGATCTACGGACACTGGGTGAAAAAGGGCCAGACGCAGAACAGAGCCGCCCTGTTCGAGAACACTCCAAAGGCCATCCTGCTCTCCATAGCTGCCGAGGCAGACGATCCGGCGCTGCGAACGTGGTAGAGGAGAGCAGAGCCCATTGAAATGAATGAAAAGGGAAAACAGGAGCTGAGGTGAACCAAACCTCTGTACAGATACTCCAGCTAAAATACTGCTTCAGTACAGCAGAACTGCTCTGTATGTATTCATACTTGAGTTAAAGTACAAAAGTACTGGCTTTTAAATGTACTTATGTTTTAAAACAAAAGTTCTGTGAGTTGTTGCAGTGATTCTGATGAATAATTCCTATTCAGGAGACCTGTGTGGCTGCAGAGATTAACAGCTCACTCAGTTTTTAAGGTCTGCAGCCACACAGGTCTTAGAAATTGTTCATTAAATACAATGACTGCAGTGACTCACAGGACACTCTGAAGATAAAGGTACTGTACAGGTACACTTTTATTCCCAAACGATAAAAAATGTACCCAGAAAGAAACAAAATCCCTAAAGGACCCAAATCCTACATTTTGCTTGTATTTTTTTTCTTTACAATGTTATAACATTCATTTGATTCATTTTATTACTGTATCTTTAAGACATATTTAAATAATTTTCTGTTCTGATTGGCTGTCTTGAATTGCACCTTGTTTCAATGTGAATGTGTGGGGCTAAACTGCTGTAGGCTGAATGGGCGGGGCTAAACTGCTTAGGCGGAATGGGTGGAGCTAAACTGCTGTAGGCTGAATGGGTGGAGCTAAACTGCTATAGGCTGAATGGGTGGGTCTAAACTGCTACAGACTAAATGGGGGGGCTAGAGTGCTGTAGTCTGAATAGCTGAATATATGTAAGTGTATTAGTTTTTGTGACATCACAAAAACAGTGAATTCACAACAGGCTGTTTTTGCAGTTTAGTTTCCATACATAGACTGTGTCGACTGGGCAGTACTTTTCTTTATATATATATATATATATACACATAAGAAATTTAACTGCAGGAGAATATGGCACAGTTAGGTTCCCTAATTAAAGGCACTGAAAACGTACCCTTAAGTGTATCATTGAGGTGACAACTGACAGACTGATGGCTTTAACTCAAGTGAAAATACAGAGGGAATAGTTCTACATACAGAAATGATGCAGATGCTTGGTGTTTTGTCCACCCCTGAACAAGAATGTGATTGAGGAGAGGTGAACCTCCTCATAAAGCATGTCTAACTGTTAAAGTGTGTTAAACTGCACCTTTTTTACATTTATGCAAAGGGGAAATAATAATATTCTTGTTGTTATTTATTTGAAATTAAACAGAGAGATCTGAGTTTTACAGTTCATCAAACAAACTGTAACAGTACAGTAAAATAATCTATGATCTTTGATATGGAAGCGTGGCAGTCAGGATATCCACAGCTTCACAACAGACTGGTGATGCTGTAATGTTAAAACTGTATAAAGCTTTATTTAATATTTAATAATTAATAAATAAGTGTAATTTATTTAATTCACACCTAAATAGCAGAGCAGATATCGAGGGTTCTAGAATACAGTTGCATGCAAAAGTCTGAACACCCCAATCAAATTACATTCTTTAAGATGTTAACACATCCTCAACAGAGAACTTAAGTATGGTGCAAATTTTAAAATTTTGCAGAAATTCTACTCACATGCTGAATTAAACATATTGGAAAAAATATAACAATATAAAATGTACCGTAACATTTGCACAGGCCTCATTTCATGTTTTATTCTTTTCCCAATGTGTTGAATTCAGCAAATAAACAGTAGCTGTGCATTAAAATGTGCAGAAATGTGTCTCTGAGGATGTGTAACTTATTTACACTCAGAAAATCCACACAAATATGGAATTCGACGAAGGGCGCCCAAACTTATGCATATATGGCTGAGCCATCATCTTTTACTGTTTTGTTGCTTAGCAACCTTAGTCTGCTGTTATCAAACTACGTTGGTGTTTTTTGTTATTATTATTAATAGTAAATTGCATTATTTATTGAATGTTGGTGTGTTTTATCATGTTATATTTAGTCAGCAGTTTCCAAAAGCAACAAGCCGCATGAGGTCATGTGTTTACAGTCATATTGCCACAATTAAAGGGCAGTTTGGGCTAAAAACGCCCTTTAACCACCACTATAACACACTGCCTGGAGTGATTTATTGCTGTTTATAGACATATCAAGCCTTCGTTTTCTGCCTTAGATAAAACAGATTTCAGTGACGCTGATGAAGCACTGATACCAACTGACCTCATAGTCAGTATTAATAAAGAGGTTCCAACAACCTGATGTGTGGCTTTATTGTCCAATGGTGTTTTCTTCTTCTTTTTCTTCTTCTTCTTTTTCTTCAACACTCAGTACTCGGTAACAGTAATGTCAGAGCCGGTTTATGAGGAGCCTGACCTCTTCCTATTTCCCTCGTTCTATCAAAAACATGACTGCAAAACAGCAGAGGGCGCCTGCAAGCGAGTCCTCAATGAATGAGAGTAAATGGAGCTCAACGGCTAAACATTACTGCTACTGAGTGCTGATTGTTTAGCATTGCTGCTACTAAGTGGTGCAGCTCATTGGCTGTTCACGCCCACAGACGTGATAAAGTACATGAGATGCTGTATAAAGTTTAAAAGCTCTTTAAAATATAACAGCAGTGTTAAAATGTTTTATGCTGTTCTGTGTTCAGGAAATGATTGTATTCTTTTATATTGAAAACAATTAAGCATTTATAAACTATGATTCCACTCAAATGCTCCATATTAACCCATTCATTTTGGACTCGCTCGGGAGCGCCCTCTAGTGTTTGAGAAACCCAGAAGACATTACAGAGCGGTAGTTCTCCCAGAGAACATGTACAGAGGAGAAAATAATAGTTTATAAATGCTTAAACATTTTTAATGTAAAAGAATTCATTCATTTCCTGAGCACAGAACAGCATTTTACAAACATTTTAACACTGCTGTTATATTTAAAGAGCTTTTAAACTCGAGTTATAGGAGTTTAAAACGGCGCCTCATGTACGTTCATGACGTCTGTGAGCGCGAACAGTAAGCAGTAATGCCCGCCTCCTGAGCAAACTCAGTAGCAGTAATTCCCGCCCCCCTGCTGCCCAAAACCCCTTTGCTGTAGTAAAAAGGAAACATACAGGTGAGTTTTCTTCGTGTTTTTAGTGAAATACATCCTTCTACTTTCTAAAATTAAAGGGAAGTTCTGGGCGAGTGATTAGAAACTATTTTAACTTTTCGTTTTTAGCCGTTGAGCTTAATTCACTCCCATTCACTGAGGACTCCGCTCTGCTCTGCTGTTTAGCAGTCCTGTTTTTGATATAACGGGGGCAATGAGAAGAGGCCAGGCTCCACATAAACCGGCTCTGGTTCTTCTCTCTACAAGTACTCTGGTAATATTAGCATCCATTCAACTCACAACCTGTTTACTGTAGAAAAAAAATAACAAACAGGAAAGTTTTATTTATTTTTTTAGTGAAATTAAAGAAAAGTCCTTTTTTTAGCCGTTTAGCTCCATTTACCCACCTTAATGTAGGACTCGTTCTCAGGCGCCCCCTGGCGGTCAGCAGTCATGTTTTTTAAATCACCGGAGAAGCAGGAAGTAGCCAGCTCTTCTGAAACCGGCTCGGATCGCACCACTACCAATAAAAACATCAGACAAGGCAACACCGGAGAGCCGGCCAATCAGCGCAGTCTGCGGTGAACGCGGGCCTCTTCTGATTGGCTGCCCCTCCTCATCTGCAGAGCAGAAGGAAATCAGCGGTGGAGAAACGTTCATTGATTGTTTTCCACGGTCAGAGTTGACACGCTGGAGATTTCAGGGCAGAGCGCGCCGGAGTTTTGGAGACGAAGTGCTGGACATCCGCGAGATTACCTCTTTAAGTCTAATAGCCAGCGTGAAAAGGTAAGACAGACACACTTACACTGATGTTTACAGGCAGATTTATAACCGTTAACTTTTACAGTTCCTTCGAGCAAACAGGTCTTATTGTTCAGTGGAGGAGAAATTCAGCTCGTGCTGCGTCCTGGAAAGTGTCCGCAGGTCCACCACGGAGAGCTGAGCCTTGCAGGAGAGGAGAGCTCCCTCTTCTGAGGCTGATGCAATAACCCGGACACTTGCTGGGCCCACTGTGCCAGTTTGACTTGACATTCATCTCAGTTTTAATGCTCTAGACAGTAAAAGAGTTCATGCAATCCTTAAATGTCTCCCCAGCTGCTCACGTTGTGCATAGCACGTTGTAACTATCGTTACCTCACGTCCCTGATGAAGAAAAAGAAAAAGAGTCCTTTCTTTTCTGCTTTTCTCTCACTGCTCTCAGAGCCAGACTGTCTGCCTTTGCTCTATAGTGATTTGGCAACCAGTAAGATCAGAAAAAGTGCTGCTAATTTAATGCAATAATGTGAAAGTAAAAGTGGAAGTAAAACCAACTTGAGACTAAAGTTATTTAAAGTTATGAGAAAATAACAAACAAATTTTTAAACACTGTGTCCACTCACTGTCCACTCTATTAGACACTCCTACCTTGTCAGTCCACCTTGTAGATGTAAAGTCAGAGACGATAGCTCATCTGCTGCTGCACAGTTTGTGTTGGTCATCCTCTAGTCCTTCATCAGTGGTCACAGGACGCTGTTGGCTGGATGTTTTTGGTTGGTGGACGATTCTCAGTCCAGCAGTGACACAGCACTGCTTTGAAAGAGGAATAAGATGTGATTACGAATTAAATGAGAGAAACCATAACAAACTGCATCCCTTCCAAAAGTATTTAGATGCCACTTCTAGCAAGTGAGTTCAGCCATTTTAAGGTCACCCACTGCTGACACAGCTTGTGTAATCTTCATAGAAAAGCACTGACCAATTGAATGGGACGCTCTGAAGCAGCTTAAGGTCACATGAGTCTAGGGTCACCAGGTTCAATGCCAAGCGTGGGCTATAGGGCTATAAAGCCCCCCCCCAGCATTGGGCTGTGGAGCAATGGAACTGCATTCTCTGGAGTGATGGAGCTCCATCCATTACCCTTCTGGAACTGACCATCCAACATCAGTGCCTGACCTCACTAACGCTCGATCAAATCCTCACAGCAATGTTCCAACATCTAGTGTAAAGCCTTCCCAGAAGAGTAGAGGCTGTTACTGCAGCACAGACTCACTATTAACACCCTTCATATCAAAAGAAAAGTACAAATCTTTTGGAATTTTACTTTTCATGTGAACTTAAAACACTTTGTTTTCCTTCTTTCTGTCTTTGCAGGACATTGTGTACAATGATGATGACGTTAGCAGAGACGAAAGAAATGTTCCGGTGTGCAGACGCAGTTTGCTTCGATGTCGACAGCACGGTTATACGGGAGGAGGGCATCGATGAGCTTGCCAAGTTCTGTGGAGTCGGTGATGCAGTTACAGAGATGTAAGGCTGCTTTACAGTTAGCGCGTTTACATGCACAACAATAATCCGATCATTATCGGATTTCAGCGTCTGATTATACAAGTCGTCATGTCAACTGCATACTGTGATTTTGGATTAAGGCAGTTGTCATATTTTTAGATAAAGAGGCTGGATTTGAACTCAGTAATGGGGTTTTTCAGTGATGTAAACTCTCACTCTGATTTCTTTCGTTTCTCTCAGTCTGAGCATGTCTGAAAACAGAGCGGCGTCCCGGAAACAGCGAGCAGCGTTTAACACAGCGGTTAACACAGCACTCGTGAGACGCTGCACAGCACTATTGGAGCGACGCTGAAACCGAATATATGCTCGATAAAATGAAGAATTTAAATATTCTTCATCTTCTAGATGATGTATGTTCATATTTTCTGATAAAGTGTCTCGATGTTTTAAAAAAGCCACGGCATGAAGTTTGAGTTTTACATTACGTTTACGTCACACCTTGTTCTGTGAGTTTATTGGCTGGTTGTAAAGCAGATATCCGATTACTGACTGACTTATGTAGACCTGGAGTTTCCCCGTTATCTGATTACTCAAGAGCATGAAAACACACTGAACCAGTTACTGACACAATCCGATTTCTGCAGTTATCAGATTATTAAGTGTAAACACACTGAACCAGTTACTGACACAATCCGATTTCTGCAGTTATCAGATTATTAAGTGTAAACACACTGAACCAGTTACTGACACAATCTGGTTTTCTGCAGTTATCAGATTACTAAGTGTAAACGCACTGAACCCTTTACTGACACAGTCTGATTTTCTGCAGTTATCAGATTACTAAGTGTAAACGCACTGAACCCTTTACTGACACAGTCTGATTTTCTGCAGTTATCAGATTAAGTGTAAACACACTGAACCAGTTACTGACACAATCTGATTTTCTGCAGTTATCAATTATTAAGTGCACGTAAACACACTTTTTCCTGACCTTCTTAGTAGGGACGCACCATATTGGAAGTATGATACTAATACTGATATCTAATATTTTTATGTACGTATTTGTTGATGCGAACACAAACATATTTATATATAAATATAGAGGGTAATCAAACTGGGGTGGCTACAAAGGGGCTCTAAAGAAAAATCTCTGCTTAGTAATTTTTCATTTTGCCAGTTTTGTTGTGGTAGGTGTTATTAAATGTTATAATATAATCAATTATATGACCCCTCGATGAGTCACCTAACGTCACGTCTCTTTTGTGTGCTGGTGACAGCGATGGAGGGCAGTGATGTGCGGTGCTGCTTTCTCTCCACAAAGAGAAAATTTGTGAATTTGCAAATATTCTAGTATCGTAGCTCAGCCGCAGCTTATTGTTCTGCTCTTTGGTTAGAATTGCATGTAGCGCGGTGTTGCTGTCCCTTCACCCAGCAGACTGGGGTCAAATGTCAAATGCCATAAATGTGAAAAAATTCTAAGTCTTCTGGAGGAGATTAAGCACGTTATTGAGTATTAGTATCAAATCAAAGCACGAACGATCATCTGCTGATTCCCGCTTGTGTATACACAGCCTTGATTATGCTTTGATGAGCCTGCATGCTGTTATCTGTTGATAAGAATGTCCAATATCCACAGGACTCGAAAGGCCATGGGGGGGTCAGTAACATTCAAAACAGCCTTGACGGAGCGTCTGTCCATTATCAAGTGCTCAAGGGAACAAGTCAACAAACTGATAACAGACCACCCTCCTCAGCTGACTCCAGGTATTAAGTAAGTTGGTGCTGATTCAGTCTCTTAATATGGTAATCTTAGTGGGGAAGTACAGCAGGGCTCACAGTACACTCACTAACTTGTTCTTCCACTAACTGGACACAATTACAAACCACATTTCTGGAAAAGTTGGGATATTTTGTAAAATGCGGTAAAAACAAGTATCTATGATTTGTTAATTTTCCTGAATCTTTATTTAACTGACAAAAGTATAAAGATTTCCAATTTTTCACTGACCAACTTAATTGCATTTTGTAAATATAAACAAATGTAGAATTTGATGCCTGCAACACACTCAAAAAAGTGGGGCAGACGCATGTTTACAACTATGTTACATCAGCTTTCCTTTAAATTACACCTTTTAATTGTAATGAGGACATCAATTGTTGCAGTTTTGCGAGTGGGATTTTTGCCCATTCTTGCTTGATACAAGACTAAAGCTGCTCATCAGTCCATGGTTGTTGTTTGATTATCCTCTTCATGATGCGCCATACGTTTTCAATAGGAGACAGATCTGAAGTTCAGGCAGGCCGGACAAGCACATGCACTGTTGTTGCACATGCAGAATAAGGCCTGGAAATGTTTTGCTGAAATAAACATGGACTTTGCAGGAACAGACATCATATTGATGGCAGCATATCGCTGTTGTCGGAACTAAAACCTTGTGTCTCCAAAATGGTAACTTCACAGGAGGAGGAAAAAACATACTTTACTTTTAATGTAAGTCAATGGAACCAGAGTTTTTTCCAAGTCATTTCGCATCATTTCTTTTGGTCCATTCTTCATGAGATTTACACACAATGGAAAGGCCAACAGGCATTTTCAAATTATGTCAAAAACTGAAAAACGACAAAAATGGAGATACAAGGTTTTCTTCAGACAGCAGCGATACGTCTCTCTAAAATCCCAATATATGGCTCTGCATCAATGGTACCTTCACACATATGCAAGTCACCCATGCTGTGAGTACTGATCCACCCCAATGGAACCTTTTGCTGATAAAAGTCTGGATGGTCCCTTCTGGGAGAACTCAACATCTGTTTTTACCAAAAACGAGCTGAAACATGGACTCACCTGACCACAGCACACATTTACACTGTCTTTTGGACTGTCTGAGATGATCTCGGACCCAGAGAACTCGACGGCGTTTCTGTATAGAATTGATGTGTGGCTTTATCCTTGTGTAATAGTTGTCAAGCTGCATTTGTTGATGCAGTGGATTGTGTTCCATCTTTGCTTGCAGAGACTGAACCTTTGTTGGACCCTCCTTTTATACTCAATCATGATACCCTCATCTGTCACCAGTTCACCTGCTTATTGCTGAATGTTTCAAAATAGTGTAACTTAAATGTTCTATAATCTTTTTACTCTTATTTTACTCTGTCCCAACTGTTGCAGGCATCAAATTAAAAAATTGGTTTATATTTACAAGCAAACAAGTCGGTAGGCCAAAACATTAAAAGCCATCTTTTGTACTTTTCTCAGTTGAATAAAGATTCTTGTTTTTATTGCATTTTTCAAAATGTCCCAACTTTTCCAGAAATGGGGTTCGTAGAAACACCTTCCTTATAGCTCTATGTAGATGTACAGTGAAGCTTATCTATTGCTGTCCAGTTTATCAGCCCCCTTTTACCCCATTCATGATTGGTCAGAAACTACAACAACTAAAACAAACTACAACAGATGAGCTTCAGTCTCTAACTGTACACAAAGCAAAGTGGAGCTACAAGAGAACAGTTTCTGTTAAAGACGCTGGTGTATTTTAAAATGAAACGCCTGATTTCATCTCGGCGTGATTGTGTTCTCAGGGAGCTCGTGGAGAGGCTACATCAGCGTAACGTGAAGGTCTTCCTCATCTCTGGAGGCTTTCGCTGTATTGTGGAGCACGTGGCCACTCAGCTGGGCATTCCTCTTGACCACGTCTATGCTAACCGCTTGAAATTTTACTTCAACGGTAAGGAAGCTCACCATACATGCAGGTGTACCAACAGCATGATACCATTTTATTTTATTTTAACTCTAAAACCTTGAGTATACCGATATGACTTTGTTTTTATTTAATATTATTAGCTTTTCCTTAATTACTCAATTATTTACTTTATTTTTCTTCAGTGTCATTTTGCACATATTTGTAACTCGTTTTATTTCTTCAGTCTCTTTGTATTATAATGCTTGGCTAATGAAAGTAAACATTTATAAGCTTTAGAACAAGCTACTATAAAATGTTTTAGATAAATAATAGTAAATTTAATGTAATACGTCAATATAATACTTAACTAGTTCCATATTGTTCATGTGGTTACTGTTTAATCACTTGACCTACCTTACAGTTATGTTGCAGTATAGCAGTCTCTGATACTTCATGGCTGATTTTGTGACAGAATCAAATTGGATTTTTTCTTTGTCCTCCTTTTTTCCGATCCAGTATTTTTTGCTGGTATGGGCCCGATAGCACTACTGGTTATCGGATCGGTGCTGCCTGCCTGTAGATATCAAGTTGTGAGTGATAGATTAATGGATTAATGGGTAACAGAGCTTTTCCGTTATCAGGAGAATATGCAGGTTTCGATGAGACTCAGCCTACAGCGGAGTCCGGAGGCAAGGGCAAAGTGATCAGCCTGCTGAAGGAGAAGTACGGCTTCGAAAAAGTGGTGATGATCGGAGATGGTGCTACAGACCTCGAGGCCTGCCCCCCCGCTGTGAGTGCGCACCACAAACTCATCTGTCACCTGAAACTCAGTTCATAGTTTTGGACTGTAACAGTGTCTTAATGTCATGCACGAATGCAAATGCATGGATAAATGACTGACTGTACAGTGTGTCATTCGTAAAATGAGCATATGCAAATTTTCACCTGTTTTTGAAATCACGTCCGGCCAGGGAACGTGTCCATTGGAGTATAGTAGCTTAACAGCCTGAGAAATGCCTGATTTGCAGTTAAACATAAAAATAATCAGCATCATCGACATTGTCATTAATCAAAATACTGCATTGCATTTGCACAGGTGGATTTGTTTATGGATTAAAACTACTGGCCCATCAGCCTGCTAGATGTTTTGTACTGGCCCACACCTGCATAAATGAGGGTGTGTCTTATGTAAATTATATGATTATTTGTTACATGTTTACATCTGAAGTTCTTTTTTTCAGTTGGCAACAGCAAGCATTTTACTCTCACATGTGAGACAGTAGGTAAAATGAAGTGATTTGTAAACTGTCATTTACAGGTATTTAATGGAAAACAGCACAAAAGAAAATATATTTCAGGTTTTACCATATCAGCATTGCTTGTTAATATCCAATATCCAACATTCCAAAAATGTTGAGACACAGATAATGTAAGACTTAGTAAAAATGTAAATAAAAACCACAGAAATGACTGCGCAAAGACAAGATACTCAATATTTCAGCTGATTTTATATATATATATATATATATATATATATATATATATATATACACACACACACACACACACACACACACACACACACTGATCAGACATAACATTATGACCACCTCCTTGTTTCTATGCTCATTGTCCATTTTATCAGCTCCACTTACTATATAGGTGCACTTTGTAGTTCTACAATTACAGACTAGTCCATCTGTTTCTCTGCAGACTTTGTTAGCCCCCTTTTACCCTGTTCTTCAGTGGTCAGGACCCCCCATGGACCCCCACAGAGCAGGTACTATTTGGGTGGTGGATCATTCTCAGCACTGCAGTAACACTGACGTGGTGGTGGTGTGTTGTGCTGGTCTGAGTGGATCAGACACAGCAGTTCTGCTGAAGTTTTTAAACACTGTGTCCACTCACTGTCCACTCTATTAGACACTCCTACCTTGTCAGTCCACCTTGTAGATGTACAGTCAGAGACAATAGCTCATCTGCTGCTGCAAAGTATGTGTTGGTCATCCTCTAGTCCTTCATCAGTGATCACAGGACGCTGCCCACAGGACGCTGTTGGCTGGATGTTTTTGGTTGGTGGACTATTCTCAGTCCAGCAGTGACATTGAGGTGTTTAAAAACTCCAGCAGCACTGCTGTATCTGATCCACTCGTACCAGCACAACACACACCAACACACCACCACCACCACGTCAGTGTTACTGCAGTGTTGAGAATGATCCACCACCCAAATAGTACCTGCTCTGTGAGGGTCCATGAGGGTCCTGTTCAGTGAAGTGATATTCATATTTAATGATCCTGTAATTCAGGATAATTGAGGATTCGGTAACAGTCAGGGACGAATGTCTGTAGCTCAATCATCATTTATGTTTACCATCATTCATTCTTACCAATAGAGATAAATGGTTTAGACACCGAGTTGCTAATATGGACATAAAACTGATCACAGAGTAATGTTCAACCTCAGAGGTCTATAAAGAGCCAGATCTGTAAATTCTGAATACTCATTATTCATATTTAATATGTTAATCAGTTGAAAATACAATAATAATATTCTACAATATTTAACTTATATTATGCAATATTAATATTCAGTATTCATTCAGTATAAATGATGCGCTGACAGTAGTCAAACTCAGTAGCCTACAGTTTTAGCACAAAGATTCTAATGTGCACAATTATTGTGGGTATTTATTATTTCATTGTTATTACTGATGTTATTGATGATATAGATGGTGTTTTTGATAATGTAACCATAAATACTGTTGATGAAATTCACTTAAACTTTGACTAATAACAGCCAAAATATTTACGTTCTCTTTTCAGAGCACTTTCATTGGATTCGGGGGCAACGTTGTCCGGCAGCAGGTGAAGGACAAGTCCTCTTGGTACGTCACAAGTTTTGGGGAGCTGCTAAAGGAACTCGAGAAGATTTAGTGAATTTATCTCTGCACATTGTGAAACATTTCACCATCACCAGCTTTGCGCCTTTCTACTCACTTTTTGTTGTTTTTTTTACTTATTGCACAATTTTCTAATTTTAATATCTCTGGGTTTTAGTATTCAGTCATATGAAGCATCTTAATACACTACAGTGTTTACAGTACAGTAGAAGGCACAATGCTAGAAAGCTAATCTGTATAATAACTAATGTGATGTAACTGAAGTTGCACAGACGTTCTTAGTTTTAACATCTTGTTTTCCGTGTTTTTATGATGGTAATGCTTTAGTAGATGTCACTAAAATTACTGTAATTGTTTTTTATTAAATAATATGTGCATATCTATTAAGAAGACTTTTTAATGTTGTTACTGAAATAGAAAGAATAAAAACTATATTCTACAGTATATTGATCGATTGTTTGATTAGTGTTGATGTAAAAAGGTCTCATTCACATACAGCAAGAGGACAGACTGCATCATTTAATAGTTTATTGTATCATTTAATGTTTATCACAGCTGGTACTGATTTGTCTTTTATCATTTAAAAGCAAAAATTTCATGCCACAAAAAGAGTAAATACTGAAAATCATACTGGAGAAAAACAAGACTGAGGTCAGAATTGGGGTCTGCCTCACTTTTCGGGTCTTTTTTAACCATGCATCACCATGACAACTTAACGCTATACACCCAACCTGTTCCGAAGGGGAATTCCACCGATTTGTCAAATTTTCTGCGTTATTAAATTATAATTAAGAATTAAATAAGGTCATTTAGAGTGGTTTGGTGTGAAATGCTCTGTTCTAGAGAAACTTACCGAGTCAGAATTGTTCACAGTGGTGGTGATAGGAACCAGACGTCCACCTCTAAAAGCTCCCTCACAGGAAGTTACTACATGAAATGGTTATGAATTCACTGTCTGATGTCTGAGACACAGTTTTACAATAGATTTCAGACAATTTGGGCCTAAAATGTATTTCCTAATCTCTATCCATGGCAGAAAACCTGTTTTTTTCAGATTTTCCACTATTTTACCATCATCAACATTCCATATAAAACTCAGAAGACACATGTAGATTCACTCGTGGTTTTAGATAGTAAATAAAATGGCTAAATTTGTGTTGTTTTTTTTTACATTAGCATTTTGCAGACTCTTTTATCCACACTGAATAATCATATTACAGAAGTAGACAAATGTATAGTTGGGAGTTGAGCCCAAGGACTCTCACTGGTATTGTGCAATGTGCTTGTCTGAGCACATTGGGGAATCGAACCCCAGTCTACTGGATGGAGGGTAGTGATATTACCCACTTGTTTTTACAATGACCGCTTAGATGGGATTCGAACCCAGCACCTTCTCATCGGGAAGGAAGACCCTCACTCTGTTTACTACGAAGGTGTTTTAGGGCCACTGTTAATAAAAATAAAAATAGTAGACTTCAAGAATAAAGTCGTAATATTTAGAGAAAAAAAGTCGTACGATGAGGGGCATTGAGGAGTTGGTAGAGTTCCATTTTCATATCGATTCACCCATAAAGAAACACTCAGTCTCCCTGTCTCTCCTGCACATCAGCACCAGCCTGTTATTAGTATAAGAAATGGCTGAACCGGCTGAGCAGGAAATGTTTATCTAGAATAAAGAGCCAGACGGACTCGGAGGAAACTGTCTGTCTGTTTTGTTGAAGGAGAATCTCAGGCAGGGTCGTCTACACGGCTATCGGGGGCTACATCTCCACACCATTCAAAGAGGGCATGACGTTTCACAGACAGTGAGAATGATAATCAAAATGATCCACAAAGAGACAGGAATGAGTGGAACTCCGGTGCCAGTACAGCAACCGAGACCCCAGCGCATTATGGCAGCCCCCATACAGTACAGCAGCCCACTTTATCCTCCAAATATTATGACTTTTTTTCTTAAAATTTTACAACTTTTTCTCGAAATATTATGACTTTATTCTCAAAGTCTACTATTTTTATTAACAGTGGCCCTAAAACACCGTTGTAGTTTACATCTCAAACACTGAATTCTGAAAGATTCCTGGAATTCCCCTTTAATCCTAGTTGCATTTGTCTTGTAAAGCTTGTCAGGAAGTGAGACAGACCCCTGAACAATATCCAAGCAGATGAATAAATAACACCTCTTAACTGTACAGGACAATAACAAACATGGAAAATCGGTACATGCTGGTTTGTTTTCCACACATCCGCAGGCCCAGCTGCTGGACATACAGTACGACGGAGTCATATTTGTGCGTAGTTTGAGTTTAAGTAGTTTAAGAGATACACAAGCGAACATTTCTAACTGTATTATACATCTGCATATGCTGTCGCCCCACTTGATGGAAAGAATAAGCAGTTTAGAGATTTTATTTTATATTTACTGCAAATAAATATGAAATAAACACATCAATAAATAAAATAATCGCTGTTAACATCAAGCACGTTTAAAGTGCTTTTACAGTGCTGTGCAAAGTCCAGTTCTTTTCACCAAAGAACAGCTTTTCACAACTTCTGTCCAACAGTAAAAGGTGGATCTGAAAACATTACAAACCATAATAAGCACCGCTGTGTTTTCAATTGACTATAATTGTTAATGAGCGTCTGGTTCTATACTTCCCTCTGTTGGTTTGTAAGAATGAGGCTGTTCAGTAATGGTTTATTCTCAGAACAGAAGAGGGTTGTGACCCACTGACGTCTGAGCTGCCGATCATGTGCTTCTCGTGAGGTTTAATTATGGTACCCAATGAAACTTCCAATCAAAGTATTCTTGCTATTTGAGAAGCAAACAAAGTTTTAGGACCCAGGAAAAGTTCTTTTGGGTTTCTGGTGTGATTTTTCAGTGTGGTTTTATGGAACAAGCAGGTTTTACGGAATCATTAACGCGGCAGTGAGGGTTATCCAACGTCGCAGCTGTTCCTGTCTTCAGCTTCTTGGGAAACTGCTTTACTGCAATGGCGATGCCTTCATTGGAATCATTATCCTGGAGTCCATGTGCTGAATAAGGGGCACTTAAAGCAGGACAACAGTTCAAGATTAGTGGCTTAAGCAAACAACAAACAAGATGGTGCAATGCTAATCTCAACACTGTTGTATTAAAGGCCCAGTCCCATTTCTCTTTTTTACCTGTACCCCTTGTTTTCGAGTGTCACCTTGCCCCTTTGAACTGAGTTAAGGGGTAGTGGTTGAAATCTTCCCTACGAAATGAGACCCTCAAATAAAAAAGAACATTACTTCATTAACAGTTTCCAGTTCCACCTTAAATGAAGCAGCAGTTACATTCTGGTACCTAAGGTGTCAGAACTGCTGCACCATTGTTGCCCCACCCCTCTATCTCAACAAGAATCGGGACACCCTACCCCTAGACGTGAACGTGCAAAACAGAGGGGTATGGCTAAGTTGTAGGGGCGAGGGGTGAAATGGGATTGGGGCAAAGTCTTGTAACTAGTGGTGGGAGTAATGAGGTTTCTGAAGATTTTGAATCAAGTGATTTGAAAAAATGATTCACTGTTGATGCTTTTAAAACTCAACTCACTGACCCCACCTGCTGGTCAAACTGGTGTATATGCATTGCAGAACCCAAATTCATTAGTTAAGTTAGTTAAGTTGAGTGACCCTTATTAGACCCACAACGGGGAAATTTCACCTTTGCATTTAATCCATCCCTGCAGTGAAACACCACATACACACTAGTGAATGCACACACACACTAGGGGGCGGTGAGCATACTTGCCCAGAGCAGTGGGCAGCCCTATCCACAGCATCAGGGAGCAGTTGGGGGTTAGGTGTCTTGCTCAAGGGCACTTCAGTCACGTACTGCCAGCTCAGGGGATCAAACCAGCGACCCCTAACCTTCAGCCCATGACTGCCCCAAACAAAGCACTGCTGGGATTCAAACCCAGGATCTCCTGTTTACTAGACAGGCGTTTTAACCAACTAAGCCACAGCACCACAGCATATGTATTATCATATGCGAACTTGTCCAGTAATGAAAATTGGGTTTATCTTTTTATATTTTTAAATGAGTACATTTTGTGTTTGTATGTTTTGAAGTGGGCGTTGCAGCGTTTTTGTACGGCTGGTGATACGAGAAGTTTAGAGGTTTTTATTGAGGAAAACAATTTGTATTTTGACATTTAAACTTTTTTGTACTCATTTTGATAATTTACATTGGTGGGACAGTAACACGTCAAGTGATCTGCTCAAAACCCCATATTACTGTTACTGCCAACCAGCTAAGTGACACTTAAATATGAACCTAAATTATGACTGATTTTAAAATCATTAGATTCACCTCGGGGGTTGGACCCCCACCAGCACTAAATCATGAAACATTATGAAACAGTGATAATGTAATGAAGCTGAAATCATGTGATTTGATGCAGTGCTGTTTCAAAACAGGTGTCGCAAAATCACTTTTTTACCCATCACTACTTCTAACTATTTTTTTCCCAATTTTTACTTAAGAATTCCAGCTGCTCTGCACACTGTGTAAAGATTTCCGGATGGACCAGTATAAAATGTCCCAGAATTACTCGTATTTTGATGTTAACCTTTACAGAAAGTTAAGAATGTTTTTTATTCTCATGCAAAGTTAACAATTCAGACATCAAGGCAATCAAATACAGTAGAAGAAATGCAGAAGGTTAAGTTACCTGTGTAGTAAACCACCTCATTCCAGCCCTCGTGCTGCCAGGCTGCGTTTCTAGTGCTCTCTCTTGATTTTAGGTCTTTATACGCTGAGAAAAATGTAAAATAAGCAATAAGTAGAACCTCTAACTTACTGAAGTAAAATAAAGCAATAAGCCACTCAAGCTAATGCAAGGGCAATCTCACCAATTTTCCAAATTCCCTCATAATTAAGTGGTTAAGATGTAAACAGAGTCGTTCAGAGTGGTTTGGTGTGAAACGCTCTGTTCTAGAGAAACTTAGCAAGTCAGAATTGTTCACAGTGGAGCTGACAGGAACCAGACGTCTACCTCTAAAAGCTCCCTCACAGAAAGTTATTAAAATGGTTATGAATTCACTGATGACCGAGACACTGTTTTATGATACTTTTGAGAAGATTTTGGTTCTAAAACATATTTTTAAAATCCATTCATGGTGGAGGGATACATAATATGCAGGGCGCTGTGAGGCAAAATAGTCCCCAAAGAAAACTTATTATTTCGGATTTTCCACTATTTTCTATCATCAACATTCCATATAAACTCAGAAGTGTAGGTTCACTTGATTTTGGATAGTAAATAAAATGGCTATATTTGTGTTGTAGTCATGGCGACCCCTGGTTCCTATCACCACCACTGTAAAGACATCTGAACCATTTCACACCAAACCACTCTGAATCGCTCTGTTTACATCTCACACACTGAATTATGGGGGGATTTCGAAAAATTGTTGGAATTCCCCTTTAAGAACGTCTTACCCCAGAGGTGATGGACCATGTAAAGTTTCCCTATCTGAGAGAAGAATCCTCCGACCGCCTCACGATTATGCTGCCGATAGCGAATAGCACGAGCCCTGAACAAGACACAGCACGTCAGTGAGCTGAAGGTGCTGCAGTGATTCCACACGAATGAACCAAATTCTTCCAGTAACATTTCTGAACAGCTATTTGATCAAATACACAAAGTTAAATGAGGAACAGGAACAACAAAAACATCAGAGAAATGATACACAGGCTGTCTTACCAGTAATTACCCCACTCAATCATCGTCCCCGGCTGCAAAAAATAGATTACATGATGTTATACAGAGTAGATACCAGAGATGGGCACTATGGCAAAAATGCAATATCAAAATACTTCAGTACGTTTTCACAATACAGAACATGTCAGGATATACATATTATCTGACATCTGAAAAGACAAAAATAGTGGCATATTAAAAAAATTCAATGCACTGCATTTCAGTGGCCTCTAGTAAATCCAGTTAAACTAATTATGCTTTATTTGTAATAAAACATGCAGTTGGAAAGTGTTTTAAGGTACTGACGATATTCTCATTAATAATAATAACAATAATATCTTTACTTATAGAGAACTTTTCATAGCGGTGGCAGCTCAGAGTGCTTTACGGACAGGTGATAAAGCTTAAAAGTAATAGAAGAAACTATGAGTATTAATTTAAAATCATATGAGACAATAACAGATCGGATTAAAGACACCAAAGAGCCGTAGAGTTTTACTGAAGCGCTGAGTTAAAGAGCTGCGTTTTCAGATGCTTATTAAAAGTGAGCTCTGAGCTCGACTGTCTAATAAAAGGTGAACTGAGCTCCACAGTTTAGAAGCAGAATAACTGAAAGAGTCTCTCCACGTTTTCGGTATTTTACTGAAGGTGTTCAGAAGGTCAGTTTCTGCAGATCTAAGATCATAAACAGACAGACATTCAGGAGCTTTAAGGTCATTTAGACCCCCCCAACCCCCAAATCATAACAGCTGGCACGCTGCCTTGTGCAATACAAACCCAATGCATACAATGACTGGAATGCTAGTTATTAGGTACAGCAAAGCCGAGGGTGGATCACAGAGATAAAAACAAATGCCATAGTAATGGAGACAATAGAGCTGTCAAGTCTTCCAGTTTTAAAGCCTATAATAGGCCATCACCTCTGATCTATCACATCAATAAACAGGAATTATTATTAGATCTGAAGCAAGAATCTGTTTTTCTTTCCGATGGTACGAGTTTGTCCACCCTCTGCTGCAGTAACAGCCTCTACTCTTCTGGGAAGGCTTTACACTAGATCTTGGAACATTGCTGTGAGGATTTGATTGAGCATTAGTGAGGTCAGGTACTGATGTTGGATGGTCAGTTCTGGATCACTCCAACTCATCCCAAAGGTACTGGATGGAGCTCCATCACTCCAGAGAACACAGTTCCACTGCTCCACAGCCCAATGCTGGGGGGCTTTATACCCCTCTAGCATACGCTTGGCACTGGGCATGGTCACCATGGTGATGGATCGGTTTTACCAGAGGTGGTCTGATAATGTAGTCTGTGTGTGATTTCACTGCCCAATTCAAACAGGATAAAGAATCTGTTTTATTTTTGGTGGGGGGGGGGCACCAGCAGTTCCAAATGATGAGGGAACATATACAGAACTAGATTTCCGTAGTCTTGTCATTCACTTGATAATTACTTGATAGAACAGGATTGCTATTACTGAGGGAGCTCTGAGTTCAGCCAATTACAGAAGGTAATTTACTCCGGAATTATGACTTAGCGGATGTGCAAAAACTTTGCAGACACAGCAGATTTGTTCTGAATTAAAATCACAGATCTTGTCGGTAATCACTCAAATTACAGCATCTCCCCAGATTCAACTAATCCAGCTCCAATAGAGCTTTAGACAACATAATGGTAACTTACAGTAATTGCCTAAAAGATATGAGGGGGGCCCCTGGTGGCTGTGGGGGCCTAAGTAGACGTTTAGGTCGCTTATTAGGTACAGCTGGCTCTGCCCCACATGTCCAGGACTCATGCCCTGAGTAGAGAGGCAGAGTGTGAGCTGAATGGAAGGGAGTACTCACTCTTAACTGGTAAGATCTCAGTTCGTAGACGTTTGGTCCTTGTCGTGGAACCGGCTCGTTCCAGAAGCTAAACTCCAGCAGAAGCTGATTGCGCCGAGAGAGCAGCATCTTCCCTCGTTCCTTCCTGTACTCCATAAATTCCTGTAACGGGACACTAAAATCAGAACCCAACTCAAGCACAGGTACTAAACCTGAGCAGTTACTGAGCGTATTCCCCTTATTTTCAACGTGAGACCTGTATTTCGAAATTATGCTTGAAATATCAGGTTAGGGAACTTATTACTCCTTTAGCTAAGTTAAGGAATGTGTGCTGACTTTATAAGTTATGTTTCATATCTTGTTAAGTGTCTCTGTGGCATTTCTGGGCGAGTGGGCAGTTTTGTGGCTGTCAGTTCAGTCGAGTGAAGCTGAAAATACGGCAAAAAAAAAAAGAAAATTCCGTTTCCTCCTAACTGACTTTCTTTAACTGGTTTACACTTCATATTCTCTTTATAACTTTATGCCCTCACTAGAGCAGGTCAGCAGAAAGCTAAGTGGTTAACAGGCTAACGCTACAACAATAAAAGACAGACTTCGGGTTCAGGCCTTCAGAAGGAGTTAAAACTGAGACACGAGTTACTAACATGTCTGTTACGAGCTTAAAATGTCTTTATTTAAACCAGAGCTGACATTAAAATCCAACACCATGCTGACCCGGCTAGCTTGGCGCTATGTACCTTTAGCATAGCATTATCAAAGCACTAGCGAATTACCAGCCATCTACATGAAACACTGCCATGAAATGGAATTGCTTTGTGGTTTTATGTACTTTCATTGTGAGTGTGAACAAAATTAAAAAGCTGAAATGAAATGACTTCATTAGCGTGAATAATCAATGTAGGCTAATAATCCTCTGATTAAAGCAGTTCCCTAACAGGTTCAGGGTTTTTGACAGATCGATTACAAACACTACCGATAAAAGTAATCAAGATCATCCCAACAAAAAACATTATTTACTTTATTATTTTTTCCCACATTTCTATCATGTTAGATTTACACTTCAGAGGAATTTCTGTCCACAAGCCACTCAATACATCATGGGGCACAGAAATACGGTAGATACAGTTCAGCTAAAAGTGCTAACGTGGCTAACAACGTGAAAGCTTGTTAGCATGCTTTATTTGTACAATGCCAAGTGGTGACCACTCGCTTCCATTTAAATTAGGAATGGTTGAACTGTTCCTTTAAAGACTGGGCGATGGAAACATGCGTACATAATTTTGTACAGGGAGGTTCACTTGAAAGAGGCCCCGAATATTCTGTAATTACTCTCTCTAGGACGAAGCAATCAGAACAAAACAATGAGCTCCTCAGTATATGGAGCTTCGTACAAGCCGGGATCCCCCTGCGTCGGAGTGATGAGGTAGTTTAACCTCCGTTTGCAACTTCTGGGTGCATACCCCCATACCCCTTCATGTGTCTGGCAGAAAACTGAGATCACTTTCAGCATCGCATGTAATGCAATCGATTACACATACATCAAGGTATGTAGCGGATTTTTTTGGTTCAGATTGCTTCGTCCTAACGGGAGTTACAGCAGAATATTCAGGGCCTCTTTCGAGTGAATCTCCCTGTACAATATAAATAATTTATATCTCCTTGTACAATATAAAAAAATTACAATAGCAACTCCTTGTATTCTGTTTGTATTGCGTCAAACAAATCAATAAATGAAAATTTTGTACGAAAATGAAAATGATTTTTTGTAAATAAATCACTTTTGTTTTACCGTCACTGGGTGCAGTTAACCTGATAGTTCAGTCTAAACTAAACTTCAGTGTCACCTGTTTATTTGACTTTGTGAAATCCATAACAAACAAGATATTTTCTACCTTATTATTTTTCAGCTTATTCATGACTTCGGTCAGGGCCGGGTACCCTCCCCTGTACCTCCAGAGATGCACTGTGCACAGAGACAGAGGCTAATCAGTTAGCATTTCTGCATTAGCTCTTAGGCTGGCTTTATATGGTAAAACTTTTATGTAACTGTTGTTGCTTGAAACCAACATGAAACTAAATTAGAGTATTGCAACTTGTTTGAAACTCGGTCGCAACAGGTTTCATGAAACGGCCAATCAAAACAGCAACAACGTGTCATGTGATCACACTGAATGACACTTCTAAACTCATTGATTTCAGGAGACCAAAGGACAGGAAAATAAGAGCACCCCCCCCAAACTGACACAAAGTTGATCATTAATTTATTTTATTAATTAATTATAATGTAATAAAAAAATACTTTTTTTTTGTTAATTTTCTGATACTTGCCAATAAATGTGAGTTTCTCGTTTCTGGAAACAGCTGCGTTAACTAGCCAGTTAACCCTAACAGCTGTTTAAATGACTGACTACACCACTGTTTATTTTTCTTCATCTTGCCGTTACTGTGCATGTTATTCTGCATAGCACAGAGATTCATTTGGGATCCAAATGATGAACTTTATTACAGTGCAGGAGACCGAGATGCTCCGAACTTGTAGTGCTTTTGTGGGCTACCAAAACATTTTCAAAGACTTTCCTGCTGAAATAAACAGCACAGATGAGCATGATTTCCATGCTGGTCTAAGCTGGTCTATGCTGGTTTACGCTGGTCACCCAGCATGGTCATACAGGTTGACCAGCATACCAGCATCCAAAGCACAACATATCGTCGCTGTCCAAAGAAAAACAAGCATCTCAAATGGCAACTTTACAAAAGAGGGCAAAACCTTCTTTACTTTCAATGTAAAGAGATTTTATTCTTAGCTGTTTTTGGAGTGTTTCTATTGGTCCATTCATAAAATTCTGCAGAAAATGAAAAAACAATGAACAATGAAGTTTTTGTTTGGGCAGCGATGATAAGAAGGTTTTGCTGGTGACCAGCCATACTGGTTTAAGATGTTTTTCCTACCAGGGTTATCATACAAACAACAGATAAAACTATAAAAACAGACAAATATATAGTAAAGAACCAGATAGTCAGACAAAAGACAGACATAATATACAGATATAAGGAAAAATGGCAATGAGAGCTGGAAAAAAAGACAGTCTGAGTGTGTTGCGTGATTGTTTCAGAGTGTTGTATTACTGTCAAGTTGCACAGAAATTATGCTGCAGGCAACTCACAACATGCAACTAGTTGCATGAAAGTTTCACCATGTAAAGCCAGACATGTAAACAGAGTCAAAACTGTATTTTTAAGATCACATTCCATTAATATTACTGTCAGGAATACAGCAGCACTGCTGGGACCTGATAACCTACAGAAACTCCACAGGACAAAGAACTCAGGCTGTGCAGTGTGCACAGAACTGGCTGAGCTGGAAATACAGTCCTGTATGATTGAAGTGAGAGTAAAAACTACAGTGGAGGAGCTTCTATAGATCATATCTGTCTAAACAGGAGCTGACAGAGTGAGTGTTTTACAGCAAGGTCCTACCAGCCTGGTCCTGCTCTCCATACCAGGTGTTCCACGTGCCCACCAGTTCACAGGGGTAGTATTTATCAGCATGGATTGAAGGCAGCACATCCTCACTGTTAATAAAATAACTGTTATTCACTCTTTAAAACATTTTTTAAAATAAATAAATACATTTATATATAAAATAAATTTAATAAATGTTTTATTTTTTGTTTACACAATATGAAAAAATGGAATTACTTGAAGAAAATCTCAATACATTTATACACATTAAAAAGCCAATTTGACATTTGACGTTGACATTTGTGTGATTTTATGCACCAAAAAAGCCATAATTCATTTCTCCACGATCATTTTCCAGCCTCTCTTAATCCCTTAGATTTTTTGCTACTGTGCCTTTAAGACTGATGTATGTAAATGAGCTCTCTTCTGATTGGCTGCTTCATCCAAAAAGCAGTCCAGCCTGAAACACTTCTTGTAACTTCAGTGTGAATGGGCAGGATTAAACTGCAGTAAGCTGAACATGCGAATACGTGCAAATATGCAAAATTGGTTTGTGTGACATCACAAATACAGCGAATTTAAAATGGGCTGCTTAGTCAGCACATGTGGACTGTGTGTACTGGGTACTGAGTGAACGGTACACTTTCAAAGTGTAACAATGCTTACATATATTATATGAAAAATTGCAGTTTTCCATGATATGGACCCTTTAAAATCAGCATAATGGGAAAATTATAACTCGTTCTCCTTCTGTACTGTGATGTAATTGTGAGCTAGCTGAGCGTTTACTCTCCCTGATTGGTGAAACATGATATTGTTGGTTAATATTATTTCTCCCTTCCCACTGGTGCACAGTGACGCCATGGGAAAAAAATCAGAAATTGCTGCAGGGACGGGGAAAAAGTCACAACATTTTTTAAATGAATTTGAATTAATTAATTATTTATTTATTTTAGCAAATATCTGTCTTCTCCATATGTTTTATGTAAAGCACTTTGAGCTGCATTTCAATGTGTGAAAGGTCCTATATAATTACATTTATTATTAGTACATTTTGATGGTAGACAAGAATTTATTGTTCTAAATGATATGATTTGATGAATCTTGCTGAATATGAGCATAAAAAAGTTCAGTTCTGGTTTCAGGGTAACTTTAAGTTTATGGATGCTTTTTTCTTTCTCCTATAAAATAGTCATTTCTGAGACACAGAATATGATTTAAGCCTATTATTATTTATTATTCAAGGTTTATTTATTGATTTATTTACTTACACCGATCAGACATAACATTATGACCACCTCCTTGTTTCTATGCTCATTGTCCATTTTATCAGCTCCACTTACTATATTGACACCTCAGTGTCACTGCTGGACTGAGAATAGTCCACCAACCAAAAATATCCAGCCAACAGCAGCCTGTGGGCAGCATCCTGTGACCACTGATGAAGGACTAGAGGATGATCAACACAAACTGTGCAGCAGCAGATGAGCTATCGTCTCTGACTTTACATCTGCAAGGTGGACTGACAGTGTAGGAGTGTCTAATAGAGTGGACAGTGAGTGGACACAGTGTTTAAAAACTCCAGCAGAACGGCTGTGTCTGATCCACTCGTACCAGCACAACACACACTAACACACCACCACCACATCAGTGTTACTGCAGTGCTGAGAATGATCCACCATGTTCCTCTCAAGGAAGAAACCTTGAGAGGAACCAAGACTCAAAAGGGGAACCCATCCTCCTCTGGTTGACACAGGATAGAAAACAATAACACAAGAGCAAAATGAACAGAGGATAAGATTTTACCATTAGTATAAAATTAGAAATACAGAAAACTTTGAATAGCAGGTTAAAAGAGGAAAAGCATTCACTGTGTGAATGGGAGGAGCTTTGAGCTCAACATATAGAGGGCAGGCACTTCAGGAATGGAGCTCAGCAGATGTTATGGCCCGGTTTCTGCCAATCACCTTCCAGAAATAGAACTGAGGACACTTTGGATGCACCTCAGAGAAAACAGCCAGCAAATCAGTGCAGGCTTCAGGTCTCACAGCAGTTCCTGATTAAGAAACTGAAAGCAGACAATTGGAGTGTAATTAATCACCAATAGCGCTTAACAGCGAATGTGTCCTTACCAGAGCTTGTTGTAGGCATCCAGACATTCAGGCTTCACGTTATGAACTGAAATGAAAGCACCACTAGTTATTAATTACTATTCAAAGGGGAATTCCACTAAATTTTTCAAAATCCCCCTTTAATAGAGTGCCCATGACTACAACACAAATCTAGACATTTTATTTACTATCCAAAACCACCAGTGAACCTACACGAGTCTTCTGAGTTTATATGGAATGTCGATGATGGAAAATAGTGAAAAATCTGAAATAATTAAGTTTTCTTTGGGGACTATTTTGCCTCACAACACCCTGCATATTATGTATCCCTCCACCATGAATGGATTTTAAGGCCAAAATCTTCTCAAAACTATCATAAAACAGTGTGGCAGTGAATTCATAACCATTTCATGTAATAACTTTCTGTGAGGGAGCTTTTAGAGGTGGATGTCTGGTTCCTATCACCACCACTGTGAACAATTCTGAGTCGGTAAGTTTCTCTAGAACAGAGTGTTTCACACTAAACCACTCTGAACGACTCTGTTTACATCTTAACCATTCAATTATGCAGGATTTTTTAAAAATCAGTGGAATTCCCCTTTAACACCCAATGTAAAGTCAATAGCCGATGTAAGTAGAGAAGCATGTGGCCTAAACACTCATCACCATTACTTACACTGGATTTTATAGAGGTTGCTCTCCTCTTTCTTGGCTAGCAGGTGGGAGTGGGCGTCCTTTCTCGGGTCCACTTTGCGCACGAACAGAGACTTAAACCAGCTCTCTTCACGATTCCGGTTAGATGCTGGTAAGCCCCTGAAATGGGAGGGCACAGGCATTAGATTTCTGGGAACGACGCTATCACTGTGCTATGTCTACTCGATTCATATAATGTGTGATGTGTACCGTCATTTTCTGACTACATGTCAGGATGTAATTTGCCTGAAACATGCAGTAAACTGTGCCTCATCTTCTCCGGCACTGTCATCAATCTAAACATGTAATACAAGATGTCTTCAAGCTTATGACTGAGATGATTTATTCTGACTTTGTTTAGTTATATGAACTTGTCCTGTTCTACTGTTATAAAGACACATGTATATTATTAATGTAGTTATTATTGGAGCTAAGTCTCATGCACATAAATGCAAGTTTACCAACAAAACCACTTGAAAAACTTCTCTTTTCAGTTTTTCTTAGTGAAACAAAAGAATATATTTAAATTTCAAAGCCCTGTCACAATAAGAAAGCCATAAAAAATTGATAACAGGTATGAAAATGAATGGTTTTTATATAATGGTCAAAACCTCCATATATGTGTACATATATATATTATATATATATATTATATATATATATATATATATATATATATCCATAATTTGAAAATGCATGTTTACATCGTGTGTAAATTTCGAATGAACCAAAAGAAACGGCCCAAAATGACTTGGACAAAATTCTGGTTCCACTGACTTACATTAAAAGTAAAGTAGGTTTTTTCCTTCTCCTGTAAAGTTACCATTTTGGAGATGCGAGGTTTTCTTCCAACAACAGCGACATATATGTATATATATATATATATAATATACACACACATGCACAAAGCACATGTAATAATAATAATAAAATATATAGTGATATACCCAAATATATATATATACATACACACACACACACATATACACACGCACACACAAAGCTCCTATGTAATTACTGGATGTATGCATGTATGCACACAATTTAAAGCATAGTATTATGCATACCTTGTTATATTTTAACTTACAGAAATACACATGCGAAAGTTTAGGCACCCCTGGTCAAATTACGTTGTGACAGTTTTCTATGTGAAAAATAATCCTCTACAGAGAACATACTTCTGCAGATTTTAATGCACAACTACGGATGTGCTGAACCTAAAATATTTGGGAGAAATAAATAAAACATAAAACGTTGCCTGTGCAAAAGTTATGGCACATTTTATATTTCATGTTTAATATTTCCCAATACATTCAACATACATACATCAATGCAACTTGTGCAATACAGTTTGCAGAAAATTGTCACATTTAAGTTTGTTCCCTGCAGAGAATGTTAAACTAAAGTTTTAACATGCATGTTTGTGTATAAAACATTGACAACAACTGCCTAGTTTTATTATTTTAGTCAATATTACAGTCTCAGCATAGAGCAGCTTTCTTGTTTATTCTCTGAATGCAGGATTAAATGAGCAGAGTAAATGGAGATGACAGTCAGGCTTTATATGGACAAACTGCCCGTCAGAATCACTGTTAACATCACAGTACAGTGATATACAGGAAATTTTCAGTTGTGTATGACCTTGGTCAGTCCACTGTGGGAGAGAATGAGTCTAATCACCTCTCAGTGAGCTCTGCTCACACCAGCCTTAACAGACACATGCACTTCACGTTTGACACACAGCTAGATTAAATACTAAACAGTCAAACTTGTATCCACCAGCAGACTGGGTGGATTGAGCGGGGCCTGTTCTACCTTTAGTTACCGCCGCAGCGTCGCGTTTACACTCACAGCACAGCTACTGCAGATAAAATCCCACACCTGATAAAGGTGGCCACCTGTCCTTTGGTCCTGGTCCAGTTTTTAGCCTCATTAAGGCCGCTGAAACGGCGATGAAGGACTCTAGTCGCCATCTTCCGCTGCACAGGACTGTGTGTGCTGAAAAGGAAAGGGTTAACGGTGCTACCGCGCGGTGCTGCCAGCAGAGGGCGCCCCGCTCCTGCACGACTGATGAGAGGTCAGATTCCGCCACCGAACCGATTCTTTTGAACTGTCCGTTTGGAGGAATCAAACTCTCGTTGGTTCACAAGACAAATCAACCAATTGACAGATTCAGAATAGCTGTGATTCATTTTAATTAATAGTTCAGTCTGCATGAACGTAAACAATGCACAGACACTACAAAAACAGTTTGACTTAACTGGAATTATGAATCGGTTCAACTGGATCGACTCACTCAGGCATGTCAGTGCATTTTTAAAGTGAAAGGGGAAATGCTGATGTGTTGCGACATGCTGACTCTACTTTGCCATCTACTTCAAATTTTATATCAGAACAGTCATAAGTTGTATTTAAAAAAAAGTTAATATGATTTCTTCGTTCAACTGTATTATTTTATATGCCTTTTATATTTTATACTCTTCCCTTTCCTTTATATTCTGTTATCTATTGTATATTCTGTTTTTCATGGCAGTGGGCAGTCGTAAGCATTTTACTGCATGTTAAACTGTGTATGGCTGTGTGTGATCAATGAAGTTTTGGTTTAATCTGATTCCGTCAAGGTTTAACTAACTCAGACTTTTGACCAAAATCTTTTTGCTCTGAATGACCCCATACATTAAATTATGTTTATTTTATTTTAGAACAAATCATTTAACATTCCGTTTCATCACTATCAAAACAGGCAGTGTGTTTACATGCACTTAATAATCCGATAACCGCAGAAAATCAGACTGTATCAGTAACTGGATCGGTGTGTTTACACTTAATAATCCGATAACCGCAGAAAATCAGACTGTATCAGTAACTGGATCGGTGTGTTTACACTTAATAATCCGATAACTGCAGAAAATCAGACTGTATCAGTAACTGGTTCAGTGTGTTTACACTTAATAATCTGATAACTGCAAAAAATCAGATTGTGTCAGTAACTGGTTTAGCGTGTTTTCACTTAATAATCAGATAACTGCACAAAATCGGATTGTGTCAGTAACGGGTTTAGTGTGTTTACACTTAATAATCTGATAACTGCAGAAAATCAGATTGTGTCAGTAACTGTTTCAGTGTGTTTACACTTAATAATCAGATAACTGCAGAAAATCAGATTGCGTCAGTAACCGGTTCAGTGTGTTTACACTTAATAATCAGATAACTGCAGAAAATCAGATTGTGTCAGTAATTGATTCAGTGTGTTTTCATGCTCTTGGGTAATCAGATAATGGAGAAACTCCAGGTCTACATGAGTCAGACAGTAATCACATTTCTGCCTTTGCAACCAGCCAATAAACTCACAGAATAAGACGATATAAACAAAACGTAAGACTCAAACGTCATGCTGAGTCACTGTAGCTGAAAATATGAACATACGTCATCTAGAAGATGAAGAATATTTAAATCCCTCATTTCATCAAGCATGTCAGTTTCAGCGTCGCTCCAAAAGTGCTGTGCTTGTCTCGCGGGTGTTAAACGCTGCTCGCTGTTTCCGGGACAGCGCTTTGTTTTCACACATACTCAGACTGAGAGAAATGAAAGAAATCAGAGTGAGAGTTTACATACACTGAGAAACCCCATTACTGAGCTCAAATCCAGCCTCCTTATCAGATTTATAGACCTTAATCTTATCTAAGAAATCAGTGTGCTGTGTACATGATTAATAATCAGATAATTGCAGAAATCTGATGATGATCAGATTATTAAGTGCTCACAATTATAACACTTTTAAAGTTTACCAAATTTTTTAGTCTTAACTGTTTTTGTAATGACAATTTAAGCATATTTTGAAAAGAACTTAATTGCAGAAAATATGTGTTCTGGTAATGAAATTTCTAGATTTTCCCCTGATTTTCACACTTTGGGACACATTTACTTCAAAACAATGGGCTCTGTCTGCTCACCATAGGCCGCTGAAGTCGTGCGTCATTCTGTAGTTCATGATATCCCCATATTAGGAAGTCTAGGTCTAAGCTCAATTTCTCTGTGGCCAGAATGAATGGGATTCTCGAACAAATCCCAAAAAATCACATTCTACAACAGCATTGCTCCGTATTAAAAGAGTCTGGGTGCTAAACTGACCTGCCTGCAGTCCAGACTGTCATCCACTGAAAACATTTGGCGCATTATGAAATGAAAAACATGACAAATGAGACCCTGAACTGTTGAGCAGCTGAAAACATTTCACTTTGTAAACTACAGCGGTGTCTCCTCAGTTCCCAAAAACTTAGAGTGTTGTTTAAAGAAGAGGTGATGAAACACAGTGGTAAACATGCCCCGTCCAAGCTTTTTTGAAACTTGTTGTTGGCATCAAATTCAAAATGGGCGTATATTTTTCAAGAAACAATCAAATTTCTCAGTTTCAACATTTGATTTGTTGTCTTGGTATGATTTTCAATAAATGTAGGGTTTAAATGGTTTGCATGTCAATGCATTTTGTTTTTATTTACATTTTGCACAGCATCCCAACTTTTTTGGAAACAGGGTTGTAAAAATGATTCATTTTTCAGTGTCAGGAGAAAGCAGGAAAACATACTTAACAGAAAGCGTAATCAATTTTTGAACTGCAGTTTTGGAAACTTCACTTATTTTCCTTCAACTTTCTTCTTTATGCAAGTGGATTATCTTATATCTAGTCTCCTCAGAAGTATCTCCCTGGACGCAAACAAAAACAACAACAAAACAGGTTGTACACTTGAGGGAGGCCATAGCAGATACATCAAACGCAGAACAGAACACACTATCTGGATCAGGTCATCCTTCCTACTTATTATACATTGAGTGTGTCAGATCATGTGTGAAAAGACACAAAGATTACAGAAATCCCCTTTTCCTCCGATACTTAGAAAAGCTAAGTCAGTTTCCTTCCTTACAGTGAAAGGTGGTGTTCGTCTAGGATTTATGAGTAGAGCTCTAAAAAAGAGAAACAAAGGGCAGTCAAATAAAGAACCACATTTTAAAGCTTGACCAGATGCAAAGTACAATGTGTATCTTGCCCAAAGACTATTTTACTTCAGATAAGTCTTTGCAGGTGAAGTTTTTTTTTTTAATATTTGGCGGAATTTTCCCATTTTGGCAGGTCTGGTATACTCAGAGGAAAGAAATGGTTTCTGTGGCTAAATGTGTAAACGGGAGAAGTACAAATAATGTGGACCACCAACATTCAACCAGTCAGGACATGGAGGTCTAATTACTTGCCTTTCAATCTTGCTGTCTGAGTTACACCACCTATTTGTTTGTCTCATACAACGTCACCACATCCCTGTTTATCTAGAAGCCTTCTATGTGCAATACAGATAGATGTGGCAACAACTGACCCAGCAGTTGCCGGGTTACACCACCTATTCTTTTATATCATGTGACATCTGTGTAAGACCACATCCCTATTTATCTAGAAGTTAATACAGTTTGATGTGGCAACAGTTGACAGGAAAACAAAAGTATTGATGTATTCCCATCAGTGGTGAACGGTGGCTGTTAGAGCAAGGCCTTCAAAACCCACCTTTATAGTAAGGCTAATTTCTGCCAGCACCCCTGTGGGATTTTTGATGGTATGTTAGTACTAAGCTAAAGATGATTCATGATAAGAATTTTTTTTGGCCTTTCTAGATTAAACATGGACATTTGAAGCCTGTAAATGACATTCCATATGTTTTATCTGAAGCTTGTAACAGACATTATCATAGATACCACAGAGAGAACAATTCTGATTGGACAACTTTCTGCTGGCTGTTTCAAAACACCTACCAAAACTCACCTCAGCTGCCTCACACACTTTTCTCTCATGAGCATCTAAATTGGCTAAAGGATATATTTGTGAAGAGATCAGATATAAGATAATCCACTGACATAAGGAAAGTGAAACTCAAAAGAAAATAAGTGAGTTTCCATAACTGGAGTTCAAAAACTGATTAAAAGCTACAGAGAAAATGAGGCTCCTAACAACCACCTGGAAGACCTGGTAGACACCAAAACTGCCCCCATCAGATAAACAGCACTTAAAGCTTTCATCTTGAGAGAGAGGAGAAAATCAAGCTGCTTCAGATCTGAAAACATCCACAGGTGTTTCTGTCCATCCTTCCACTGTGAGAAGACAACTCAGCGCTATGGGTGTGAAAGGATGCGTAGCTGTTCAAGAAGAACCTCACTGAGAAAAGGAGACGGACACATCAAACAAAGAAGCTGGACAATGGACTGACCACCCCAGAGTCCAGACCTCAATACCACTGAATGTGTTTGATTATTCAGAAAATGATCAACCAGCTTCTAAGACTGAACTTTGGAAGTGTGTCTGCAGATTCTTTGAGGAACTGAAAGTGAGTCTCCTGAATAGAATGGAAGCTGGAATAAAGGAAAAGAGTGACTCACTGACTCTCACACAGCTGATAAGAATCCTTTATTAATCCCACAACGAGGCAATTCACAGTACTACAGTATATAGAACTGTATAGACATATACAGTGATAAATTCACAGTGTATGTTCAGTAGGAGTGTGAGGTCGAATGGAGGGTGGAGGAGGTTCTATTGGGAGCAGTGCTGGTTGTACAGTCTAACAGCAGCAGGAAGGAAGAACCTGCGATAGCCTCCTTCACACGCTTGCTGCCCAGTGCTGCCAGAGTTCTTCAGCATGGACGGTAGTCTGGCTAACATCCTCCTGTCTCCAACCATCTGCACTGTGTCTAGGGGGCTTCCCAGGACAGAGCTGGCCCACTTAATGAGTCTGTCAAGCCTCTTCCTGTCCACAGTTGAGATGCTGCTACCCCAGCAGACCACTCCATAAAAGATAGCTGATGCCACAATGGTGTCGAAGAAGGTCCTCAGGAGCACCCCCTGCACTCCAAATGATCTCAGTCTCTTGGGCAGGTAGAGTCGAGTCTGCTCTGGCCTTTCCTATAAAGTGCACTAATGTTATCTGACCAGTCCAGTCTATTGAGTCCACTCTCTCAATGTCTGTTCCCTGGATGGTCAGTGGTGGAGGGAGGTGACTGCGCCTGTGGAAAGCCACCACCATCAGACACCAGTCCAGAAAGTCCTGGGTCTGTACTCTTCGTTGTCCTTATCATGGACGATTGCTGAGTCATCAGAGAACTTTTGTAGATGGCAGTTTGGTGAGCTGTATATGAAGTCTGCAGTCTACAGGGTGATAAGGAACGGTGCCTGGACTGTTCCCCTGTGCTACTGACCACCATGTCAGACACACTGTCCCGTGTCCTCACATGCTGTGGTCGGTTGGTGAGGTAGTCCAAGAGTCCTGGTGGTTATCCACCCCAGTGTTCTCTAACTTGTTCCTCAGGAGCCCAGGCTGAATGGTATTAAAGGCACTGGAGAAATCAAAGAACATGATTCTCACAGTGCTCCCAGGCTTCTCCAGGTGAGAAAGAGCTCTGTGTAGAAGGTAGGTTGAAGGTCGTCCACTTCAATGCCAGGTTGAAAGGCAAACTGAAGTGGGCCTTTAGATGAGCTCGCTATTAGATATTAGGTTTAGGTTGAGGCTTCTCTTAAATACAGGGTGATTCAAAAAGATTCATCCGATTTCAAAGCGCCATATTTTTACAACTGTGAGGCGCCGAGGAACCAATCATAATCCAATTGAAAGAGGGGGTCATAGAGTTTCTGAGTGTCAGTGGATGATGGCTCCCTTCAGTCTGTGAGGAGATGAGACCCCTGATCAGAAAGCGTTCTGCGTTCTCCACTTCAATAAGAGTGAATCTGTCATAACTGTGCAGCGTGATTTCTGTGGGCAGTGAACCTCCAACAGCTCAGAGCATTCGTTGTTGGTTCCACAACACTGGATGATCTCCAAAATCGCACTGAAAGAGCCGTGAGTGCAGCGACACCCGACATGCTCAATCCAGTATGGGATGAGTTTGACTATGGCGTTGATGTTGTCCGTACAGCTGGAGGAGGTTCATACTGAGCACTTGTACAATTACATAATAAACTTGATGCTCATTTAAACCATTTACAGTTTACTGCATTGTTCTGTAATGATTTACAAGTGAAACTGAGCAGGTATTATCTGAGGATCATTCTCAGCACTAATAAGATTGATTTATCATTGAGTTGAATGGGATTTTTTTAGCGCTCTGTAAACATTGTCCAATATAGCAACAGCACTAACCACTCATCACTTTGAACATCTGCCTCCCACTCACAGATTAAAGTGCTCACAAGAATAAGCAGGAGAGAGAGAGAGAGAGAGAGAGAGAGAGAGAGTTACAGAAAAACAGAGAGGGAGAGAGAGGTAGATAGCAATCATTGCGTCATTATATTAGACGTTTCCTTGGGAAAAAGGCTTTGCATAAATACACAGTGTAATAAAGGAACTGTGTAATATTAACTGCTGTCCTTTGCTGGATGCAGCTTCACTCCACCGAGCAGCCTTCACAAGAAAAAATGTCAACCGGCACAATGGTAAGAGGGGTTAAATCTGATCATATCTGATATATGATACCTGATCTTTTTGTATCAATGCCTCCTTTTGTCCACTGAAAGGCATTTAAGTTGTGTTCCTGCTGCCTTTACAGCATTAACTCTTTACAGCTTACAGTTCAGGAGGATTCTTTTTAAATGTGTTCTATTTATCAATGTAGGATAATTCAGTTCATGCATTAAAGCCCAGTACACGTTTGAATTGGTATAAACCTAATTATGGCAGTTTTTGTCTGCATAAGCTTTCAAAAGCATCTATAAATGACTTATACATACGTCTTAAACTTGAAAAAGTAAGCCATCTAGGCTTACAATGTTCAATCATTTTGCATTCTTATCATTTTGTTAACTCACCATTTGATGAACATTTCTTACTTTTACAACTTAAAATAAACTTTTTTTTTGTCCTGTGAGTTCTTTAACATGAATAATCTACATTATTGTATTGTTCATGTATTATTACTTATAAATAAATGACATTTGTGTTGCAAATAATGTTTAAAAGTCTATAAAAGACTTACAAATAGACTCTTAAATATGTATTGTGAATGATTTCATTAATACTAATCATTTTGTAACCAGTTACATGAGTTATGCATGTGTGGATGTTTTATGTGGGAACACTTTACTGTAGGACTGCACTGGTATTAAGGCCATAAAAGCCCTTCATGACAACAGAAACATTTATAAAGGCTGTTATAACACTCTCTGGGGTAAAACTGACGAAAGTAGCATGTGTTTGTTAGAATAAGCCTTCATAAATTGTAATGTATGTATGTTTATGTTTGTGCTTATGTTATTGATAATCCTTCTAATACAATCTATAAAAAACAGTGCTTTCAATTGATTATTTATTTTATTAGGGTGTAAAATGAATACTCTCACTCTCACACGTCTTCAGCTATGACTGCTACGTTGTGCAACCACTTTTTGAGTGGTTTGTTCTGCTGCTGTGCAAGAAACAAGACACAAGATTTTGACTCAGAATAATGACTCAAGCTTTAAAAAGCTTTGTAAAATATACCTTCACGTACAGGAACACTTCAGCCTGAAATGCTTTTAGGAAATACAGCCATTTTTACATAGTCTCCCATAACTGGACCACCTAACATTAGCATATCTATTACAATTTTATCATTTTATTAGTCTTACTTTTACTATTAAGATGCAAATAATTTACAGCCAGTGACGGCCTGAGGTCTGGAAGTCATGGTCATTACCAATAATTTGTATCAATTATTGTTGAACTTTCTCCTTCCTCCTTTGAGATGCTTTACCAGGCGTTTACTGCAGCTGCCTTCAGTTGCTGCTTGTTTGTGTGTCTTTCGGCCTTCAGTTTTGTCTTCAGTCAGTAAAAAGCTTGCTCAACTGGGCTGAAGTCAGGCGAATGACTCGGTCATTTGAGGACATTCCATTTAATTGCCTTAAGAAGCTCTTGGCTTGCTTTTGTGGTACGTTTTGGGTCATTGTCCATCCGTGTTGTGAGGCGCCATCGTAACGGTTTTGCTGCATTTGTCTGAAGTATCTCTACACACATCAGGATTCATCCTGCTTATTCTATCAGCAGCCACATCATCAATAAACACTAGTGACCCAGTTACACTGGCAGCCATTCTTGCCTGTGCCACAACACTACCTCCGCCATGTTTTACAGATGATGTGGTATTCTTTAGATTATGAGCGCTTCTTTGTTGTCTCCACACTCTTCTCTTCCCATCATTGTGTTACGAGTTAATCTTGGTTTGACCTGTCCAAAAAAATCTTTTTAGGCTTTTTTAGACGTTTTCTAGCAAAGTCATTCTGTTCTTCAGTGTTACCAGTGGTTTGCATCTGAAGGTAAACCCTCTGTATTTTATTTCATGAAGGTGTCTCTTGGTTGTAGACTTTGACAATGATATGAAAATCTCCTCTATAATGTCCGTGACTTGACAAGATGCTGTAAAAGATGCTGGGTTTTTCTTTGGCACAAAAAGAATTCTGCAATCATCCACTTTAGTTGTTTAGTTTAGTTTAGTTGTCATCGGTGGTCTTCAAGGCCTTTTGGTGAGCTCGCCGGTGCACTCCTTCTTTCTAGGAATGTTCCAGATTGTTGATTTGGCCTATCCTAATGTTTCTGCTATCTTTCTAATAGATTTGTTTTGTTTATTCAGCCTAAGGATGGCCCTCTTCACTCGCATCAACGCCTCTTTGGACAGCATATTGACAATTCCCTGAACAGCTACCAAATACATATTCAACACCTTGAAATCAACTCCAGCCTTTTATCTCCTTAATTCATCATGAAATAATGAGGGAACAGGCCACACCTGGCTGTGAAACTGCTTATCAGTCAACTGTCTGATCATTTTTGAGCCTTTTGTGTAAAACTATGGGGGACTATGTAAAAAATGTCTGTAATGCATAAACGGTTACTGCAATGCTTTTTGTTGAATCCCTTAAATTAAAGCAGGAAATTTGCACTTCAGTCACATCTTGACTGCTTCATTTCAAATGTACTGTGGAGATTTACAGAGGCAGATAGACTTGATGGTCTTGACTATATATATGTATATACACTCACACATGAGTTATCATAGCAAGTCACAGGCTGACTCATATGGGCTAAAATAGTACAAAAATAATCCCTGGTAAACCACATGAGTCATATTTGCAATTCCTTTCTCACCCAGTTCTCACCCAAGATACTTGTCTCGCACATATATATATATGGATATATATATATATATATGTATATATATATATATATATATATATACATATATATATATATATATATATATTGATGTGCAATACTGCAAAGACAACATGTCAAATGTTGAAACTGAGAAACTTTATTGTTTTTTGAAAAATACATGCCTATTTTGAATTTGATGGCAGCAACACATTCCAAAGAAGTTGGGACGGGGGCATGTTTACCGCTGTGTTTCATCACCTCTTCTTTAATAACACTTTAAAAGTGTTTGGGAACTGAGGAGACACTGATGTAGTTTTGAAAGTGAAATGGTTTTCCATTCTTGTTTGATAAAGGATTTCAGCTGCTCAACAGTTCAGGGTTTCATTTGTCATATTTCTCATTTCATAAGTGCCACATGTGGTGACAGGTCTGGACTGCAGGCAGGCCAGTTTAGTGCCCGGACTCTTTTACTACAGAGCAATGCTGTTGTGGTTTGACATTGCCTTGATGAAACAAGCAAGACCTTCCCTGAAAAAGATGTCGTCTGGAAAGGTCCCAAAGATCACAGCCAGCAAACACTGGTTTTTGTCCTTGTCCCTTACATACAGAGATTCCTCCAGATTCTGTGCAGTCTTTCACAGAGTGGTGAACCCCTCCTCATCTTTACTTCTGAAAGACTCAGCCTCTCTGAGATGCTCTTTATACCCAATCATGTAACTGACCTGTTGCCAATTAACCACCAGATGTTTTTTTAGCATTAAACAACTTTACCAGCCCCTTGTTGCCCCGTCAACGTGTTGTTGGAATCAATTTCAAAATGGGCATACATTTAAAAAAAAACAATAAGATTTCTCAGTTTCAACATTTGATATGTTGTCTTTGTACTATTTTCAATTACATATAGGGTTTAAATGATTTGCACATCATTCGATTTTGTTTTTTTTTTATATTTTGCACAGTGTCACAACTTCTTTGGAAATGCAGTTGTACATATATGTACATATATGTATAAATATATATGAGTGTGTGTGTGTGTGTGTGCTGGGTGAGAAGGTAACCCACAAAAATGACCCGTATGGTTTACCAGGGACAGTTTTTGTACTATTTTTGGCCATATGAGTCAGCCTGTGACTTGCTATGATAACTCACTCATTTAGTCAGGATCATGCAGCCTTTGGGTTAAAGGGGAATTCCACCTTTTTTAAACATTGACATTTTGACAAATTATGACATTTTTAAAAGTCATAATTAAACAGTTAAGATGTAAACAAAGTCATTCAGAGTGGTTCTGCATTCTGGAGAAACTTACTGAGTCAGACTTGTTTACAGTGTTGGTGTTAGGAACCAGACGTCCACCTCTAAAAGCTTTCTCACAGACAGTGGTTGCGTAAAATGGTTATGAATATGCTACCTGATATTGTTGTATGATAGTTGTGAGAAGGCTTTGGCCTAATATGTACTTTTTGGTGGAGAAATACACACTTTAAGGGCATTGGGAGTCAAAATAGTCCCCCAAAAATTTCAGATTTCCCACTATATTCCCACCATCAACATTCCATATAAAACTCAGAAGACGTGAAGGTTCACTGGTGGTTTTGTATAGTGAATAGAATGGTTATATTTGTGTTGTGGACAAGGCGACCCCTGGTTCCTATCACCACCACTGTAATCTCAAAAACAGCACATCAGACCACTCTGAATGGCTGAACAATTGAAATTTTGGGGAACATGGGTGGCATTGCCCTTCATTCAGGGTGTTAGATTCAGAAAACACATTGATTAGATGCCCAGATGTCCACTGATAAACTGTATATGCACTACAGGTGTCCAACTGCACTGATGTCATCCCTCAGCTCTGGAAGTACTACCTCTGTCCAATGTATGCAGTGGAGTTTGCCATCGGCTTCGTCAGCAACCTCGTGGTGATCTTGGGCTACATCTTCTGCCTCCCTTCTTGGAAGTCCACCAACGTGTACCTGTTTAACCTGGCCCTGTCGGACCTCATCTTCCTGTGCACCTTACCCCACCTGTCCTACATCTACGCCCACAACCTGAGCAAGATCATTCCCCCCCTCTGTGTGGTTAACCGCTACATCCTCCACGTCAACCTGTACTCCAGCATCCTCTTCATGGTGTGGGTGAGCGTGGATCGCCTCTTGGTCATACGGCACCCGCTGCGCAACCATTTCTTGCTGACCTGCAAGGGCTCCCTCTTTGTCAGCCTCCTGACCTGGGTCTGGGTCAACATTCAGGTAATACCACTCATGGCCTTCATCATACAGGACTTGGAGTCTAGTGAATGGACCAAGTGTAATGACTTTGGAAGCCTCTCTGAGACCAAAGGCACTCTGATCTACAGTCTGGTGCTCACCGTCACTGGATACGTGCTACCTCTTCTGGCCTTGTTTCTGTCTTCTTTGAAGATGGTTTCTCTGCTCCTGATGCAGGAGCAGGTGTTAGGTACCTCCTTTCAGAAGCCCCTGAAGATCGTGAGGGCGGCCGCCATCATGTTCCTGGTGCTCTACACGCCCCTCCACGTGATGAGGAACGTGCGGATAGCATCGCAGCTCTCGGAACTTACGTTTTCTCTGTGCTCCAAAGTCTACATCGAAGCGGTGTACATAGTGACGCGGCCAGTGGCCTTCGCCCACAGCGCAGTAAACCCCATCTTCTACTTCCTTATGACGGACAGGTTTAAAGAGCTCATACAGGACAAGCTCAGGCAGGTTAGAAGGATGTTAACCTGAGCAGGAGGGACCTTCGCAATTTCTGCATATTTCAGTATTTGAGACGTAAACAGTGGTTTGGTGTGAAATGCTCTGTTCTAGAGTCAGAATTGTTCACAGTGGTGGTGATGGGAACCAGACATCCACCTCTAAAAGCTCCCGCAGAAAGTTAACACATGTAACGGTTATGAATTCACTGCCTGACAGCTGAGACATTTTTATGAAGACTTTGGCCTTAAAACCCATTCATAGTGGAGGTACACATACATGCAGGGTGTTAAAAGGCAAAATTATCTTATTATTTCAGATTTTCCACTATTTTCCATCATCAACATTCCATATAAACTCAGAAGACTCGTGTAGGTTCACTGGTGGTTTTGGATAATAAATAAAATGTCTATATCTGTGTTGTAATCATGGCGACCCCTGGTTCTTATCACCACCACTGAATCGCTTTCACATCAAATCAATGCCTTTGTTTACATCCCAACATCCCTAATTATCAAGGCATTTTTAAAAATTGGTGAAATTGCCCTTTATCTGTAGTATTCGGAAGCAACTGGAAACCTAGCTTATCTTACATAAAACTGGGTTAGATACTGCATTGGCAGATGTTCTATATTAAAACAACTGGATCAGGATCAGGGTAAAAAATGGATTGGGACATAACTAATAAGAATGCCTTGCTTTCTTATCTGTGATGTATTTTTATAAATGTTATATATTTATATTTTTATGATGCACTGCACTTTTTGCCCATACTAACATTATTTGGCTTTATGGGATTCATTGCCATTGTACTTATTTAATTCTGTCTGTTTGTTTATTAGTAAATCTTAGCAATATTGGCTGTGTGGCTCTTTACAGTCTTTCTAATAATATTTATTTAGAATATTTATTTTAAAAAGTCATAGTTTCTGACATTTGTGGAATTGCTAACATTTATGTTTGAGTTATCCTGTAACTTAAAATAACCCCTTTGGTCTGGTGGACTGTTCAATTGCAATATTTTTGAGGGGCAAAGCACAGTTATTTGCATATTTGTGCACATAGGGGGAGCTATTGTCTCAGTGAAAAGATGCTGTTCAAACAGAAAACCTTGTATTCTGAATAAAAGATCAAACACACACATCCAGTATGTCCAATAATGTTTCATGTATGTCCAAAAGTGTCCAGACAGCCCTTCTTGTGAGTGAATTCAGCTATTTTAGGGTGATCTCAGCTTGTATAATCTTCATAGAAAAGCACTGACCAATAGAATAGGACAATATGGAGCAGCTGCACATGAGCCTAAGGTCACCATGTCCAGTGCCAAGGGTTGGCTATAGGGGTATAAAGCCCCCCAGCAATGGGCTGTGGAGCAGTGGAACTGTGTTCTCTGGAGTGATGGAGCTCCATCTAATACCCTTGGGAGGAAATTCTCAGCATAATTAAATGGTTAAGACATATACAAAGTCATTCAAAGTGGTTCTTAGTTCTAGAGAAACTTATAGAGCTAGAATAGTTTACAGTGGTGGTGATAGGAACCAGACATCTACCTCTAAAAGGCCCTCACAGGAAGCTATTGTATAAAATGGTTATGAATATGCTGCCTGATATTGTTTTGAGATGTTGGCCTTGATATTTAATTCCTTTGGTAACACTTTGCTGTAGGTCAGGGTTCATAAGGCTACTTGACACGTACTAAAGCCCTTCATGACAACTAACAGGCCTAGATAAACAGGTATGAATACTTTATTTATAGGCATCATTTGTCATAAAGGCTTTGATTTCAAATTGTTTCATTTTACCATTTATAAGATCTAAGCTATGTCAGCCTTACGGCACAGTGATATACACTAAGATACAAAGTCTGTTGTTATAACCTGCTAAGCCATTTCACCTATGGTTGGAACTTTCATACAACTAGTTGCATGTTGTGAGCTGCATGCAGTATAAATATTCCATGCAACTTCACTGTTACCCAAAGCAAGTCAAAAGCAACATATTCAGTTACTCCACTAGTTAGCCAAATTAGCAGCTCATTTTGTTTGAGAGCTGACATCAGTTCAGATGCTTGCAACTGTTGTGGCTGAGTTTCAAATGATTTGCCGGACAAGGTAAAAAAAATGGCTATATTTATGTTGTAGTCATGGCGAACCCTGGTTCCTATCACCACCACTGTAAAGAAATCTGAGTTAGATTTAGGTAAGCTTCTTCACACCGAATCGTTTTCACATCAAACCAATGACTTTGTTTACATCCCAATGATTTAATCATCAAGGCATTTTAAAAATTGGTGAAATTGCCCTTTATCTGTAGTATTCGGAAGCAACTGGCAACCTAGCTTATCTTACATAAAACTGGGTTAGATACTGCATTGGCAGATGTTCTATATTAAAACAACTGGATCAGGATCAGGGTAAAAAATGGATTGGGACATAACTAATGAGAATGCCTCGCCTTCTAATCTGTGATGTATTTATTTTATTTATTTATTTATTTATTTATTTATTATGCACTGCACTTTCTGCCCATACTAACATAATTAACGCTGTTTGTTTGTTTATTACCATTGGAACTTTCATGCAACTAGTTGCATGTTGTGAGTTGCATGAAATATATGTATTCCACACAACTTGACTGTTACCCAAAGCAAGTCAAAAGCAAAACATTCAGTCACTTCACTAGTTTGTCAAATTAGCAGCTCATTTTGTTTCATGCACTGATGATTGCAACTGTTGTGGCTGAGTTTCAAACGATTTGCAGGACATGTTACGCAACTCAAGTGCAATTTAAATTTCCTGCAGGTTTCAAGCAACTAAAGTTGCGTGAAAGCGTCACCAGGTGAAGCCAGTCTACTGTTGAAGCTGACAAAAGTCGTCTTTATGATAAACAATGCTTATAGGAATTTGCTTGTTTATGTCGGTGTCATTTAGCCTTATGAACAATGCCCAACCTTTAATTTAACCTGTTTTGGCTTTAATTTCATTCTGTTGTGCTGGTTCAGTTTCTGGACTGCTTGCTGTTGCTCACAAATGTTTAAAGTTTTAGACCAAAATGACCTCAAAAAAAGAAGAATTGTGCCTAATTTCAGCTCTTATGGAGGATATAGGCCTACTAAGCAGGTGTACTACAGTTCTACAGGGTACTTTAGCTTTTGAAACACTTTTACATTTGTAGGTGCTTTTTTTTTCTTTACTTCATTGAAATAAAGACCCTTTTTGGAGGATTTTAGGCTACTGAACCACCTCCACCCGAGTCCAGTCTTTGCTTCTGAGCTGCCTTTGTACACTAGTGACAGCCCTGAACTACTCCTTCCCTGCTGCCTTTACAGAAACGGTCCTTCTCGGCCTTTTATGGTCACTCTGCGAGGAATCGAGCGAAACTGGGCCATTCCAGCACTCGCATTCCGGCCGTTTGTAATTCTTGGCGCGTGGAGCAGAGGCTCCAATCACGGCGCTGGCACGGGTCGCGCGCTCAGCACAGCTGGGCATGCAGCTCCGCCGAGGCTGTGTAAAGAACACGGTCCATGGCAAAGATGCTTTTAGTTCAGCTTGTAGTGTCCATACATTCAGCACAGTGCTTTTCTAACAGCATTGTTTGGCCAGTGACCCTGTTAACATCTGCTCACAGCGTCATCAACCCTGTTTTTTCTCTCCATCACAATGGACAGTTTAAAAAAGCTTATGCTAATACACTTTTCTCATTGTACAGGAACTTCAATAGGGTGAGTTCAGGTAAAGTGGGAAGTTTAGCAACACTGTATTTTGCTCTTTTGTTCGCCAATGAATTTAGAATACTGTGAGCATTATTGTGGATTTGGCTGCTTTTTTAAATTAAAGAAAGCACATGTTGGCATGAGAATTAATATTTTAACACTGTAGGGCTGTAGTTTTGTCAAGCATTATGCAAATGTCTATTACAATGAGTAGATCAGCAGATAGTGGGCTACTGATAATGCTTTTTAAAGGGGCTTTCCATAACACTTCCTATGAATTCTGTATTCCTGCCTTATAAGAGCATTATGGCATGCTTAATACCTTATAAAGCTGGCCATGAGCTTGAATAATTGCTTTAAAGTAGTAATAATTATATGCATAGAGTATAACTTCATAAACTCAGGTTACAATATCTGTTCATAAGAGTACTGTAGACACTAATGTTATAGATCATTCTGCCAGATGATTACAGGCATTGAATGAATTTTTAAATGTTATGGAAATTTCATTTCAGTACATAATACCTTATAAAGCATTATAGGTGCTCTTTACAGGCTTTAGGAGAGGTGAGACAATCGCATCTAACTGGTAGTAAGAGATAAACAGCTTGAACATGTGTGATGAATAGTACATAGTTTTCAACAAGGCAGTTGCCAATTACTGTTGTTATCAACAAGCAGCTAACCAGCTTTGGTTGCTACCTGGCACCTGTAGCCAGCTAGCCTAGCATTACAGTTTTCAGTTAGCCAAAAACAAGCAAACTCAAGCTCGCACTAAAATTCACACTAAATATAAAAGTTATATCTTAAAAAAGGCCAGGTCCACCAAAATCAGCCCCCTTCTCTCACTCCATACAGGATCTTCACCCATGTCCAGGAATTATTATACCCAACAAATGTTGACCTGGATGTACGCCTGTTGTAATGCCAGACGTTGTTATAGGGTGTCATAGTGCATAACAACATTCACGTTTACAACATTCTTATGAACAGATATTATAGTGCGTTTTTAAACCTGACAGTATAAAGTTGCATGTCACTGTAACTACTCATAAGCAATTATACACGGATGTGCCAAAAGTCATCGGGACAGGAACGAGCATTGGGTAAGACTCCCTTTAGCCTTGACGCAAAGTGGACCGAAGACATCTGGAGGGATGTTGAGCCATGCTGTCTGGACAGCCACGCACAGCCCTGTGGTATTTGTAGGGGCAGGATCTTGGGTGTGAATGGACCTCTCTACCACATCCCATAAACGCTCCACTGGGCTCATGTTGGACGAACCTGCAGGCCACCCCATTCATCAGAACTCTCCAGAACGCTCCTCGAACCACTATTGGACAACTTTAGCCCAGTGGCATGGTGCACTATCCTGCTGGAATATCCTATCATTGTGGAGGTACATGAAGTCCATGAAGGGCCGCATATGGTCACCAAGCAGTGAAACGTAGCGGTCACCGGTCAATGACGTGTTTAGGTGGAACAGTGGACCCAACCTCTGCCATAAGAACACACCCCACACCAGTATGGAACCACCACAAGCCTGCACAGTGTCTTGTTGGTAACTGGGGTCCATGGCTTCATGGGATTCTGCACCACACACACACGAAACCATCAACCCAAAACAATTGGTACCATGGCACATTGGACCGTGCCACATGGTGCCAGTCCTCTAGGGTCCAGTTAGGAACCTCACAAGCCCAGGTGAGGCGCTGTGTCCGTGTTGTGGTGTTAACAGAGGCACTCTGGTGGGTCTTCTGCTCCGATATCCCATGGTAGCTAAAGAATGCAGCACTGACGTAGGGGATATGTGTGTGGGGCCTCCTGCAGTAAATGTGAGTGTGACTTCCGCCAGAGTCGCTTGTCTGTTTTAGCCAGACGCCACCGATCATGATCATTAAGCACCAGTGGGCGGCCACTGCTCTGTCCACTGTGCACCCACTATCAGGCCTCAATCGAACTCCAATATTTTATGTCACCTTGCTTTGAGCGCACTGGCCAGTGTTCAGTCTCACCCACAAGGTAACGCCTCACACATACACACTATACAGGTGTGGGTGTTCCCAAGGTATCCTATGACTTTTAGCATGTCAGTGTATGACTAAAACATAGCAATTTGGGATTCAGTCATGCGTCTACAATTCAATTCTGGACAAACAGAACCATTTAGGTGCAGAAGTCAGAACTTTAGAACTTACTAAGAGCACAATATAGGAAGGAGGGAGCTGTTTGGGATCCAGCCTGAATTTCTATAGCAGCCTGGACATATATTGAACATTACATGTGCAGCTCAGCAAAGCTTCAAACACAGTTCAGCGAATCAGATTTGATCAGCTTTGTAAAAAAAGTTTTGTTGGTCAAATTCTCAAAGTAACAATCAAAATAATAAAAATGCAAATCTAAAAATAATGAAGTAATACAGATTAAAAAAAAAATAAATAAAAATAATAAAAATACATAAAAACCAAAAAAACAAAGGTTATAAAAAAATCTTTATCCTCTTTATGAAATGATGCGCTGTGATCTGTTGTTCTTTCTATTTTTTCATTGGTTTCAGTGCGATAAATGACATCAAACATAGCATTTTGATGAAATTAACATGAATATGAATTATTGTTTACCCTATGTATGGTTATTATTACTATTATTGTTATTATACAGCAAATCCGCTCCATGCTTTACATTTTTGAGGAGCTTCTATTTTACATTACGATGCGACGTACAGCATTATAACATCATCTACTGTAGTGTCAGAGAAAAATGTTTCATTTTAAAGCTATAAAGTGATGGTGGATCAAATGACAGAGTCCAGTCTCTGTAGAAGAGGACAGGGCCATGCTGTGATCTAATACAGCTTAAATGTGCCCCTATTTTTAGATTAAAGACACCCTAAAATGAATGGAAGTGAATGTAGAGTGTCTCTCAAATGGTCCTCGCGTACCTGAGCAGCTCACCTCTGATGGTGCACACCGTAGACCGAAGCTGGGGCCTGGATTAGTAAAGTTGGTTCCTCAGAGGCCTTCCTTAGTTTGCAGAGCGACAGATTTGCTTGTTTACCAGCTCACACGTTCCACCGTGTGGTCACTGTAGGTCACTGCAGTCTTGTCGCTTTGCTTGTTTGCACCTCCATGCAGATTTTTATTTGTGATGTTTTTCATAGTGTTATTGTAGATGTAGGACAGAAAGCTCTGGGTGGAAGAAAGGCTGAGCAGATGGCTTGGGAGCACGGTGAGTGATGTGTATGCTCGCTGCGTGTGTGTGGTCCATCTTGGCCAGAGTTCTGCAGGCATGACTGGGGCAATCCAATCATTACTGTGAAGAGAAAGAGATGAAGACAACAGGATTTTGGGTTTCAGCACTAATGCAAGTACACGAGGCAGAAACTGTTTTTATAAAGCCGTATGTAAAATCATTTCCGAGCATTTGGAAAGTGGGCCTGCGCTTCCCATAAGTGGTCCTGATTGGGGCAGAATACGGTGCCCAGAGATGTCACCACTTCTGTTGCTCTGACAGCGACACTGAGTATGAACTGATACTGATAATATTTTTCCTTAAAATCTGCAAAACTATTCAATAAGCTTAAATAAGGCCGTCCAAAAGTGCTCAAACATGACTTATACAATACTTTTTAACTTTTCAAATTCTATACAAATAGACTATTTAGAAAATAATGCAATTTCAGTCCAGTTTTCTAAGTGAAAATAAGTTACCCCATCGTCTACAGACAAAAAAACACCTAATTACAGCATTTTTTTTGTAAATTTTACAGAATTAAAGACAAGTTTAATGAAAAAAAAAGCTGCACAAAGCACAAAGCTGTTTCTAAACTGTTTGTCCTTCTGGGTCGCAGGGGGCGCCGGAGCCTATGCCAGTGGTCATTGGGCAGAAGGCAGGAAAAACCCTGGACAGGTCGCCAGTCCATCTCAGGGCAGACAGACATATACATTCACACACACACTCACACCTAGGGGCAACTTAGTGAGTCCAATTTGCCTGACTGCATGTCTTTGGACTGTGGGAGGAAACCGAAGCACCCAGAGGAAACCCATGCAGACACAGGGAGAACATGCACAACAACTCCACACAGAAAGGACCCTGGTCGCCCGGCCAGGAAACCCATGCCATTCTCCTGTGAGGCGACAGCGCCACCCACCATGCCACCATACTGCACCAAAAAAATGAACAAACAAAAAAAAACCCATAAAATACTAAATGTGCGATAACTTTTGCACAGCCTTAATTCCACCCCCCAGTATATTAAATTCAGTAAATAAACATTAATTGTGTATTAAATTATTCAATTAATAATTGCACACCCGGTGTGATTCCATGTAGTTGTTGATTTTATGAGCATAAATTTCTAATATGATTTTTAATCTCTATTAATTACAGCCTACATAACTTTCCCTAATTGCTCAAATATGTTTAACCCTTGTGTGGTGTTCAGGTCTGTGAGACCCTTTTTTAATGTTTAATTAAAAAACAAGAAAAATGATGCGATTTATTATTATTTCAACCTCAGATTCTTGTCCTTTGCTCATTTTCTGTGAAGAACATATAAAATAACCCATTTTCAGTGTCTTCACACTGTTCACCCCCCCACACATTTATATTACACGTGTGTTGGGCTGAACCTGCGAGGAGTAAAAGTGTGGAGATGCTGTGTCCTTCACTCTGTTCTCCTCCTACATGGCCTGCTGTTAGTGTGTGTGTGTGTGTATGTGTGTGTGTTTTTGTATAGGTGTGTGTGTGTGTGAGTGCATGTGTGTGTGTGTGTGTGTGAGGGTGGACAACATGGACAGGCTGCTGACTGGCTACAGCTGCTAAAGGAGAACCCTGGCCACTTGTGATATTTTAAACATCTGGTATTTTTACATAAATTGTTATGGCTGTATTGATTTAAAACTAATAACGTGGTGGGTCCACCAGAGTAACAAACACATCAACACCACACAAGTGTTAAATATGTTCCCTTTTAGTTAGACATACATAAGAAAGCAACAGTTGTCAACCATAATTTATTACCGAATCTTGGTTGAGATTAGGATCGCATAGCTGCTGCTTCATCATGCTTGGCTTTACTGCTAATCCCAGCTGCTTTCAGATCTGTTTAGCTTAACCTCACAGTTCAGTGGTGTTGAAGATAGGTAGAATGGAAGGGTGGGGAGAGCAGGGGAGACAGAACGATAGAAAGAGAACGGGAGAGAATAATCCGTCATGTGCAGGACAGAAAAGGAATATGAGCAGAAGAAGATGTTGACTGTAGAAGAATGCTAGCCACTCTTGGAATTCTGCAAGACTCTTTATAGGGATTTATTTTAATCCCAGGACATAAATCACAACGGAGTGCATCAAAGAAGGACTTTTGGCCAAGAGATTGTTCTTCGTGGCAAAATATGGAAATATTTTGACTTACATTGAAGGGCAGTACACGTCACCAATGTTCGCACGAAATTGATCAGCAGGCGTGGAATTACAGGGGATAAGACTTAACTTTGCGCACAAGGTGCATCGCCGAAACCGAATGAACTCGCACAGGGAAGCATTGCATGTTTAACAGCAGGATCCCGAAGATTCATTGGTGTGTTTTCGAATTCTGAGGCCGAAGACGGTTTCACCTGGAGAGCTGCCTCGCACTGGGAAAGATGTTGGACGGTAATGTGTGTTGAAGTGTGAATACTGTCTAGATAGATAGAGCCCCATTCTGTCTCTGCTGGCACAGACGAAAAGGAGTCTGATGATGAAGTGGCCAGGCATCCCACCAGCCAGACTAAATCATCAGTGAACTCAGGCACACCGAGAGCGCTGCACGAGTTTTTCAACCAACCTTCTTTTCCTTTGAGTATCGGAATCTCTCTACGTCAGCCATTAATTCCTCAGACTGGGGGGAGGTATCTCTAATTGGATTGCATGGATACCTCAACTCTGAGCTGGGTTTGGCCAGGTTCTCTTGGGAAAGTGGAGATCTAGTCCCATCTGATACCATTCCCCCAAAGCGAAAGATGGAATTCCAAAAAGTCTGGACACGACTCATGCCAGTGGCCGGTACTTCTCAGACGAAGAGGGCCGAAATGCAACGTGACATTGGTGAAGGTTTTATCCCTGTTTATCCTGATGCTGACCTTAAGGATGCAGCCTTTCCTGCAGACGTACCGTCATCTTGTAGTCGTGTCAAAACGGGCAGGGATGCTCTCAAAGATGTCCTCAGTGACGCTTATCTCACTTCCACCTGAAAGCAATTGTGTCTAACATCAACGATCGGTCCTTTTCCTGTTTAATCGCTTTCTGCAATTTTTCGGGCGAACATCTGCCTCATTGCCTGTTAGCTGTTTATGCGACCCGGAATAACGTGACCAGCAGGTGCCTTAGGGCCATAATATTTCACCTGCTTGAGTTCTGGGTCTGGACAAGAGGGGCAAACGGCATGCGACATGGACTTTGGTCAACCTCTCTTCAATTACGTGAATTATATTTGTGGGACGCAAAAATATGGAAAGAGCAGATGTGGCCTTGTCTAATGTCAATACAAGTTAATAGCAGTGCAAACAGCTGTCAAAATTATTCCAAACAACGGGTCCCGCTAAGATGGTGTCACAGGTGCACTTCGGAAAGTGACTCATGCCTGGATTTTCGCTGTTTTTAAGGCTGCAAAAGCGAAGGATTTAGAGATGTTATGATCAGGCAACTCAAAAGATGTCCGCGCCTTGCAACGAGCGCTCATTTGATTGATTCGCTAAAGAAATTATGGAGGTTGGGTCTAATTCTGTAGATGAATGCGTCTAATTATTTTTTCTTGAACGATCAGGGATTTGAGTAGATGGGACTGAAATAAATATGGAATCTGGGGTCACATGGTCATCATCAATAGCAAACAGGAATGCGTATACTCTGGTTCCATCAGGGTTGGCTCGTGAGAATGTTCATGTCAGTTTTCCAAACTTGCCGGCTACATCCTCGAGATAATGAGCGAGTATCAGATGTCGGAGCCTCTCGTTTTTTTCTGGTCCAAATCGAAGTCGATAAGGCACCTGATGTGATTGAGGAGGCTGTAGACAGAAGCCTCTCGCTTTTCACAAGAACCTGAGGGTGATCTAATTTGTTTTATTCCAGCGCTTCCCATCCTTTACGCTCTGGAGCTGAGAGGGAGTGTTCCAGGCTCTACCTCTGACAGCTGCAGCTGTGCAAACATCTGCGCTAATAAGTCTTCTTAAGAGTCAGGGGGAAAAAAACAAGATGGCCATCTATTAGGGAGCGTAAGCTGCGAGTCATTTTTAAAAAAGGTGTCTCTTGCCCCCTCATGCATTCTGGGTGGATCTTCGCCACATCCTCCACCCACCGAAAAGTTCCTTGGCCGTCGGCCTGCATTTTCGATCTCCCTGTTGCTTTGCTTGGCATAACCTGGCCTAGAAAACCATTATCAGCTCTTAAAGCAACAGCATCAGGGATGTGGGAAAATTCCCGAGATGCACGAGCGCAGAGGGACCGTCATGCTTCTTATCGGATAGGAACGCCGCACTGACCGTCTGCAGACGTTGCCTCACACGATGATTTCAGCTGATGCCTCGTACCTTCTCCAGCTGTTTAAAGCGTATCAGCTAAACCTATCAGGTTTTGTGACACATAACAAGGTGTGTTAGATGTTCTTTTCCACTCCTTTTGGCTGTGTTGGCCTGAAAATAGCGAGCCTCGATTCTCAAAGCCTTTGGGCTTTCATTAAGATTGATTAGGTCTTCGCTGTGTGAATTACGTGCGTTTCTGAACCGGCATGAAGTCCGAAGCGGATTTGTTATGATTTTAGTCATACGCACATTGTTCTACACAGTTGCCTTAGGGGTTTTCACGGATTTCTGTAACATGTTTTACTGGAGCTGACCTCTCTGTTCTCACAACAAGTTCTGTGAGTGCAGCAGAGGTCCCCGAGGGTTTAAGGGGGGTAAAAGCTGATTAGAACAAATGAACGAAGGCAAGTACGAGGCCAGAAAATCCAAATACTGATTATGTTTATGCATGCCGATCATGATAATTGTCAGACGCAAGAGCTGCAAAACATGACAGCTCCTAATGGATGCTCACATAAGCCCTTCATGACTGATGAAGACCTATACTGTAAAAAAAAAATCTATAAAACTTGTTAATTGCATGGTGAAATTAATGGACAATGTGTAGAATATGGTTCTATATAGCACCGAAAAGGGTTCTTCTATTGTTATAATGTCAAACTTGTGTACAGTAAAAGAACCCTGCTATATCGAACCATATACTACACATTCTCCATCAATCTGAAGAATCATTGCTCCATGCAGAGAACCCTTTAAGCATACAAATGGTTCTTTGAGTGCTAATGGTTCTATATAGAACCATAGTCTTCACTAAAACCCTTGAAGAACCATCTTTTGTAAGAATGTATGTTTTCTCAATGACAGTAAAAATCTCTAAAATTACAGAGAGATAAATATGAAATACTGCCTTTTACTGTAAATCGACAGTGTCAGTAGTTCAACTAGTTTTTCTGATATACAGTATTTTACCATAACAATAACAACTGGAACAACCTTTAAAATACATGCAAATGTCTGTGAAATAAAGGCGACCATTTGTTTTTGTGAATTTATTTCTGTAAATTAACAGCAGCGATGTTAGAATACAGTGTATGTAGGGCTCATTCTTCCAGATCTGAAACACATCTGAGATTTTTAACTGACTTGGACTTTAGACTAAAATGTGTTTGAGTGACTCTATACCTTAATTATGTTTATAGTATTAAAACAAAGACTGAACATTTCATTTTGTCTCCAACTGTTCAAAGCTGTGTTTGCTCACTAGCTTTGAACAGCTGCACACACACAAAATTATCATATTTTCATAATATCATTAGGGCCATATAAAAAAATCTCAACAAATCCGTGGGCCAGAGAACACCTGTGTTTTTTCTTTTTGCTGTAAACTGAGCTGACCATTGTTTATTCAAAATACGCAAAAATTTCAGCAGTAAAATACAGACACTTGTAGTAGACCTTAAAATACAGGGTGTCCCAAAAAATTGACATCATTTGAGATGTGAATATCTGAGTAACTACATGTTGCAGGCAAACAAAATTAGATAGGCTTCATGTTGAACAATACAAGGTTTATTTACCAAAATTGGAACAAGAAATTCAGAGGGATGTAGATTTTATAACCGATTTCACAGCTTCACAAATGTATTATCTTCCGATACTGGTGGTCGTCCAGATCTCTTTGCCCTGCACAGACAGCCTTCCTCTTTGAATTTTTTGTGCCATGTTCAAATCTGCTTTCCAGTTGATGGATTTTTAGTGAATTTTCTCAAAAATGCACGCTGCACACTCTTGTTTGGCTGTGTTCGAGCATATTCTAACAACAAAATGCCTTTTCATTTCTAGTGAACGCCATTCTTCAACCTGAAAAAAACATTAACAATTAAGCTTGGTTAGTTTTTACACATTTTGTTAAAATTTGAGATCATTTGAGGGAGAACTGGCTGTTATTAGACTACGAAATGATGTCAGTTTTTTTTGGGGCACCCTGTATTACATGAATACTTGAAATGTTCAAAAATAAACGTCCCCAGGAACTCAGTCTTTTAAACCTACCTATGTGCGTGAACTAGACTCCCGGCATCTTTTCTTTGTTGCAAGTGCATTAAACATTAGGCTCAGTTTCTGAGCTGCTGAGCAAACATTCAGTGTATATTGTATATAATGTATGTGTGTAATGTATATAATGTAGTATATTGGTTGAACAACAGCTGAAACGCAGCTAGTGTGTTTGGTGATATGACTGGTATGGAACTGTGCAGAACTGCAGGTGAAACTGCCGTCCCTTAGACTGTTGTTAAGAGTAGGAGAGTTGGAGCACAAGTTATGTTGCAGTGCATGCTGGGTACCATAGTGCAGTGTATCGTGAAACGAGCTAATATTAATAGAAAATTAAAATACTTTTGGATAGGATTGTGTCACGGGCCTGACTTGACCCGTGGACCTTGTGTTTTACACATGGGTTTTAGCGTTCTTACTATCTTTATTAAAGCCTTGGGTTTAAATAGATCAGAACATAATCCTTGTAAATATCAAAAGGTCTGAATACTTTATTACTATTTAATATTTTTTATTTTTACTTCTTGGAAAAAAAAAAAGATTTTTCAGTAGAATAGTCCATATGTGGTTTATTTACATGCATTTGACGTTTTTTTTTTCAAAAATTGTGTAATAATGATGTGTAATATGATTGTACTGTACTTTTTTTGTACCATGTACATATGCTTTTATAAGCACTTATTCCAAAACATGTCGTTTAGCACGAAGCTAACATTTGCCAGCATTGATGTCATGTTAATATAACATCTGTGTCACTTTCTGGAGTGAAATGAATTAGACTTTGTAAGTCACAGGCAGAGTTTCCATTCAAACGTTTCTCAAATCTTATGCACATTTGTGAAATTTCATCAGAGAAAAAAACGAAATAAGTTGTTTTTCCATCCACTACAGATATGTGTGACACTTTAGACGATGTAGGCTACTATGATTAGCAGCTGCATCGAGCAAGATGGAGAGATTTAACTTGGTTTTTGCTTTAAGTAGAATCATCTTTACAGCCGTTTGCTGTCTTCTGGCCGTGTTGTCTGCACCAGACAGGACAAGCAATGGCCAACTAATGAGGGCTAAAATCTCCGTGCCACCCCAGCAGCATCCACCTCGCAACTGGGAACACAAACACACCAGACAGCTCTGGAGCTCATCATGCAGAGCCATTTTTCCACCCAGCCTAGATCAGGCATTTCAGAATATTGAAAATAATCTTCCAAAAGCTCTGCGCTGCGATCGGACCGTCTGTAGGAATCACGGAATCATGTGACTTACATCTCGATACGTCATCAATTATTCGAAAAAATCTTTTCCATCACTCTTTTTTCACATTTTGGTTTTAGCGACATTTGTGGATGGAAAACCCACTACAGTGACAGAATGCTGATAGGACATATTTGGCACATCCAGTGGTGGACGAGGTACACAAACCATGTACTTGGGTTAAAGTAGAGATACCTAAGGTAAAATATTACTCCAGTAAAAGTAGAAGTTCCTCCCTTTAGACCTCCACTTGAGTAAAAGTACAAAAGTATTTGCCTTCAAATGTACTTAAGTATCAAAAGTGAAAGTACTAAAAGATTAATTATGACTCTGATGTCCTATAATTGTTTTTGTAACAAGACTCTTCATTAACTCATTTTAGGTGAAAATACTCCAGTGTCACTCTTGGTAAACCAATCTTTTAATAGAATGTCATTAATTAGTCTGACGCTGATCTATTAAAATTATCATAAGCACAAAACACTGAAAGCAAACAATTTCCATTAGGTAGAACTGAGTGGCTCTGAAATAACTTTTTGCGAACAAGCAAAGTTTCGGTTTACTATTTATTTTCAGCTTAGTAACAAGTTTAAGTTTAATAAAAACTTGCTTTAAACTCAGGTTCACAAATGAGTTTTCCTTTACTAAACTGCATCTGTAGGTCTCTGTTCATAAACATAAACTAGCCAAAACTAATTTACTATAAAATGAAATCGTGTTTGTATAAATTCAGAAAAAAGAAACACGTCAGTCACAACTGCATATGTGTACATATTTCTATATTGTGGTCTATTTACACAAAGTGAGGTTAGTTCATCATTTATGTTGAATAGACACTCCCAAAATTTTACACTGCTGCACTGACGTTGAACTGTGTGCTTGCACTGGGTCCGTATGTCCAACAGGTCAAAACAAGCTCAAAACAAAGTGTGCGCTGTGCCCTGATTGGTGTTCTTGCTTCACACTTCTTTTCGTTTTGACATGTCACATTAATGCACACATAAGCCAAAACGAATGACAGACTTTGCATAATGTAGTGGAGTAAAAAGTAAGATATTTGACTTTGAAATGTAGTAGAGTGAAAGTAAGAATTCACCCAAAATGAAAATACTTCGGTAAAGTACAGATATACAAAAACACAGTAAGTACAGTAATGAATTACATTTACTTCGTTACAGACAAGCTGGTTGAAGAAAAGTTAAGTCAGTCCTGTCATTTCACCCAAAAAAGAGTCATAACACAACCCAACCCCGAAAAATGGCACCTGACAGTCACCTGTCATCAAAGTTGACAAAAGCAGCCAGCTTATGTGGCTTTATGAACACTACTGCACTAAATCGTTACCATGTTAGAATTACTGGTGTCTTTTAAACGTGAAATGGTACAAATACACTAAAGGAACTGGCTAATCCTTCTTCACCGTGACAGAAGACCAGCTGAGAATGATTGCAGACCTGCCAATACGGACTGGGGGCAGTTTTCCTCGGGTAATTCTCGAGCAATTCGAATTTCACAGGTTGAAAACACAGCTGTGATCAACTGCTGACAACTAGCGATGCCCACTTTTAGCAAAATGGTCATAATTACTCTCACCAGAACAGCAACCATGAGAACAGGCTCACTTCCCTGGCTGGTCACGGGGGCTCACAATGGTGGGAACCAGCGCTAAATGGCATTTCAGAGCCATTAGGTGCCACGTCTCTGGGAGCAATTTGAGGCCATTGACAACCCGAAGACGGATGGAAACCTGAATCCGCTAAACGGGTGAGCGCTGTAAACAAACTCGCTAACAGGCATCCACAGCATGTGAGAAAGTGAACCTACTGATCGCAGCTTTCCCACTGCTGTTACATGGCAGCAGCAACATGAAAGCAAAAAATGTGCTATCATGGCCATTAATCACCATGTTTACTTTTGCTCAGCTATCTCCACCCGCCTTGTCATTTTGCGTTCTGCGATGGATTTCTCAAATAAGCGAGAACGCGAGCAAACTATGTTGCCTGTTGTTAATCAGGGAAGGTTGATGCCCCAGAAATCCAGCTCGCCAGCGAATTACTATGCAAATCGATGTAGGAACTGCCAATTGGACAATACAGAGGTCAACTTTGATCTGCCGAAGGAGGAGGGAATCTGCTCGGAATTATGAGGCCGAAAAATGCGCGTGCCGGTCCAACACTCATGTGTCTTTCATTTTTGTTCACTTTTTCTTCGGGCTAAATGGAAACATGACTAAGAGCATTGTGGAGCGTTTGCCTGTACTAAAGAAAACACATTTGAAAAGGAATCCCATTAGTTGAGATGCTTGGACGCTAATTGTGTTTCCTGTAAGGAGTTCAAAGTGGACGTGGCTCCATCAGGAAGCTGAAAATCTGGACTTTCACTGAACAGGGCCACAACTTTGTCCTCCCAACATGGTACAGATTTCCAGAAACGCAACACTTCACAATAAAAGGATGTCAAATGTGTTTACACGTCGAGTCAAAGTGTTTACTTTGCATGGTTCCATAATTCTCTCCTCATTGGTGTTTCAGACATTCTGTAGTCCACACATCTGCCGGAGGTTACTACTGTCAAACAGAATCTACTGATCTCAGGGAAGGGTGAGGTCATCCCATTCAGACTCTGATGTTTCACGTGGCCCGGCGTAAAAATCTGTTACGCTGTGGAGTGTGAAAAAGTCATCTACCAAATGGCTTGGTGTCTGGGCTGCAACTGTCTAATGATCACTCTTTTGAGTGGCATCTCCAGCTCAGGCCCCAAGATGAGATGAAGTTCTCGCTTGTTTAGCCCCTTAAATGGCCAGGGTCCAGAGTTTGACTACACACTTGTATAAACTACAAATAGCTCAGCCAGTTTGCATTGAAGTCCCTTTAGTCACTGAATAATAAGCCTTAGTATGTAAAAAGCAAGGGATTTTAGGGAGTTAAGTAGAGTAACAAAAGCAATGCATGCAGATGGAGCCCGTCCTCTGAAAGCTAATAGCTCTGGCCCATATTGTCTGTACAGTGATCCTACACAGCTGTGATTCCGTTTGAAATGTATAAATGCTAATCTTCTCTTCTTGTAGAGGATGGAAAATCTTCAGCTAGCCAAGAGTTTTCTTGGTGGGTGAACGGGAACAAGAGCTTTTAAAGGGACCTATTATGCTTTTCTGTTTTTCCCCTTGCTTTAGTGTGTTGTAGTTTTTTGTGCATGTAAACGTTCTGCAAAGTCCCAAAGCTCAGTGTTCCCTCCAGAGGGAGAAACTCTCTCCCACTGAATCCACTTTTCTCTGCTGCCTGAAACGCCTCATTGGAACTCCAGCCCTTTTCCTTTGTTGCAGGATGACATCATCTCGTAACACAGTCCTACTGGCAAGCATAGTATAATATAAATGTATAGAACCCTCGATAGATAGATAGATAGATAGATAGATAGATAGATAGATAGATAGATAGATAGACAGATGAAATAACAGCAATGACAGCTGAAATAATCATTCAAAGATTTTAAAAATGCTGTAAATTAAACCTCATGCCTGACTTTATGGTAAGAACAATACACACTTATAAAGGTGGTTTTTCAAGGGTTCTTCAGTAAAGGCAATGGTTCTATGTAGAACCATGAGTTCTATATTGAAACCAAATGGTTCTTTGCATGATGAAATTGTTCTTCAGACTGATGGAGAATGTGTTGTATATGGTTCTATATAGCACCAAAAAGAGTTCTTCTGTTGTTACAATGTCAAGCTTGTAACAGTAGAAGAACCCTTTTTGGTGCTATATAGAACCATTTTATAGAGGTGTATATAGAACTGTATACAACGCATTCTCCATCACTCTGAAGATCCATTTCACCATGCAAAGAACCATTTAGGCATGCAAATGGTACTATGTAGAACTCATGTTTCTAAATGGAACCATTGCTCTAAAGGGTTCTATATAGCACAAAAAGAGTTCTTTAATTGTAACATGCTATCAGGACAATAGAAGAACCCTTTTTGGTGCTTAATAGAACCAAATACAACACATTCTCCATCTGAAGAACGATGCAAAGAAACCCTTTAATCATGCACAGTTCTATTTAGAAACATTTTCTTTACTAAAGAACCTTTGTGGAACCATCGTTTTTAAGAATGTAGTTGATGTCTTGTCTCAGCTTCATCCCCTGAATGTCCTTCTACAGCCAAACAAATTAACAAGGCTATTTCTCTCTGTTTAAATGTTGTTTACCATTTAAATATCTTCTACAAATAGATCTTGTTTCAGTCTTTTAAAGAAAAGGAATGAAGTGAAATCTTAAGGGGTGATTTAACTAATGTTGCTCAGGTATGACATGATTTTTATAACCTAACGTCACATCTTTGTATCCATCTCTATCTCCTTATTCATTATTTTTGCTGATATATAGTGTGTTTTCAATATTACAGCATTACCCGTCGACACTGGAGATGTCTTTTCTCTCAGTTCTGCGCTGTTTGGATTTTTCTATCTCTTAGTTATTGGTTCATAATAAAGAGGTGACTTTCACCTTTCAAATGTAAATGCACCCTAAAACCCCCAGCAACACTGCTGTGGTGAGAATGGTGCACCCAAATAACATCTGGTGGTCCTATGGTGGTCCATTTCTACTGATGGAAGGAGTAGAGGGGGTCTGATAAACAGTACAGTAACAGAGCAGCTACAGCCTGTAACTGTACACCTACTTGTAAGTGCACCTGTATGGCAGGTGTTTCCGATAAAATGGCCAAGTGTAGTTACAAGGTAAGTGAACACAGGTGAAAATGCTGATGCTGAAGCAGCTCATAACGTCTAGAACAGAACTGAAGTATTTCCAAAGTAGTAAATACACTTTTATATTTTGGAATTCATTAAATTTGCACAATAAACCTCGGTGGCCTTGTTTCAATCAGCGGAGTGGTGTAAAACCCCTACATCACCCCGAGGCTGCACAGCTGAGACAAATTCCCCCTTCGCCCATTGATAAAGACATTAACCCCACACGTCATCCAAGCATGCGATGAGTCAGTCCGTCAAATATTCCATAAATGTCATTGTTAGTGAAGATTTGCACGCATTTGAACGACACTGTGAAGGTTTTAAATCACACTTCTTGAAAGCCAGTTGGTAACTGCTCAACTGTCTCATCTGCAGAGTCCGACGTAACGCCGCGCTATAGCTCAGCAGTGCAGTGAGGGGAACTATAGACGAGTGTGAGATGATGAAAGGTGCCGGAAACCCAAGTTGACAGGTGACTGTTGAGATCACAACCTGAAAGCTGTGCAGAAACGGTTCTGACGTGTGTTGTAGGGGCGCGTCTGTCGTGAGCGCTCATAGAGTCAGTCATGAACTCAGACAGGAAATACTGACGGGATCTTCTGCACAAGGCCACTGAGCATCTGTCTAAACGGAACAGTGACGTGATAATTGTTTAATTTAGAGTTAATGTAGAAAAAAAAGTGCTTGTCTTTGTCTTTGAACTGACTGGTGTCTGTTTAATGGGGTAAACAACTCAGTCTAAAATAATACTGTCTATTAATAAGTATGAAAATAATGACAACTTTGGGAACTCTTTCTTTTATAACCTCTTAGGTTCTAGATATTAACTGGGTAAGCATGTGGAACTCCACAGTACTGTGTAATTATTTTGGTAGTTATATGGTGCAAAAAGATTGTACATAAACAAAGTACACTCTTAAGAAATATGGTTATTCAAGTGTTCTTAGGGAAAGAAAGTGATTCTATAGAGAACCATGAACTCTCAAAGAACCTTTTGCATGATTAAAGGGTTCTTTGCATGGTGAAAGTGTTCTTCAGATTAATGGAGAATGTGCTGTAGATGGTCCTGAGAAGAGTTCTACACTCTTGAAAAATGGTTCCTTAAGGGTTCTTCAGTAAAGAAAATGGTTCTACATAGAACCATGAACACTCAATAAACTTTTTGCATGATTAAAGGGTTCTTTGCATGGTAAAAGTGTTCTTCAGATTAATGGAGAACGTGCTGTAGATGGTCCTGAGAAGAGTTCTACACTCTTGAAAAATGGTTCCTTGGAGGTTCTTTGGGAAGGAAAATGTTTCTATATAGAATTGTGAACACAAAGAATCATCTGCTTGATTAAATGGTTCTTTGCATGTTGAAAGGGTTCTTTAGTTTAATGTAGAATGTGCTGTGGATGGTTCTACATAGAACCTTTTTAAAAGAGTACATAGCATTAAAATGGTTCTTCTGGTATTAGAGTGTCAGGCTTGTAACAACTGAAGAATCCTTTTTGGTGGTACATAGAACCCTTTTCAAAAAGGTTCTAATTAGAACCATCTAGAGCACATGCTCATGCTAAAGAACCATTGAAGAACCATCTTTTTTATGCAGAGTCTTATACAGTCTGTACCTGCTTATTAGCTATAAAGTAGACTGACTCTGGGCTGTAAAAGAAAGCAGTAATTCTTACTCTGGTTCTTCTGGGTTCTTACCATTTACTCAAACTATTTTTTGGCATCATTTTACATCATATAACTTATTTGCTGCTTGACTTCCTTTCCTCTTAAACGTGTAACATTATAGTGAAATTTTGTGTATGTTTGTACCACCTTGTTACTCCAAATATGAAACACTTTTACTGCATCAGCTTAATAGAGCTGAGGGGTTAAAAGAGCTTAATAGAGCCCGTCTGTCATTTCAGTGTAATTTAGTGTCATTTCCGTTGGGATCATTAAGGAAAATTCCACTAATTCTGCAAAATTCCTTCATAATTCAGTGTGTGATGTACACAGAGTGATTCAGATTGGTTTGGTGTGAAATGGTTCAGATGTTTTTACAGTGGTGGTGATAGGAACCAGGGGTCGCCATGACTACAACACAAATATAGACATTTTATTTACTATCCAAAACCACCAGTGAATCTACACAAGTCTATTGAGTTTTTATAAGCTTTTAATTAGTGAGAAATCTGAAAAATTATAAATTTTCATTAGGGTCTATTTTGCCTCACGACACCCTCCATGTATCCCTCCACCATGAATGGATTTTAAAAATACATTTTAATCCAAAACTTTCACAAAACTATCATAAAACAGTGTCCCAGTCATTAGGCAGTGAATTCATAACCATTTCATGTAGTTACTTTCTTTGAGGGAGCTTTTAGAGGTGGACGTCTGGTTCCTATCACCACCACTGTGAACAGTTCTCTTTCTCTGGAATGACCGCTTTACATCAAACCACTCTGAACGACTTTGTTTACATTTTAATCATGTAATTATGCAGATTTTAAACCAGTGCATTTCCCTTTAAGGTGGATCTGTTTTGCATACTCAAAAAATGAACCAATTTCTATCTTTTACTGCATAAAATCCTCCTGAAACTAAAACAGTTGTGGTTGAAACACAAGCAAAAGGTTTTGGGTAACACTTCATTTGAAGGCTACCTACCTAAGGTCTTCATTACACATAAATAAGCATTGAATGACATATTTATAAAGCAATACTTGAGTATTTATGAATAGCTTATGTTATTAATTGCAAGATGACAAATGATGTTCTATGAAGTAAATAACATTGTACTGACATAAGGGACCTTAAACTGAAGTGATGGACAGTTTGGTTCATTTATAACACTATCATAACGATGTCCTTCTCGAATGATGGAGTTTACAGAAGGCTATGCAGAGGCCTAGATAAAGATATATCAGTTGTACATATTTATTAGTACAAAAGTTCCGTTTTTGATATGTTTCCAAAGGAATAAATGTCTATCACACTTATGTCAACACCTTAAAATGCCAGGCTTACAACATTTACTTCATAAAACATTCTGTCATCTTGCGATTAATGACATAAGCTGCTCATAAATACTCAACTATTGCTTTATAATTACATAATTCAATACTTATTCATGTGTTATAAAGTCCTTAGGCAGGTAGCCTTCAAATAAAGTGTTACCGAGTTTTGTAATGAACAGGTATTTCTTTGCCTGATTGAGGTATAAGATTTCATAAAGGCCCTGGCCTTCGTTCAGTCCACCCGACACCGCAGAGGAGAGCCTGCGGGTGTTTCAGAGTTTTCCAGGCCTTGTTTTTTTTTCTAAATGGAACGCGTTTGCATGTTGCGATGCTGCAGAGGTCGCATGGTGGGCCCTGAACTCCCTTAAGGTGGTGGGAACCTGCAGAATTTCCTGTTTACATTTTAATTATTCATTTTAACAAACAGTTCGGCATAGACTTGCCGTTAGGTAATTCAACCGACAGCCGTTGGTGAAAGCCAGGAGAGTTTGAAGTTCACTGTGTCTCAGATAACTGAGTTTTTAGCGCAGGGTCAACAGATCTTGGCTTTGATAATCCGTCAGAGTGTTCTGGAATTATCTTAGAGGAACGAGAGTGTGGGACGTGCACCCAAAACAGCCTCGTCTTTCTCTTTTTCCCGTGCCAGGACGCTGGTGTCATGACCAGTCGCAAAACATTGAGTCACAGGAGTCACGTATCCATCATTCGGGTCCCTGGGCACGTCTGACGTTTCACTCTCCAAAACAGCGAGCTGCAGATCAGTCATACTGAGCGTGTCTCATGGAAAAGAATGCCGCGTAATAAATCACCAGAGGCTTGCTCATGACACGGTGTGCTTGTGCTGCTAATGTTCGGTCAGTGCCGAAATGTGCCAAAGACAATAATTAGCCTTCATTTCAGGGCCCTGTAAGACTCCATTTGTTTGTGCAGTACTTCTCTGCTCATGACAGTGTAAACGGTGACACAAAACCAATGAGTTTTAACGTCTAATCCGAAGGAATAAGACCAGCTGTGTAAATGTTGTTGGCTGTTCTGAATATACGGTTACATAAGTCCTACTTGTGACCAAGCTTAGACACTTGAAGGCCCCGTTTTCCACGTATAAAGTCACCCCTGGTAATCGACTGATTTCCAAGCTCCAAGGCTTTTGACAGTTTTCAAATATTTATGCCTTTTGTTTTATAAATGTTTAACAGTGATTAGCTTTTTTCTGTATCTCACATTACCCCCTTAAGCCACATTAACAATGTGATGCAATCAACATGAGGATCAATGAACCATTTCTAATCGTGACTCAGTGACATGTTACTTTCATCCATTTGGGCAGTTCATCTGGTTCAGGGTGATAATGGTGTCGTGCCAGTGGTGTCGTAATCTACAAACTCATCTTCACCCTTCATAATTCTTTAGAATAGTGGAATCTTGTTGGGCTTAAACCAACGACTTCAGAGAGTTCCACATTTCTGCTAAATTGTATTTAAAGGGAAACTCCAGTCAAAATAGGAAATTTACTCCTCCTACAGCGGTGCTGCAGTAGTCTCTAGAGCAGGGTGTCCAACTCAGCCACTAAAAGGCCATATTAAAAAATCTGAACAAATCTGTGGGCCAGAGAGAGCCTCATTTCATTTTTAAATACGATATATATATATATATATATATATATATATATATATATACACACACACTGATCAGGCATAACATTATGTCCTTGTTTCTACGCTCATTGTCCCATTTTATCAGCTCCACTTACTATATAGGTGCACTTTGTAGTTACAATTACAGACTGTAGTCCATCCACTTTGTTAGCCCCCTTTTACCCTGTTCTTCAGTGCTCAGGGACCCTCAGGTGGATCTGATGTCTGATGTAGGCTTTTGCACAAATGTGTGGATCTTAATTGAACACTGTCCTTAAAACAAAAGGGGTTCATATTAGTTCAGAAATTCATGTTTTGTCAATTTCAAATATTCTACTTTACATTCAAAATATGTGGATTTCTGTTCGTGGTACTGGGAGGTAGACTGAATCAACCAATTCTGATAAACAATGGGATCATTTTTAAGAGAATATACAGCACACTACTGTTCTAGAAGTTCTTGATACGTCACAGACTGTGAATATGAGTCGTAGTCTAAGCAGTGTTTTAGGTAGTTGTTAGGAATGTAAAACAGTGGCAGCAGCTCTATGTCAGAACTCTTTACTGAAAGACTCACTGTAAAACTGATACATACAAGCTCAGATACATGATAGTGACTGTTACAAGCTTCAGATAAAACATATGGAATGACTTTTACAAGTTTCAAATGTGTGTGTTTAATCTAGAACGGCCAAATAATGTTGTTAGCATAGTGCTAATACACTAATATAATAATCAGTGATAAACAACGTAGTAAACTGTAGTTTTAAGACAGATTGCACATTTAAGTTATGTCATTTCATTGAGTAGATATTTTCTCCGACCTCATCTCAGCGGAAAGTGTAACAGGGGTTTTGGGCAGCAGGGGCAGGGGGAGGGGGGGTTTGCTTTTCAGCTGGTACACAAGAATTTCATTCTGTCGGATCTGTCTGCCTCTTTCCTGCTGGCTTTTTATAGCCTTTACATACAGTCCAACATCTACAGACACAAGTCATGGTCAAAAAATGAACAGGGTCTCTTCCCAAGCCAATGAAAAGAGATGGAGGAGACTGCCTGGTCCAAATGGGTCCACTGCCGTCCACGTGTATGAGCGTGCTCTCGAGGTTGTTTTTGTGAGGAGGCCATGTCTCGTGGCAGTTAGACAGGTAGTCGGCAAGGAGATTGAGGCGGAGTGGGTCGGCGCCAAGCATCACACACCAGCAACTGATGTGAGAGGGGAGAGATTGGGTTTCCGTGTGGAATGGCAGACGCATTGCATAGTTGAATTGGCTCGAAGAGGCGCTCATGACTGACAGAGGACATGCATCAGTTGACAAATGAAAGTTTTCTCACATTCAATCTTTTCGCGCTTTGATCTCACAACAGCTGCTCCCCCCCCTGACAAGAGTGCCAGAGCTGAGACCAGCATGTTGCTCATGGTGTCATTTTGTGATGGATGGCTGGATAGAGATTGCATGAGAGCTACTTTGATAAAATACAGCCATTAATCTGACTATGATATATGATTTAAGAACAATAAGTACCAGCACTGACCTGTGACACTGGCCCAAAAACAAGTACCCTCTGAAACATGATGGTTCAGCAGTGGTTCTTGGCTTTGATGTACGGTTTTAGGAAAAAAAGTAAAGGACGCTTACATTATATGGAGGTTCTTTAAACTTAAAAAGGTCCTCACACTCCCAAGTGGCCCTACTACAGGGTTCTTTGGAGCAATGCCATAGAACCACCTTTGGTTCCCAAACAACCTTTCAATGGAAATGTGAGTGTAAAGAACCTTTTAAAGGTTCACAGAGTCTCCACATAATGTAAAGGTTCTAGTAAGAACCTTCAGTTTGGAATAAAAGCTTTACACTCTCAGAAATAAAGGTTCTAAACTGTCACTACCCCTCTTGTCACCGGGGTGGAACCATAACTGTACCATAATCCACTGAAATGATATTTTCTAAACTGACCCCCCCCCTCATCTCTCCGGTTATGAAAATTAGCCGTTAGCGTTCCCCTACAAGTGTGCTGAGCACCAATGGTGGTGCTTCAGCAGCCATTTGAAAAGATGTGTTGGAGCTTCTTGTGTATCACGTGTTCTAGGTAATGAGTGGAACTAGAAGATATGTAAACAAAAAACAATTTGTATGGAGAAATTTGATTTGGCTATGTATGGAACATGCTTGCTTTCCAGCTATTTCACAAACTTTCCACTCAAAATCCTTTTAAAAGCTTGCTAGAGGAAATGGGCACAATCAAATTGGTGTAAAATTGTGTCATCACTCCAAAGAACCCTTTTTAAAACCTTTATTTTTCTACATTTTACATATATTCTTTTTGTAAGTGTAGAGATGTCCACTCAATGTAAATGGCACATAGCATTTTCCCATAGTGTAGTAAAGTAAGTAAAACAGGAGGCTCTGATTTACCTTTTAGTGGCTGAAACTCCTCAAGCAAGGCAAACAGTGTTCTGCTGCTGATAAAGCCAGCTTACAAATGGTGCTGTAAGCTCTGACAGTGTCATTATGGCCTCCACTCAATCGCTGACAGCAATGCTAATGACCTGGTAGCGGACCAAATCACACATGGACCGATGACCTACGCTAAGGATCATTTCTCAATTTGCACTTCTGCTGTTTTAGGACAGGCGACCGTGACATGACGACGGCAGGTAACTCATTGCTTAGTTTGACCTCATTTTTTCCCATGTTCTGTGGGGTACCTCCCCCTCAGACACCCCCCTCCAGAGCCACATTAATCTGCCATCCAGAAAAGAGGTCAGAGTTTTGGAATGGCAAGGAAATGTTTTTGTCATCCTCTGCAGTGGGAGTCTGCAGTGATGCATGTAAGAGCTCGTCTGTCCTCTCCTGAGAGGCCATTTATACTGTTGCTGCTCGGCGATAAAGAGAGGCATATTCAGCCCCTCATTCTTTATTGTGCTTTATGGGAAAGTGTTGGGAGTGTGTTATTGGGGAACTCAATGTAGATGCTGGAGATCAGGAAAACATGGACCACAATGGTGCATGAGAGAAGCAGGGGCATAGCTATGAGGGGACCTGGGGTAGCCTGGAGGGAGGTCTAGGCCTTCTCACTTGGAAGCCAACCCCCCAGATTACTGACTGTTCATAAAGGCCCTGCGATGCGAAATGAAAATGTTGTAAAATGTAATTCACTGGGCTCTAATAATACGGGTTGAACCCCTGCAGAACTGTGTTCTTCATCCTCATGTAATTTCCACCTTAAATGAATAAAAATAACAGCTAAAGCTCTCCTTAGGTCATCATTCATTTTCGGTAGATGCTGCTATTGGTCACTGTGGCATGCGCCTGTCCACCGGGCCCTGATGACGGCCACGAGAGCTGGCAGGAAGGTGGGGCCTGAACTCAGAGCGAGTCCTGAGCACCACCTCCTGTTGTCAGTGGGGCCCAGGGGACAGGCCCATGCCACAGTCATGTACCAAAAATTCTGCAATAGTGTTTAAACCGTTTAAAACCGTTTTACCAAGCATGGGTTACTGGGACACTGGTGCCAGTTCCCAGGCTTGACTATTTAATGAAATAAGAAATATTATCTGTTTTCAGGCTTATTTTCAGTCATTACTGACTGGGATATTGTTGTAAACATTCAAATGGGATGTTAGCATTTACCGTTCCATGCAGTGTTAGACCGACCATTTGGAGAACCATGACAATTCCTGGTGGGCTGCTATTTGTGTTGGCCACTGAGAAAGTGAGAAAGAGAAACTGCATTAAAGTAGTCCTGTATGGTCCCATGTTAAAAAAATTGTGACCTTGTGTGGCAGTTCATTCAGTCCATGTGTAAACTAAGGCTACAGATGGCTAGCTTAGAGTTAATGTACTATCACACACCAAGGCCCAATCCCATTTCTTCTTTTTACTCCTACCCCTTGTTTTCGAATGTCACCCTAACCCCTTGGAACTGAGTTACAAGGGGTAGTGGTTAAAAACTTGCCCTACTAAATGGGACAAACCTCAAATTAAAAAAAACATTACTTCATTAACATCTACTAGCAGTGCTCTGTAGGTGACCTGGCCCGGTGCTTCAGGCGTCAGAACTGCTGGACTATTTAAGGTGGAACGGGAAAGTTAGCTAGCTAGCTACTGAGACATTAGCATGCTATTAGCGACTTCTTATGCTTGTTACGAAGAAAACAACCATAATACACTAAAATTACATTAAACTAAGAAAATTATCGTAATTATTTAACAGAGAAAATTCTCACATTTGTGGGTTTCTTTGGTCTCTTGTTCAGCCATCTTGCCCTTTTTTTTCTCATAACTCTCTGTTTGGAGTCTCTGAAAAACTTCCATTTGGAGGGCCATGTAGCTCTAACACTTCACCCTACCCCTCTGTCTCAACAAGAATTGAGACACCCTACCTCTAGACATAAACGCACCAAACAGAGGGCTAAGGGCTAAGTGGTCAGGGCAAGCGGTGAAATGGGATTGGGCCCAAGTCTAGCTTGTGAACTAGTGAGCCAACTAGTAACAGAATTGCAAACTTTGACAGTTTTGGCCTGAGACTCGTGATTTTGGGTTTTTCCTCATGCTCACACTCTGCATAAAGAAATCTCAAGGCCAGCCAGAACAAACTGTTCTTGTACTTCATTGAGGTTATAAACGGCTGTGGTCAGTAGAAACAGTTCAAAATCAGCTGGTTCATAACACAACTTTGGTTTAACCCAGCTTGCATCTACACCTGCTGCTGTGAAGGAAGGCCTGAGGTTAATTAGCCTTTACCTGCTATGATGTGCTATTGGTTAGTGCTTAAAATTTCATTTATATCTCTCTCTCATTATGGTAGCTACAATCAGTGCAGCAACTCCAAAAAGCAAACTATTATTAGTGTCATATTCATAGTGAAGGACACACAGGTAGCATGTGCACATGCAAATCACGTACGAATAATCTATATAGAGGAAATTTCCGTTTTAAATGCATAACGGACATTAATATTGTTCTCTCAGAGATGCATGATTAACGAAAGTTACACAATTCTGTATCAACTGTAACTGTAATGTGACCATAAAAAATAATACTGCAGTGTGTTACGCTACTTCATTACAAGGAAAAAGGATTAACATAACTGTAATGTGTTACTTTGAACCACACCACCCCCAATATTGGCTACAATGAAGAAGACTAGCTGGTGGACTTCACTATAGTGATGTCTGGAAAGAATTGTGATATAAAAAAAGAAAATATTTCAGGACTGTACAGTATGGATGGAATTTCTTTTTTTGTTTTTTCTTGGGGTGGGATGAACAAGAAAAAACCAAGAAAAAATTCTGGGTTTTATTAAATCACCTAAGTTTGGAACACTAAAGAGAAGGACACAAAAGAACACAGTAGATTAACTTAACTTCATGTAAATTAACTACATAAACAAAAGTAAATAGACTAATAATTTTGTGATTTATATTTACAGTTATAGTTAGTATTGGGCAGTATGGGCAAAAATTTATATCGCAGTATAATTAAGATTATTGGCGGTTTCGGTATATATATCGGTACAGTATCTTATTCAGGATGTCCCTTCACTTTTAATAAGAACCATATTTAACGACTGAATGGAATCCAAAATATTCTAATTGGACAAAACAGTAAAAACAGAATTGAACAATATATAGACTGAAGTCAGTATTGCTTTCTAACCCTAACAAGATAAAGGCGAGTGTATGTAAAGCCCACAGCTAACCCTAAGAGACTGGCTTTTCCTTCCACTCTCTTTTCCCCGTTAACAAATCAACTCATTACAGTCTGATGCCACACACTGGACTTACTGACATTAGGTTGCAGCTCACTGTACAAGATGCTACATTCGTGACATAATGAGAGTTTCAACAGGCTCCACCAGCAGCAGTGGCAGGGGGTTAGGGTTTGGCAGGGGGGTATCACAGTCCCATCTTCTGGAACTGGGACACATGGCTATGGATGTTTGTATCACATTTTTGGTCTCGGTTTTAGAATCATTACACCCCTACAAAATACCTCATCTGGAACATCTGAGGTTTGGACGGTAGAGTAGTCCTGAACCCTTATATCATGATAACAATTAACAATGATATTGTGCAGCTCTGTTCCAGAGCTGATAAAAAACAGCTGTTGCACATTGTAGTTTCTTAGTTCTGAGACTTCCCAGAAAATACAGAAAATCTTTGATCCAAGACTCTCAAGTTGCAAGTTTACAATGCACACCTTTCATTACTCTCATCTCAAAAGGTGAGATGGTTCACGTCAGGTATGCCGAGATTGGGAGGCATTTGCTCTGCTCTTGAATCCTGGAATTTGTCCTTTATATCATTGTTTCTCTGGCCTGCGCTTAAAGAGGATGAGCTGCCAGCCAGATATGAATCCTCAGAATGAAGAGGGCCTTAAATCTTTCACCCAGATGAAAAGCGAGAGGCACAGGGGTCCATACGCTTCCAATCAACCCACAGCCAGTAAATGCTTCACTGGAAATGCATAAATCCGAGAACCATGGTCACTCGATGTCCTTCGGTGATCAGGTTTTAGTGTGTCTGTTCAATACCTCATTTGATACAGACCTTTTTTTTGCTTTGACTTGTTTTTTTCACCCCCAACTTCTCCACTTTTCCTTCACGATACATGTTTCAAAACCTTCTGCAGCTTTTCACATTACAGAACTCGACTCTGACGCGATAGTTTTGCAATATCTCCCAGCGCCTTCACAGCACAGACACACCCCATTACCTCCAGTGATGTCATAGATCACTGTAGGCACCCATAAATCTCTAATGATGAGCAATACGGCATAATTAATCTGAGAGTAATACCTCTCTGGCCTGCCAAGGAAAAGTGGGTGTCTAATTGACCTTGAAAGGGATCTCCCTTTTAAGGTTGAGGTGATGGTTTAGGAAGGAAGTTCTGTAAGTTATATTGAGCGGGTGGAGGGTCTCTGCTTAGAAGAACCTCATCTTTGAAATATGTACCACCTACACCATCAAAATAATACTGATGAGTCTTGTTGTTTAAAAAAATATGATGTACAATGTATCTTAAACATAAGGGTTTTCAAAAAAAAATAAGGGTTCTTTGGAGCCATGGCACCGAGGAACCACTTTCGCTTCCCTGAAGAACTTTTCAGTAGATGGTTCTTTTAACTATCTGGGGTCCACAAATTCTTGTGTGCATCAAATTTGATGTTTCTGTATCTGTTTCTGTATCTTTGTGATGATCCAGCACAGAAATTCAGTTCAAAAACTTCCTGAATCTGTAGAGTCGCCCTTTCCATTCCATCTTATGAGATCATACGAGACTCACATCTGGAGTTATGAGCCTATGAAGAGGGGCTGAGATACACGTCATCTGCCTCTCACCGTGTGGAGCTGGTGGATTCTGTGTGAAACTGATCAATGGACACTCAGGAAATCACTAAGGACTGACCATCATGCCAGAAAACCAGTAGGATATATTTAAATATATTATTAGGAATAACTAAACACAATTTATATGTACCTAACTACACTGATCAGGCATAAGATTAAGATCACCTCCTTGTTTCTATGCTCATTGTCCATTTTATCAGCTCCACTTACTATATAGGTGCGGGAAAAAATCGATTCTTAGATGCATCGCGATGCAGACGTGAACGATTCTGAATCGATTCACAAATGTCAAAAATCGATTTTCTAAATTTCAATTTGTAATGTAATGTTGACAGAACAAAAAAGTAAGTGCGGAAGTGCAGCGCCTGGACAGTCTGTGGCGGCACATAACAAAAACACACCTGGATGAGCGAGAAATCCGACTGGCTCCCTCTGCATTAAAGCCAGGTCAGGTCAGGAGTCACAACCCAAATGATAAGAAGAGCCATTTTGTCCTTTCAACAAAGATCAAAGCAGCTTGGGATCCACAACATTTAATGTCTGGTATGTCTCAGTATGTGTTAATGTCCTAATATAGGCTAAACAATATAAACGAAAACCCAGATTTACTTCGCTCTGCTTTAAGCTTTAGCTCAGCTACAGCCGCCAGAAAACTTTTCCTCAAAAGTTGAATAGTTTCTTGTAAAATGTCTCTCAAAGCTCGACTGTTTTACGAGGCTGAAGTCGCTTCTTGTTCTCCAGCTTCTTGTTCGAATTTTCCCGTTCCACCTTAAATTCTGCCTGAGGTGCCAGAACGTAAACGCGGGACTATTTAAGGTGGAACGGGAAAATTAGAAAGAGAAGCTGACTTCAGCTGTGCGACTTTTTAGTGTTCGACAGTTTCTTGTTGCAGATTTAACGTACCAGGAAACCAACTGCGCTGCTTATAAATGCAAATAAGCCCATTCGTCTCCAAATGTTTGTCCGTCTTTCTCTTTTCCTTTTTGTTTGCTACTCGCTCGGCGAAACCTCGTTGCTAGATGACCTGCAGTCTGCACGCCAATTCTCAGTCATTGAGAAACAGGGCTTTCGCGCTATGTTGCACACGTCCCGTCTCAAAGATAACAGGCAGGACGGCTGTAACATGTGCTGCATGGACATCCATCACCACTGGATCTTATTTCACCCTAACAGCGCATTTTATCACAGATGAGTAGCAGCAGCGTCTCATGCGCTCCAAACAACAGCAGTGAATGAGAGTCTTCTAGTTCACTTACCACATCACTTGCATTTGAATTATTAATAAAAGATATTGGAAGTAAATGCATTATGGATCATTGCAAATACTTTGTTTTAAAACTACCAAGTCCCCAGACAGTGAGAAAATAGAAATCATGTATAGAAAAAAAAGATGTATCGATAATCGTTTTATAATCGCATCGCAGCCCTCTGAATCGTAATCGAATCGAATCGTGAGGTGCCTAGAGATTCCCACCCCTAATAGGTGCACTTTGTAGTTCTACAATTACAGACTGTAGTCCATCTGTTTCTCTGCATACTTTGTTAGCCCCCTTTTACCCTGTTCTTCAGTGGTCAGGACCTCCATGGACTCTCACAGAGCAGGTACTATTTGGGTGGTGAATCATTCTCAGCACTGCAGTAACACTGACATGGTGGTGGTGTGTTAGTGTGTGTTGTGCTGGTATGAGTGGATCAGACACAGCAGTGCTGCTGGAGTTTTTAAACACTGTGTCCACTCACTGTCCACTCTATTAGACACTCCTACCTTGTCAGTCCACCTTGTAGATGTAAAGTCAGAGACGATAGCTCATCTGCTGCTGTACAGTTTGTGTTTGTCATCCTCTAGTCCTTCATCAGTGGACACAAGACGCTGTCCACAGAACGCTGATGGCTGGATATTTTTGGTTGGTGGACTATTCTCAGTCCAGCAGTGATGCTGAGGTGTTTAAAAACTCCAGCAGCACTGCTGTGTCTGATCCACTCAGACTAGCACAACACACACTAACACACCACCACCACATCAGTGTTACTACACCACCCAAATAGTCCCTGCTCTGTGAGGGTCCATGGGGGTCCTGACCACTGAAGAACAGGGTAAAAGGGGGCTAACAAAGTATGCAGAGAAACAGAAACAGAAACTGATTGGTTTAATGTTGTATGCTGTATGTTTTTTGTCTGCTGAGTATGTAATCGAGTACTTCATACTATACTATATTATAGTAACAAAATACTTTCTATCACAAGTGATTTTAACTGAAAGGCTCTTTAGGGAACAAAAGTGGTTCCCCTATGGTATTGCTTCAAGACTGTAAGGCTGAGCAAGTGTGATACCCTGTGTGGCCTTTTGTTCAAAACCCACCCACCGAAGAAAATAGAGATTAAATGCTAAATGCAGTGATCAAACATGATGAATCAGACACATTTTGGATGCCCAGCACGTTTTAGTAAATGAGTAAAGGCCTCTTAATAACATGGTACAGTCGCACACACAGGAGGCCGTTCGAGTTTATAGGGTCATTAATTCCGGGTAGATATCATTATTTTGGGTGTAACACTTGTCAGACGTCTGCTTTCAATTACGTGTCATTTTGGGAATCTCAAATTCACTGGCAAGATGTTCCAGCATCCAATGTCTCAAATCCTTTTCTTGTTATGCCAGTTGCGAGACTCCACCCTAACACGTCTTGCCTTTGCCTCTGCGAAGTGCAGGCCAACAGTAAATCTCGTGCTTGAGCAACACCCCAGACGTCTATCCTGAACTGGGTGCATTGCATGAACATTCATATCTTCTAGCAGAGATGTTTTTCATGCAAGAGTCTTTTGTAGAGTATTATCTACAAAATATAAAGCTGTAATGCAAGAATATTAAACTATATTAATATATTAAAATACTGTAATAATGCAGGGTGATTCAAAAAGATTAATCCAATTTCAAAATGATTTATTTCTCTTGTAAATCATTACAGAACGATGCAGTAAACTGTAAATGGTTTAATTGAGCATAAAGTTTATTATGTAATTGTACGAGTGCTTAATATGAACCTCTTCCAGCTGTACGGACAACATCAATGCCATAGTCAAATTCATCCCATACTCGACTGAGCATGTCGGGTGTCGCTGCACTCACGGCTCTTTCAGTGCGATTTCGGAGATCATCCAGTGTTGTGGAACCAACAATGAACACTCTGAGCTGTTGGAGGTTCACTGCCCACGAATATCACACTGCTCAGTTATGACGGCTTCACTCTTATTGAAGTGGAGAACGCAGAACGCTTTCTGATCAGGGGTCTCATCTCCTCGCAGACTGAAGGGAGCCATCTTCCACTGACAGTCAGAAACTGATTGGTTCTTAGGCGTCCCATGATTGTAAAAATATGATGCTTTGAAATTGTATGAAACTTTTTGAATCACCCTGTATAAATATAAAATTATATGGCAGAGATTATTGGTTATTAAAATTTTTCGCCACCTAACAATGACATTTCTATTATTTTCATATCGGTCGGATCCTTATAGATAAATTACTGATTCCCTTTTTTATTTCTAATTCAAATTGTAGTTGTAATTCCAATTCTAATTCTAAAATATGTCCAAATCCAGTTGCGTGCAAAAGTATGGGCACCCCTGGTCAAATTCCATTCTACAGAGAGCACACCTTAGCACATTTTAATGCAGAATTTCTGTTTATTTTCAGCTTTGAACATACTGGGGGAAAACAATAAAAACCTAAAATGTGGCCTATGCAAGTTATGGCACATTTTATATGTTTTTATTTTCCAACATGTTAGACTCTGCATTAAAATGTGCAGAAGTGTGTAGAACATTTTTCTTTAAGAAAATCAACAAAACATGGAATTTTATCATCCACTGGGGCCTTTCAAACCTTTGAGTATAAGTGAAAGTAGTATCACATGGAAACATGACAAATCAATCCATCAGAATGATGATTAAGTTTATAGAAGTGAGTAAATGGAACTAGTTACTGACCACCTCTCTTGGCAGGCCATGACTCATCGACTGAGTGTCTGTTTGGCCGCGGAGGCGCATGCGGAGGTTGACACAAATTAAATGCATCTGAGGGACTAAGCTAAGCCTCTTCCTGGCCTGGTCCACCACCGTGACATGCCGAAATATCAGTCAAAGAGCAGGTCAACTACCTAACTCTGCATAGTTGGTCCCTGGAGCTTCTTCCTGATTTAGCAGCACAGACTGTTCTTCTCTTCTGGGCTTTTCAGGACTGTTTCCTGTGCTGCTTGGCGTGGATGCGGGGAGAGTTGGATGGTGATGGTCTGATTTTGTGAAGCTCACATACCTTCCCATGGGGTTCACAACCTCTACATGAACCTCTGCCCGTCACTCAGGGTGCATTCACACTGAAACAGCTGGCAAGACACACGTCCACCTGACCCCGTATGACCCATTAAACTCACCCAGCATCGTGAGGTGGAGCATCAGGAGGAGGGTTATACATACGTCCCATATGTGTTACAGAGAGCTGTCAAACGATTAAACACATCCTGAGGGCAGCAGTACTTCACACAGCTTTAGAAAATAAACAGCTGAGGAAAATACTGGGCTTGAAATGTACAGCAGGTCTGTCTGAAGAGGCTTCACATCCAGGAGAGAAGAGAGAACCATCAGCATGGATAGACTGAAAGATCAAATGACCAAAATGAGTTAAAACAATTAGTGGTGTTAATCATTTATTGCATTAACACATTATTGAAGTGTTAACTTTGACAGCCTTAATGATGTAAGTTGTTATGACCCCCTGCTCGTAGTTACTTTTCTGTGTCCATTTTGTGTGTTTTCCCTCAGGTTTTCCCATGATTGGCCACATGGGGGCGCACTGATGTATAAGAGGTCGCCAAGCCACCATCTTGGGAGACGTTCAGGGCAAAGAACTTGTAGAGAGGAGAATTTCCACTCCGTAATGTCTTCCGGGTTTCTCAAACACTAGAGGGCGCTTCCGAGTGAGTCCAAAATGAATGGGTTAAGATGGAGCATTTGAGCAACATCATAGTTTATAAATGTTTAAACATTTTTAATGTAAAAGAGTATATTTATTTCCTGAACATAGAACAGCATAAAACATTTTAACACTGCTGTTATATTTTTAAGAGCTTTTAAACTCGAGTTATATGAGTTTAAAACGGTGCCTTATGTACGTTCATGATGTCAGTGAGCATGAACAGCCAATGAGCTGCTCAGCTCACCAACCAATCAGCACTCAGTAGCAGTAACGTTAGCGTCCTGCTGCCCAAAACCCGCTTTCTGTAGTAAAAAGGAAACATACACGTGTTTCTTTGTTTTTTTAAAGGTTTTCTTTGCTTTTTTAGTGAAATACATCCTTCTACTCTCTAAAATTAAAGGAAAGTTCTGGGTGAGTGATTAGAAACTTTTCATTTTTAGCCGTTGGGGTGGCCATCTGTATTTGTGTTTCCTTTATTTTGAGTTTAGTTATATTTGTAATTGTTATTCTGTTTATTATTTTGGCACAGGCTCATCCCTGTTCAGCTTAGCCTCTTGCAAAATCCCAATTCAGCTTAGCCTCTTGCAAACTTGCATGCTTTTAAAAAAGTCTAAATAAACCTGCAGATTACTGATTTAAGTGATGTCCAATGTCTGGTCTGGCAGCAGGTCTGGGGAGAGAGCCCACTCTCATTCTCTGTTACGGCCTGAATGTGTGTTAGTGTCTATATGTAATATCTGTAAATATTAATATGCAATCATAAGTCCTGTGATGATCCCAGGGGGACCCGACACATCACCAAGATTGTTCTAGGTACTACACACCAACAAAAAAGCGTTTAAGACATTTAAAAGGACTGTTGTGCGCATACTTACCTTTGTTCCAAAGAAATGGTGACAGAGCTGTCAGTAGTGTTTTTTCTATCCACCAGTTTTTGACAAATTTTAAAAATGAGAATAAAAAAACCTGAATGGAAAAAGCCTGAAATTAATAAAAACCCAAATATTGCAAAAAGAGTTTTACACTAGGCTGTGGTGGAAAGGTTAGAATAGGTGAAAAAGAGTGATGGAAAAGGTTCTTCGAAAAAACAATGACATTTCAAGTCGTAAGTCACGTGATTCTGTGAGTCCTACAGACGGTCTGATGGTGGCGCAGAGCTTTTCGAAGGTTGCTTTTGATTTTCTGAAATGCCTGATCAAAGCTGGTTTAAAATATGGCTCTGCATGATGAGCTCCCACAACTTTCTGGTGCATTTGTGTTCCCACATGTGAGGTGGATCTTGTTGGGGTGGCACAGAGCCCTCTTTAGGTGGCCATTACTCGTCCTAGCCGGCGTCTCTCCATCCTGCTCGTTTCGATGCAGCCCCTCATCACGGTTGCCTACTAGTGGATAGAAAAAAATGACTTGATTCACAATTTTTCTGAAATTTCTTAAACAGGCTTATCATTTGCGAAACAGTTGAATGGAAATCTGACCTGTGACTTCTTCTGGGGGCTGGGTGTCGCCACGGCAATTCTGGTAGGGGGGGTAACAGCAGCTAAGTGTGAACCTGTGGGAGGAAATGACCAAGTTAAATAAAACTATAGCTGAACACATACTTATCGGTAAAGTTGAGAATGTAACAACAATGTAACAACAACTGTTTATGTACTTATTATTGTTTATGCATATGGAACAATTTTAATGCTTTTTCCAGTTTTGTGTTGCTTTAGGCTCAGTCAGGGTGGGGCTAAGTGTATAAAAAAGGATATGGAGAGTTGCATTGGGAGTCTTTTGAGTTGGCTCATGTGAGCTTGTGTGTATCGGTGCAGCCTTGCGGCTTCCAGATGGGCAGACAAGACAGACTGAGCATTAGTCTGCGGACGAGAGTGACTGCCGGAGATTGATGGAGAAGCCAGTAAAGTCACTGTAGTAAAGACTGTTTTAAAGACTGTCATGACTGTAAATATTTTCTTTAAGCTGGACGTATGAACACTTAATAGAAGAAGAAGAACACTTGAACTTAAGTGCATGTGTATGTGCAATCTGTCAGAGGCAAAGGCTATATCTTCTTTTTTTGCTGTCTGGCTAACACTAACCTTCCACAAGTCCAGAAAGTATTGTTTTTCAGTTTTTGGCATAGTTTTGAAAATGCCTGTTGCCCCTTACATTGTGCATAATTTTTATGATGAATGGACCAATTAAAAGGCCCAAAATGACTTGGAAACAAGTCTGGTTCCATTGACTTACATTAAAAGTAAAGTATGTTTTTTTCTTTCTCCTGTAAAGATACCAGATACAAGGTTTTGTTCTGACAGCAGTGATAAGTAGCTATGTGAAAATTTTATTAGATGTAGTCATATGGAAAAACTTTGAACAATCCTAGTTAAATTACATATTTTGTTGATTGTCCAAGTGTAAATAAATGAATACATCTTCAAAAAAGAAAACATAAATATAGCTTTTTTCTGTCACATTTTAATGCATAATATCTGCTTATTTTCTAAGTTTAACATATTGGAAAGATATTAAACATTACATTTAAACTTGCCATAACTTTTGCATAGGTCATAGGTGTTGGGTGTATTAAAATGTGCAGAAGTGTATTCTCTATGTGTTCACTATTTTTTTTTTACTTACAAGATCAACAACCAGGGGTGCCCAAACTTTGGCATACGACTGTATATATACTAATAAAATGTCCAATATGCGTCCTTCTGGGTCATGGGGGGAGCTGGAGCCTACCGTAGTGGTCACTGGCGGAAGGCAGGAAACACCCTGGACAGGTCAGCAGTCCATTGCAAAGCATTCAGACAGACATATACATTCACACACACATTCACACCTAGGGCAATTTAGCGTGTCCAATTGGCCTGACCGCATGTCTTCGGACTGTGGGAGAGGACCCCGGTCGCCCGGCCGGGGAATGGAACCCAGGTGACAGCAAGATGGAACTGAACTTCATATTTCTGAAATGGTAACTTTACAGGAGAAGGAAAAAAGGCTCTTAACTTTAAATGGAAATCAATGTAAAAATATTTTTTTCCAAGTAATTTTTGACCATTTCTATCTGTTCATTCTTCATCAAATTTTCACACAATGTAAATGTCTTTTCAAATCATGTAAAATAAACATGACAAAAAATAGAGATACAAGATTTTGTCCAGATAGCAGCTGTATGTAATAAAATGTTCTAATCCTAACTCTAATCTGAACCACATTACAGTCAGGAACACTCTTGGCCCCTTTAGGTTAGTCCTATTTTACCAAACTGTGACATATGGTGGTCCTCCCTGGTAGCCCCCCGTCTCCAGTCTGAGTTATAGCATAAGCGGTGCTGAATTCCTCTCCTCTAAATGCTTTTCAGCATTCAAATAAGCGCGAGCTCCATCCATCATAGACGAGCTCTGCTTTTTCAACACACACTTAAAGCTCTGGAAACACAGGGGGAGATTTACTCGTAAGAGTTTTAGAAGGTAATCTTGTTCTCCGCAGTTGTCTGGATGCTTGAAATATTGCATCATGGTCCTGAAGTTCTACAGCAAAATGTGTCAAATGCATTTCACGTATACGATGCATTATCATGATATATGTTATTTTCAGTGACTGATTTGGCTCACAGAAAGATATATGTCACTCTTTAGAGCGGGAGGGGTGCCTTTTACTCGCTGTGCTTCTCTACATCAAATATTATCTGTAAGTTACAGAGCTGGGAGGAAGGAAGATAAGCTATTCATGTCCATTAGAACAAGATAACCTAAAAAATCCTAGCCAAAAAGCTCAACAGCCTCACTTTGATTCAACCCTTGGCTAACAACTAATACCATATTATTATATACTATTTGGCCAAAAGTATGTGGACACCCCTCCTAGTTGAGTTCAGGTGTTTCAGCCAAACCCATTGCTAACAGGTGTATAAAATCAAGCACATAGCCATGTAGTCTCCATATACAAACACTGGCTGGAGAATGGATCGTATGGGTCATAGGATGCCACCTTTGCCACAAGCCAGTTTGTGAGGTTTCTGTCCTGCTAGATCTGCCCCTGACAACTGTGCTATTACCGAGAAACAGAAGCACCTAGGAGCAACAACAGTTCAGCCACGAAGAGGTAGACCACACAAAATCTCAAAGCAGAGTCAAAGTGGAGTCGTCTTGTGCTGAAGTGTGAAGCGTATAAAAATCAGCAGTTCTCTGTTTCAGTACTTGGTTCAAACTGCCTCTGGAAGCAACATCAGCACAAGAACTGAGCGTCAGGAGCTTCATGGAATGGGTTTCCATGGCTGAGCTGCTACACACAAGCCTAAGATCACCATTCGCAATGCCAAGCGTCGGCTGGAGTGGTGTAAAGCGCTGCCACTGGACTCTGGAGCAGTGGAAACGTGCTCTCTGGAGTGATGAATCACACTTCACTATCTTCACTATATGTCAGTCTGATGAGGAATCTGGGTTTGGTGGATGCCAGGAGAACGTTACCTACTGGAGTGCCATCAGTGAAGTTTGGTAGAGGAGAGATAATGGGCTGGGACTGTTTTTCAGGCCCCTTAGTTCCAGTGAAGGGTGATGTTGATGCTACAGCACAAAGACATTTTACACAATTATGAGCTTCCAGCTTTGTGGCAGCAGTCTGGGGAAGAGCCTTTTCTGTTCCAACATGACTGAGCCCCTGTGCACAAAGCAGCTCCATAAAGACATGTTTTGACCAGTTTGGTGTGGAGGAACTCCAGTGGCCTGCACAGAGCCCTGACCTCAACCCCACTGAACACCTTTGTGATGAAATAGAATGGAGATTGTGAGCCAGGCCCTCTCATCCAACGTCAGTGCCTGACCTCACAAATGCTCTTTTGACTGAATGGGCATAAACACCCACAGACACACTCCAAAATCTTGTGGAAAGCTTCTCAGAAGAGTGGGGGCTGTTATAAAGTGGAGCACCTCCATATTAATGCCTGTGGATTTGGAATGGGATATCAGGCAAGCACATGTAGGTGTGATGGTGAGGTGCCCACATACATTTGGCCATACAGTTTATTGTTAGATGTAAGCGCACATTTTTTTTTGTGTGTGTGTTTGTGTCTCTAGCTTTCCCTTCACAGGTGTACCTGCTGTGCATGGTCATGTGAGGAGGACCTCGGACCAATCAGAGGCCTGGCTGGTGTAATTGGGGGAGGAGCTTAAGCCTTAAAAGGAGACCTTAAAGATGGCTGAAGACTGTTACCATATGTGTGCTGTGTTTGCTTTAGTTATTTTTCCAGTACTTTTTCTCTTGTTAGGAGAAGAACTTTAGTTTTGGTATTTTACCTGCATGCTTTTAACTTTGTTTTACAAGAGATTTGTACCACCAGGTGTGTCGAACAGGTAAGAGGGCCTGTACATTTGCACCATGTAGAAGTCTACTCTGTCTAGTTCCCTAGGTCAGAGGGCAACACCACATGTACTTTTGATTGTTGCTCAGGAAAGTGTAGCATAGTTATCTTTTGTTTCCTTTTGCAGTTTAAGTACTAAGTACTTTTTCTTTCAGTACTTACATTTTTGAGTAGGCAAGCATGGTGGTTTTTTGTTTCCTTTTTTGGTGCTGTCCAGTTTGACTGGTACTAGATGGTTTTAGATATCATAGCATAGTGTTTTCATTGTGGTTGGTTTTAATAAAATGGCTTCAAAAGCTCTATTGGTCAGTTCCTCAAGCTTTTAACCCTTCATCACCAGTTCAGTGATGTAATGGCACATGTTACTGATCCCACAGTGCCCTAGACAAAACATGGAGTCGTAACATTGCTTACATGCTACATGTACAAAGTAATCAGTGATGTTGACGGTTAACTCTTTTTTTTCAATAAATGCCTTACTGTAGGTCAGCATTCATAAGGCTACATTAAACCCACATAAACCCTTCATGACAACTAACAAACATTTATGGATCATTGACTTGTTCATTTTTTGTGTACAAGTCCATTATTCGCCTCACAGCAAGAAGGGCCTGGGTTCGATTCCCGGCCGGGCGACCAGGGTCGTCTCTGTGTGGAGTTTGTATGTTCTCCCCGTGTCTGCGTGGGTTTCCTCCAGGTACCCCAGTTTCCTCCCACAGTCCAAAAACATGCAGTCAGGCCAATTGGACATGATAAATTGCCCCTGGGTGTGAACGTGTGTGTGATTGTGTATGTATGTCTGTCTGCCCTGCGATGGACTGGCGACCTTTCCAGGGTTTATCCTGCCTTTCGCCCAATGACAGCTGGGATAGGCTCTAGCACCCCACCGCGACCCAGAAGGATAAGCAGTTTAGATGATGTATGTATGTATGTATGTATGCTATATAGATTATCAACAGTACCTTTTATGTGAAACAATTTTCAGTGCATCCATATAAAATCCATTGTAATTTCTTTTTGCCTCAAAGTTTGAAAATGGTGCAACCGTCCAACTATGTGTTGTGACAAGTAAACTATCAAAAAAGGTAATTTAGTTATATAAAATAGTTTGGCATGATTTTATGTTTGAACACTTTAAAATAGAAATCATGTTGCAAAATAGCCAACTTTAAAAGAGCTCAACTCACTGAAAATGAACAGAAAATCGTTTGTCTGCAAGTTTTTACTTCCTCAAATGTCAGACTGCACAAACAAAAACAGCACTTTTATTTTGACATGTTTCTACGAAAGAGGGGCCAGGGTATTGTATCATAAAAAAAGAGCCCAAGTGACCTTCATGGTGCAATGCTAAGGTCACAGATTTAGTAAAAATGTGGTGTTTGAGTTGCGGTTAGAACCGTTCAGTTTACCATGTCAGGTAGTCTGACATCAGGAGAACCATGAAAATGTAGAATTGTTATAATAATGTATATTTATTTGAAAAGTAAAACTGAAGTTGAAGGACAAATGTTTGTACAGGTGTCTAAGTAGATGACTTTTTAATTTGATATTAGTCTGAGAAGTCAGGCGGCGCAACCAGTCATCAGATGGAGCAACCAGACCAGCACAGTATAATTACCGAAATAGGCAGTTAAAAGCTTTGATAACACTCAATATATTCAAGATTAAAAAATGCACAGATATTTGTAGCCAGATGATGATTAGGTCCTATCAGTTTCACCTACATTAATCCAGAAGCATCAATAGGTTCCTGCGCCTTTAAGACCTCAAGAGGGCGCTACCTCACAGAGCACAGACAGAGTGAGTGCCTTCAGAGAAACAAGGAGCAGCTGGTTAGAGCTGCTGTGTGCTAGCTGTGGGGGAAAAAAAGGTGAAAATATTTAAATTATAGTCCCGTAAACACTAAAATATCAAATTAACTAGTGAAGCATATAATATTTTGGATGTTTATCAATAGGATGTCAATATTTCTAGCACAAGATAGGAATTTCATGTGACTTTCTCACCAGTTGAGCACGTCAGTTAGCCTATATAATCTGTGTTAGCTGTTAAAAGCTGTAAGGCAGCTCCTTAATAGAGATTTACAGTACAGTTTATTGGTAGTTTGTTGTAATTGGTATGCAATATATTGTACTATTGTCAATAATAGTGGTGAATATTCGCATTTCTGTTTATACAGCTGAGTGAAAGAAGCTAAACTGGTCTAGGTGGTCTAGGCTATGGGCGTTTTCACACTTTTTCAGCGTCTGAAGTGGACTGAGGTTTCTTTTGCAGATGTGAACACAACCAAACGAACTCAGACCCTCTAAACAGCCCCAAAAACTAACCGAACTGAGACCACCTCTCAAGATGGCCTCTGTTCGACTTGTTTTGTGGTTCGATTGATTTGTGCATTGTGAAAACAAAACAGCCCCAGTCTGCTTTAGCTGGACCTCGAGGCTCACCATAGACACAGCCACAGTCTTCAGCACTTCAGCAGGTAAAACAGACCACCGAGGATCATTTATAAGGTTCTACTCAGGATAAAGCCTGTCTGTGATCTGCGACAAGACCAGGGCCGTAACTAGGATCAGAATTTTAGTGAGGTCCATTTTGCAGAAATGTGACTTATATCTGATAGTGAATAAACATATCTGAGTAAACCACGTATGAGTATTACGGCAATCATAAGTTCAATCATTGCTCCTTTTTTACCCATTCATAACTGTTATGCACCTTTTCCTTTCATTTTTTCCTTCCCCATCCCTTCATTTTTCTATAAACTGGAATTACTGTTCCATAAACTAATTTGACTCCAGTTACCCCGTTTAAGTTTATTTAATTAACTTAACTATTTATTTATGTTTATTTTCAACTGAAAATGTGTTGAAACCTACACTAAATCAAGTGATTGTTTCAAGTTGATTTTATTTTATTTACCTCTCTCTCTCTCTCTCTCTCTCTCTCTCTCTGTCTGTCTATCTGTCTGTCTGTCTCTCTCTCTCTCTCTCTCTGCTTGTCCCTTTTGCATCTCTGTCCTCACTGATTATGTAAAAGCTCACATTAAACACACGTTATAAAAGGCTGTCTGTACTAAACCCCAGCCGACAGGAAAGACAGCTACTCATACAGTTAATGAGACAAAATACAGTCTAATGTAGCTGCTGATGTCTCAATAATGTTAGTTACATGATGCTATACCATCAATATGCTGGTTAACAGTGATCTTTCTCATGCTGGCTGTAGTATGTTGTGTTGTGTGTAGGTAACACAGTACATCTTTAATTTCTCATCTAATTGCTAATATTGCCGATTATGGAGTCAGTAGCCTAACCTGAGCAGCTACTAGAGCTGGACTAAAGCTCGCTGATTTATCCAGCAACATTACGAGCAATCAAAACAAAAAACGAAGTACAGGGTTTGAATGAATCACGTGCATCATCAGCAAACAGACTAACGAGCAGAACGAGGTTCGCTGTGAAGATAAGTAACTCTGATCAGCTCTCAGCTTCATTATTAGCGAGACGAAGGAGAAAAAGGTGAGATGAGCTGCTTTTCCACCGTTTACAGGCTTTAACTTCTGTTCAGCGCTGTTGCCATGGTAACGCTGAAGGATGGTGCATGCGCAGCGGAAAAAAAGCACATGAATTCAGATCTGAGCATCGCATTAAGGTTGCATGGCCACAAACTGGATATGTATCCAATCTAGGACCACATATGAAAGTTGCGGATTTGAAAAGATCAGATTTGCGTGGCCACACAGCTCTGAAAACATCAGATCTGAGTCACATTAGGGCAAAAAATCTGATTTCTGCCACTTCAGCCTGGTAATGTGAACGCAGCCTAATGCATCTTGGAAGTCTCTAAGGCTGTGTTCACACAGCAGGAAAAAGTGGCCCAAATCTGATTTTCTCTCTTTATAAATGTGATCTGTATGCTACATCAGTCTGAACAGATCAGCTCCTAAACTGACCAGCATGTGCAAAAGAACAGAGCTTCACGCTGCTTCATGCAGCTCATCCACAGGTAAACAATCACAACCGCCAACAAACGCCAGTCGCTCCCGGAGGATCAGCTTCATCTTCACAAGCATCACAGGAGCCATCATGAAGCTTCACAGACTGACAGCTGGGCTCATCACCCACAGTGTGTTCGAGCCATAAAAAGGGCGCGGTCACTTCTTTGGTTCGTGTCGTCAGATTCTTTAAACTTTGCTTTCAGACTTTTAATTGTTCTTTAACGCTGCAGCCTCGTTCTCCTGCAGCCACGTTCGCACATTTCTTTAGAAATCTCTTCAAACACGGAGGGTTTTGGATGAGTCTCTTCTCATTTTCTGTACAGAAATATCACCGCAAATGTTTGAGATCTCAGCAGCACGAAACTATGACGAATGTGGAGTTGGACTGACGTAAAAGTCTGATCTGGCTGTTCAGACTGAGTCGCATTGCCGCATATGTATCGGATTTCAGTACCACAATGAAAGCGTCTCAAATCGGAACTGAAAATGTCAGATTCAGTGTGTTTATCTGTTCATACTGACACACAGACACACATCTGTGTCACATATGAAGAAAAAAATCAGATTTGGGCCACTTTTACCTGCTGAGTGAACGTAGCCTAAAGAGAATTAAAGTCTGAGAGCCTGGAAGTGAGACAATCTGCTGTTAATAACTAACTAGAAGCTGATCATTTTGGAATTCTGTGGACCCATGAACCCACGGCACCACCAAAGGATTGTAAGAGAAATATATAATCACTAAGATTTTCATCTAGTCTAGGTTGTAGACTCACTCTGTGCCAGTCTGTGATTCTGTGTAAAATACCTTGCTATGTATTACAGAGAGTGAAATGTCCCCTAGTGTTCCGAATGAGGGCTAATATTTTAAGCTCTTCCTTTCCACAGTCTGTAGTCTAGTTAGGGAGGATAGGTCTAGTTCTAAAAACTGATTGGCTGAGACACTCTGAGCCTTTGTCAAATAATTTTGTTTATATTGAGAATCAGACACAGTCAGATTGAGTGTGTCATTACATGGCAGTGTTTAATGAACAAAGCTGAAATATTCCATTATAAATGGTCAACTTTAATGGAATCTGTTTCTGTATTTTGAAGTCACATGGACACAGCTTGGTGACCACATAAAGTAAACACAACTAAATAAAAGTAAAGTGGTATTAGCTGTTCCTGGCCTTCATTAGTCCCTTTTACAATGATGTTCCAGTTCTGACACTTGGACGCATCCAGTGTTCTACTTCCAATGTTTATTCTGACTTATTTATTGATAAGCTGGAGATGAAGCTCAGGGTCACTTTAATCAACCCCTGGTGCGTCTCCAGGCCATCACTGTCCTTTTTCAGAAGATTTTCATTTGCTGGAGTTGGAATTAACCATCGCTAATGGCCAATCACTGCTGCTGCATTTAAACGACATCAGTTTGTCTTTTGGATATCTGGCTTTTTGTGTAATATACAAATATACTGTATTATATACACCGATCAGGCGTAACATTATGACCACCTCCTTGTTTCTACGCTCATTGTCCATTTTATCAGCTCCACTTACTATATAGGTGCACTTTAGTTCTACAATTACAGACTGTAGTCCATCTGTTTCTTTGCATACTGTTAGCCCCCTTTTACCCTGTTTTTAGTGGTCAGGACCCCCATGGACCCTCGCAGAGCAGGTACTATTTGGGTGGTGGATCCACTCACTGTCCACTCTATTAGACACTCCTACCTTGTCAGTTCACCTTGTAGATGTAAAGTCAGAGATGATAGCTCAACTGCTGCTGCACAGTTTGTGTTGGTCATCCTCTAGTCCTTCATCCGTGGTCACAGGACGCTGCCCGCAGGACACTGTTGGCTGGATATTTATGGTTGGTGGACTATTCTCAGTCCAGCAGTGATGCTGAGGTGTTTAAAAACCCACTCTGACCAGCGCAACACACACTAACACATCACCACCACGTCAGTGTTACTGCAGTTCTGAGAATGATCCACCACCCAAATAGTACCTACTCTGTGAGGGTCCATGGGGGTCCTGACCACTGAAGAACAGGGTAAAACAGGACTAACAAAGTATACAGAGAAACAGATGGACTATAGTCTGTAACTGTAGAACTACAAAGTGCACCTATATAGTAAGTGGAGCTGATAAAATGGACAATGAGCGTAGAAACAAGGAGGTGGTCATAATGTTGTGCCTGATCTGTGTATTTAAAGGAATAATCCAGTGGTCTTCAAACTAATTTCTATCAGCAGTATCTGCAGTGTGTGCTCAGTAACTACAAACAGTAATTTCCCTGTAGTCAGAAAAGACCAGAAAATTCATCCCAAAAGGGGAGGAGCTTCAGTATCCGTCCATTAACTTACATAAAAACTGAGATTTGCGTTGACAGGCATTCTGTTCTTTTACTAAATGTAGAGAAATGTGAGTCATTGCCCTTGATAATCTACCCCACGCTAGGAATGAGCAGATAGAGAATGTTTGAAAAACAATGCAGTAAAATAACATTTTTTTTAAAATTATGCAAATACTATATCATATCTTTAGCATGTGTTTTCCCCTTTGACGTGTGCAGTGATGATTTTAGCACCACACTTCATCTGAGAATTTAATCATCGTGTGCTTGGAAGCGGTAGCTGCTGTGGGATTTCCTCTTTACGACAACCCTGAGGCTTGGAGCCGCATCAAGGACGGCCGTTACACCAGAGCAGGTTGCAGGAACACGATCAGTTCCAAAAAAGGGCAGGCTGCGAACGCACGTGCCAATATTCAGACCAGCTTTGCCGTTAGCCTGTGCTAGCTTTGCTTTCCATTTGCATCAATCAGAAGCTGAACTGGTGGTGAACTTCATAGCTTCAGAAAACACATTCTAGCTTCTTGATGGCAAGTGTAGTGTAGAATGTGGTCGGGATAATCCTCAGCCAAACCAGTGCAGGTGTTAGTTTACTTCATTAGGAGCATAACGTCAACCAAAAATGCTAACAATGAATGAAAGCCAGCAGGAGCAGCTTAGCATGATTTCATTCGGGGGGCGCTAAAGGGCCATTCGTTATGAGCGACGTTAGCACTTTTGCATGAATTACACTGAAGTTTGAGACTAATTAGGCAATGAAGTCATTTTTCTGTCTTTTGTAACTTGAATTGTGTTTCTTAAAACTCATTTGCTAAAGAGAGTAAAAAGCAAGTCTTTAATTGTTTAGCTGAACGAGGTAATATCTGTCAGTCTGTTCATGGTGGAACCCAAAGAATGGATGCTTTTGGAGCTCAATGCGGCTGTGCTAAGTGGAACCCAAAGGCCGAGCTAACCCTGCTGAAAATGACAGCATGGACCAGCAGGCCTTCCTTACTGCTGTAAGTTGGTTTATGCTGGTCTGGTGCTGGTTTAGCTGGTCTCCCAGTATGTTCATGTTGGTTTACGAGCATATCAGCATCCAAACATGACACATCGCTGCTGTCGGAAGAAAACCTCATATATCCATTTTTGTCGGTTTTCAATTTTTGACATAATTTGAAAATGCCTGTTGGCCTTTATATTGTGTGTAAATTTCATGATGAATTGACCAAAAGAAACGGCCCAAAATGACTTACATTAAAAGTAAAGTATGTTTTTTCCTTTTCTTGTAAAGTTACCATTTTGGAGATGGTTTTCTTCCAACACCGGCTATATGCTGGTTTTGCTGGTGACCGTGCTGTTTTTTTTCCTAGCAGGGAATTCAATGCTTACTGTGCACAATTTAGCCATACCAACACTAGTTGTCCAATGACCTGCACTGAAAATGCAAACACAGCTAGCATTTTGCCAAATTAATAAATAAGATTAATTAATATGTCTACATTAAATGTACACATATTATCAAAAAATAAATTGCGGCTAAAAAAATGGCCGCACCCCCTAGCAATACTGCTGTGGCCCACTGGGAGGCTGCAGCCAACAAGAGTCACATGGTCTCCTCCACTCTGAAGAGATTCTTGAACATGGACTCTCCCTGGCTCCTCCCATTTGCCTGAATAAAGGGTTCTTTGCCTCTTGAAATGGTTCTTCTGATTGATGGAGAAAATGTCGTATGTGACTCTATATAGAACCTTTTTGAAAAGGGTTCTATATGACATCAAAAAGGGTTCTTCCTAGTGCTGGGCGATATGACCTCAAATCAATATTACAATTAATTGAATATTTTAACTCGATTATTTTGTTTGTTTTTTTTTGCCCTCACAGTTCACTGAAAAGGTTTGTACTATAAATATGTTCTGCACATTTCAATGTAAATCATCTCAACTGCCAGATCGGAATTCATGTGGCTTTTACGTCAGTCCAACTCAACATCTGCCACAATTTCGCGCTGCTGAGACTCATAAACATTTGCGGTGATATTTCTGTACAAATTAGAAGAGACTCATCCAAAACCCTCCGTGTTTGAAGAGATTTCTAAAGAAGTGTGCAAACGTGGCTGCAGGAGAACGAGGCTGCAGCATTAAAGAACAATTAAAAGTCTGAAAGCAAAGTTTAAAGAATCTGACGACACAAACCAAAGAAGTAACTTTTTACGACTCGAACACATTGTGGGTGATGAGCCCAGCTGTCAGTCAGTGAAGCTTCATGATGGCTCCTGTGATGCTGGTGAAGATGAAGCTGATCCTCCGGGAGCGACTGGCGTTCGTTGGCGGTTGTGATTGTTTACCTCTGGATGAGCGCATGCGGGTCAGTGTAGGAGCTGATTTGTTCAGACTGATGTTGCATACAGATCACATTTAAAAGATAATGTGAACAGCCAAAGAAAAAGAATCGATTTGGTGAGAATCACATTTGGGCCACTTTTACCTGCTGTATGAACGTAGCCTTAGCTTCCATGTCGCAGACTGGACGTGGTGGAGTCACGTGACTAAATGCATGGTAGTAAGTTTTTAAGGGGACAGTACTTGAACACAGTGTGGGGAAAGGATTAAAAAAAAATACAAATAACCAACATGGGCAAGATTACGTCAGTTAGAGGTTCTGAACGTCGGTTTTGATCACTTTTTGATTAATTGCCCAGCCCTAGTTCCTCCGCTGTTACAAGCTTGACATAATCACAATAGAAGAACCCTTTTCAAAAAGGACCATCTATAGCACATTCACCATCAGTCTGAAGAACTCTTTTGTCATGGGAAGGATTCTTTGAGTGTTTATGGTACTGTATAGAACCATTTTCTTTACCCTTGGAGAAGCATCTTTTTTAAGAGTGTATGTTATTGTGGCATGCGCCCACCCCCCGGGCCCCACCTTCCTGTCGGCTCTCAAGGCCGTCATCGTCGGGGCCCAGTTATAAGTTGAAAAGCTCTGATCTAAGCTATTAAAAAGCTTGCCGAGTTAAACGAGTTTTCTGCCAGACACGTTTCAACGTGGTGCTCCATGTTCCCAAACATATTGGCAAGCATTAGAGAGTTTAAACGTCGCAACGGCTGTCCGGTGCCTACCCCATCACTCCGACGCAGGGGCATCCCAGCTTGTTCGAAGCTCCATATACTGAGGAGCTCGTTGCACGTTGTTTGGTTCAGATTGCGTCATCCTAGAGAGAGTTATCACAGAATATTCGGGGCCTCTTTCTAGTGAATCTCCCTTCGTTGTATTTGTCTCTTAGTTTAATGCTTGTTAACAGTCTGTGTTCTGTCTGGTCTGTTTACCCTGCTAAAAAAAAGACCATTAGAGCCATTAGGACTTGATACTTGATGGTTTGTGCTTTGTAATGGGCCTAATGGTTAGAGACCACTAGTTTCCTGTAGGGCACCTTTAGATCCCATTAGGAAGCCAACAAATGCATGTGGAATCGGCCCCAGAACACCTGTTACACCATTAGAATCCTTTACACTGTGATATCAGCCCATCAGACAAACAAAAAATGCCATTACCGACTATTGGACACAAACAGAAACCAGCAGAAACATTTAAATTTCTTGTATATGCAACATACTTGGTGAAAACAAGTGATTCTGATTCTCATATTAGCTGAAAGATCTGCTGGTTTAGCAAGTGTTAGGTTTTAATTTTCAGAATGCTAAAGGACCAGCATTAACACTTTTGCATAAATTACACTGAAGTTTGAGGCACTTTAACAGGAACTATTTGTTTAGGGTGGGGAAACTTTGAAGTTTGAAACAAATTCAGCAATGAAGTCCGTATGATACCATATTTCTGTCTTTTAAAATTGAATTGTGTATCAGCTGTTTTCATAAAACTCATTCACCAGTGAAGGTATAAAGCATGTCTTCACTCAGTTTGTATATTTTACCTAAACGAGGTAATATCCGTCAGGCCGTAGACGGTGGAACCCAAAGGCCGGTTTAATGGATGCGCTTGGCCTCCAAACCGCAGTGTAAGGAATACTGTTCAATGAAAGATTGTATAGGTGGTCTGGGAATTGCGTTGTCTTGGACGGGGAGCCTCTACAGTGTTACCTGAGGCCTCTTGCGGGGGAAGCAATGGTCTCCATTTGCGAGTGGACACAATAACATTTTATATCATCCATTCAATCATTGGAGCAGCTGTTGGCCAGCGGACGCCAGGCCTTTATTGATTCTGGAATTAAGGGGCAGTCAAGGATGGCCGACAGTGGAAACAGAACACGGAGGAAAAGCACGTTTCTCCACGTCCGAAGTGCAGAGAGAAAATGTGGTTTGTATCAGAGAACAGTCAGAACACTGCATCTTCACTCACAAAATATGCTCAGTATGAAGCTCTCCTGAAAGATAACGACAGGTGATGGAAAAAGTGACTGCTCGCAAATGACTTCTTATGTGGAATTCATAGACGCATATGGTTTAAGAAAATGTACAAAACGGTATGATTAATATGCTGTTTTGTGATGTATCACACATCCACGGAGAGGGTCTGTACTTGAAATTATTCATCATCAGTGCTGCAGAGTTTTTTTTGTTAGCTTTCAGCTTCTAAAGCAATGTAGGTTGACTGGTCTCAGAGCTCACACTACAGTAGATGGAACCCACGACTGAAGTTCAGGAGGTGTATAGAACATATATAAACCTGTTAATAGGAAGAATAGCCTACATAAGAAAACCTAAACAAGCATAGATACTGCCCTTTTGAACATTTTTCTGTTGTTCCTCAGCCTGAGGAATCGCAAGTTTTCAGATCTTTGCCTGCTTGCAATGGGGCAGCAATTGTTGTGGACATAAACAATCAAAATATCTTGCAGGAAAGTGAAGTTATCTTACAAATTATCATCTTACGAACATTAATCTATTCAGTTAACCCCTTAAAATCCCAGACTTGCTTATTATTCAGTAACTACAGGGAGTGCAACCAGGCTGAGCTATTCTTAGGTTATAGAAGTGTGTAATAAAACTTTGGGCCTGTCGACGGGCCCTGACCATTTAGGGGTTATCTAGCTAGGTATGCTGGCTAGCTAGTTACTGCAGTATAGTTCTAACTAGCATTAATTGGCTCCCTAGCATTGATTTGTTTTTGCTTGGATTTGTTAGTATAATTTATAAGCCTATGTTGTCAAAAAGTGGGCAGCTATAAACTATAAAACCGTAGCAGTTGTTAGTTGTTAGGAATAGAAAACGGTGGCGGCAGCTCTATACCAGGACTCTTTACTGAAAGAGTCACTGTTAAACTTATACAACCCCATTTCCAAAAAAGTTGGGATGCTGTGCAAAATGGAAATAAAAACAAAATGCAATGAAGTGCAATTTATGTAAAGCCTATATTTAATTGAAAACAGTACAAAGACAACATGTCAAATGTTGAAACTGAGAAATTTTATTGGTTTTTGAAAAATATATGGCCATTTTGAATTTGACGCCAACAACATGTTCCAAAAAAGTTGGGACAGGGACATGTTTACCATTGTGTTTCATCACCTCTTCTTTAATAACACTCTGTAAGCGTTTGGGAACTGAGGAGACACTGCTGTAGTTTTGAAAGTGAAATGTTTTCCATCCTTGTTTGATACAGGATTTCAGCTGCTCAACAGTTCAGGGTCTCCTTTGTCATATTTTTCCTTTCATAATGCGTCAAATGGTGACAGGTCTGGACTGCAGGCAGGTCAGTTTAGCACCCAGGCTCTTTTAATATGCAAGGCAAAATAAGCGAGGCCTTCCCTGAAAAAGACGTCATCTGGATGGCAGCATATGTTGCCAAAGATGAATATATCGTTTGGCATTAATAGTGCTTTCACAGATGTGCATGTCTACCATGCCATGTGCACTAATGCACCCTTATACGATCATGAATACTGGCTTTTGAACTGTGCACTGCTCCGTCGGACCACAGGACACTTTTCCACTTCCCCTCAGTCCATTTTAAATGAGCTCGAGCCCAGAGAAAGTGGCAGCATTTCAGGATCCTGTTTATGTACAGTTTCTTCTTTGCATTTTAAAGTTTTAACTTGCATTTGTGGATGCAGTGATGAACTGTTTTCACAGACAGTGGTTTTCAGAAGTGCTTCTGAGCCCATGCAGTGATTTCCACTACAGAATCATGTCTGTTTTTAATGCAGTGCCACCTGAGGGCCCAAAGATCACAGCCAGCATATACTGGTTTTTGGCCTTGTCCCTTACATACAGAGATTCCTCCAGATTCTCTGAATCTTTTAATGTTATTATGTATCGTAGATGATGAAAAGCAGAAGTTCTTTGTTATTTTATGTTGAGAAATGTTATTCTTGAATTGTTGCACTATTTGATCGTGCAGTCTTTCACAGAGTGGTGAACCCCTCCTCATCTTTACTTCTGAAAGACTCAGCCTCTCTGAGATGCTCTTTTATACCCAATCATGTTATCGACTTGTTGCCAATCAACCACCAAGTGTTTCTACACAACTTTACCGGTCTTTTGTTGCTCCATTTTGCACAGCGTCCCAACTTTTTTGGAAATGGGGTTGTACATACAAGATCAGATATATGTTAAAGTCTGCTATAAGCTTTAGACTAAACATGTGGCATGTCTGCTAACTGACCAGTCAGTCAGTGGAGCCCAGAATCAGAACCAAACAGGGTGAGGCAGCATTCAGTTATTAGGCTGCCAACTGCTGGAAAAAACTCCCAGACCCAGATGTAGCCATCAAGTCCAGTTTAAAGACGTTCTTGTTTTCTTGTGTCTGTGTTTAGGGCTGCACTTTATCTTAGCGCTGTATTAATTTGTTTTAATCCATTATTTTGTTTTATTGTCTTTAATCTGTAGCATTTAAATTTTAATTGTAATTTTTTTTATTTTTGCATTTTTATTGTTATTTTTCTGTGCTTGTGTGAAGCCCTTTGAGCTGCCGCTGTGCATCAAAGTAGGTACACAAAAAATTTTGCTTTGCTTTACAAACCAGTCAATATCAATGTTTAAGTTAGAGCTGACATGCACCAACACTAACGGGGTGCTAACATAACATTACAGATCCAGTGCTAGCAGAATTAGCATTATCAAAGCAGTGGTAGGTGGATAATCAATGACTACTTCTAAAGCAAATAAAAAAGGTTTCTGCATTGAACATGTAATATAATGTAATTTCTCTTGTTCACTTATTTTAATTCAGCTTCATCTGCATCACCTTTTTTCAATTTTTCTCTTGCTTCATTTCCCTTCACTACACTTGAGATTGAACCTGTATGTACCATTTTCACAACTAGTCCTGTAATTTTCTTCATTTTTGACCATGTTTTGGCATTTATGGCCTCAACGGAAGGCCTACGCTGTAAAAAAAATGATTTAATGTTTTAATTTTCAAAAAGTTAAGAATATGGTTACCATAATATGTTGAGTTTATTGAACTTTAATTGTATGTTAACAGAACAATAATCTATATTTAACTGATTATTTGAAACTCAATGAACTCAAAATTTCAAGGAAACCAGGTTATTTACTTTTACCTTAAAACTAATAATTTATAGTATCGCTCCAACAGTCACAGTGGCCAGTAATTAATCAACTCTCTGTGTCAAATCTTCACTAATCAAGTCGACCAACATCACTGAATTGGGCTTATTGTGATTTGCAGGAAAAGCAACATTTCCAGTATTTGTAAGAGGTCAGGATTCTTTTTTAGGAATTTTTCCATGGCCATCGCACTGACCTTATCTTTCAGAGTCTTTATAGTGCCGTAAACTGAAATGGTCTCGCATGCTATGCTGATTTCACTTGACAGTACATGTCACTCCAGTGTGTAACACCATCTGTCTGTTTGATTTACACCAATCTGACGACTCCCAGCAGTCCGATTGGCTACCCTGTCTGATCTTTAGCATCCGTCATCGTACCGAGTCCAAGAAGATCCACCTGCTTTGATTTTACCACGGACCAAATCATGTAAAACAATCCCAAAAATTCAGTCTCGCTTGCGCTTGCTGCACTGATGTGCTTTGGACTGAGGTTCTTTTTCAGTTTTTTAGGCAAACCAGCAGAATTCATATTCAATTCATGTCCAAGTGCAGTTCATATTTAAGCCATCAGCCCTCATGTGATTTTCAGTTGTGTTCTTTGCAAACCATTCCTACAGCAACTCATAGTCAGTGTCTGTCTGTACTTTCCTTTGTCTGTTATGATGTATAAGAAGAGAATGGAGTCAACTGTAAACCTATGTACTTATGAACAGTTTAAAATCATAAAAGGTGATACAGTATCAATGTCCTTACAACAGCAGACTATAGTCTTTGTGCAACTTCCTTTGCAGACTCTCCTTTTCCGTTCCACTTGCTCGTTTTTAACGGGCTTTGGCAAGTGAAGCCATCTTAAATTAAGTAAATATATGTAATATTTCTAATTTTAAGAATAAGATAAGGTTATTCAACCTATTTGAAGACATTTTCAGACAGTTTGACTTGTTTTGCTTGCATAATATCACAATATAAGCAAAATAATCTGCATCATTTTTTAAAATTGCCAATGAAGTTCTGTAATTTTATAGTAGAAAATGACTTAAAACAGGAATAAAATGCTGAGAAAGAGATTAAATACCTATATAATTTTCTTACCAATGATTCTCATCATGAGAAATATGAGATATGTTGACTAGATTTAAGATGATTTTATTTGCCAAGATATTTCGCAGCGTGGCATTGTTTTCTTTGGTTGCTTATGACTAGATCTGGAGGAATTTTGAGAATCATTGCCCTGCCGAAAGATATCAGCTTTGATCTTTTTGGCAGCACATTTTGCTCCTAAATATCCTGAAATAGGTCCTCCTAACGCCAAAGAACTGGTTTGATTTCATTAGTTTTAGTCAGCCAGAAATGAACCTGTTCTGTAGAGAACAGAACTATTTTCTCATTGAAATTTCTAGTGAAGAGCCCTATGTTTCCCAGGCCCCGTGTTCCTTCTTTGTTATTTTGTCCACATGATGTTAACTGGGTTCCTTGAGGACTCTTTCCTAGGTTTTTATGTATCATTTTGAGGTATGATATATTATATAAAGAACAGAATACACAGCCCTGGTGACATAGATCAGTGGGAACATAGAAACCTGCAGACATAAGACCCTAGAAATATAGGACCCTGAGAACATTGGGCCCTGGTAACATAGGGCCTTGGGAACATAGGTTCCTGGGAACATGAAGCCCAATGAATATAGAGTCCTGAAAATGTAAGACCCTGGGAAAATAGGACATAGGAAACATAGAACCCTGGGAACATAGAACCCTGGAAACATAGAACCCTGGGAACATAGGGTCAAGGGAATATAGGACATTGCGAACATAGGGATCTTGGAACATAGCACCCTAGGAACATGGAACCCTGGGAACATAGGGCTCTGTGAACATTGGACCCTGGGAACATTAGACACTGGGAACATAGAAGTGTGAGAACATAGGCTACAGGGAACATAGAGTCTTGGGAACACAAGACACTGGGAACACGTGACCCTGGGAACATAGGATTCAGGGAATATAGGACACTGGGAACTTTGATCCTTGAGGACATAGGAGCCTGAGAACATAGAACACTGAGAACAGAACCTAGGTAACATAGGACATTGGGAATATAGGACACTGAAGAAATAGGTATGCTCTCTTTAATGAAGCCCACAGTCAGGAGACTGAGGGCTGAGTGCTTCCTCCTCTTGGTCTGCTGACCATAGAGGGCTGTGGTGTCACAGTGATTCAGGCTCAGGTGGGAATTGGCAGTGATCAAAGTGTGGGGAGATGGAAGCTGAGTGGGAAAAATGTCAACAATTCTGGCTCATGAGGCAATTTTTTTACTGAAAAGTGAATATTAGCGCTTGGTCTGTTCTGTTTGAAGCATAAATGTCAAATCTCAGACAAAAAGCCAACCTTTACCATAACGCTAACTTCTGCTAGCAGCCTTATGGGATTCTAGTAGTATGTTAGTGCTAAGCTAACACTGCTGCACATGAACATTTTTGGCTGATCTAGATTAAACACAGACATTTGAAGTTTGTCACACATTATCATATATCTGAGCTTGTATGTATCAGTGTTACAGTGACTCTTTCAGTATAGAGTTCTAACATAGAGCTGCCGCCACTGTTTTCCATTCCTAACAACTAACCCAGAACACTGCTAAGACTATGAGTCATATTCAGTGACCAAAAGGTAATTCACTTCCTAATTATGTTGGTAGTTAATCTAATGTGTAAGGCCTTCAGTCCAGCTCCTGAAGTCCTGACCAATGGGAGAGCTCGCTCAGCTGTACCTACCTAGATACCAGAGAAAATAGTTCTGATTGGACAGTTTTCTGTCGGACGTTTCAAGATTTTTTTGGCTTGTTTCCAACCAATCTTCAGTGAAACAATACAGGGTATCATGATGATTCTAAATAAAAATAAATAAAAATATTACAGAGATATGGGCGACACGGTGGCGCAGTGGGTAGTGCTGTCGCCTCACAGCAAGAAGGGCCTGGGTTTGATTCCCGGCTGGGTGACCAAGGTTGTTTCTGTGTGGAGTTTGCCTGTTGTCCCCGTGTCTGCGTGGGTTTCCTCCGGGTACTCCGGTTTCCTCCCACAGTCCAAAAACATGTAGTCAGGCTTATTGGACATGCTAAATTGCCCCTAGGTGTGAGTGAATGCATATGTCTGTTTGTCTGCCCTGCGATGGACTGGCGACCTGTCCAGGGTGTATCCTGCCTTCCGCCCAATGACAGCTGGGATAGGCTCCAGCACCCCACCGAGACCCAGAAGGATAAGCGGTTTAGATGATGGATGGATGGATTACAGAGATATGGGCGGCACGGTGGCGCAGTGGGTAGCGCTGTCGCCTCACAGCAAGAATGGCCTGGGGTCGATTCCCGGCCGGGCGACTAAGGTCATTTCTGTGTGGAGTTTGCCTGTTCTCCCCGTGTCTGCGTGGGTTTCCTCCAGGTACTCCGGTTTCCTCCCACAGTCCAAAAACATGCAGTCAGGCTGATTGGACATGCTCAATTGCCCCTAGGTGTGAGTGTGACTGTGTATGTCTGTCTGTCTGCCCTGCGATGGACAGGGTGTATCCTGCCTTCTGCCCAATGACAGCTGGGATAGGCTCCGGCACCCCACCGCGACCCAGAAGGATAAGCGGTTTAGATGATGTATGTATGTAATCCAATGGTTAAAAACATTTCTTCAAAGAGGCTATTGTGGTCTTTTATTAGGCAATGCTGGAAGCAAGTTGCTGGAGCGTCTGGCATGCGTGACATTACTTCCTTAAGAGTTCTTAAAGAATTGGATGGACTTTAGCAAGTAAACTCTGAGGGGAGATATACTTCAGTCAGTCAATTCAGCGAAAGTTACATACATCCCATATTTTTACTTCCACAGGACATGAACGTTATCTTATCGTAAATGCCACGTACTTTCCCATGGCTGTCTTTCACATTAGCTAACTCCACGCTCCGAGCCCATCTGCGCTTTCTCGGGGCACCTGAGGTAAAGACGAGCAACTGATATTCCTGATGTTCCAAATTTAATATCAGTATGAGGGAACAAAGCTAGCGAGGGCTGATGTCATTGCTGCATAAAATGCCAGAGTGATCCCTTAAATAATAAGAGGCTCATTGACGGACTCTAACTCACAGAACGAGACTCCCCAGCTGTGAATAATTACCATATTCGTGCTGATGTCGTCTTTGGCAGGATGCTCCATGTTTCTAGCTCTGACTTGTTTGTTCATTTTTAAGACAAACTGCAGTTTTCCATGTAAACCTCATTAAATAAAGTCGTGTTGGATTTTCATATTTCTGATTTGCAGCTCCATCAAGATTACAGTTTAAATTTGAAGCAATAAGATTTCATATTTATTATGATCTGCTTGGGGACCACCCATATTTGGTGCTTTATTGTTGCGTTTAGCCTCACAGGGGTTTAGTTCAGATGCCGCAGGGGCTTATTTGGTAACTCTTCAGTGTAGTGGGGCATATAAATATCCCTGTAAAGCACTTATTTAGCCTTATCAAGCCAGGAGTTGGTAGTTAAATGGCTGCTCACTACTACTAGTAAGGAGTATCCAGACTGAATGCAACATTTTTCCCTTCAATGTATGTTGGTTTACATCACAATCATTTTAGGTGTCCATTATTATGCCTTTATCAAGCCAGTTCACTGGCAGCTCATTACTACTTAATGAAGCAATAACTAGATAAGATTAAGTATTTCCCAGAGCACTTTTATTTGTGTACTATACATCATAACCTTGTGTGCAACCCTAACCAAACATTCTGTATGGGATGTGCTTATTGTCTTTTGATTCTTATCAATATCTCAATAATAAATCACCAGTTAGTGCTGACTTCTGTAACACTGACTACAACACAAATATACACTATATTGCCAAAAGTATTCACTCCCCCATTCAAATCATTGAATTTAGGTGTTCCAATCACGTCCATGGACACAGATGTGTAAAACCAAGCACCTAGGCATTCAGACTGCTTCTATACACATTGGTGAAAGAATGGGTCTCTCTCAGGAGCTCAGTGAATTCCAGCATGGTACTGTGATAGGATGCCACCTGTGCAACAAGTCCAGTCGTGAAATTTCCTCACTACTAAATATTCCACAGTCAACCGTCAGTGGTATTATAACAAAGTGGAAGCGATTGGGAACTCAGCTACGAAGTGGTAGGCCATGTAAAATGACAGAGCGGGGTCAGCGGATGCTGAGGTGCATAGTGCGCAGAGGTAACCAACTTTCTGCAGAGTCAATCTCTACAGACCTCCATACTTCATGTGGCCTTCAGATCAGCTCAAGAACAGCATAGAGAGCTTCATGGAATGGGTTTCCATGGCCGAGCAGCTGCATCCAAGACTTACATCACCAAGCACAATGCAAAGCATTGAATGCAGTGGTGTAAAGCGCTGCCACTGGACTCTAGAGCAGTGGAGACGTGTTCTCTGGAGTGACGAATCACGCTTTTCCGTCTGGCAATCCGATAGGTGAGTCTGGGTTTGGTGGTTGCCAGGAGAACGGTACTTGTCTGACTGCATTGTGCCACGTGTAAAGTTTGGTGGAGGGGGGATTATGGTGTGGGGTTTTTTTCAGGAGTTGGGCTCGGCCCCTTAGTTCCATTGAAAGGAACTCTTAATGCTTCAGCAGACCAAGAGATTTTGAACAATTTCATGATCCCAACTTTGTGGGAACAGTTTGGGGACGGCCCCTTCCTGTTCCAACATGATTGCTCACCAGTGCACAAAGCAAGGTCCATAAAGACATGGATGAGAGAGTTTGGTGTGGAAGAACTTGACTGGCCTGCACAGAGTCCTGACCTCAACCAGATAGAACACCTTTGGGATGAATTAGAGTGGAGACAGGCCTTCTCGTCCAACATCAGTGTCTGACCTCACAGATGCGCTTCTAGAAGAATGGTCAAAAATTCCCATAAACACTCCTAAACCTTATGGAAAGCCTTCCCAGAAGAGTGGAAGCTGTTATAGCTGCAAAGTGTTAATATGGAATGTTGATGATGGTAAAATAATGGAAAAGCTGAAATAAGTTTTATTTGGGGATTATTTAGCTATTTTTAGGCCAAAATCTTTGGCCCCTGGGCACAAATGTTTGGTGGGTGACCACTGGCTACCTTTTCTGGGTAGTCAGTAATTTTTTATATCACAGCTGGTTACATGAATCCTGAACCACAATTGAGATAAAAGAGCAGTAAGATTACACTCACGTTAACAAGAACATTTACCCCAATGAAGACAGCAAATTAAAATGATGATTAAACTTTTTTTTTTAACTCTGGCTGACATTTTAGTAAATAGTATAAAAGTATGTACTGAAAACGGGCATGGGTGGACCAGTGGGACAGGGACGGATGGACCAGTGGGACGGGGAGGGCTGTGGTGGGTAAGAGGGTTTTTTTTTTTTATTTCCTTCAGTTCTGTAATGTTGTAATAAATTGCTGCTTGACTAAAATTGATCGCAAAAAATTCTGGCTGACATTTTATTCTACATTTTATTGGATTTGGAAATTGGTCTCCTCTATTTTGTTGAAGTACTAGGTCTCGCTTTTACAGATCCCGCAGGCACATCCTTAGCTTTAAATTCAAAGTACATTCACAGGAACACTAGCTCAATGCTAAAAAACCTGAAAGTTTGACTGAGGTAATGGTGGATAGTGTAACGGCTGGTAAGCAGTGATTGGAGGAGAACATGAAGCAGACGTTGAGGAAAGATGTGGAGAGTGTCAGGGTTATGATCGACTGTAACACGGGTACTAATTAGTTCATTTTCTTCTGCTGTTCTACTAGTAAAGTTCTCACCGCTACTGGCACCACGAGTCAAAACAGCTGTTTAGATTTTCTCATAGTTGCTCGTGGAGGCCCCCTAGTGGCTCAGAACCCTGGGCACACACCCGTAAAACCTGTTGAATGATCCAGGCCTGCTTAGACATCAGGCAGTGAATTCATAACCATTTCATATAATAACTGTCTGTGAGGGAGCTTTTAGAGGTGGACGTCTGGTTCCTATCACCACCACTGTGAACAATTCAGATTCAGTGCGTTTCTCTAGAACTAAGCAGTTCACACCAAACCACTCTGAACACCTCTGTTTACATCTTAACCACTTAATTATGCAGAAAGTTTGAAAATTTTCATTTTGACTTTTACCAAGATGGTGTTTAAGCCTTATTTGAACACAAACTATCAGAGATATCTTCATATTATTGCACAAATTATGTGCAAAAGAGCACTAATAATGAGTATGAATTGTTTATATGTGACAAAGTAAACACTTAAGTTGCATCAGTTATTTGCTTTGAGTTATGAGTATAAGTTATAAGGTATATTGACAAACTGTTATTAACGATTAAGTTTCTATGTTCTACATCATTCATTGTTAGTATGCCACTAAGTAAATGGCTAATAGCCTTTATCAATACATATGTAACAATTATAGTAGAATTAACAATCATTACCAAATTATAGTATTCATATAGGCCTGATATGACAATGTGTTACCAATCATTTTTATCCATTTGATTATTTATATATTGGAAGTCTCTTGTGCAATGTGAAGAGCAATTACTGTGATTGCTGCTAAACACAGATGGGGGGGGGGAAATTTGTGAGAATTTTCAAAATTTTTGGCACCCTAAAGCATGGGAAGACATTAAAACGGGAAGATACTGAGCCAGTTATTGTCAGATTTCTCTCACCCTTAGCATTTGACCCCTAAACGTTGGTGTGCATCTAAAGTAGTAGGACTGTGTCAGTGTATCGTCAGTGGGAGATTTACAGCTGTGCCTGACATAACATCCAACTATAGCCAAGAGTCGGACGTCTGAGCTTTCCAGAGTTCTGAGGTTCAAAGCAGAATATTAAAATCGTAACTTATACTTCACAGTACACAGCTCCAGGGTATGTCATATGCAGCCTCGCTCTCTTTCGCTCTGTACTGCTGTTAGCTGGTGGAATCGCTGCAAAAATTCACGGCCTTGCATGCTGTCACCTTTTCAGGCTTTAAGCTGCTGTTTCGGTCCAAATTTTGACATGAATGGAAGGAATTTTGCCCTCGGTCCTTAGAGTCCACTGGCCCGTTCACTCTTTCCATTGAATTTTACAATAGTGACAGGTTCACTCGTGGCTGATATCTGGCCAGATCAGACCCAGTGCTCATAAAACACATGCTACCTGAAGATATAGCAGCTCCCGATTAACAGTTGCATAGTTTTAACCCTTTAAAGGAATAACTTAGCATTTCCCAGCCTAATCCGTACCTGCTGCTCACAGTAATTTGTCGTGAACCAAAGTTTTCCCATCCTTAAATGGGAATTCTACCAATTTTTCAATTTGTTTAGAAATTCTGCATAATTAAATGGTTAAAATGTAAACAGAGTGATTCAGAGTGGTTTGGTGTGAAATGGTTCAGATGTCTTTACAGTGGTGGTGATAGGAACCAGGGGTCGCCATGACTACAACACTAATATAGACATTTTATTTACTATCCAAAACCAGCAGTGAACCTACACGAGTCTTCTGAGTTTATATGGAATGTTGATGATGGAAAATAGCGGAAAATCTGAAATGTTTTCTTTGGGGACTATTTTGCCTCATAGCACCCTGCATATTATGTATCCCTCCACCATGAATGGATTTTAAGGCCGAAATCTTCTCGTAAAACAGTGTCTCAGTCATCAGGCAGTGTATTCATAACCATTTCATGTAGTAACTTTCTGTGAGGGAGCTTTTAGAGGTGGACATCTGGTTCCTATCACCACCACTGTGAACAATTCTGACTCTGTAAGTTTCTCTAGAACAGAGCGTTTCACACCAAACTACTCTGAATGAGTTTCTTTACATTAGAACTATTCAATTCCAAACTTTTGGTGTTCCCCTTTAAGAGGTACGGCTGTATTAAGTAAAATCACTGCCTCTCTTGACTTATTGCTTTAATGAATGTTAACATATCCACTGAACATGTTCAGTGTGGAAAATGGAAAAACGCACTGAGTTAATGAATGTTGGAATGTTGATGACGGTAAAATACAGGAATATCTAAAATATCTGAAGTTTTTTTGGGGGACTCTTTTGCCTTTTTAAGGCTAAAATCTTTGGCCCCTGGGTGCAAATCTTTGGCTATTTTGCCTCACAACACCTTGCATGTATCTCTTCACCATGAATGGATGTAAAAATACATTTTAGGATAAAATGGACTTATTTAGGTGGACGTCTGGTTCCTATCACCACCACAGTGAACTATTCTGACTCAGTAAGTTTCTCTAGAACAGAGCGTTTCACACCAAACCACTCTGAGTGACCTTGATTACATCGTAACCTTTCGATTATTCAGGAATTTGGAAAAATGTGTGAAATTCTTTAATATAAAACATATAACTCATTAACTTGACCCACTTATTATTCTTTGGCTATATGAATACAAGTGCATAGTAATTGCATTATTTTTGAAAGTTGCAGCTATCACCAACAGTAAAAACTATGGTGTAATTTGAAGTTATTTCTCACATGTGGCTCAACTTGCAGATTCAAAAACTTTCAATGCATACAAAAAGAGATGTTTTATTATGATTTGAATATGATGAAGTTATTGTTGCATGTACAGTCTTGCTTAGAAGAAAGAGCCTCTATATTTTTTGCCTCTTTTTCAACATTGAAACCAAATAACAGTTGAACAACTGAATATTAATGTGATCGCATAGCTGTGCAATTAAGTACATTATTAAACAGCTGTTGGCTTGAACGTACGGTTCTAGGAAAAGCCTCTAATTGGTATAAAACCTTTATGTTATGCAGAGACTCTTCAAACTTTAGAAGGTTTCTTCGTACATCTAAATTACAAAAATAATTCTTTGAAGAACCTTCCCCTGAGAGGTTCTTTAGGGAACCAAAAGTGGTTATTCTAGGTCAGGGGTCGGCAACATGCAGCTCCGGAGCCACACGCGGCTATTTTACTGCTCTGTTGTGGCTCCACAGCAGAATTAGATTTGTAGGTAATAATAAAATAATCCTCCTTTGGAGTAAAATAAAGCTCTGCTGATCGTTCAACACAGTTTTAACAATAAATGGTCTTAAACACTGGAGTTAATGTAGAACTGCTAATTCACCATTTAACCCTGAAGATCAGCACAGACTGATGGTCACCATAGCAACACAGACAACAATCTCACCTAGCTAGTAGCTAACGAAACGGCAAAGAGAGAGATTTAAGACTGACATTGATAATTTAAAGACAAATGGACTCATTTGCATTTATAAGCACTCATCTGATACGTTAAATCTGCAGCGCGAAACAGTCAAACACTAAAAAGTCACGAGGCTGAAGTCGCTTCTCGTTCACCACCTTCTTGTTCGAATTGTCCCGTTCTATTAAAATGGTGCAGCACCATTTAATGCGGAATGGGAAAAATTCAAACAAGAATCTGGCGAATGAGAAGCGACTTCAGCCTCGTGACTTTTTAGTGTTTGACAGTTTCGCGCTGCAGCTTTAATGTATCAGATGAATCTAAGTAGAATGTTGAGAGACAAGAAACTTTTCTATTTTTGTTTCCTGCCAGAGATGCAAGAAAAGTGGCTGTACTAAAGATTAAAGCAGAGCAAAGTAGGTCTGTGTTTTCATTTTTATATATATATATATATATATATATATATATATATATATATATAGATATATATAGATATATATAGCCTATATTAGCACATTAGCAATGGCTTTTCACATTTGGGTTGTGACCCCTGTTCTATGGCATTGTTCCACACTTTTAAAGAGTTCAAATGTGTAAATACATTTGAAAGGCTAAATGGTAGTGATAATCATCAGGTGAAGAAGTAAAAATGACGGTGGAAACAGTGAGGTGCTCTAAGGTGTTCCTCATGCTCACCAGATGGAGAAGCAGACCCTTGGAGCTGTGCTGGAAGTCTTACTGGCACTCCTGGAACTGGCCCCCTCTCCAGCGCTGCGGAGAACAGCCCAACTGTTTGCACATCGTTATGGAATCAGGAAACGGCTCTTTTAATTAGTGTGTTGACATGTCGCTCAAAATGAACCCCTGCACATGGACGTCTACTTCGTGTTCACTTTTTCGTAATGAGCTTCACACCCTGATAATTGTTTTCACAGCTGACAAACATCACCGACACTTGCTTTAAATATGGATCATATTAATTAAAGCCATTCAGCAGGCACAGTGTACACATGGAGGTCCAACGCCCAGGAGAAAGTGGTTTGTTCCCTACAGAGGGGTCTAGTGGAGGAGAAGGATGCTGTATGAAATGTACATGGACTACTCAAGTTCACCCTAACAGTACATTTCACCTTCCATCCATAAATATACAGAATGGAGAGCGAGACAATCAACAAAGGGCGCTTTACTGAAGCCACCAAGTTCGGGTACTTTGCCCTTGCCTAATGCCCCTATTTGCCTAATGCCTCTATTTGTATGAAAGCAGCCCATCTAATTTGACTGGCGGTAAATAAATTCAGAGGTCTTTAACAATTTAATAGCATAAAATAAAGTCATATTGATTTAAAGCTATAAGTAGCCCAAATCCTGCGGCCAGTAAGGCAAATCATTATGTCATGTCGTTGCTAATCAATGATTGGTGTCATTATGTAGAAAAAAATGAAAGAAATTTCTTTTACTCAAGTTAAAGAAAGTCCTTTCAGTCTGCGTCCATCTAAGTGGACAAACAACCCTATCTTCTGTGTTCTGTCCATTCAGTGCAGCATCACCATTCACTGCTTTGACTTTTAACATTTATGACTGTTGACTTTAAGGTCATTAACTATGTGTGATTAAGTGTTTGCCACAGATGTGCACATATTGACTGGCTGGTGTCGTTCTTCCCAGTGCTCTCATGAGCGCTGTCAATCTTATGGACTCCATTTCCCAGCATGCATGTCAGTCACATGACACAGCCAGCCAATCAGCATCCAGTTTCCACATCCTTGTCATCTGAGTTCTAAATCAGTTCACCTGGGTCTGCTAGTATTTAAACCTGTCTGTTTGTCATAAACCTTGCAAAGTGTTGCCTCTGCGGTTTCTGGTGCGTAACAAGCATTTTTTTTTTTTTTGAATTTTGTCTTTTATTGGATTTTGCCCCTTGGCTATGGTTGCTGGTTTGACTGTTCTCTGGCTTAGACCCTCACTTGTTTACTTACCTTCTCTTTTGTCTTGTCCCATTTTTCCTGTTTTGCTTATCCTGTTTTTGACCTGGTCTGGCTTTGAACCTACTCCTTTGGATCGTCCCCTTTAAATAAACCTTACTGTTTATTTTACGTCCATGGCCGTCTGGGTTATTCACCCTGAACTACAGCCTGGTCCCAGAGTTTACCATTTTCACAGATCTCTCCTTTTGCTGTCCTTCGGTTTACAATCCACGTTTACAATACTGAGCCTGCCTTGGTCTCTAATATGTATATCTGTGCCATTAGGACGTCTCCTGCATGGCATTACACACAGTAGATTCGACATTCGTCATGACCGATTCTACAGTAATGTATACATTGCTATATTAAAATAGAGTTGTATGAAATATGTAGAAAACTCATTATTTGACTCATGCTTTGCTAGTAAAAATGTTATAATAACTATAAATAAGTGGATTCCTGACTCAGGCCTCCTGACATGTTTCACTGTAAACTGTTTAACTTTGCAGCGTTCAGTTTTCCGAAGCTCATTCACAGTGAAGGGAAGCGTGTGGAAGCACCACAAAGACTCTATTGTTTGTTGACCAAAACACGAGTTTGATTTTTGACAGGCCTCCCTCCTGCTTGCCATAAGAACTTCTACATGGCATCAATACACTCTTATGTCATTAAACAAATGATAGTGGTTACATTGTGAGCCCATCACACAGTGTTTGACAAGCTGGCATATGATATGGGTATAATTACTCCCATAAAGGGTCAAAACTCGTGTTTTTCCATTTTCCACACAGAACAGATATGTTAACATCCATTAAAGCAGTAAGCCAAGAGAGACAGTGTTTTTGCTTAATACATCCTTACCCCTTAAAGGGAAATTCCACCGAAATTCTAAAAGTTCTGTGTAATTTAATAGTTCTAATGTGAAGAAACTCTTTCAGAGTGGTTTGGTGTGAAACACTCCGTTCTGGAGAAACTTACCAAGTCAGAATTGTTCACAGTGGTGGTGAACCAGGCGTCCACCTCTAAAAGCTCCCTCACAGAAAGTTGTTACATGAAATAGTTATAAATTCACTGCCTGATGTCTGAGACACTGTTTTATCATAGTTTTGTGAAGGTTTTGGCCTTAAAATCCATTCCTGGTGGAGGGATACATAATATGCAGGGTGCTGTGAGGCAAAGTAGTCCCCAAAGAAAACATCACCATTCCATAAAAACTCAGACTCGTGTAGGTTCAGTGGTGGTTTTGGATAGTAAATAAAATGTCTATATTTGTGTTGTAGTCAAATGAACTCTACAGATCTCAACCTATTCTACACTTAAAAGGTCCATATCATGAAAAAATAAAGTATTTCTTACTTTTTTTTAAAGAAAGTGTTGGATGTAGTATGTTAATGTCCACTCTGCATTCCATACAGTCAGTGTATGGAAGCTAAGCTGCCTGTTTTAAATTCACTGTTCCTATGACATCACAAAAACAAGTATGTTAACATATCTCTGCCTATTCAGCCTACAGTTGTTTAGCTCCACACATTAACACTGAAGTTATAAGGAGTGTTTCAGCCTTGCTTTCTGAATGAGGCACCGTGCAGGGCAGCCAATCCCAACAGAGCTCATTTACATACACATTACTGTGCAAAAGTCAGACAGCACCCTTCATTTATTTCAGTTCCAGTCAAAACAGCTGCCAAGTCCAAGCTATTCATTTTACAGCATAAGGAAAAAAAAAGAAAACGCTTATTTGACAGACAATCACACAGAAGCCTCAACAACTCAGCTGTTTGAATGTTCAGTGAGTCACTCGTTCACTTTATTCCAGCTTCCATTCTTTTCAGGAGACTCACTTTCAGTTTCTCAAAGAATCTACAGACACGCCTCCAAAGTTCAGTCTTAGAAGCTGGTTGATCATTTTCTGAATAATCAAACACATTCAGTGGTTTTGAGGTCTGGACTCTGGGGTGGTCAGTCCATTGTCCAGCTTCTTTGTTTGATGTGTCCGTCTCCTTTTCTCAGTGAGGTTCTTCTTGAACAGCTATGCATCCTTTCAGACCCATAGTGCTGAGTCGTCTTCTCACAGTGGAAGGATGGACAGAAACACCTGTGGATGTTTTCAGATCTGAAGCAGCTTGATTTTCTCCTCTCTCTCAAACATGAAAGCTTTCAGTGCTGTTTATCTGATGGGGGCAGTTTTGGGGTCTACCAGGTCTTCCAGGTGGTTGTTAGGAGCCACATTGTCTCTGTAGCTTTAAATCAGTTTTGTTTTTGAATTCCAGTTGTGGAAACTCACAATTCTTTATTTTTCTTTGACATTCTCTGTCCCTATGCAAGTAGATTATCTTATATCTAATCTTCTCACAAACATCTTGTACTTAATGACTGTTTTGACTGTAAATGCAGTAAATGAAGTGTAACTTTTGCGCAGTACTGTATCAGTCTTTAAGGCTCAGTAACAAAACAGCCTGTTTAACTGGAAAATGGTGATGTAAAAATGAAATGTCTTTGGTATAAGAAGACAAATGCTATAAGTTGACCTCAGTAAGAAAAAGCCTCAAAACGACTAGTGTTACTTGCATTTGAGCTCATCAGATCGAATTGTAATGCCTTATTTCATACGTATGGTATTTCTCTGAGGTCAAATATGGCATGGATTTGTGTGAAATCAGGCTCTGACACATGATGTTGTGGTGCCAACTCAAGGAAAGACACAACACGCCGTCGGGTAGACACAACATGCTCTCTGGTTAAACTGGCTTTTTGCACTTCTCACTTGGAGGAAGAGTTTTCATGGGAAAACTGTAGTTCCTTAAAACAGTTGATGGATTGGCTGGGATTCTTTGGGCCGTGCGAAAATACCACATTGTCACATTGTGGATGTTGTGTCATTCTTTAAAATCAATTAGTAGCTATGCTAAAGCCGTGCTGTTCATGTGATTGATCGACTTAAGCAGCACTTTCACAAGAAACTGGGAGATCACATTGCATACATCCAGCAGGTTAAGGGTTGGACGGTATGTAGAAATGTGGTATGTAGGTCAACTTATCTCAACATCTGTTTTTATTTCGAATGTAACATCTTGCTGTCTCGTAAAAGATATCTTGATATCACAAACTGCCAATTTCCAAGGAATTATATTCGAGCGGCAATGTGGTTGTACTTTAACCGTGCTTTATTTCTTTAAGTAATACATGAATGAAAATGTACAGCCTGTGTTCAATACTTTGCCAGGAGATGTGATGAGTTTGCAGGAAATCTGGTTTTAAACTGATGAGTGGTGGTGTCCAAAAGGAGGAGGAATTTAAAAGCCTCCAAAGACAGTTTATGTAGACACGGTGACCTCCTCAGCCCCGCGCTCATTTCTCTGAAGAGAATACTAACAGTGAGGAGTGGTGGCTGAGAGTCGGACGGGAGTGATGTATGGAATCTCTCAGTGTGGGCTTTGAGTCAAGCCGTAGCTCATCAGGTACACTTATACACCATCCGGTTATTGAGATTATACTGAATGTGAGTGAGGGCTGCGCTTGCCAGGAGCTACATTTGTAAATCTTTGAGTAGATATGCTGTAGAGGCGTGTGGATTGGATTTGGTGCACTTTAAGGTACTGACACAGACGTTCTCACAGCTTGTCTTGTAGTATAGCACACAGCAGGGTTATTATAGTACACTAGAGCTATGACTAAGATGAAAACAAGCAGTGGAAAATGTGCTTGTTAACTGTAACAAAAATAAAAAAGCACAAAAACACCATCAAAATTATAATGTCAGCTGCAAAACTAACTTAATCAAAATATTTTGTTTTTTCAGTACCACACTGGAATAAAGCCACTGGTTTATAAAATTGGTTTGTTAATGGTTATTAATTAGTTCATAAACACATTAAAAATCATTAATAAAACCTGTCAGATTCATCAGATATTCATGTTTATCAGTTTATAACAGCTCCCTTTTGCCTAAGGTTATCAATTGTTTATAAGGTGTTTATTATGTAATTAATAACATTAACAGACTAATTTTAAACCATTTATAAACCCTTTATAAGGGTAGTCATGTTCTAAAGTGATTCCATTTTTTAAGTGAGTGAATGAAAGTTTACTTTTCTGTGTTTGTCATTAAGGAAAGAAAGTAAACTGAATAATTAAAAACCAAAATTAAAAATAAAATAAAAATAAAAAAATTCAGAACTATAGTCGTTCATGGATTTGAATTAGGAGGCAATGATTAGAATGTAACCTTTACCAAAGGCTTTTCCAAATACTTTACATCCTGCAACGTCATAACATGAGGTTGTAGCCTTTTACTGACCACAGTGCAGTTTTCACCCTAATTCAACACTTACGCTCCCCTGTGGTAAGTGTTGAAATAGGTATAGCAAGAGAATAGCAAAGCTGTACACATCAACCTGAATTCTAGATTCACATAAATACAACCAACATTGCAACATCCTTCACTATAATGCATCAGCTTCTGCACAGTGAAGACAACTTAACCGAGTTAAAATCACCTGAGATGTACATAGATGAGGAAAAACAGCACAGCAAACTTAAAAACCATAAACCTAATGATCCTAGGCTTGAACATAAAGTAGACAATTGCCTTGACATTTTAACACAACCCATTTCAGAAAAAAAAGTGTGATATTTTTGGTAAAAATCATATAAGCATGTTATGACATTGTTTGATGGCCTGTTTTGAAAATAAAGGGGTCACTTAAAGATAAATATTGCACAGTTTGTCTTTTTAAAACAAAAAGTTTTTATAAATACAATAGAAACCAAAATAACAGATAATCCAAAAAGGAGTGGAATGGTTAATATATGGTTGTTGGACCGTACAATGACAGGATTTTTAAATTTATTTTTGGCTAAGGAAAAGGGTAGAAAATGCTATGCTCTACTCTGTCGAGGATGAGATCTCACTTCTATAGCTTCACCCCGGTATATCTTTTGACTGCAGCTTCAAAATCAAACACTGGCACACTGGTAATGAAATGAAGGCTTAAAGCAATGGTGGATAGCAACAGTTACTAAGCAGTGACTAGAGGGTTAAGAAAATAAAGTTTGATGGAGTGTGATAATTTGTTTGGCCATAGTACAGCGACAGCACTCACCCTTTCGACTTTTGCCGGTTGATGAAACCTGATCTCCATGTTTCCATAATGTGGTTGTGTACTTGTTTTATCAAGGCACTCCACCTGACAGTGCTGAATTTATGCAGTATCATTTTTGAGGCCTTCCTTGCTTTCGTTCACCCTGTGCAAGTTTGCCGAAAGCAGCTGCTTTGGAATCCTGTGTTTTTCTATGCAAATAATATGACTCATCCATTGAAGTTGTGCCTTAACCCCCTCAGGTTGACGATGTTGTAAGCGACATCAAAGGACATAAAAGAATAAACATCTTGAACACTGCATGCCACAGACTTTCCTTTTTTCCCGGAAGGCCAGCATTTTGCCGTTTTAGTGAGGGCTCCATTAGGGTCGTATCTCTTTCAGAAGCTTTGTAGTCCAGCTTTGAACTTGCTGGAAACTTTGTAAAATAAATCCATAATGACAAATCCAAAACTGAATGTCTTCTGTGATTATTTATCCGTTTCTCTGTGTTGAAAAGAGTTATTGTTATTGTTACCAGAGCTGTTAGATGTCTACTGATGCCTTAGGTCGAGGCTGGCAAGCATTCAAAGGCTGTGCTCCTGACTCATCAAGCAGTCAGAGGCTGTTTTCTGACTGATCAACCAATCAGAGGCTTTCTGGCTTGTGGACCAATCAGAGGTTGTGCTCCTAAATTGTGAACTAATCAGAGGCTGTGTTCCCGACTCCTGGACCAATCAGAAGCTGTGTACCTGACTTATCGACCAATAAGAGGCTGTGTTCCTGACTTATCGACCAATAAGAGGCTGTGCTCCTGACTCGTGGACAAATCAGAGGCTGTGTTCTTGACTCACGGACCAAGCAGAGGCTGTGTTTCTGAATTGTGGACCAATCAGAGGCTGTGTTTCCGACTGATCAACCAATCAGAGATTGTGTTCCTGGCTTGTGGACTAATCAGAGGCTGAGTTCCTGACTCATGGACAAATCAGAGGCTGTGTTCCTGACTTATCGACCAATCACAAGTTGTGTTTCTGACTTATCGACTGATCAGAGGCTGTGTTTCTGACTTGTGGCGGACCAATCAGAGGCTGTGTTCCTGATTTGAGGACCAAGCAGAGGCTGTGTTCCTGACTTGTGGACCAATCAGAGGCTGTGTTCCTGACGCATCCACCAATCAGAGGCTGTGTTTCTGACTCGTGGACCAATTAGAGGCTGAGTTCCTGACTGGAGGACCAATCAGAGGCTCTGCTGCTTCGATATTAGTGATCTTTGCATCGTCAAGGACTTCTAGATTTGAAATTCCATGTTGACAATGAATGCCCAGTATTACACAGCTTTTATATACAGTCCAAAGAAATGCATTTGCCAATGGACTGGGATAATCTGGAGCAGCAGAATGAGTCTAAACGCCACCACACATTGGATGTCGTGTAGTATCACACAGCATCAAGTAGCATATAGTACAAAATAGAATTGCCATAAAACTTTCAACATCACTTATGAACCGACCATGTTTGGTATCAGATAACACTTCACTAACTGCCCTGTTTTTGAGCTTAAAGATAGGAGGTGAAAAAAGACGGGGCTAGTCACACTGACTTGAGGTAACAGACCTCATCATTAGTCTGGTTATCTTAAAGACTTTAGATTGGCTGCCTTTCTCGGAGTGTCACGCCACATTACACCTACCATCAGTTTCTGTGCTCTCATTCTGGGTTTTATTTAATCCAGTATTAGGAAAATGCTGAGTAGTGGAAAAACTGAGCAGTGCTAGCATCATAGGATCTTCATTAGAAACAATGGTGTCAAATTTTTGGATGCTGTTGTGTGCATTCTCTGGAGTGATGGAGCTCCATCCAGTATCTTTGGGATGAGTTGGAGTGATCCAGAACTGACCATCCAACATCAGTACCTGACCTCACTAATGCTCAATCAAATCCTCACAGCAATGTTGCAGTTTCTCATTAGGCTGAATGAATAACCGACTCTAAATGTAGGTATTGTGATATAAACTGAGTCTGTTCTACAGTTTCTCATTAGGCTGATTGAATAACCGACTCTAAATGTAGGTATTGTGATATAAACTGAGTCTGTTCTACAGTTTCTTATTAGGCTGAACGAATAACTGACTCTAAATGTAGGTATTGTGATATAAACTGAGTCTGTTCTACAGTTTCTCAGTAGATTTTACCAGCGTTCTGTAAAGCTTGTCCAACCTCTCAACACTGGCTATGAAAGAACTTATTTGTGGGCGGAGCCTAGGTACACTAGGTACACAAAAGTGTGATGAACCACATTTTGTTCCCTAGAAATCTTTCAGTGAATGGTTCTTTAGAGAACCTTTTTTGTAAAATAAGTTTAGTGTGAATTTTTTTTTACTTTTTGAAGAACCTTTGCATAATGTAAAGGTTCCAGGAAGAACCCTTAAATTGGTACAGAACCTTTCATTATGTTCTTCACACTCACCAATCTCTTTTCAAACACTTTTAGGTCAGTTAACTGTGACTGGGAGAGCAATTAATTTGTGGGAGTGTAGGTGTGGACCAGGGGTCGGCGACATGCAGCTCCATATGGAGCATGCGGCTCTTTTACTGTCCTGTTGTGGCTCCACAGCAGAATTTTGTAGGTAAAAATAAAATAATCCTCCTTTACAGTAAAATAAAGCTCTGCTGATCGTTCAACATAGTTTGACAATAAATGGTCTTAAACGCTGGAGTTAATGTAGAACTGCTAATTCACCCTTTAACTCTGAAGATCAGTGCAGACTGCTGGTCACCATAGCAACACAGACAACAGTCTCGCCTAGCTAATAGCTAACGAAACGGCAAAAAGAGAGACTTAAGATGTTGATAACTTGGAGATGAATGGACTTGTTTGTGTTTATAATCACTCCAGCTGGTTTGCTGATACGTTTAATCTGCAATGAGAAACTGTCAAACACTAAAAGGTCAAACGTTGAGAGATATTTTATAAGAAACTGTTCTACTTTTGTGGGAAAGTTTCCTGCTGTAGATGCGAGAAAAGCGGCTATAGCTGAGCTAAAGTTTAAAGCAGAGCAAAGTAAGTCTGTGTTTTTGTTTATATTATATTTTTTAGCCTATATTAGCACACTAACACATACTGGCAGATTTACAACCAATATGTTAAAATGTTGCACTAATAAAATGGACATAAAACGTCGCTCCCATGGTGTTTAGATTTTTGTTGCAACGGGACAAAATGGCTCTTCTCCACACTTTGGCTTCCGACCCCTGAGCTAGACACAGTTCAAAGGAAAAACAAAGAGCTATTATATCTTTTCCTGTTAAGCAGGATGAGAGCAGATGTAAACAATAGTATGTCAAGCTCAATCCCTTTGGAAGGAAGCTATTACATATATCCAGAGAAAGGAAGCATTCTCTGAACGATATTTCATGTTCTGGATTGAAAATGCTGAAAATTCCCCGCTTCATCATATTTTTATGAATACGCTGGCAGCGCTGAAGATAATCAAGACCTAAGGGAAAGGAAAAACCAGCAAAAACAATATGTTCACATCCTGAGAAGTGAAAAAATAAGAAGATTGGTCCTATCTTGAGAGAGCCAGAGGTGTCCCATGGCGTCCCCTAACCTGGATTTTGTGGAACAAACGAAACGGAGTGGAAGGAACTGATGAAGATGATTGGCTGAAGTGATAGCATACTTGTAGTATGAGAGACTGAAGAAAAATCAGGATGGAGAAGAACTGATGATGAGTAAGTCTCCCACGGGGGGAGAGGAGAGATTAGTTAAGGCTCTTTGTTGATACTACAGCAAGAAACAACCAGCGTGTTTACATCTACAGCGTCTTGAAAGAAGATCACACAGAGCGTGGCGAGAACCGTCTACTTGAACATCTCACCCTGACGTCAATGCCTGTCCAAGGCTTGCTCAAATTAAGGGATTCTTCTATGGCTTCATCGCTAATTTTGTCTCTAAATGTTCGAGATGGAATGTTTGGACTTAGGGTTCCCCTTCCCACCCTTTCTGAAAGACATTTTAAGTGGAAAAATTGGAGATATCTAGCGTATTGTTTCGTGTGCCAGTTCTTCTCGGAGCTGGCTTGGGAACATGGAAATGTTTGCTCTACATTTCTGAGAAAACGAGGGTTTGAATGGTATGAATTAAATTCAGAGAAGGAAAAAAACTACCCATTCGACAGGCTTTTAAATGATGAGACTTATTGTGGTTTCGTAGTGGTCGAGTTCGAGTTTCAGCCTGGGCCCCGGCGAATGGAATCGCACAAGGGGAAATTTTTCACCGGTGGAAGTGTTGGGTTTTACTTGTCAGGTTCTCAACGACAGCCCTTTTGTTTTGCCACAGGATTACCCAAACGAGGCCCAGGCCTTTCCAATTGATTTGCTCAACTGAGGAGCGCCAGTGTTCTGTAGAGTGCTTTAAAGCATGCAGTCTCCCAATCATGAGCTTTCTTTTCATGAACTGTGGATTTGTATTGTTCTAGAGCCAGTAACCTCTTAGACGGCCAGGGCCTGCTGGCGGGCCCAATGTTTTATTACACTCTCCTATAACCTAACAATAGTTCAGCCGGTTTGCATTGAATTGCCCATAGTTACTGAATAATAAGCCTCAGTATGTAATAGGTCTGTGTCTTGTTATAAGTAGTATAACAAATGTGTTGGGGCCCATAAGCTACAAGGGGCCCCACAAGTATTATTATTATTATTATTATTATTATTATTATTATCGATTTGATCCTTTCTGTGTGGAGTTTGCATGTTCTCCCTGTGTCTTAGTGGGTTTCCTCCGGGTACTCTCACAGTCCAAAGACATGCAGTCAGGCCAATTGGACACGCCTAACTGCCCCGAGCTGTGAGTGTGTGTGTATGAATGTATATGTCTGTGTTGCTGCTCTGTAATGGACTGGCAGCCTGTGTTTCCTGCCTTCTGCTCAATGACCACTGGAATGGGCTCCAGCAACCCTGCAACCCAGGAGGATAAGCAGCTTAGATAGTGAGTGAGCGTGTGTGTGTGTGTGTGTGTGTGTGTGTGTGTGTGTATTATTAGTATTATTATTATTAGCAGTAGTCAGTAGTAGTAGTAGTAGTAGTAGCATTGATAGTAGTATTGATAGTAGTAGTAGTAGTAGAAGTAGTAGAAGAAGTAGTAGTAGTATTTAGTCTCATTATTAACTGCAGGCTTTTCATTGTGGAAAAGTAATCCTGCTAAACATCTGTCAGGTTCAGCAAGATGTCAAATACTAAGACTTTTATTATAGAAAAGCCTTCAGTCTGAAGGACAGAACTGCATTCAACCCTCACTAAACGTAGCAAAACGTTTATTCAAATGGAAATGGTGGTATGTTGAGAAGTGTTGCAACTATGACAGCTGAGAAGGCCATTCCTAGCATTCATTTTGAAAAAGTTTTGGATCAAATGGGCTTAAATGCATGTTTTACACTTCAAAATGTCTTCTAATGTCTTCTATAGTTGTGTACACCAAGCTTCAGTGGCTGCATTTGTAGAGGAATTCATTAGAATCCATCATGTGCTGCCTTTTTAATCTGGCGGGGTTTATATACACGTCACTGCTGATTGGGTAACACTTCTGACACGCCCATCAAACCAGAGAAACGTACCTCAAAACTCGCTGCACACCATTTCACACCATTTCGAAGAAATATGTTGTTCAACCGGGAAATTGTAGCAAGACTATGTACAAGGTTTTAAGATTGAACCATCCCCTGAAGTGCTAAGAGCATGTTAGGTGTTTAAGGGAAAGAGGCTAAACAACTGGAACGGTTGGCTGTTCTGTAGTTTGGGTAGCATTAATGCCAGCTAGCTAGTATAACAGCTGATTCAGCTTTTGTTTTATTAAGAAAATGTGATCTGTTGCTGCTAAAACTTCATTTAGATTAGCTAGTATGCTATCTAGTATGATTGCTATCCAAACTACATGCTAGCCAACAGTTTAGGCTTGCTTTGCCTCCGTCCTTTAAACACTGCATTTAGCATTCCATTCTGTCCTTCAGTCTGAAAGTTTCTCCGTAATAAAAGTCTCCTTATTTGAAACTGTTTTGAACCTGATGGGAGAAAAGCATCACAGTAATGACGGACATGACTGCAGCAAAACTAACAGCCAGAGTCACACATGAAAGGTTTTAGTCATTTACCACATTTATGTCAAGTCTGAGTCAGGTCAGCAGGTCCCCATCTCTCGTAATTGTGATTTTCATTCTGATTTTTTTTTTTATTTTTTATTAGCATTGGTCAATCAAGATATTGCCATTCTATGATGTAAAAGATTAAGAGCTGTTTTGTTGTATTTGTCTTATTTATTAACCTTTTTTCCCAATGAAAATAAATCAAGCACTAATTCTTTTTTCAGTGGACGGAATTGAAGAAGGATGATGTTTGGAGACCCCGAACATTCAGCTATGGCCCGGTTCCCACACTCCCACCTGAACGTGAAGCGAGTTCAGCCTTTCCTGAATGACATCTCCCTCGGCAGGAGATGTTTGGACAGTTGATTAAAGGTAAGTCGCCCTTGAGGAAACAAAGTTCCGACTCTTGCTCATTCGCTTGCTGTCTCTGTTTCTATTACACTCACAGAAAGATATGCTAGATACTATAAACTGTCAACGGTTGATGGACAAGGCTGGATTTATGATGAAATCTAAAGTCATTGTAAGAGCCAAAAAAGCATAAAACAGAAAACAAATCATGTCTGAGTAATGAGCCGTTTCATGCGCTGGGTCAACAGCCGTATTTCAGCTTGACCCGTGTTCACCGTCTGTTGGTATTTGCGTGAGGCAAACGTTGGCAGGTTTTTGGTGATTCGTTTCACCTTTCCCAAATTAGCGGAGTCCTAACAGGGGCTCTCAATCACTCAGACCTTCCTGTATAAATGACCACACATTCTTGGAGTACCATCTCCAGTGGTGCTGAGGAGTTGACTGACTGTTGGCCTCAGCAGTCCTCAGCGGGGAATACTCTGCTCTGGACTTGCTTTAACTTCAAACTTCTGCATCCGAGTCCCACAACCAGATGCTGGATGGATAGTTTATTAATGACTTTCATTTCTCAATTGATGCGAACCATCTGTTCTCCTCCTCGCCGCTTTTTAGATGTCGTCAATATCGTGTTTGGACAATGGGCAAAAATGTTGCTAAACGATCCGTTTAATTCTGCGAGGGAGCAGAAAAAGATCAAGCGGAGACAGTTCAGTTTACACTACGCTGTAAGCAGAACACGAACATCTTAAAGTCTCGCTTAACCCCTGCCATTTCAGTTTGGACGTCTTCAAAACAAACCCGTCTGTTCTGGGCCGGGGATTGAACGTGCCGTAGAGTGCTCCCTATGGGTGGCTTCGCTGCAAATAATAACTAATGAGTCATGCAAGAATTTGACCAGTGGACCATCAGTGACAGCTTTATTACACGGAGATTTAGGTCTTGCTGAAAATGTGAAATAACATCATATCACCGTGGTTTAAAGCAGGGCTCTGCAATGCGACAATATTGCATGTTATAGTAGAAATTAATCCTGTTTGAATATGAAAAACCACAGGACTTTATTTATAGTGTGCACCTCTCAATTCAAATATTTTAGTCCTGGGGCTCGTGGTCCAGTACTCAATTATATAACTATTCTTGCAACATGTTGTGTGCAAAACATTCTCTTCTACCTAAACCATCTTAGCATTTTAATGTCAGCTATGACGCAGGTTCAGTTCTCGTGTTTATGGTAGTTGTAGTCCCTCAGGTAATTTAGACACAGGAGAATGAATCCAAATATTTGTAAACAAAGGGTAAAAGTGCGTAACAGTTGTTTAGTTTGAGACTGAAATAATAATAGCCAGCAAAGATGCGGGGTTTCGGTACCACCAGCTGTGCTTACTCCCTTCGCAATCTTTAGCCTGTATCCCTTTTTAGAATTAAATGTCATTAAGCCGTACCTTTAGGTAACGAACTATTCCCATTCTGTGACAGCAAACACAGGCAAATCCTGCTGGTGTGAGTTCATATGTGGCTTTTGTCTCTTTTATTGATGCACAAAAATGCATCAATAAAATAGCTCCCTCTTGTGGAGAGTCTGAATTATTGTAGAGAAAATGGATAATGATATAAAAGAAATACATTAAAATTCAGTATTTATTTCAGTGCTGCAATCTATTAATATCTTCTAGAACAACATTCACAGCACCAGTGCTATTGGCTCAAAAAGTTTTACATACAAGGTGCCAACAGTAAAGAACATACTCAATGGTCAAGATTACAACATGTGGTTTATTAGGGTCAATTTTTTGCTGACAAATGCACACAGTTCTGTATAAAGACTATTAAAGACTGTCCTTTTGTCTGAGCCGCTTGGCTCTGTGTATGTGTACGTATTTGTGGTGTTGAAATGCAGCATCTGACTTGCCAAACGCTCTGGCAGAGGACCTTCAATAACGCTGTGCTGCTTATGGCCATCCTAAAACCCCTGATTTATGGGGCTCTGATGTTTCCCTTCAGACGCCTGCAGGCTCTCGATGGGCTTCTGCAATTGTGCATGAATTTTATTCACTTTCCTCACCTTCTGTTTGTGGGTTCAGCTTACAGGGCGCATTCTCTTTGTAGCGCTTGGCTCCTCGTGAACCAAATAACATGCAGCAAACCGTTTGAGGAAAGAGCACGTCCAGTATGATTTATAAAGACTCCTCTTACATCCTGTTAGGTTCACTTGCTGAAATGAAATGCTCATATCAAATGTTATGATGTCTGGTAGGTCCACTGCACCAGGTGAGCAAACAGTATGAAGTTAACCCTCTGGGGTTGAGGAACGCGTCGGCACATCAAGTTAGATGTTTCTCAATGTGTTTATTAATATTTTTGTGATAATCCAGCGCAGAAATCCAGTTCAAACACTTTCTGAATCTGTAGAGTCACCCCTTCCATTCCATCTTATCACAAGATCATACCAGACTCACGTCCGGAGTTATGAGCCTATGAATAGGGGCTGAGATACACGCCATCTGCCTCTCAGCATGTGGAACTGGTGGATTTGTGTGTCTGTCTACATTCTGTGTGAAACTGACCAATAGACACTTAGGAAATCTTTAAGGACTGACTCATGTTTTACGGCCTTCATTCAGTCAACTCGGACACAGACAGGAGATAATGTGTAAAAAGTTTACAGCGGCTGAAGTTGCTGCAGTAGTTTTGGAAAGCAGTGATGAAGAAAACATTTATCTACTATTTTATTCATATATTTCACTACTTTTGTGAATCAAAGACTTTGGTAAACCCATTTGACCAAAACAATTGATCCACATTAATAAAGCTGTGTTTTCACAAGCGATACTAAGAATTTCTAAAATTTCTAAAAAACTGAATTATCTCTTTACACAGTGCTCCAGATCAAATAAGGCCTCATTATGAAGACAGCTGAGATTGTTCTGAACATTTTCATATATATTGTGGGGGCCATGTTGTATGCAAGTGCCTTTAATGGCAAATTTAAGAACATATGCACTGGTTTAATTTCATTTTCATTCATATGTAAATAATCAGTGGCAAAGTGTGGCTATTAGAGCTAGGCCTCTAATCAAAACACCTCTACAATAATGCAAATTTCTGCTAGCACCCCTGTGGGCTTCTAGTACTAACAGCAATTTAAATTAACATTTTTAGCTGTTCTAGATTAAAGACGGACATTTGAAGCTCGTAAACATCATTCCATATGTTCTATTTGAAGTTTGTAAGGGCGTTTTCACACTTGGGCTGTTTCAGCGTTGCTGAGTTGTGGTTGCTTTTGTATATGTGAACACGCCAAACGAACTCAGACCCTCTAAACGGCCCCAAAAACTAACCGAACTGAGACCACCTCAAGAGGTTTAGTTCATTTTGTGGTTCGATTGATTTGTGCATTGTGAGAACAAAACAGCCCCAGTCCACTTTAGCTGGACCTCGATGCTCACCGTACACACAGCCACAGTCTTCAGCACTTCAGCAGGTAAAACAGACCAAGGATCATTTATAAGGTTCTACTCAGGATACAGCCTGTCTGTGATCTGCGACAGCACAGCAGCGCTGACACATTAAAGTGATAAGATGTGAGAGCCTGTGTGACTGTACCGTGTTAAAGGCTCAGGCTGGGCAGCGCAGTGGTGAGCTTTAAGCTGTTTCACACGGAACCCTGAATAAATGGAAAATCACAGCTGCTCTTTAAAAACACTTTCATTACAGATGCGCATTTTCGCCGGGTGGAGCTCCGTGAGAAGCACAGCTGAAACCATAACCCACCACGGCAGACACGCAGGGTCATTCTGTCCAATTGTGCGCGATGCACTTCGACCAGTCGCTTCAGCGTGGTCAATAGGAGAGCAGCAGGCAGGTCTGGTAGCTCCTCTTGCCACCTAAAAGGTCGGTTTTCCTGAGAACGCTGCCCACTTTTTGAGCACTGCACGATAAACCACGGTAAAATCAAAGGGGTCTGAGTTCTGATGGAGTTGTGTTCTGAGATTTCAAAGGATCAGAAAGAAAACTGGGTCCTCTTTATAGTTCACTTACATTGTGAACACAAAAAGAACTGAGGTCATTTGCAGTTGGTTCCCTTTCAGGTTCACTTTAACAGAACTCAGTTTGTTTCTTTTAAAACGAACTATATGTGAAAACATTAACAGGCATTATCATATATTTGAGCTCGTGTTTATCAGTTTTGCAACCAAAGGCAGCTTAAAACTGGCATTACTGCCTGAGCAGGGATTTGAACCACAGTTCCAGCATATGCTGGCTATGTTACCCACTGTACTATTACATTGGTACATTCTGTGAAGTTGTGGTTAGGAGCTCCACGTAGCCTGGCATAAACCCCTGTTTATACATTAACAGAAACCTGGCTCAGCGCTCTTTACTGCTGTTTGAAATAACCACATTATGCAAACTTCTTAACAAGATCATCAGTGTTTTATTTGTGGGATTTCCAACGCTGTGCTGATACATGACTGTTACTGAGGTAAAATCTCCACAGGCACTAGTACTGCGCCAGAGAGGGCGCCCAAAAGCGATGAACCTTGTGGAACTCGAGCTGGTGCTCAAGCTCTGTTCGTGGGGGGACGCTGAGCTGACCTGAGCGGAGCTGAAACAGATCCTGAAAAGTGGCCATATAAAACACAATCATTATGCATGTCAACCCGAAGGGTGCTTGTTCAGTCTGAGATAGACCCCCACACCACCCTCCATGTGTGCATGTAGCTGCTTAGAGTTTTAATCATGTGGTCTTGGCAGCCGAGGAACGTTCTGCATTTGTTAATGCACACATTGTGATTTATAATGGCGACATGAACATTGTACTGATGTATGGATTATATTTGTTGCGCATTTCGAGATCTGATCCTGGATTTACAATTCATATAATTTACCATCTCACTGTTGCACTAAAGTTCCTTTGGATAGAACTGAATCAGTGTTCCTGAATGAGATGAACACTAACATTGGATGATTTTCAGGAACATTTACGTGCTGAACCAGATTGCGATAAGATTTCGCGGACAGTCGTTAAAAACCAGCTGAAATTCCATATGCACCTGCTCAGTGCCAATAAGATACAGTTCAGCCTTTTCAACCAGAACTGAAGTGGAGATGAAGCATGCTGAGATTTGGACTTGTGCTCGTAAGATCTGGGCCTCCCGCCCAAGAACATTTGCTCGGACGCGGCTGGAGCTGCGAGGTTTGTCACCGAAACGGCCTCACCTTTCATAAACACGTGTGGTGGGAAAATAACGTGCAGGATTTTATGGATTCAGTCGTTTACTTTTACTGCTGAGAACCAATACTGATAAAACTGGTGATAAATTACCACCACTCGTCATGCTTATTCACTATTAAAAAAGTCTGTAGACTGACAACTTATGATGTCAATGCAAATTCTCCTTACTCACGTTTCTTGATAAGAAATAATTTTTTTGACAAGTTTTGACAAATATCTGTACTTACTAACAACCAATAAATTAAACTAGTCCAGATCTCAGCATGTTTCATCTCTGATTCACTTCAGTTCTGGCCAGAGCTTAGACATCTCACACATTTTCAATGATAACGAAGGAATGTTGTTGTTTATTTTTATCCCTGAGCTCAACTCATGACATTTGTATGTTTTTATGCAATTAATTTCAACATGACCATTTTTCAACATGTTTGTATCCCTTAGAATTATACAGGCTGTTTTTTGTTACCGTGCCTTTAAGACTGATATATGTAATTGAGCTCTGCTCTGATTGGCTGTGCCTCATTCAAAAAGCAGTCTAGGCTGAAACACTCTATAACTTCAGTGTGAATGGGCGGGTCTAAACTGCCTAAGGGTGAATAAGTGGACATGTATGTAATTGAGTCGGTTTTTCATGATGTCATAAAAACAGTGAATTCAACGCAGGTTGTTTTTGTTGCTTAGTTTCCATATGTAGACTGTATGGATGGATGAGTGAGTGGAATGTTTTAATGCTTTGACTGTGTTTTATACTACATTAAACTCTTTATTCAAAAAAAGGAGGGAAATTTGGTTTTCTATGATATAGGCCCTCTAATTATTTCTCACTAATGGCTCATCTAACATGGCAAAATAGAGCAAAATCAGAACATTAAATATTTGTAAATATAAATGTTCAGGCTCTCAGTTAGTGGTGGAAGAAACTAGTTTTAGTGAACAGATGTGAAATGGCCAGGTTTTAACAGGGGTAACCGTACCTTTTTAGCAATAATAGTGAATTCTTGTTGTGTTCAAAGGGTGAATTCCACTGATTTTTCCAAACTTCTGCATAATTAAAGGGTTAAGATGCATTCGTGGTGGAGGGATACATGCTGTATGTTGTGAGGAAATATGAATTATTTTCAGATTTTCCACTATTTCCCATCATCAACATTCCATATGAACTCAGAAGACTCGTGTAGGTTCACTGGTGGTTTTGGATAGTAAATAAAATGTCTATATTTGTGTTGTAGTCATGGCGACCCCTGGTTCCTATCACCACCACTTCATACTAAAACTGGTCTTGAACAACTGGCAGAAAGTTTGATCCTGGAGTATCACTTTTAAGTTAACTCTCCTTATTCGGCTTATTCAGCACTTAAAGGGTCCATATCATGAAAAAATAAATTTCCTTTTCCTTTTCGTTTAAATTAAATGTTTGATGTAGTACGTTAATATAATTTTTTTCAAACATCCTGTGCACTCTCCATTCCATACAGTCTGCTGCCTGTTTTGAATTCACTGTTTCTGTGACATCACCTAAAACAACCTATTTACATATCTCTGCCTATTCAGCCTACAGTGTTAAGCTTCACACATTCACACTAAAGTCATGAGGAGTGTTTCAGCCCTGCTTTCTGAATGAGGCATAGCTGTGCTATGTTCAAGCTATTCATTTTACAGCATCAGGAAAAAACAGGAAACACTTATTTGACAGAATTATTCACAGAAGCCCTAACAGCTAAATCTAATATCAGCTGTTTCAGTATTTAGTTTGTCCCCTGCCTGGTTCCTTTCACCACTACTAAAGAAATATGAGTCTCTACAATCAACCATCACACCAAACCACTCTAAATGACTCTGTTTACATCGCACACTCTCAATTATGCAGACATTTTGAGAAATGGTTGGAGTTCCCCTTCAAGGCTGAACTATTCTGTCAAACAAATAAATTATATATATATATATATTATATATATATATATACCGCCACACTATATATATATATATATATATATACTATATATATAAATAGACTACTTTTTGATACAACCCTTTTTCTAAAAAAGTTGGGATGCTGTGCTAAGTTAAAAATGTAAATAAAAACAGAATACAATGATGGCAAATCATGTAAACCCTATACCCTAATTGACAGTAGTACAAAGACAAACTATCAAATGTTGAAACTGAGAAATTGTATTGTTTTTTTGAAAAATATTTGCCCATTTTTAATTTGATGCCAACAACATGTTCCAAAAAAGTTGGGACAGGGGCAAAAAAAGACTGGTGAAGTTGTGTAATGCAATAAAAAAGCAACTGGTGGAACATATTACAACTAATTAGGATAATTGGCAACAGGTCAGTAACAAGACTGGGTATAAAAGAGCAGCTCAGAGAGGCTGAGTCTTTCAGAAGTAAAGATGAGGAGGGGTTCACCCCTCTATGAAAGACTGCATGATCAAATAGTGCAACTGTGCAAATATAAACAGGATGCAGAAATGCTGCCACCTTCTCTGGGCCCAAGCTCATTTAATATTGGCTGAGGCGAGGTGAAAAAGTGTCCTGTGGTCTGATGAATCAAAAAATCAAATATTTTTTTTGGAAATCATGGACGCCACACATCCTCTGGGCTAAAGAGGAGAGGGACCATCCAGCTTGTTATCATTCACAGTTGAAAAGCCAGCATCCATTAGTTCACATGGCATGGGGCACTTGCACATCTGTGATGGCACCACTAATGCTGTACTATATGTACAGATTTTGGAGCAACATATGCTGCCATCCAGACGACGTCTTTCAGGGAAGGTCTTGCTTATTTCAGCAAGACAATGTCAAACTACATTCTGCATGTATTACAACAGCATGACTCTGTATTAAAAGAGTCCGGGTGCTAAACTGACCTGCCTGCAGTCCAGACCTGTCACCACTGAAAACATTTCCCATTATTCGCATTATAAAAGGAAAAACATGACAAAGGAGACTCTGAACTGTTGAGAAGCTGAAATCCTATGTCAAACCAGAACAAGAAAACATTTCACTTTCAAAACTACAGCAGTGTCTCCTCAGTTCCCAAACACTTGCAGAGTGTTGTTAAAAGAAGAGGTGATGAAACACAGTGGTAAACATGCCCCCGTCCCAACTTTTTTGAAATGTGTTGCTGACATCAAATTTCTAAATGGGCATATATTTGTCAAAAACAATAATACTCCTCAGTTGTAGCATTTGATATGTTGTATTTGTACTATTTTAAATTAAATATGGGGTTTAATTCATTTGCACATCGTTGCATTCTGTTTTTATGTACATTTTACACAGTGTCCCAGCTTTTTTGGAAACAGAGTTGTAGTTAACTCATCTTACCATCACAAAGCCTGCTTCTTAATATAGCTCACAGAGCACAGCACACACTCACTCACCTATTTGCTAAGTAAATTAGCCAATCACAGCAAGATACACTAATTATTAAATGTAGTGTCATCAGACTCTTATAGCTGACAGGTAATTACCTCGATAGTAGATTTTCACTATAAAGCATAATTGATGGTTTATTAATAAGGGCTGCCTGTCTCACTTTCCATAACTGGGGTGGCCAGGGTGGCAGCTATGCTTCCTTCTGGGGTGGCACTGGCCTTCCAGGCAACCCCTTGGCTTCACCACTGAGCTAACACTGTTATCTGTCCATAAATAAGTTCTTCGTTGTTTTGATGTAATGCTCACTTGGACAAACGGTCATGGATAGATAGAGATTTTATTATAATTTGAATTTGATGAAAAGTTAATGTCTTACTGTCTTGGTATGCAGCAAGAAAAGCTGTCTTTTACATTTCTGAAAAGTGTAATGTTGGAACAAACAGAAAAATGTCAGAGGTTCAGACTTGATGACGTATCGAACATTTCATTATTCTGTCCCAGAATCTGGACTCAGTTCCTCGAAAGTAAAGATCAACAAGGTTCATTCTCGCTGTAACATCTGAAGGGAAAACAGACCCTGATCAGGTTTGTTTGGAGTGACCTCATGTCAACCTTCTTGTGTGGTGCCTGGGCAGACCTTAAAACATCCCGGAAAACGTCACACAAAAATTTGGACTGCTCAACAAACACATCGCTGGTAGATTATGGCGATTAGCGAGCTCATTCAGCATAGCTTAATGTTTACCCTCGAGCCCCAGTATAGGTGACTGCGTGCCTAATGTTTAGGTCTTAAGCTACAGATTCACCTCGTTGTTCCAAATATTGACCATTGTTTTGGTATCAGTGGTATTAGTTTAGTCTGAAGGCGCGTGGGGGACCACATTGTTTCCCAGGGCTGGTCTTGTACCCCTTCAGCTCCCACTTTAAGCTGTCGCTCGCAATGCCAGCACAAGCAACGCTAAGCAGAGCTCCCCCAGCACCGCACAGCCGCACTGATGAGTTCCAGCAATCCAGAGAACCGCTCAACAACAAGAGCTTTTTTATATTACTGCCAGGGGGAGCAAGTCCAGCTCTTGGGAAAAGAATTTTTCCCCCTTTTCTGTGTTTGCTCTTTTACGGCTTTTCGCTTCTCTTGTTTTATTTGTAGGCCGCTTGTACAATTATATTTTCATACATGCTTAGTCCCATGACTGGAGCATTAGTAATCGTATAAACTTCACTGAACTGCGCTGCAGTACGATGCGTGCGTGTTGTATTTCACTGGTAAAGGGAAAAAAATAGCATTTGTAACACTTATTGGCCACTTTATTGGAAACACTGCCTTGCTGGTGTACAGTTAGAGACTGTCGCTCATCTGCTGATGCACAGTTTGTGCTATCCATCCTTTATTCCTTCATCAAAGGCCAGTTTCTGTTTGGTGCTCTGACATATCCATTAAAACTGATGATTTACAGATTGAGCCTTGTGTGCTTGAGCACAGAAATCACCAAACTTTGCTGGACTGTGGCCCTCCAGGGCTGTAACTGATGACTCCTATATAGTGGAGATAAAAGGTAGGTGGAGCTCAAAGTATGGAAGTACAAGGTGGGTGTTTCTGATAAAGTGGCCAGTGAGTGGAAGCACAAGGTGGGTGTTTCTAATAAAGTGGCCAGTAAGTGGAAGCACAAGGAGGGTGTTTCTACTAAAGTGGCCAGTTAGTGGAAGCACAAGGTGGATGTTTCCAGTGAAGTGGCCAGTTAGTAAACACACAGGGCCTCAGGGGCTCAGTGTGGGTGTTTCTAATAAAGTGGCCAGTTAGTGGAAGCATCAGGTGGGTGTTTCTAATAAAGTGGCCAGTGAGTGGAAGCACAAGGTGGGTGTTTCTAATAAAGTGGCCAGTGAGTGGAAGCACAAGGTGGGTGTTTCTAATAAAGTGGCCAGTGAGTGGAAGCACCAGGTGGGTGTTTCTAATAAAGTGGCCAGTGAGTGGAAGCACCAGGCGGGTGTTTCTAATAAAGTGGCCAGTGAGTGGAAGCACAAGGTGGTTGTTTCTAATAAAGTGGCCACTGAGTGGAAGCACAAGGTGGGTGTTTCTGATAAAGTGGCCAATATGTGTGTATATGTTTACTTGAAGTATTTAACTGTATTTGAAAGTTTATGAAGTTTATGAATAGAACACATGAATGGCTTATTTAATAACAGTGTAGTAAGTGAAACACCAGCCAAAATCACCCTAAATCTTTCCCATCCTAAGAAAAAGAATCTTGAAAGCATTGAAAGTGAAGCCAAAGCCCAGTAATGAATTTGGTTCCTACCAGCAAAAATACAATTGAAACAAAAATATAATAAACATAATGGTGAAATTTAGAATAATCGATTGCTTTTATATTTATGACCAGCCACAAGTGGCATTACACTCACAACAACACAGTATTATTAATAATATCAAGACAGTTTTCCTTGTTTTCCTTGATTACACTGTAATATGCCTTTAAATCATGACTCAGCATCGCCATAATATTCCCAATTTGGATGCATCAAAGGTTTCCACTAATAAGCTCTGACTCGGATGGAAATGAAGAAATGGCTCAATTGCACACACATGTACACACGCAACAAAATCCTGTCTTCCTTCCAAATGGCAGCCTTTTCTGTTTGGATACTTTAGAGAACACTTTTAAATGAATGCTCTTTTAACGAGTACTTGAAAGCATCAAATATGAATCATATTTAAATGAGACCAATTATGAATGAAGTACAGAAATAGAAACCAAAAGCTTTGGTTTACTTCATTTTCTGTTGGAGAAACACTTCGGCAGAAGACCTGAGTGAATAAGAGATGAACAGTGGATTCTGGTGGTAATGAAAATGTGTATCAGGCTGTTCCGGAACATCCCGTTATCATAAACCTTGTACGTTATTATTCGTCAGCCTAGCTAAATCTGGTTTGAATGGACTCTGTGTACTTCTTTAAAAAACTGGAGCTCTTTAAGTTCATGTTTCTAGTTAAGAAAACATCATTGCTTGAATTCCCGTTCTAGTTACGACATGAAACAAGGACTTTAGAATCGGCATAACTACTAAAACGTCAACGATAAAAGAGATTTATGAGGGAGATAAGAGTCTTAATCAGGTACAAACTACTGGGGGTAAAATCTGTCTGAATGTACTCAGTGTACTTGTCTAAAAGCTTTATAAAATTAAAGGACAGCGGAGCATTTTGGTTCTGCCTAAATCATTTAAAAAGTATTACAGTAACATTAATATTTTTTTAATGCAAACAATCTGGTTGTGAACAATTCGGCTGAAAGTGTGACATCTCACCCCGCAAACCTTTAGGCTGAGATGTTAGTTCAGACAGTCTTTAAAAGTCTGGTAAATTCATTCAAACACAATTAATTTAATACAATTCTATGTTTTTGACCCAGACTAGCTTCCCAACCTGAAAAGAGAATGTGTCAAACATTTGCTCATTTATCTTGGACCACAAAATAGGATTTTTTTATTCTGGGGGATTGTTTACTCTGGGTTTTTTAATCCGTGCGGTGGTAACATAAAATTGAAAAACCCATAAAAAACATAGCAGACATTAGCTTTATCGCAGCAGTGTTACTCATACTTGTTAAGCGCAGTCATGACCAGTTAATGAGCCTCAAAGGAACATTGAAGATTCTCAAAATGGCATTAAAATGACTTTAAAATGCACTAAATTGAATTTGCTGCAGACACCCTGATAAAGCATACTTTGAATTGTCCTACTGGTCTGAAAGCCTAATGTTGGGTAGGAAGTTGTACTGACTCCACACACCCCATCTCGTCACCAGGCTTTTTATTTTATTGTTCTCTTTTAAAAAGATTTGGTTATGAAAAGGTACAAATACAAACTTTTCACCTGGAAAAGCTTATTTAAGGTAAACAGGTCACGATTGGACCCTAAAACCACTGTTGCACCTTTGAGGGAACATTTACATTGTTTGTACGTTGATGAACAAAAAATATACCTGCACAGAACCCTTATTTCCAACACTGCAATGCCTGAGGAGACAGAAAGAAACTGCAGCATTTAAGGTGAAATGGGAAAATTTGAACTAGAAGCTGGCGAGGAATAGGAAGCCAACTTCAGCCCCATTGTGACTAAAATCAAGCCGATATGTAACGTGTCCTGTGTCACTTGTGTAACTCAGAACATAAAATGTACAGAAAAAAAACATTGATTTGAGAAAGTTGACAGTTGGCTGTGAATTTTCGAAGCTAATGGCGATGCTAATTATGCACTGCATTCACTTAAGACAGCAAAGTAGATGGTCAGGGTGAATAAAATAACAGCCAAATTAAATGTTTTAACATCTTTTCTACTCTTTTCTGGATTGAAGGTGGCACATAATCAAGTAGCCACTTTAGACTGAAATTTCTTATCCCATGTGAATCGTGCATAAACATTACAGACATCCTGAGGTAAACTGGCATTACCCACATCTTCATGGAAAACTAATCCTGTCCCAACAGGGCTTTAAACAGGTGTAAACTTTGTATTTATTTCAGCATTAAACACACTGGAAATGGCTGGTTTCATAGACACATCCACTAATAAGCATGCTAGACCATAAACAATGGCTAATTTTAAAGCTGCTTTTTTACAATCCTTCCACACTGAAGTCATTTCAAAGCAATTATGATATTTGTATAACACCATGTTCAGCATAGTGCACAAATAAACGCTGGAGAACTTTACAAGGACTCGAGATAGAGCTCGCTCTCAGACACGCTGCTAAACCCGAAGCCCGGCGCTGCCAAGGCCTATCAAAGGCATTCGCCTCCCAGCCAGCAGTTTGATCAGCTGTCTGAGCTCGAGAGTCTACGTTGGCCATGCGATTGTTTCACAGAGCTCCATTTTATGTTGTTTTCCTGGCCGGGCGTGTGGAATAAGCGGCCCTGGGAGGTTCCGAGCCCCTGTTTCCTTGAAAAACGTGCACGCTTTAAAGGCCCCTGCCGCGCTGGGACCAAAACTACACAGTCCAGTGAACTCCATGCAGTCAGTCCCACGGCGAGCTGCCAGCACTCAAACCCCGAGCGGCTGGACGGGATCTCCGCCTATATGGCTGTGTTCATATTATGGCTAGAACTGAGGCTGAAGAGCGAAGTTTGCATGATTGTTTGGAAAGAGTTTATTTGAAAGTTCCTACTTGAGGACAAAACTTGCTTTTGAAGGCTTAGGCCCAGTCCCATTTCTGCTTTTGACCCCATCCCTTGTTTTCGAGCGTCACCCTAACCCCTTGGAACTGAGGTACAAGGGGTAGTGGTTGTAATCTTGCCCTACGAAATGGGACCCTCAAAACATTACTTCATTAACAGGCATTAACAGTGCTCTGTAGGCGACCCGGCCCATCTTCAGTGATAGCAGAGAAGGGAAAAGTTCAGCTCCTCACTGCTGGGCTTTAGTTACATTTAGGGCATCATATGCCTTCAAAGAGGGGCAATTATTTATTATCGCCCACAGTGATGGTGATATGAAGCTGAAGTCAGATATTCTCCAGCTTCTTGTTCGAATTTTCCCGTTCCACCTTAAATGGTGCACCAGTTACATTCTGGCGCTTCAGGTGTCAGAACTGCTGGACTATTTAAGGTGGAACGGGAAAGTTAGCTAGCTAGCTACTGAGACATTAGCATACTATTAGCGACTTTTTATGCTTGTTATGAAGAAAACCGACCATAATACACTGAAACGACATTAAACTAAGATGATATGATGGTTATCTTCATTTTTTAACAGAGAAAATTTTCACATTTGTGAGTTTCTTTGCTCTGTTGTTCAGCCGTCTTGCCAGTTTTTCTTTTTTTCTCATAACTCTCTGTTTGGAGTCTCTGAAAAACCTCTGTTTGGAGGGTCATGTAGCTCTAACACTTCGCCCTACCCCTCTATCTCAACAAAAATTGGGACACCCTACCCCTAGACGTGAACGCGCAAAACAGAGGGCTAAGGTCTGAGTGGTAGGGGCAAGGGGTGAAATGGGATTGGGCCTTAGTGAGAGCGAGCTACAAGCTAAAGCATTTTGGTTTTAGCTAAATAGTTTTAAAAGTATTTGAGGAAGAACAATCGAGAGGTCGCCGCATCTCTGCTGCAAATGAACACCTTCTTGAAGCACCTACTGTTTAGAAACAATACAGCTGAAAGTGAGTGCAAACATTATGCTAAAAAGTCTGGAAAATTGATGCAAAGCACAATTCAATGTAGTTCAATGTTGTATGAACCAAACAAACTTTCCGACATATATGCACAGAGAAAAGATGCTGCGTTTCAGTGTTTACTGAGTCACCCTTTACATTTTCAGTTCCTCAAAGAATCTGCAGACACACCTCCAAAGTTCAGTCTTAGAAGTTGGTTGATCATTTTCTGAAGTAATCAAACAGGTTTGGACTCTGGCGTCGTCAGTCCATTGTTCAGCTTCTTTGTTTGATGCGTCTGTCTCCTTTTCTCAGTGAGGTTCTTCTTCACAGCTACACATCCTTTCAGACCCATAGCGCTGAGTCATCTTCTCACAGTGGAAGGATGGACAGAAACACCTGTGGATGTTTTCAGATCTGAAGCAGCTTGATTTTCTCCTCTCTCTCAAAGATGAAAGCTTTCAGTGCTGTTTATCTGATGGGGGCAGTTTTGGGGTCTACCAGCTCTTCCAGGTGGTTGTTAGGAGCCACATTTTCTCTGTAGCTTGTAATCAGTTTTTGAACTCCAGTTTTGGAAACTCACTTATTTTACTTTGACTTTCTCCTTCATTATGTAAGTAGATTATCTTATATCTAATTAATTATGAAACAAAATCATTACCAATTAAACATAAGCGGTACAGATTTTTTGTCTCTTTTGGCTTTACCACTATTTTACCATCATCAAGATTCCATATAAAAGCTCAGAAGACACATGTAGATTCACTGGTGGTTTTGGAGGGTAAATCAATGACAGTTCAAACAGTGAATGATGTCTAATCAGAGTTCACTCTGAATGACTTTGTTAACATCTGGACCACTAAATTTTACAAAAATTTAAAAAATTGTGATTAGAGGCCATAATTGTGTCTAATTGTGATTAGGGACCAACGGTCATAACCTAGATGATGGACGGTGGTGTTGCGGAGATGGCCGGAGGTAAAGGGCAGACTGTGAAGTAGAGCCCTCCTGTGGATTAGATCAGCCGGTGCAGGAACATGACAGAAGGCATCTGTGGCTGTGTTTACACTTCACAAGCACAGGATGAGATTAATAGAGATTATCCGTATGCTGGATTTCGTGTGCAACCAAATTTAATATACTCTCTTCACAAACCAAAACCATGGGTACAGTTAAACACCATGCCAGTTTGGTCTCATGCTACAACATGCAAAAACAATCACTGTTGGCTTTATTAGATTCTCTGTCACACGCTGGCCTGTTTTCATTGTGAGTTTTTCTTGGGGAACCGGTTTCTGGTGAAGCAAACACACATTATTCACCGCTGAGCGGAGGTGATGAAGACTCTTAATGCAATATATAAATAGTGGCTGCTAGTAATGGGGCACCCAGATGAATTAAAGGCAGTCAAAGGGCACCGTTCTGTCAGCGACTGCCTATATGTTGCTTTGTATGAGGGGTTTAATAAGGAGCGGAGCATTCATGCTTTGCCAACACCCCCCCCCCTTTCTACATATCTTCCTTTCTCTGCGAGTGTACCTCTGTCTAACTGTCCAGCCCTGCAGCCCAGAGCTTTTGGCACGTCAGGAGAAGCTGAGGAGGGCCTGATTGGGCCAGACGAAAACCAGCCACGTCTCTCTCGTGTGATAACGTCGTGAGTAAGAGCGAAGGCATTGGCCTCATCACTGGCGGCCAAGAGAATTAGACGGTCCGCTGCGCAGAGCCAGGCTTATCAGGCACTTTGTACCGGGCCACGTGGCCAGTGCACATCAAAGCAGGGCACAAGTGTCAGTACCGGTTCTACGTCTTCTCTCTGCACCTCCATTACATCGCACAGAGCGCTGGCTGCCAGGTCATTTACAGGACGGAATAAACCGAGGCTATGTTGCCTGCGTCCAGTGAGGGATGTGCCCTGCTTGTGTCATTTGTCTGGGGACCTTTTGAAATTTGACTTCTCTCAAAAATATTTTTTTTTCTTTTGGATTTAAAGTTTTTTTTTTATTATTATTTTCATGCTTCATTTAGACCACACGTGTCAGGCTTCAGTCCTCGCAGGCCAAAACACTGCAGACTTCAGCACACTGCCTCATTAAACACACCTGATTCAGCTCATCAGCTAATTAGTAAGGCCTTCATGAACTGAATTCAGAACATTATACGAGAGTCAACGTTGATCTCCATGACATTTTGGCCTGAAAGGTCCCCAGTTTGAAAGGCCTGATTTAGACAGTAGGCAACAAATGGAAAACAAGACTGACATACAAGCACAAACACTATGTGTGTAAAAAGTCAACATACATACATCTACATGTTGATTTTGTTTGTGTCTTGTTTAGTATTACTTGTGTGAATATTTTCCTCACTGGCTGAGGAGTTTGCCACCATATTGACCAAGATAGGCTCAGGCTGGCCACTTGGGCAATCCTACACCATAGCTATGAGACTTCCTGAGCTGGCCACTCATGTGATGCCACATCGGAAATATGAGGCCTTCCAGGCTGTGAAAGACCAGCTAAGGGATTCTGTGCCATGTTTTTAACTGTCAGCTGTATTCTCTATACATACACTGATCAGGCATTATGACCACCTCCTTGTTTCTACACTCACTGTCCATTTTATCAGCTCCACTTACTATATAGGTGCACTTTGTAGTTCTACAATTACAGACTGTAGTACATCTGTTTCTCTGCATACTTTGTTAGCCCCCTTTTACCCTGTTCTACAGTGGTCAGGACCCCCATGGATCCTCACAGAGCAGGTACTATTTGGGTGGTGGATCATCCTGAGCACTGCAGTAACATTGACGTGGTGGTGGTGTGTTAGTGAGTGTTGTGCTGGTAAGAGTGGATCAGACACAGCAGTGCTGCTGACTATAGATCTAGTGCAATTTGACACTACAGATTTTGGAAAACCATCTTACCCCTTTACCAGTTTTTCTAGCTAAAATATTTCCATTTGAGACGGTTTCTGTCAATAATTCTAGTCATTCATCTAAATTAGGTGCTCTGGATAATTTCTAGTGCCTCAGAATTAATCTCAAATGTGATACCAGACCTGTAGTCAGAATCTCAAATTCACCCTCACTTACACTCTTCACAAAATCTCTTTTAAAACATTAAAAAGATAGCTTCACAGACAGAGCTCAGACATGGGCAAACTGGTGGGATTTTCCCCACCCAGTTTCCCAGCATATTTACTACACCTTTCCAGAAAGTCAGTAACAGTGTAATCAAATGTCAGAGTTATTTTTCAAGGAAACTCTGAGCTTATTCAGCTATTAATCTTAACTACTGTGAAACCGATATGTAAGGCATGTGACGAAGGGACTCACAGACAGATCTTCAGAGTTTCAGATCTTTAGAGTTAAACTATCTCCTAGAACAGCCTAACTAAATAATGATTTTCCAAACTATTGTAAAAAGCATGTACTGAAGCTCCTTTGGCCCAAAGATGGTTCAAAAACCAGAAAGCATTTTGAAATTTGACCTTTCTCGAAGTTACTCTTCTTTCTTTCGGATTTAAAGTTTTTTTTGTATGCTTTGTTCAGACAGTGGGCAACAAATTGTTAAACAAGATTGACCTACAAGCACAAACAGTATATATATATGTAAAAAATCAACATACATACACAGTAAGGCTGTTTTAAAGAAACCTGGTTCAGCTTCAATATGTTAAGTTATTGCAGTCCATTGAAGAAAACATGCTCATTTGTAGTGAGAAACATGCCAGGATGCATGCCAGGTCCACCCAGCACTGATAAGAAGATAATTTGCCGCATGAGTAATATTGGCCAGCTTGATCAAGCCAAACTTGTGTTTCAGAATAGCATGTAGAGACTGGCCAGTGATCAAAAGCAATAAATGGAGAGAATGTGAAGTGCCATCGTTTTTGAAAGTCAGGCTCTCAGAGTTCTCAGACTCTTTGAAAAACAAATACAGATCCAGTTACATAGCAGATGGTTGCAATATTGGTTGCCACCTGTTGCAATATTAGCGAGACAATATTACAAGCAGAAAGAACCAATGAGTGACAGATGTTTCATGAACATATATTCCAGAGAGATGACCCATTCACACCTGGCATTAGCATACGTCCTGAGTTTTCGGATCATAAGTGGACAGCGCTAAGGTGCGAATGGGGGCCAATGCGTCTTGGAGACGTGCTGTAATCGATCACTCAACAAAAGGCCACTTGTATAGCTTCTTCTTTCCTTTCCAGTTTGTTTATAGTTGCATTTGCACTTCATACAATCTAAATGTTTGTTACAGCCTGGTCATTTACATTAACAAGGACACAGCATCTGCTTCTAGAATTAGAGCTAGGCCCTTCTAACTAAATACTTTTTACAGACATCAAGATGTTGTTTTTAAATAGTTTTTTTTAAATATGGTAATGATGATGACTAGTTGACCAGGCAGATACATTTTGGAATGATTTGATGATATTTAACTAGGAGGAGCGGGCGGTCATGGGCTGGAGGTTAGGGGGCCAGCCCTGTGACTGGAAGGTCGTTTCCCTGAGCTGACAGTACGTGACTGAAGTGCCCTTGAGCAAGACACCCAACCCCCAACTGCTCCCCGGGCACCGTAGATAGGGCTACCCACTGCTCTGGGCAACTGTACTCACTGCCCCCTAGTGTGTGTCTTCACTAGTGTGTAAGTGGTGTTTCACTGCACGGATGGGTTAAATGCGGAGGTGAGATTCCCCCGTTGTGTCGACTAATAAGGGTCACTTAATCTAATCTAAACTAGCAAAAATAGTCATGCAACCCCTGCTTTGTGATCAGATCACTCAAAATGGATGTTAATAACAAGTTTAGGTCCAGGTATGGAAAAATAAACCAAAGCATTCAACACATTTCCATTTATATAGAGTAGAGTCAACATATTTGGAATTTATATGGAAATCAACATGAAATGCTTGCTTTTTTGTTTAATTTGATTTCTTTGAAGAGTACCATACATAAAAACCACAACAAAAATAGTTTAGCAATAACAGTAATTCATGCGAATCTAATTCTCATATGCATAATTGGGGTCCACTGGCTTCCATGTACAAGCACATTTTATACCTTGACTCGTTCCATCTGTGACTAATTATGCTCCATGTTCTGCAGTAAAACACACTTAAGCTCTCTTGATATGAGTAAACAATGTTGATAAGAGATACGGGGTCAAAAACACACTGAAAGTTGACACACGCTCCGCATGTTTGAGGATGAATCCATTAAAACATACATCCCTGGCTAACTTTTGGGAATTATTCTCATATTTCAAGTAATGACTTTTTAAGACTCGAGAGCCACTGCCAAGTTAGTCTGCTGTCATCAATTTGTTCTAGGTAACACGTTAATTGAATCAAGATCCCATAAACGTTGTTTCGGCTGTGCTGAATTAGTGCCTGGTTTAGGTTTTACTGTTTGAGTAATACAATAGTTTAGTAGTCAATGGTCTTTTCACCTCAGTGTAATAAATTGACGATAAGGCTCCACGACACGTCTCCCATAGTTCTTTGGTGTCATCTCTTGATGAAATGTGTAAGTCCTATGACTACAAGCCTGGCAATGAGGCAAGAAGGGAGGACGAGAGGCCTGTCAGAGGGTGTTACAGCGTTCGGGCCGAAAGGCATGCTTACACAGCGAAAGCGGCCTAAACAAAATATGACGCGTCTGACACGACCCCAGCGATAGCACCCCATTTACTGTCCACGCCTGCGGCTCTGACTGGCCTTAATAAGCTAATCCACGTTATCTGATTGACAAATGCCTCCAATCGGTCATTATTGGTGGAGCCTGGGGAATGCTGTAATGGGCAGCTGAATGAGAGGAAAACACAGGAGTGCAGTAGAAAGTAGTTTAATGGAGCAAAAGTCCACATAGCTCAAAAAAGTAGCGTCAGGCCGCAGCAATTCATGCATCATTTGTCACGGCTTGTGTCTTGGAGAGCCGAGAGCACTTGGCTTGGGCCCTGCCAGTTGAACTAGGTCTCAGGCTGATAAATGAATGCAGGTGGCTCGTGCTCAATATCCGCAATTTGGCCTCACGGCAGTAGACTGTTCGGTGTCGTATCGGTTTGGCGGAGGAACAATTTCCCAACAATAGAAAAACAATGCGGCCATTCAGAGTAAAGCTTTTCAAAAGCCCCACTTGACATTCTCCACATTGGAGAGTGAAAGTATGCACAGTTCAGTGGGAATGGGCTGAAGACCAATAGGCGTTCAGTGCTTACATGTGAAAAACACATCAATAATTACATTAATTGTCCAATTTATGTCAAGCAAATAAAGTCACCTGTATCTCTTTGCATCCATGCCGAAAAATGCTGTTGACCAGTGGCGAACTGTGACTATTACCCTGCATTTACACCGGCAGCGATGTGCCGCAACAAAGGGACTGGAGGTCAATCATTTTCAAGGAGAGCTGGCACAAACATTGGCAATGAGAAGTGGGTGGAGTCACCGACACAACAAAGTTGAGTGGAGTTTAACTTTATGCAAATAAGGAGCAAAGTGATGTGGCTACCACCAATAGGAATTGAACATTGAGCAGCATAGTATGTGCTTTATCTCCACCACTGTGAAGCGGTACGTTCCTTTTTTCGGTTCCTAGATAATGCTTCCTCCTACAGATGGAGTAATGCCGGCGGTGTTTTCGCCGCGAACAGACAGTAATCACAAAGACCAATATGTTTTTTCTCACATACTGACTGCACAGACACAGGGATTAAATAAAAATAAGCACACAAACGATTTCTTCACCAGGATTTTTATTTCTAGTGGAAATGCATCTGATTTGTGTTTTGCATCAGCGAAACCAAGGCAACCAACAGTCCACTCAAGTTCAGAAACACCCACAGGTGATAAGCGACCGACGATTTGGGTGAGAAGAGGCGAAATGTCGCTGCTGGAAAAGGGAGGTTGAATTGCTCTTGACTCGGCTAACACTTAAGCTTTTAGAGGCTCGTGCTGCTCTTATGAAAACTCTAGGTGGTTTTCACGAGGCTAGTTTTCAGAGGCAGTGAGTTTAAAATTGAACTTTAGGCCAGTCAGAACATGAGCAGCTCTGGTTACTGAATGACTGAAGTATGATCCATGCCGCACAGCACACAAGCTGTCCATAGGTCACATCAATCATACTTAACTTTAAAGTGGGCGGACTGAAATATGTACATGTAGAATGTTTTCTGACCCACAGACAAATCTCACCTAGCCTGTTGGGGAACAGTTGTATGGAAAAATATGGCAAACTCAAAACATTTATGGGACACTTCATCAGCTGTGACAATGTGATGTACATGTCAAACGTTGAGTATACGAGGTCCTGAAACAAAGCATGTGAAAAACTTCAAAGGTGAGACAGATAAAGCCAGAGATGCAGGATGCGAGGTTGCTGAGGGGGCTGCAGCACTCCCTGATTTCAGGATTGCAACTGTTAAAATGAATAATAATAAAAAGCTCTGAACTTTATAATAATTTGAGACACGTGAGCCTGTTTTAGAGTGGAGTTAGTTGTATTTACACAGAAAGACATGCTGTGTTCCAAAGTCTAGGCTGCATTTCTCGGCCGCTACGTCATAGAAGCCCGTTCCAAAGTGAAGGACCCTTTGTATACAGCCTAGAACTGCCGCCTACGGTCAGAGTGATTTTGAGGACGCAACTGATGTATCCTTCCAGGCCTTCAGTTATCCACAGTTCACTGTGCACAAACGACACGAAGGAGAAAAAAAACACCATGAAAATGATGGAAAACGAAACCATGGTGGCTGAACTTGTTTGAAAATGTAAGTTGCTCACGTCCTTGAATTCGTCTTTATTACATTAGAAAGTGTAAAATGACTGATTGCTTAAAGCACTCACCTATATATCATATATCCTCCATATATCGTATTTTAATCAGAAGTATTTGTATATATGTAATTTAGCATACTACATAGGTTTGCTGGCGTATTAGGTACCATAGCAACAAACTCAGTGCAACAGGCTCCATTTTCTCTCACTGGTTCCCTCACAAGTGCTTACATGTGAAAACAAAGTTGAGTAGAGTTTAACTTTATGCAAATAAGGAGCAAAGTGATGTGGCTACGACCAATAGGAATTGAACATTGAGCAGCGTAGTACGTGCTTTATCTCCGCCACTGTGAAGCGGGTACGTTCCTTTTGTGGTTCCTAGATAATTCTTCCTCCTACAGATGGAGTAATGGCAGTGGTGTTTTTCGCCACGAACACAGTAATCACAAAGACCAATACTGTTTTCCTCACATACACTGGTTCCCTCACAAGTTTCGCACCGCAACTGTAAGAGACGGGACCTTTCTGGTGACGTCACCACGCAGCCTCGTTAGGACTGCTCCATTTGTGTGACCAATAGGCTACTAAGAAGGAGTCTTTACCTCGGCTGCAGCCTGGGCTTTTGAATGCAGCTACAGACACAGTCATACAATTATGAGCAGCTGTCTATGTTATTATACAGCAGTGTTTAATGCTGAAACCTCAATTTGCTTCATAAGTAGCCTTTGTGTACATTACTACACTTTGATTATACTAAGTTCTGCTAGATCCTCTATTTGTATATGTTAGCACTAGCTGACGATTGTTCCACGTACATTGCTCACATCCATTGTTAAACAGTTTGGTGGAATCAATAAAAATGTAGTTGTTTATACTTCAATTTAATTATTTTGATAAAAAAAAATAAGTATTCAGCTTAAATTAAAAGATTGTGGTCTTTATAGCATTTATAATGTTAATTAACTGTACAGCTGTGTTTAATTGCATGTAGCATGAATCCTCATATGTCCACTTTATGTTTGTTTTTACCAGTTTTGAAAATGAATTTTTCCCATAGAGACAAACAGCTTAGACCCGGAGTTCCTTATTTGGGAATATCGCTGATTACAAAATGATGATATGATCATGAGAGATCTATTAGCAAACTAATACTAGAAATATTACTGTTACCTAGCCAGCTCATGAGTTACAAAGCTAACTAACGGTGCACATGGTAATTACCTGGCACGATAGTGAGTTAACTTTAGATAACATTGAACATTTTTATGGCTTTGAGTTCAAAATAAAAGATAAATTGCAGAACTTTAGGATTTGATCCTTGGAGGATCCAGTTAGGAGCTCAGTGAGGTTTTACAAAGAACCATTTTCTGAAAAAGTGCTGTAAAGAACTGTTAAGCATTCCTTTTTTAACACCAACCAAGACTGTTTTGCTCTCGTGTAGCATTGCCAGAACTTTATTTATACTTCTAGAACAGCAAGAATGTTTTGGTGCTTTTTAATTTTGGCACCTTTGTTTTTTAAGAGCCCAGAGCTGCTCCGTTTGGTTTGTTCTATCACATTTACAGCTGATTGCTCTCTTCGAGCTAATGTAAGCACAAAGGTGCTAATGTGTTCCAAATGACTCTCACATGACAAGCCTGGAATCATAACAGACCAGCTCTTTCACAGCTTTCTGTAGGACAAACGAAGAAACTGGTAGGATCTCATGAAAGCAAAATGGAGGTGTTTTCTTGATTGAAGCTGACAGTTGTATTAGCTTAATTCTAGTTTATCTAAACACTTTGTTTCTTTACAATAAACAACAATTATATAACCAGAAAAAATTGATTCCATTGCTAGTAATGACATGAAACATTGCTTTAGGTTTAAATGGTTGTTGTACACTGATCAGGCATAACATTATGACCACCTCCTTGTTTCTACGCTCACTGTCCATTTTATCAGCTCCACTTACTATATAGGTGCACTTTGTAGTTCTACAGTTACAGACTGTAGTACATCTGTTTCTCTGCATACTTTGTTAGCCCCCTTTTACCCTGTTCTTCAGTGGTCAGGACCCCCATGGACCCTCACAGAGAAGGTATGTATTTATTTATTTATGTATTTATCTATTTGAGTGGTGGATCATTCCCAGCACTGCAGTAACACTGATGTAGTGGTGATGTGTTAGTGTGTGTTGTGCTGGTACGAGTGGATCAGACACAGCAGTGCTGCTGGAGTTTTTAAACACTGTGTCCACTCACTGTCCACTCTATTAGACACTCCTACCTTGTCAGTCCACCTTGTAGATGTAAAGTCAGAGACGATAGCTCATCTGCTGCTGCACAGTTTGTGTTGGTCATCCTCTAGTCCTTGAGCAGTTGTCACAGGACGCTGCCCACAGGACGCTGCAGGCTGGATATTTTTGGTTGGTAGACTATTCTCAGTCCAGCAGTGACACTGAGGTGTTTAAAAACTCCAGCAGCACTGCTGGGTCTGATCCACTCAGACCAGCACAACACACACTAACACACCACCACCACGTCAGTGTTACTGCAGTTCTGAGAATGATCCACCACCCAAATAGTACCTGCTCTGTGAGAGTCCATGGGGGTCTTGCCCACTGAAGAACAGGGTAAAAGGGGGCTAACAAAGTATGCAGAGAAACAGATGGACTGTCTGGACAGTCTGTAATTGTAGAACTACAAAGTGCACCTATATAGTAGGTGGAGCTGATAAAATGGACAATGAGCGTAGAAACAAGGAGGTGGTCATAATGTTATGCCTAATCGGTGTGTGTTCTATGTTGGTGTTGAATGTATGCTGGTGGAACACTCTAGTTTCTTACTGGGAATAAAGTGTTATCTTAGCATGCAAGTAGTTCCTAATATGGGCATGACACCAACTACTGAATGGCACACGACTTCATAGGTCTATTTCCATCTTAGCTTATCATGATAACAATAACATATCATCGTACTGGCCACCCCCGCACAAACAGCTAATCACTGAATTTCTGCAGTCCAGATAAGCAAATTAAGAGTTATAAAGTACCAGTCAGTTCTTCATTTGCACCTTCTTACGTATGTGTCAGTCAGCATTGCTGCTCTTTGTTTACATCTGTGAACCGTGAGTGGATAGATATGGTGCTCAGGCAGAATATACGAAATAACAGTCCTGTTACGAGTGACACCTGGCCAAACTGTGTCCAGCTGGACAGCCCCACCGATTTTTACAGCGACTACAAGTATAATCACATCTAAAAATGGATCCATCTGTGTCGTCTGGATATGGATTTGGGAATGACTTCAGTTTGCGTGTTTCAGCTAAATTTAGAGACACATATTATGCTTCAGCTGATCCCCCTTCCGTCGTCCACTAGCGCTGTACAAGACGAGGTCACTCTGCTTCATTTGTGACCTCACATATAAAGTGAGCCCTCCGTGAAAAATCCTCAATTACTTATGAGATTCCCAACAGCGAAGACAGTGAGGAGGAACGTAGCCAGCATTCCTGAGGCCCTCCGTATTCGGACGAAATGAAATTACAGTGATTTGCGAGGATGGACTCAATATAAAATTTGAAACTTGTGTAAACACATTTGACATGTTGTATATTGACTGAAACCTGCTTAGACTACAGCTCATGTCTACAGTCAGTTACGTATCTAGAACTTCCAGAAGATGCTTTTTTTCCTTATGACACTGGTCCAAAGTGTGATTCGTTGACTGTCTTTGACTCTCTAGTTAATTTAACGAGTAAGGCCTTCAGTCCAGCTCCTGAAGTCCTAACCAACAGGACAGCCCGCTTCCACAGTGAGAACAATTCTAGTTGGAAGATTATTAGCTGGGCTGTGTCGGGAATTAAACCCTTTTGATTCCAACTAAAACATAATAAAGAAAAGAAGGGTTGTACTGTAATATGAGCAGAGTTTAAAAACAAGCATGATTCTATTGAATTAAAATGAGCTAAAAATTATAGGCAGGTATTTTTGCTCCACAGAAATCATGAGGCCATTTCTGAAGACTTAAGGCCCTGAGGGGTCAGCACTGTACATGAGAGACGCTGGGAAGAGAATGAGGAGCATAAAGACCATACAGTGTTAGATTAACACAAACTGTTTGACATGCTTACTTTCACAGTTTCATAGCACCATCATATTAGGAGAAATTTTCATTTCTAGATTATACAACAGTTAGTTCCGGCCACGCGAAACTGATTGGTTGAGAAGCGTTCTAACCGTGCTGGTATTTCACCATAACATCACAGGTTTTTCACAAACACTATATCACTCTGCTAAGACACTGTTGCTAAGCAATGACTTTGACTGCTGTAGGAGACGCTCAAGCCATTTGAACGTTTTTACTTCTTACTTTGCCACAAACAGAAAATGGACACTTTTAAGATCACATTTGACCGTCAGACTCTGAAGATGAGACTACACTACATTCCGAAACTGTCAGTTGGTCTGTGTGGAGCTGGAGAACGAACTGCTGTTCAGCGAGTGAGAGGAGTTTGTTACTCTGACGTAGCAACAAGCTGCTTGTTAAGGAACTATAATTTGGCGGAAGGAACTGTGAACATTAAAACATATTAAACGCTGCGTTCACAACCCAGTTTATTTATTTCTTACTTTATTCATTTAACTGTTGTATTAAAGCAATAGAACACTCGAGGAGCCGTGATGTTGTTTCGCGATAACACACTCCCTCTCGCGTTCTATTGCTTAAAACTTACACCTTGTAATTTGCCAAATTCTCGAACATTCCATTCTTAATTCTCTGAATTCTCTCACCAACAATTCTTAAGAAAAAAATTCTTTCCCCTTACGCCATTTTCACGAAGATTCATCATTCACCAATGTTCTCTTATGTGGGATTTGTTCTAAGAACAGAATCTACACACACTCAAGAGCACAAAGGTGAGAACAGTTCTGCACTTTAAGAACACGTCATGAATCTGACAGACTTTTTCTTAGGACCTTTCTCGACACATTTAAGAACAAACTTATTGGACGATATTGGAGAATGAAACCCATTGATTTCAGTCTGCCTTAAATAGAAATAAATGAAAGACAAATCACGTTATTTTCCCGCTAACTGATGGATGGATTAGTATGCGCTGCCACGCCACCTGTTGTAAATTGCTATAAATGGACTTCACAGTTAAGAAGTACAATATGAAAATAAAATGAGAATAAAACATAGACTTCATGTAGGCATTACTCGTCCACGCTAGCAAGCAGATTAGCCAGCTCAATCTCACTAGCAAACTAGTTACTTTAGCATGCAGCCTACAGGCTAGAAATTGGCCTTCCTGATTAAAAAATATGAACTACATCTTTGCCAAATTTTCTAAACTAGACTCATTTGCATAACGCTATACTATATGATGTCCCTAAGTAAATATTAGGCATGATTTTCCTGGAACTGCATGTGTCCAACTATGCTAGCTAGTGAGGTAACTGCAAGCAAGCTTAAACATCCAGCTCCATAACTTTGTTACTTTCATTTGCAACATTTTTTCATTTACTTTTTCATATATTCCAAGTAAATTTTTAACTGTTAAAAACGGCATTAAATGAGTACTCAGGCTTACCATTTGGCTAGCCAGGTAGCTTCTATTACCCTGCTGATGAGCACCAACCAGTATAAATTCCATGCTGGTGTATGCTGGTTTATGCTGGTCTCGTGCGGGTTTAGCTGGTCACCTAGTGTGGTCATGCTGGTTGACCAACACACCAGATCCAGAACACAACATATCGCTGTTGTCGGACGAAAACCTTGTATCTCCAAAATGGTAACTTTACAAGAGAAGGAAAAAACCTACTTTGCTTTTAATGTAAGTCAATGGAACCAGACTTTTTTCCAAGTCATTTTGGGTTGTTTGTTTTAGTCCATTCATCATGAAATATACATACAATGTAAAGGGTAACAGGCATTTCCAAATTATGTCAAAAATTGAAAAACATGAAAAATGGATTTCTTCTGACAGCAGCGATATGCAGGTTTTGCTGGTCACCAGCCATGCTAAGCTGGTTTTTCTATCAGGGAGTATGATAGGGTACAGTGCAGCAAAGTTGTGCCTCTTTGTTTTGAACAACATATATATTTACATCTGTAGAGCTGTCTGCATCTGTCTTTTTGTCTGTCCTCAAATCTCTCCCTCTCAGCAAAGGCCTGACTGCTTTACTGCCACTTTTGGTACAGAGTTCACTCATGAAAAGAAGGGCCAAACAGCGCACAGCATTCCAGAGCAAGCTACAGCTGATCCAGGGCCAAACGCAGCTGCTCCAACGTCCAACTGCTCCCAGCTCAGACATCACGCTGCCGATCCATGTCCCTCCCGTCCCTCACTAAAGTCTGCCTCTGTCCTAAGAGCGGATGCAGGTTTGCACAGAAACATGACCTGTAGGAGCAGCCGGTGGACCCAACGCAGTTGTTTGCCATTAACAAGTCGCAAAGGAGCCCTGAAGTTCAGGCCTCGGCAGCGCTTTTTAAAAGCAACCGAGAGATTTCATGCTCGCTCCAGTCAATTGTCCAATATTAAAAGAGAATTAAAACAACGAATGGTGATTTTCTCTGGCCTTCACTGGCAGGGAACATGTTAGCAAGGGTGGAAAGAATGTCAGAAAAAAGACATGAAAGCACTCCCTCGAGTGGGCTGAAAAGTCACCTGCCCTGGCAACCGGAACGTATCTTTCCTTTCGTGGCTGGCATGGCTAGGCACGACCTGCGCCAGTCGAATACCAGATCTACACTTTTGGACCAATTAGCCAGTTCAGATGAAGTGGTGTGTTGAATGATAACTTGATAGTTTTCATTAGATTAATGAAACACATGCTGATTTTATAAGCCTCAGGTTGTAATTCGCCTGGGACTTTAAGGGGTTAAAGGAAAGAAAATTAAACAGTGGATTGGCATAAACTCTGCAAGTCTCTGGAACTGCACTGGAGGGATGAAGTACAATTCTTCTAAAAGATATTCCCTCAGACTGAGTTTTGGAGGTGGAGAACACTGTCAAATGCTGTCTGATCTCCAGTACAGTACTGTGCAAATGTCAAGTTATTCATTTTTAGCATCAGAAGAAAAAGCAGAAATACTTAACAGAAAATTCCAGGTTAAGCCCCCAAGTTAAGACTGAATGATGTTCCTGGGACCACATAATAAGCTCACTAGCTTATTGTGGTAAGAAAGTTTGGAGATTTCCCTACTAATGTTAATATGAAATGAACTGCATTTGCGTGTTTAAGGTGGTAGTAACTTCAGGCTCCTGTAGATGGCATTGCATGAGAATGATCGGGCTATAAAAACCTGTGGGGTGTGTGACGGGACTCATAGATTGAGAAGAGATGGTACAGTGCAGTGAATGTCTCGTTCGATGTGTGGACTGGCAAAAAGGAGTGATTGCATTTGGGTGCCAAAGGCCACAATGTGAAGGAAGTAGCTGAATTTGCAGGTGTATCAAAGCGTACGGTCATACGAGTCGACCAGCAGTGGCAAAAATCCCAGCCTATAGAAAATTCTCGCCAGAATTGTGGCCGAAAGACAAAAATGACGGACAGGGACCTCCGGCATGTTTCATGGCTTGTGTACAAAAATCACTTCGCTTCCAGGCAAGAATTGCTTCTAGAAGTCAAGGCAGCTTCTTCACAACCAATTTCTGAAAGAACTCTCCGCAGGGAACCTCATACCATGAACATATGGAGCAGAGTGGCACGCAAGAGGCCTTTGCTCACTTCTGCTCACAAAGTTGCCGGTTACAGTGGACAAAGAGACACAAAAACTGGACTATTCATCACTGGAAACATGTTATCTGGTCAGATGAATCTCGTTTTGGCCTGTGTGTGAAATCCCCAGATTTGAATCCTCTTAGAAATCTGTGGGACTACCTGGAACAGCAAGGACGCCAGGGAAGGCTCCACGAAATCTGACCAAACTGCACAAATCTTTGATGCAAGAGTGGCTGAACATTGATGTCGCCTACATCCAGAAGCTTGTCCAGTCCAGGCCTAATTGAATCACAGCTGTTATTCGTGCTCGTGGAGGTATTACACTCTATTAGGTATGTTTCAGTCACAGGTGCCTAATTTTTTGTCCTGTGTGTGTGTGTGTGTGTGTGTGTGTGTGTGTGTGTGTATCTATCTATCTATCTATATATGTATATATATATATTTAGATATACATATATATATGTATGTCTATATATCCATATATATATATATATATTATATATATATATATATATATATATATATTAAACCCTGTTTTTCTAAAAAAAAATGGCACAAAGTACATTTTTACAATGATGATAATTTACAATGATCAATTCAGCTTCATCATTCCTGGTTCTGAAGTTCCTTCATAGCTATATGCTAATGACTGTAAGCTGTGGGTCTAATTAGTGTTGTAAGCCCTGTAACAGTGGACTCATATTTGTGCCCCTCACTCCTTTCTCACTCCAGACTCACTCCAGTCGTCTCTCCACAGCTGGCAGCCTTGGCTTTGGCATCCCCTGATTTTCCACCTAACCAGGGTGTGAAAGATTGATCTGAACCGTAAGAGTGGATTGTTGATTGCAGCAGGATGTTTTCACCACAGAAAGCACAGATGATTTAACGGCTTAATTAAATTATTCATAGTCTCGCCTGGAAAACCAACAAACAAGCTATTAAATCTAATTTTATATGACTGTGATTAGCTATAAAATGCTCTGTGGTTGACAGTGTGATTGATTTGTAAGCTTGATTGATCTGTTTACTTTTTGTGAATAACTGTGTATAATTAGTGGGTTGTGCGTCTGATTGCCAACGACTGAAACAACATTCATTGCTGGCTGAAACCCAGTTATTTAAAAAGTTCTGGAAAATTCTACAGATTTTAAAATACAAAGCTTTATTAAATAAATGAGGAACATTTCTATGCATGTTGTCGTTTAAAGTGTAATCAAGATGCAATCGTGTGCAAAAGTTTGGGCGCCCCTGGTCAAATTCCATGTTTTGAGTGTAAATAAGTTACACATCCTCTACAGAGAACAGACGTCTGTACATTTTGATGCATAATTACTGTTTGATTGTTGAATTTAACATATTTTGGAAAACATAAAACATAAAATGACTTTTACCTGCCTGCACCGCATTCAGACTACTTTAGAAACGGCACTTAATGAAAAATGCACTGCCCTGACAAGTCTTCTGTGAAATATTACTCACTCAATCACAGGGCATAGTTTTTAGCTCAGAATTTAGCTCAGCTTGGCAGAGTGTCTCCTCGTATTAACTATATATGGGGAGAGATTGATTCAGTTATCAGTGGCCCTGATGAACAAAATCTAATTTAGTGCACACAAACCTTTTTTGGCTGTTCTAGATTAAAGAGAACCTATTATTATTTTGCTCATAATTTTATTTTCAGTCTACTAGAATAGCTTTAAAGCTTCAATGTTCCAAAAACACATTATTTTCCTCATACTGTTCATCTCTCTATTCACCCTCCGTCTGAAATGCTCTGTTAGAGCTCCTGTGTCTTTAAGCCCCGCCTCCTGATGAGCCCACTGTGCTCTGATTGGTCAGCTCATTCACTCTGTTCTGATCGATCTCTTCCAGAGTGGTTCCACCATTCCACGTTCCGCCCCTGTCCTGCAGTCTGCAGACAGACCCTTCCCTCCTGAGCAGCTGTAAACTCCACTGTGGCTGTTTCTCCAGCGGCGTCGGTTCTGCCATATCAGTTTGATCCAGAGTGGATCCTGAAAGTCCGGTCAGTGTCTTCTCCACATGCTACAGCAGTGAACACAGTCTTCCTCCTCCAGTAGCCGCTGTGCGCTGTGTGGGGGGGCCGAGCTCGCTAGTAGGCGGGCAGTAAGGACTGTGTTACGAGATGATGTCATCCTGTAACAAAGGAAAAGGGCTGGAATTCCAACGAGGGATTTCAGGCAGCAGAGAAAAGTAGATTCTGTGGGAGAAAGTTTTTCCCTCTGAACGCTGAGCTTTGGGACTTTGCAGAATGTTTACATGCACAAAAAGATACAACACACTAAAAGGCATAATAGGTCCCCTTTAAATACAGACATTAAAAGCTTGTAAAAGACATTATCATGTGTTTGAGCCTGTGACATATCAGTTGTGCAGTATAGAGTCCAAACATAGAGCTGCCACCACTGTTTGTCATTTTGGGGTGTTTCCCATGCTTTAATCCTCAGGCCACCAGCCGCATGTTTAGCTCTTGAAGTCCTAACCAATAAGAGAGCTCGCTTGGCTGTATGTACCTAGATGCCACGGAGAAAACAATCCTGATTGTATAATATTCTTTTAGACATTACAAGAATTTGGATTTCCAACCAAAACTTACCAGTGAAATGATATGTGCTGAGTTATTTTCCCATATGGACAAAAATATATGGAAAAGTACAGGGTGTCCCAAAAAAATTGACATCATTTGAGATATAACTACATGCCCTGGCAAACGAAATTAAATAGGCTTCACGTTGAACAATACAAGATTTATTTATCAAAATTTGAGCAAGAAATTCAGAGGGATGTAGATTTTATAACCGATTTCACAGCTTCACAAATGTAATATCTTCCGATACTGGTGGTCCAGATCCCTTTGCCCTGCACAGACAGACTTCCTCTTTGAATTTTTTGTGCCATGTCCACATCTGCTTTCCAGTTGGTGCCTTTTTATTGAATTTTCTCTAAAATGCACGCTGCACACTTGTTTGACTGTGTTCGAGTATATTCTAGCACACAAAATGCCTTTTCATTTCTAGTGAACGCCATTCTTCAACCTGAAAAACGAACATAAAAAATTAAACTTGGTTAGTTTTTACACATTTTATGAAAATTTGAGATCATTTGAGGGAGAACTTGTATTTTAATATATTGAGATGCATTTCAAATACATTGCAGTCCACACTGAAGTACATTCCAAACACTAAAATGTATTTATAATATATTACCATTTAAACCAAATATATTTTTAAAATGGATTTATTTTAAAATATATAGGAAGTATTCCACATAGAAATGTACTATAGAAAAATAAGTGTATTTAAAAGTGTTTATCACATTTGAAAATATAGGAAATATCCAGAATCCTCTCTAATGAACTTCACTGTCTGATGCCTTTAGAAATGAATTTGTATTCCAGTATCTTCATTTTAAATATGATCAAATGATATGAATGAATGAAAAATGATAAAAGCGAGTGTTGTAGGTATTGATACTCTGTGAAAATGCAGCTATGATTTGATATCTTGTTTATCTGAAATACATTGTGTGTGAGAGTCTCACTGCAGAAGTACATGGTTAATGTAAAGAACAGTGCAGATCACAGAAGTCAGTACCATTTGGTTACATCTGTAACCTTCATTACACACAACTGAGCACATATAATAACAAATACCAATGCATATTAAAAATATATCTGACAAATACATTTGGGATTTTTTTTTTTCCATATGGGTTTTTACTTCCCTGAGCAGCCCCCAAGTGTTTATTGCACTTTTGCACTTCAACTGCCAATCAAAGCATACGCAAGACTGATCATTTTTAATAATGTAGCCATTATTTACTGAGATTTACCTCCTGTTCTCTCCAAATATCTGAGCCACTAGTCACCCCTTTTCCCAATAACTAATTCTGACACAATGAAACTTGTGTGGAAATTTTGCTCTGAGATAATGATGTTATGTAGCACCTGTTGCCTTTTTCCCAACTAATCATCCCACTAATTTAACAACCGTGACAGAAGGAGCATTCAGGTGGAGCAAGAAGTGGGCAAAAGTATAAGACTGGCACCTCAAGGCCAGTGGATATGTGTCACTTTTTCCTTGTGTCAAGCTTGCACAGCTGGCGCGACAGGAGGCGCTATAAGCAGAGCGAGTGAGTTTGTGTTTACCTTCCCGTCGGGAGCCCGGTCTCACGCTGGCAGCTCTGAGCTTCACTGGCTTTTTTCGCCCGTGCAGCGATGGCATGACTCACCTCGCAGGTCTGCTGGAGATAAAACAGACATTACGCACAGGATCCGCTCCATTAAACAGCCCTCGCACTATTCCAGAAACCACATCCAACAATTAACTATCTCCCGATCCCAAAACAAGGCTCTCCTTTTAACTGCCAGTATGCGGACTTGGCGGTTAGGTCATTGCCTCGTGAAGGATGCTCTGAAGCGTTCTCAAGGGCAGCGAAATTGAATATTTCACCCCTCGCATGAGGCAGAGTGTGATTCCTCATGTGTAGCACATTTTAAAACCCTCGCTCTCTGTTTGGAGGCCAAGCTTTGATGAACAGAGCTAAAGCTTGGCAGGTAGTGGCCTCTCATGACAAACAAGCTGAAGGGGAAAAACAAGTTACTTAAAAGCACTAATGGGGTCAAGGCGAGATAAATAATGATGAAAACAGGCCACATTTCGTGGATTAGCTTGCTATGAAGCTTCATCTTCAAGTGGGTCTATGTGTAGCACAAGAAACAAAACATTTGACTGAAAAAAATAAATGTAAACCACTGTAATGCAGTGGGGAAGCCTCGGTTCTAGCTCTTCAGAAAAGGCCTACTGGTTTCCAGCATATCTGGTTCCACTTATCTGTAATATTTAGTTCAATTTGATTTAATAGAATCATCATGCTTGCATTAAAACCAGGTAAGTATTGTGTTAATACCCTTATTTCATTATTGAGTTCTGGTTGTATGTTAAAGAGTTAAAATCTTGAAATGCCTTACTGGAAAATTGTCCAGTCAGGATTGTGCTCTCTGTGGTATCTAGGCAGATTCAGCCCAGTGAGCTCCACCATTGGTTAGCACTTCAGGAGCTGGACTGAAGACCTTCCATGTTACATTAACTACCAACATGATTAGGAAGTGAGAGTCAACCAAGTAATCATATTTTGATTTACAATGGGACCAATTTTGGGAGAAAACATGTCACTCTAAGCTGCCTGTGAGTTCTAGATACATCCCTGACTATGAATATGAGCAGAGGTCTAAACAGGTTTCCATCAGTTGTTAGAAATGAAAAACAGAGGTAGGAACTCTGTGGAATCATTTTCAAACCAATGTAAATGTTTTTTATTGGCTTCCTCACACTTACAGCAGCTGAACATGCGCTTGGTGGTTAGTCTGAGGATTACTACGATAGGGAAAACTGGTGGGAGTGATATGACATAAGAATAAACACCACATAAGCTAAACAATGGCATTAAATACCAGATTTAAAAGCTTCTGCTGGGGCTCATGGGTACTTAAAAATGCTGGTAACTCAATGTCAATGTCGTTTACAAGTAGGGATGGTTTGATACCACTTTTCCATGTTCAATGCCGCAGCCTTGAGTATCTGCCGCTATCAATATCAATGCTAATCCGATACCGTCTTTTTCCCTCTCTTAAGCAACTAAGCTGTTATTAACACATTTGTCTGAATGCACTTTGATTAACCATCTAAACACTATCAAACTCAAACTGTGAAACAAATATTCGACTCCTCTAAAGGATCAAATACAGCCCGCAACACAAATTATGCAACTTTTTCACACACAGAACTTTTAGCAGCAATTTTGATTTTGAAATATTCAAAGTGCAACTTTGTGCAAAATTTGGTGAAGCATTTACGTGATAGTTTAGACTAATGGATCAGATTGGATTATAATTTTTTTCTTCTTCCGATATCCGGTCCAGTGATGTTGCCCATATTGGACCAATACCGATACTGAGTATCGTATTGGCGCACCCCTAATCTCCAAAATGGTAACTTTACAGGAGAAGGAAAAAAGCTTCTTTACTTTTAGTGTAAGTCAATGGAACCAGACTTCTGTCCAAGTCATTTTGGGCCGTTTCTTTTGGTCGGTTCATCATGAAATTTACACACAATGTAAAGAGCAACAGGCATTTTCACATTATGTCAAAAACTGGAAAATGACAAAAATGGATATACGAGGTTTTCTAACAGCAGCGATATGTTTGTGTTTCATCTAGAATGGCCACATGTTAATGCCACTAGTTTTAGCTGAGGGCTATCATACTATTAGAAATTTCAAAGCTGAAATAGCAAAAATTAACATGATGGTTGAAAGTTGTATGACTAAGTTTTGACATTCATGGCCTCAACTGGAAGGATATCTCTAATAATCATGGCTCCCCAGTGCTGTAATGAATCTATGAATCGGAGATTCAAGCAACTGCAACCAATTACGTGGCATGAGCTGTCAATAAAACAAGACCTTTAATTGGCATAAAAACACTGGAAACATATAACACTATAACACTTTGCAAAGCATTTAATGACTGAGGTGTTATTTGTATAAATGAGGACACATGCTCTGGAATGAAAACAAACGTGATGTCAGATGGTCCACTTAAGAGCCGCCTTAATGTAACGTACAAAAAAAACATCCTCTCCTCTTTAGGTGTCAGATATTATATTAATCGAAACTCAGATGTTGCTAGTTAGTTTCGGTCCTAATGCAGACTACACAATTCATGGCCTCCGCACTTCCTCATGAACGTGGTGTAAATCAGTCTGAGTCCCTCAGGGGATGCCCAGGCCAAAGACGCCTGCCATAATCAACAACAGCACTTGAATGGGAGCTTTATGTTGTTGTCTATGTTGAGACATTGAACTGGAAAGGCTGAAGTGAGATTTGTGGCTCCTCTGATACACAATGATCTCGCTCAGACCTGAGCCGGAGATCGAACGGACCCGTTCTCCATTACTCCCTGACTCGGTGAGGGTCAGTGTTTAGAAACATAATGCTGATGATTCTCCACATGTGTCCTGCTGGTCCTTAGCATGGTGCACCGCTTGCTTGCCAAAGACAACATTCGACAATTTTTGGAAGCGTTTTCTGGCCGACGTCCACAAAATAGAAGACAATAGTGACCTTAGTCCCGGGAGAAGGACAGACTTTAGTGTTTAATGTTTCACGAAGATGAATCAAGGCATTTGGAGAACCGTCTGAGATCACGGTCACGTTGCGGACTAAGCTGAACAGCTTCATTAGGGGACAGAGCAAAAATGCAGCTTGGCGGTCCGTTCCACCACACTGGAGAAGACTGTAGTGGCCTTTTTCATAAACGCACTGATTTGCGTAATGTTTTACAGTGCTGGCCTCGGGCTGTGACAAATAAAACACAAAGACTTTCTGTTTGGACAGTGGAGGAAGGATGTTGCGGGACATATGCACAACATATTTGCTTTGGTAAACACAGCTGATTTAAGACTACTGTCAAGTTAAGTTCCGGGACATGATATGTGGTGCTGACCTTTTAGCTCGGGTACACTCTTGCAAGGAAAACAAAGCTCTTTGTGAAACCCACGTGCAGTTCCTGCTTTGGAAGTCCAGCCTGTTGACATGCTTCATTATCATTCCGTGTTTTCGTCCAGCGCTTGCTCGGCTCTAACCTTCACTGAGCACTTTAGTATCTGAACACGTTCGGTTGTACCAAGGTCCTGGTAATTTGATTCAGGAGTGCTCTACCAAATGACCTCAAAGAATGCCATTTGATTAAATTTAAACACACTCGACCTGGAAGGCAGCCAGAGTACAGCGCTCCAGCTCCAAGAGCTTCTCACAGAAAGGCTAGTTGAAGCTCTCGAGGGGCGGTTTGGCACGCAAGACTGCAGGCATCACAGCGCTCACCGAGTTTCGCACATTACCTGCTTATCCCCCCAGACTGCAGGTCATTACACGACTCACACGTGAAGGGCTTCGGGGAGCTCCCAGGTGCTGGCAAACCGTCCGGCTTGCATCTGCGCCTCGACCACAAACGTCCTTAGACGGCAATGCAATAGTCCCAGGAGGTGAGGGGGGAAAACTGAAACGTGGGATTGAAGCAATTATGTCAGAGGACTGTGGATCTGGCAGAGTACTCCTTTGACTATGGAGGATGTTTAGATTTCAGCAGCCTAGTTGAACGCCATTCAAGAGGAGCCACCTGTTGAAAATCTGATTCAACTCAAAGCTATTCAGTCAGTTAAGTCATAGCACAAATGTGCACGGCCTTCGCGGCACATCTGTACTAAACTGTTTTTGTTCAAATACACAGACAGAAGGCTTTGAAAAAATGAATACACTGTCCTGAACATATCCAGTGAGGTATTCTGTTACAACACGTAGAATGAGTAACATATTTAGAATACAGCTTGATAAAGCACATGGAAATATCTCTGCTGCTGTAATTTTGACTTAATTCACACTGTTCCTCACTGTTAGTGGTTGGTGGTTTTCTTCTTGGAATTCTTATGTTTATATGTTTCATAAATAATTGACTTACACCGATCAGGCATAACATTATGACCACCTCCTTGTTTCTACATTCATTGTCCATTTTATCAGCTCCACTTACTATATAGGTGCACTTTGTAGTTCTACAGTTACAGCCTGTAGTCCATCTGTTTCTCTGCATACTTTGTTAGCCCCCTTTTACCCTGTTCTTCAGTGGCAAGGACCCCCATGGACCCTCACAGAGCAGGTACTATTTGGGTGGTGGATCATTCTCAGCACTGCAGTAACACTGATGTGGTGGTGGTGGTGTGTTAGTGTGTGTTGTGCTGGTATGAGTGGATCAGACACAGCAGTGCTGCTGGAGGTTTTAAACACCTCAGTGTCACTGCTGGACTGAGAATAGTCCACCAACCAAAAATATCCAGCCAACAGAGTCCTGTGGGCAGCGTCCTGTGACCACTGATGAAGGACTAGAGGATGACCAACACATACTGTGCAGCAGCAGATGAGCTGTCGTCTCTGACTTTACATCTACAAGGTGGACTGACAAGGTAGGAGTGTCTAATAGAGTGGACAGTGAGTGGACACTGTGTTTAAAAAGTTAACACATAAGCCCACTTGACCTGAAAACCAAATTTCCAAATTTACTACACCCTTAAAAAGGAGGTTCTTTAGTAGGCAACGAGACAGTTTGAACACCCCCAGTGAAACTGCACGTTTTCTTGATTTAAAGTGAAAATAAGTTAACACACCTTCTACAGAGACCTTACTTAAATATGACATTTTTATACAAATTGTAGTGCACAATTTCTATTTATTTGGGTAGAACATATTTAAAAAAATAAACATGCAGTAGAAAATGTGCCATAACTTTAGCACAGGCCACATTTTTTTCCCAATATGCTAAATTCAGCAAATAAACGTTAATTGTGCATTAAAATGTGCAGAAATGTGTTCTCTGTAGAGGATGTGTTAACTTATTTACATTCAACAAAACATGGAATGTGACCAGGGATGCTTTAACCTCTTAAAATTCTTATTATTCAGTAACTACAGGGACTTTAGTGCTAACTGGCTGAGCTGTTCTTGGGTTATAGAGGTATGTATTGGCCTGCTGGTGGGCTCTGGCCATTTAAGGGGTTAATGAGCCTTTTGAAAGAATGGTTTTGTACAATAGTATAAAAGGGTTCCAATTCTGGAGTTACAAGTGTTTTGGTGCTATATAGAACATATTTTTAGTACATTTGACAAAGGTAGGACAGTTCTTCAAATCTACTTAAATAATTATATATAATGACAATATATGTATATACTGTTTAATAGACATTGTCCCACTTTGGCTAAACTCACCATACAGACAATAATATCCCTTTAACGAAATCTTGCATATTTGACTGTACATTGGACAGCTATGCAATGATTAGTTACTGGTGTATGTAATGTCATTCCACAAAATGCTCACACAAGTCTAGTACAAGACCAATGCTAAGCATTTATCAGTCTACTCAGGCTTTAGCAGAGCTCAGTAACACTGATTAATAACTGATCACGTTGATGTATCAGTCTACTCAGGCTTTAGCAGAGCTCAGTAACACTAAGATTAATAACTGATCATCACATTGATTTATCAGTCTACTCAGGCTTTAGCAGAGCTCAGTAACACTGATATTGATAACTGATCACATTGATGTATCAGTCTACTCAGGCTTTAGCAGAGCTCAGTAACACTGATATTGATAACTGATCACATTGATGTATCAGTGTACTCAGGCTTTAGCAGAGCTCAGGAACACTGATTAATAACTGATCACATTGATTTATCAGTCTACTCAGGCTTTAGCAGGATCTTCAGTGTTTGTAAAGAGATCATGTTGAGGTCCTCTTTAGAGTCTCTTTTAAAAAAAGTGTTTGCTACATGCTGGTTTTAAAAGTTTTTAAAATTTAGTTAACTTTTCAAATGCTGCCTTTTTAAAAATGTAACATGGGCTGAAAACGGATACATCATTTTTTTTCTGCCTTCCCAATACTTGTATTCTATTACATCCCAACCCTGTACACAGAGATGTCTATGTTCTCTGAAAAGTATTTTTGAGGAAACAGCTTTGCATCCCGGTTGTTCAGCGCATCTCAGGAGAGGTCGGCAATACTCCTCCAGAACAAGAGCTGCATCTGTGTAGTCCATTAATGGCTTAACACCTGCTAAGACAATGCAGCCTCTATTATTATTCCCATCAAATGTAATGTGACACAGTGGTCCGGAGGCCAGCTCACATTTAACATCTATTGCCCTGAGTTATGTGGCCTGCCTTGTGTCTTTTGAAATGCTGGAGTTCAGTTTATGTTGGCTGAGATGTGGTGGGCTGCTCAGAGGAAGGTTACACTGAGAACTTGTGTCTGGAAATGACATCAGCACTCTGCAGGGAGACCAACTGCGGCATTCTAGTATGCAGCTAGCATGTTCTCTGAAATTCCAAATGTCTCAGGGTCAACGAGAAGAATGTTCCTCTAAAAATGTAGACCATGAGTCCGAGGACAGCTGTGGGAACTTTGGTGATGCTTTCTTTTACAGTCTATTAAGTTCTTGGTATTAACAAGGTACATGTGAACTACAAATTCCAAAGTACTGGGTAATTATTTTGGGTAACATGATGGCAAATTCCAAGATAGTTTAATGAAATTACACCAAAATGCCCAACAGGTTCTAGATATTTGTAACCAGTGTGTGAAATACCCCCTGGTATTCGGGGGTCATATGTTGGCACACTAGTCCAGCATTTGCTGGCTGCTAACTCACTCACCATAGCAGCACTAATGCTTCAATAGCAACAAAATGTTTGTTTTATCAGTTGTTCTTCTGTAAAGTCTCTGTTCTAGTGCGGTTCTGCACTCTTCCTCACATTAACTGAGATCTTCCTCGTCTCCTCTTCTGTCTTCAGTGTGAGAAATGAGGAACAGTCACTCTTCGCTCCAAACTCTTGGGAAACTGGGCAAGTTTTCAGATTTACAGATCTGCGGCAGCACATTGTAAAGTTTTTCAGAGGTGATCCAGTGCATAGTTACAGTTTCTAGGCTATGAAGGACCAACTGGGTGAACCAGTCTGCTACAGCGCCACCCTGAGGCAGAGCAGTGCTGCAGCTCTAGTTAGTTAAGAACACCAAAGACAGAAGCTGATTGTGGGTGAAGCAGATAAACAGTCAGCTTCACTGAATTGGTATTTGAGCATCCATTTTTCTTTAACACAGCATAAAGTCATACGTTTATTTTCAGGGATTCCTATGAATTTACTGTTTGAGGCATTCAGGGGGTCCACGAGGTTAATTAGGGAGTCCTGGACCCCCCTCGACCACCTGTATTTCACACCTTGCTTGTAACATCATAGCTGTTTCTGTCTGCCTTTGTTTACCTCCTCTGGTATGTCTAGCCATGTGCTTTTGTTGTTGTTTTTTGTTCCTGTCTCCTCCCTCGTCTTGTTGCCGTGTTACTTGTCTCACCTGTGTGTTGTCTGTAGCCTCGCCCTCTTGTTAGTCCTCGTTAGTGTTTGCTCAGTCTGTTTGTTTTGCATTGCCTATGTCACCCGTTGCTATTGCCTGTTTCTAGTTTCCATTTGTCTTGTTGTTGGTTTGTGGTTTTAGTTTGTCTTCTGTTGTATTTAGTTTTGCTTTTAAACTCGTTTGTTTTCTGTTTGTTCTTTTGCTTCAGGATAGAAATTTCTACAGCCACTCAGTTCGCGGACTCTGTCAAATCTGATTTAAGTAAAAAACTTGCACGTGTGTCCAGCCTCACTATCTCTGACATTACAACATTAATTGTGTACAAGGTACTTTCCAAAGTGATGTGTAGTTACTTTGGGTGGAATAGGGGTAAGACGGCGTTACTACAGTGCTACTTAAAAATTTGGAAAATTAAAAAAGTAAATGAATAAATAGTAAGGAAAATCATTGCTTTCCTTTAAAACCCAGATTCAGTTTTGGTTTTATTATGCTGATAATAGACAGGAAGAAATTATACAAGGCTTTTATATGTCTAAAAAGCCTTTGTACTGCCTTTTTTACCCCATATGACTACCTGGTACTACTACATTTTTTCCAGTAATGATTTAGTATGCTATGCAATTATTGGACAAAAATTACCAGCACCAGGTCGTCATGTAGGGTAAAAAGATATTTATATTAATGCCTCACACGTACCTGGTTAATACCTAGAACTTAAGGGACTATAAAAGAAAGTGTTACTGGAATTTTTTGAGCTGATACACAGCAGACAAACTTCTGCTTGATGTCGCTCCCTTATGTTAATAAAGACTGCAGGGAGTCTCTGCTTGGACAAAGCTGGAATCTCAAAGGGAAGATGGCTATGAGAATGATACCCTAGAAAGCTGCGCCGGCCTTTTATCTGTCGTGACCTCAGTTTAAACAAACATCCGACCTGGCATGCAAGTTTCAGCAACTGCCCTGGGAATTCTCCCCCCCTCATTGGTCTTTGGCTGTTGGTTGGGAACTGGGCACAGGTTCATACAAGTAAGGAACAAAACACAGAGGGAACAAACAACGAGAGGCAAGCCAGGCAAGGTGAACAGGGTTTGTCAAGCGAGAGACTCCCACTGGGACTCTAATGTACACTAATGTACCACCCTTCATTTCAACTTCCAGTCAAAACAGCCGTTAAGTACAAATAATTCATTCCTCAGGAGATGTTTCTGAGATCAGATATAAGATAATCCACTTGCACAATGAAGGAAAGAAGAAAATAAGTGAAAAGCTGAGAAAGACTTGGTAAACACCAAAACTGCCCCCATCAGATAAACAGCACTTAAAACTTTCATCTTTGAGAGAGAGGAGAAAATCAAGCTGCTTCAGTTCTGAAAACATCCACAGGTGTTTCTGTCCATCCTTCCACTGTGAGAAGACGACTCAGCTCTATGGGTCTGAAAGGATGTGTAGCTGTCAAGAAGAACCTCACTGAGAAAAGGAGACGGACACATCAAACAAAGAAGCTGAACAATGGATTGACCACCCCAGAGTGCAGACCTCAACGTCACTGAATGTGTTTGATTACTTCAGAAAATGATCAACCAGCCTCTAAGACTGAACTCTGGAGGTGTGTCTGCAGATTTACTTGAGGAACTGAAAGTGAGTCTCCTGAAAAGGATGGAAGCTGAAATAAAGGGAAAGAGTGACTCACTAAACACTCAACCAGCTGAGATTAGATTTAGTTGTTGACGCTTCTGTGTCGCTTTCCTGATGCTATAAAATGAATAATTTATACTAAATTTTGGCTGGAATTAAAGAAATGAAGGGGGGTCTTTTGCGCAGTACTGTACTTCCTCACTACGTCATCGCCATCATTCAAGCCTTTTATGTGTCGGCTCAGGCTTTTTTTTTGGTGACCTCTGGTACATATTGCTCAAGGCAAATCACCGTTCCTGTGCGGTCGCTTTGATCTCTGAGTCCAAGCCGAGAGGCTGCACAGAGCTTGTCAACTGTTTGCGATTTTGCTAATGAGCTACATTAATATTGCGAGTAAAAAGCAGTTGGGATGGATCCACCACATTTGCTACAAATACTAGTGCAAATTGAAACGTTAAAGGGGTTACTGAATAATTTCCGCTCAGCCTTTTCTGTGTGCTTTTGTTTGTGATGTATTGCACTGATGCATTGGGGATGCATTGTTCGGAGGAAATCAAATACAGCTCTCACACAACACACTGTGTTCTGTTTGCATGCTAACAGGATGTAAATGATAAATGTGCTGGTGTGTGGCGCAATGCGCTGCCATTGCAGCTGCTTGCACTATAGAGCTCTCCTGCATGTGAGGCTTTTTATTTATCATCGTCTGACATTTACTCTGTTCTATCCATCATTCTTGAGTCCTTCTGATTTCTCAGAACTGAAGACGTATGACGCAAACAGCCATCCACTGATCCCAGCCCGTAGATTAACCCGGACGCCAAAACATCCATTCAGTTGGTGATGAATGATTTAAGCAGAACAGTTCATGAATGTAGGACAACAGAATACCATGTGATCTAGTGACTGTGGATCTGTTGCAGCTAAACAATAGTGTCTGCAATATCTCATATAATCTGAAGATTGTTTAAGTTAGGGTTACATTACACGATTTTTAACTCTAGGGTTAGCCAGGATTCTCAGTCAGGCCAAGCCTGTGCTGGTTGGCTTTAGTCTGCAGATTTTGGGGTAGTCGAATTCAACTTGGAAGTTTGACCGGGCCGTGAACTGCATCACTTTTTGCAGCTGCTGACTTTGCACTGCGACAGTGGAGTTTGACACAGTGCAAAGCCAAAGACTAGGCCATAAATAGGGGACTTTGCACCAGTTTGGCTAGGCTGTGAACCAGGGACTATGACAGCAGAGTATAACTGGGCCACGAGCCAAGGACTTTGCATAATGACAGCAAAGTTTGACTGGGCCGTGAAACAGTAGGCTGCAAGCTGAGGCTTTGCACTGCCACAATAGAGATTGACTAGGCCACGAACTGGGGACTTTGCACCATAACAGCAGAGTTTGACTGGGCCATTTGTACCTTTTCATAACCGAATGTTTTAAAAGAGAACAGTAAAATAAAAAGCCTGGAGATGAGATGGGGTGTGTGCAGTCAGTACAACTTAGAAAATATAATTTCAGTGGATTATGGTACAGTTATGTTCCCTGACTAAAGGTACTGAGATGTACCCTTGAGGATCCCACCCCAGTGACAAGAGGGGCACTGCCTCAGTGACTGTTTAGGACCTTTTTTTCTGAGAGTGCATGACAGTTTGACAGTCAAGAAAGTTTTTCGTCCTGCCACCTGAAGAACATTGTGTGTATGTGTGTTTTGTTTGGTGATATTTCTTATTGTCAAGCATCCTTTGTTCTATTGCTTAAAAAACTACTGTGCTGTAATTGAAGCACTTCACTTAAGATGATGATGTAAAAGTGGTCTATGATACTGAAACTACTCAGTTACTCTATTAACCCCACAGGGAGAGCTACTGTGAGAGAGATTTATTACAGGACTGGATCACGTTCATTGATTTTAATCCCTCTCAACATCCCATCTACTATTCTTCTCTTATCAGAATACCGTATTACAGAGTTTCTCAGCCTTTTCCACCTCAAGGCCCAAGTGTTTATCAATAGAAATCATGAAGGCCCACAAAAAACTTTAAAATGTCATTTATGGGACATTTTCAATGCAGTGTTATGTGGGGGACTCTTTCAATATGTGACGTGTATCAGTGAACATGAAATACCAGCAGATTATTGATATAAGTGGACAACTGAAAGGTCAGGTGTTTCTAGAGGCAAAGAGCAAAAAAACTGATGAAGCTGCCTTTGTGTACTGTTACTGTGGGGCTTGTATTAATGTTGTTAAGTGTCTGAAAACAATTAATATTTCTTTTTATAAATAAAGAAGCAGGTTTCAGACACTAAACCTGTCTTCGCTGGTTGACTGCATCTGATGTGAGGAGGAAAATCATGTAAATTTTATTTTCCCCAGAACTGGTGCTTTAAGTAAAATATCTTTTGTGGCAGAAGCGTCTAAAGAAGATGCAACAGCATTGCATCTCATGATTCATATTCAACAGGAGGGAAAGCGGAAATGAAGGCGGCCAAGCATCTGCTGTGGTTCTGCTCTCAGGCCAATCAGAAAGGCAGCACGAAATGCAGCAAATATCTTTGGCGCCGATATCAGTACCACAGTGGCCCACGCAAGTCTGTTGGAGGAGCTTCCACCCAAGAGGAGGTAAAGACGCTGTCTGTGCGTTTTATGTGAGTTCATTGACTGTCTCACATTAAGGAAGACAACTGGTCGATTTATTGGTTAGCTAAGTTTCAGTCTGCTCCACAGATCTATTGCACTAAATTTCCGGACATAAATTAAAGAAGAATTCCTTAATTTTTTTTCAATATTTTTGCATAATTCAGTGTGTGAGATGTAAACAGAGTGATTCAGAGTGGTTTGGTGTGAAATGGTTCAGATGTCTTTACCATGGTGGTGATAGGAACCAGGGGTCGCCATGACTACAACACAAATATAGACATTTTATTTACTATCCAGAACCACCAGTGAACCTACACATGTCTTTTGAGCTTTTAAATGGAATGTAAATAGTAAAAAGTGGAAAATCTGAATTGCTACATTGTCTTGTCATTGTCATATGGTAAATCAACATCTCAGACATTTGGCAGTGTATTCATAACCATTTCAAGCTTTTAGGGGCATTCTTCTTCTTAGACATTCGGTTCCTATCATCATCACTGTGAAAAATTTTGCTAGGTTTTTCTAGAATTTTGCTGAAATCTTCAGTGGACTCACCTTTTTAAGCAAAACATTGTTCTAAAACACACTGTCAATAAGGAACTCTATTAAACAAGTGGCATTCTTGAAACATTTATTGTTGTTAATCATGAATTTGTGCAAATCAGTCGTGATGCTGACAGCTTTATATGAAACATCCTTTTTTTAAGGTTTCTGTGTAATACCATGTTCCAGGCAGACTGTTCTCAAGGCCTCTGACTCAAGGCTGTATATTTATGCTGGACATTTTCAGTTGAAACCCCACAGGACCATCATTCTCACTTTCACTTAACTGTTGACACTGCAGCGCACTCAAAACATTCCAACACCACAAGGTCATCGTTGTATATCATCTTAGAGGATGCAGGCTACGCTTGAGAGAAACGTCATGAGTGGTTGAAAGAACTCATCAGTGTTTTGCACAGTTTTATACTGATGTTTATTCATTGAACAGCCAACTGACTGATTGTCTGTAAAACATTCATTAAGTCAAGACAAAATAGTCGCATATATGAACAATGACATGCACTATTTAACATATCATACGTCTTTGCTTCTGCTCGGTTTGTCGAGATTTGAATTTGGTAATTGTTTCTCAATTTAAGCACTGAAAATTCTGATGTACATGAATTTTTGAGCATCCATTCTTTTCCACAGTAATCCCATAAACTTTTCTAATAAACGTCTATGACTTAACAATAACTTGCATTGCAAAAGTAGTTTGCTTAATAAGCCTTAGATTTAATAAGGCTGGAATTTTAAAGGGTTAATGTGTAATGCGGAATTCATGACCCATACAATTATGAAATATCTTGAAATGACTGAAGGGAAATTCCACTGATTTTTCACAATTTCTGTATAATTAAAAGGTTAAGATGTAAACAGAGTCGTTCCGAGTGGTTTGGTGTGAAACGCTCTGTTCTAGAGAAACTTACTGAGTTAGAACTGTTCACAGTGGAGGTGATAGGAACCAGACGTCCACCTCTAAAAGCTCCCTTGCAGAAAGTTATTATATGAAGTGGTTATGAATTCACTGCCTGATGTCTGAGACACTGTTTTATGATAGTTTTGAGAAGATTTCGGCCTTAAAATCCATTCATGGTGGAGGGATTCATAATATGCAGGGTGTTGTGAGGCAAAATAGTCCCCGATTAAAACGTACTATTTCAGGTTTAGCACTATTTTACCATCATCAACATTCCATATAAACTCAGAAGACTCGTGTAGGTTCACTGGTGGTTTTGGATAGTAAATAAAATGTCTATATTTGTGTCGTAGTCATGGCGACCCCTGGTTCCTATCACCACCACTGTAAAGACACCTGAACCATTTAACGCCAAACCACTCTGGACTATGCAGACATGTTAAACCTCTTTAACGTGTGAACTCTGAATCTTGTCCCATCAGTCTCTGCTGCAATGACTTTCTCCACCACTCCACGCTTGACTGATGGCAACAATTGAACATATTTATTTATTGCAATTAGGTACAATGTCACCTCATAATCTGAGACCATTATATCATTTTTTTTTATATTTCACAGTTGTGTCTCCAACATCCTTAGCATTAGTGTCGAACATTAGTCATGGAAACGTTAGCAGACATCACAGAGCAGGTCTCCTGGTGGGACGAGGCCGGTTACATTACGCCTTAGTGTTTTTCTAACCGTAAAACATGTGCCTCTTTACCGCGGACAGTACTATTAGAGTAATCGGTTTTACAATGCCCCAAAAATTGGCCACTTATGTTGGCTTGCCTTTAATGAGTGTCTCTGGTGAGATCGCTCGAGCCGGTTTGGGAATTCTCTTCATTACCAGCCTGCTCTGCTTTATTTAGGACACTAAATAATTTTATGCCTCATAGTTTGGATTTCAAAGACTGCATTTCTGTGCGCAGGCCAACTGAAACATTGCCTTGATTAGGCCTCCATGTTTTCATATCATTGTCATGCCAGTCTGGAGAGAAAATGTTGGATTTCTAGACGGACGTGTAACACAATGCTGGCGTTGGATGTCGTACAGTTGGCCAAATGCTCCGACTTGGCTCTGGTTCCAAATGCGCCGTCAAACTGTTGACCTTCTCTTGCTTCTCGCTCTCTCTTTTTTTCTTTGCTACAGAGGACAAAAAAATCTGTTTCAGCCAAAACAAAGTGAAATCAGCCATAAAAAAATATGACAATGTATTTTATTCTTGTAATATGGAAGACGTAGCCCAGTGCCTGTTTTCAGAGCATAGATAAATGTATGTGTTAATTAAGGCTGTCAAATTATTAAGGCATTTTACATCAAGTGCATTAATGCATATAGAGACATGGACAACACGTAAAGCGCATCACTGATGATGTTTAACTATTATTAATCTAAACATGTGTCAATATTGTGTTCACTTTTTTGTTCATAAACAGCATATATAAATCATAACTGAATAAGTAACGTTATATGAATATAGACTTTTACATATCATATTTAATGCTTTTGTGCAATGTAGACATTGCAAAGAAGCAACTGTACGTATAATTGTTATATATGTTTTCTGATATGTAAATATATACATTAATATGCTGCATTTGTTTGCATACATTATGTCCTAGTATTTACATAATTTAGCACTTAAGTGTTATAATAGCTAGTTAAGCTGTTAATATTGCTTGTTTACTCATAACATATTTCATTTCTCTCAGAACAAAACATTATATCTCCAAGTTTCATGATGAATGGACCAATAGAAATGCTCCAATCTTTTTACATTTACTTCCACTGAAAGTTAGGAACGTTTTTCTTTCCCCTGTAAAGTTTTCCATATTAGAGATAAAGGATTTTTGTTAAACATGAAGTATATGTATTAGCAGCGCTGTATGTTGCTCTCGTTTAAATATAGCTTTTAAATGTATTTTAAAGCAAAACGTGCAGCACCTTCAGCAGGCCATGCTGAACAGACACTTGTGGGAGAACTGTGGATAAATCAACAAGAAGCAAACTAACAAAAGCAGCAGTTTGGTGGAGCTTCAGTTCCGCTTGAGATCCTCCACTGAAACAAGAACCCACAAGCTGTTTGAACGAGACCGAGAGATACAATCACAGAGGAGCTGAACCACTAACTGTATATATAATATATATGAGAGACACTCATTGACTATATAGATGATATATACACTCATCAACTGTATTCATGATATGATGAAATGAAATGATGTCTAAGCTTATATACATGATTGTATATATGATATATAATATACACTCATTGACTGTATGTATGACATTTATATACACCCATTGACTGTATATATGAAATGTACACTATACACTCATTGACTGTATATATGATATATATGACATACAATATATTTACTCATTGTATGTAAGATATGTATGATAAACACTCTTTGACGGTATATATTATATAAAGGATATACCCTCTTTGTCTGTATATATAATATGTATGATATTTATGCACTTTGACTGTATAATTGATATATGCACCCATTAGCTTTATAGACTCATTGACTGTTGCTCTCACTCGATGTTGGTGATGAAAATTGGAAAGTGTTCATTCTATGATGGAGATCACATGATCTTCATGTTCAGGTTCTGTGTTCAGTTCTGATGAAGCTTATTTGGTCTGTTCATATATCTATGACAAAATGCACTGAGTTTTAAATGGATTTGTGTCAAATTTAAGCAAATAAGACAAATGTGATTTGTCTTATTGTCTTATTACACAATAACACAAAATAATAAATAATACAATTGGCTACACAAAAAAATAATAGTAATAATAGTAGTGATTATGAGAAATAATGCAAATCATGACTAACTAAACAAAAACAATGCGATTAATTATGATTAACCATGCAAAAATTATATGATTAATTGTGATCAACTATGCAAAATAACATGATTAATCATGATTAGCCATGCAAAATAATGCAATTAATCCTGATTCACTCTCAAAATAATCATTTTTAACAACATATAAACAGTGTGATCATTCCCAACTATGCAAAATTATGTAAATGATTGCGATTAAATACACAAAACAATGAGGTTAATTGTTTTCCTACTCTAGCATTAATATTTTTCAAAAATCTTTAAACACCCAAATGACACAACAATAATTAATGTGCACCTAATGTTGATGGACTTTGCTGTGCTTCATTTCCAGACTCCTCAAAACCAAAGCCTGAACTGCCGGACTCTGAAAACATCTGAAGTCAGCCAAACGAGCGGCCTCACCCTTTCCTGTGGTAATGATAAGTGCAGAAAGTGGAAACCCAGTTCCCCTCGAAATGAAGCTTCCTTCCATTACCCGCAGAGCGAGCATTGTGCTTCAGGCTTCCTTCACAGTTCCGCTCGCTCTGTGCATTACACCGCATTACATCATCCTGCCGACGGGTGCCAGCTCTGGTGGGGCGAGTGCAAGTGAGGCTTGTGGAGGGGCAGGTCCAGAAGGTCCATTTTCTTGGTGATTGATTAGGAACCTTAATTGGTTCCTGAGGTGGATGTGACCCATTCCTTCCCCGATTGTTCAAGGAGGCAGCTTCTTGGCAAGTGTCTCCTGCAGAGGGGGACCCACCCTGAGCTGGCGTGGGTAGAGTGTGAGAACAAGCCAGCTTATCTGAGTGGAGGGATTGATCTGTCTCTTTCCGTCCCTCTGAGAGGTAATCAAACTCTGTCGTTCGTGGAGGCGCACACAGGCTGCAGACTTTGGGTAAACATTCACCGTGATAACTGTCGTGAACCTGCGTTGCCCTTGTGCGCCTTTATAATCTGGCCCCACTTGAAGGACATTAGGAGGCCCTAACAATGTCCAGGAAGTTCATAGACAGTTTCAGATGTAAAGTGTGTATCGACTTCTTTGAGAAGTAGGTCAGTCTTGGAAACGTGCAAATGGTTCATTGTAAGAATATTTAACGATAAAACATTTTGCATCATGCATATACTGTTGAACGTAAAGGTTCCTAAATGGTTCTTGGCTTGGAAATGGTTCTAGGAAAGATATTACAGTAGTATAAGCTACACTAGGTGTCCAAAATGTTTATGGACACTAGTGTTTCTTCTGAAATGAAGGGTGTTAATAGTGAGTTTGTGCTGCAGTAACAAGCTCTACTCTTCTGGGAAGGCTTTACACTATATGTTGGAACATTGCTGTGAGGATTTGGTTGAGCATTAGTGAGGTCAGGTACTGGTCAATTCTGGATCACTCATCCCAAAGGTATTGGATGGAGCTCCATCACTCCAGAGAACACAGTTCCACTGCTCCACAGCCCAATGCTGGGGGGCTTTATACCCCTCTAGCCTATGTTTGGCTTTGGACATGGTGACCTTAGGCTGCTCCAGAGCATCATATTCTATTGGTCAGTGCTTTTCTATGGAGTTTATATAAGCTGTGTCTGCAAAAAGGGACCTTAAATTAGCCGAATTCTCCTATTAGAAGAGCTGTCTGGATAATTTTGGACACATGCTATAAAAAGAACTTCATATGGAGGCTTTTCAAGCTTTACATTTACAAAAGTCCTTCTTTAAAAACCACCCACTGCTCAATGACTTCACTCAAGAGAACGCTTTATTCTCAATAGTGTGCATTAAGAACATGTTCTTTGCTTGAATGCACTGATGCTTCCTCCGTTGTCACCACTGAGAGGTTCTCTCAGTGCAAAACTCTCTGTGACTCCTTCTGAGACATGTCCTCTAATCAGCTGCAGACATGCTCAGATAAGTTAAGCCTCTTTCTTCATGGCGGGTTACACACTCTGAAACCGTACGCCGTGTGGCCGCTGCTGCCAAGAGCCTGTTCTCTCTTCCTGTCCGTCCAACATGCCTCATATGTTCGAGGAGCCCTGAGAAAAGCGGCCGATAAGTCCCAGAACATTCCTCCGGCATTCTGACAGTATTATTCTTTGTGTTATTATGACTCTGATATCATTCCTTTAGCTCCGCCAAGCATTGTGAGACGTGAAGGTTGGCCTTGCGTATATGGGAGCAGGGGTGGAGGGAATTCTGTGAGCGTCTGGGTGGGGTGAGCCGGTGCAAGGTGAGCGGGGAGGGTGAGGAAAGACGGGAGGCTTGCAGATCTATAACACCCCATGGGTCGTTACGTTCAGAAGGCTGATGATGTGCTGATGATGTGTCTAGGTGGACAGGAGCGTTCGATCATTATAATCTAGCTTGTGCACACTAGGATAGAACACAATGTATTGCTTGACTCCTAAAATCTCCGGCTTATTACTTGGTAATTACATGGCCAACGATACAAAATGATGGAGTTATTCCTCAGTTATAAGCCTGGACCTGCTGACACTGAGAAGTCATAGTTATTGTTGGCGAGAACAAAAGCATGCTTTAAGTTGATGTGGCTCATAGCTCATTGAAACAAGTGGAGAAATTGTGTGGAAAGTGCAGAACCTAAACTTCCAATCATGTTTGTGTTGGTGAGTAGAAGAGCTGATAGTTTATTATGATTCGAATTTGTTTACTGTCTTGTTTCATTGACAATAAACATCTGTTTTTCTTGACATTAAAATTTGCACTGCAATTACATACGTAACTAGAAGGGGAACCAACTTTACGTTGGCTTGACTAACTAAACCATTGCTATTGTATCCCAGGTGGTTGCTAAGGTGCTGCTAGGCTGTTATCCCAGGTGGTTGCTAAGATGCTGCAAGGCCATCATTATGGAATCGCAGGTAGTTGCAAAAGTGTTGCTTTGTTGGTTGGCCATTGCTATTATCTCAGACAGTTACTAAGGTGTTGTTAGGCCAGTGTGTGTGTTGTGCTGGTATGAGTGGATCAGACACAGCAGTGCTGCTGGAGTTTTTAAACACTGTGTCCACTCATTGTCCACTCTATTAGACACTCCTACCTTGTCAGTCCACCTTGTAGATGTAAAGTCAGAGATGACAGCTCATCTGCTGCTGCACAGTTTGTGTTGATCATCCTCTAGTTCTTCATCAGTGGTCACAGGACGCTGCCCACAGGATGCTGTTGGCTGGATATTTTTGGTTGGTGGACTATTCTCAGTCCAGCAGTGACACTGAGGTGTTTAAAAACTCCAGCAGCTCTGCTGTGTCTGATCCACTTAGACCAGCACAACACACACTAACACACCGCCACCACGTCAGTGTTACTGCAGTGCTGAGAATGACCCACCACCCAAACAGTACCTGCTCTGTGAGGGTCCATGGGGGTCCTGACCACTGAAGAACAGGGTAAAAGGGGGCTAACAAAGTATGCAGAGAAACAGATGGACTACAGTCTGTAACTGTAGAACTACAAAGTGCACCTATACAGTAAGTGGAGCTGATAAAATGGACAATGAGCGTAGAAACAAGGAGGTGGTCATAATGTTATGGCTGATCGGTATATATGCAGTATGTGTAGTAGGATGTATGTGAGTCTGTATGTAATGTTTATGAGTTGCAGTGTGAGAGATATTCTTTCTGACATCGGCTGTGGCTGGTAGATTAGTATTTTCTCAACACTCGTTCATTTCCTACGGGAAAAAAAGTTGTTTTTGAACAAATGCTGTGCAAAAGCTGCACGTGCTGCCAGTCTCAAAAGCATAAGCACCTTATAGGGGCTCTGCGATGTAAAGTTTTGTGGTTCCAGCTTAAAAACTGCAACCAGTGAATAGGGTACAAAAATATAGCATTGTAAAACAAAGAACAGCAAGTTGGCTTTGTCAACCTAATTACACAACTACATTTGAATATTATAGCAAAACGGCAATAATAACTCTCAACTTCTAAGGGTTAAGTGGTTTGTAAGAGGGACCTTTGTTCTGTTCTTGCATTTAGAAAAGAAACCGTTAGAACAAATGGCTTAGAAAATGAAAGTGCGTAGCAGTGAAGGTCAACATAGTCCTGCACTGTATATTTTGAAGCCGTAAATGCTTCGGATAAAACGTGGATCACTACATCATTAAAATGTAGCTGTCTTGGCGACCGGACTCATTTTCCTGCCCTTGGGATGAATTTCCTTGACGGATTACAAGGTGAGGAAATACATGGACTGTCACGAGATGTCCATGTAGCCATTCCAAGAATATGTAACCAGTTTCACTTCAGTAATTTAATCTGTTTAAGGTAATGATTAAATCCATCATGCTTCTGATTGTGTAGCTATCCTTAGAGCTTAGGGCGCCACATGCTTTCCAAGTTTTTTTTACATGGTTGTGGCCAACACAGACTCTTACAGGTGACCTGATGGCTAAGCTTTGCTGTTATCTTCTGTAATTATACTCACTGCAATTTGTGGCCTACTGAAGACAGCATGTCCAACATGTCACATGTTTATGTGGACAACTGTTAACCCCTTAAATGGCCAGGGTCCAAAGTTTTATTACATACTTCTATAATCTAAGAATAGCCCAGCTGGTTTGCATCAACGTCCCTGTAGATACTGAATAATAAGCCAGTGTATGTAATATGGCTGGGATTTTAAGGGATTAAGGCCTTCTTCATAAATAAAATTACAGTTTATTGGCTTTTCAATAATCCCATGTATCCAGAGTGAAAGTATTATTGATCACTGAAGTGGAACTTGACTAGATTAGTGCTTTCACTATCAGTTCTGTAATTAATTGAATAATATACTTAGTATTTTAGCAATTAGTTAAACTTATGTGGTATTAATTGGTAGTGTTCAAATGACATCACAATAGCACTGCCACCATTTTGGTAGGCAAGTTCATTCAGCAGTGCTGTGGTGGTTTGTAATGAGATGAAGCCATAACTGATCCAGCGAAGGCAGTAAAACACCTTTTTTTTATCACTTTTTAAACTTCTTTTTTAAAGCATATATTAGCTGATATATTTGAGTGTATTGACTTGATTTCATTTGATTTGTTGCTGTAGTGATACAAATGAAAGCTGAATTTTGAACAGCTGGAATTTCCCACTGTGTTACTAGCGCCTCCAACCACATAGCAGCTCACTAAATAGTGTGTAAAAATAGCACATATACCATTAGAATTGCACTCATTAGTGTGGTAGGTAAAGTACAGAAGCGTGTGGTTTGGGACGCGGTGTTAGATCAGCCAGAGAGACGCGTTCAACAGCTGCTCTGCTGTGCTGCTTGTTAGCTGATGCACTGATGCATTTATGGAGGTAAATAAATTCACTTATTGAGGTAAATTAATGAACTTTAGAAGGTAAATTGATGCATTTATGGGGGAAAATTGATACATTTATTAAGGTAAATTAATACATTTAAGAAGGTGAATTGATGCATTTATGGAGGTAAATTGATGCATTTATTGAGGTAAATTAATTATCGAGGTAAGCTGATGTTAACTGATGTCGTATTCGCCAACTTTGTAATTGGTTCTCTGTTTGAGGCGCCTCGGTGTGACTGCAGAACTATTTAAGGTGGAATGGAAAATTCAAATGAGAAGCTGGCAAATAAGATGCTGACTTCAGCTTTATATCTGTGTATGAGTTTATTATTTAAGAGCTTTGGCAGTTTTCTCCTTGTTCAAATGGAATAATTTACATCTCAACTTATTTACATTTCTGGGTCATTCTACAGAAACGTCCACTTTTCTATCTCTCCATAGGAGTCACTGGTGTTACCGATCCTCATTGGTGTTACACATAAGAAAGGAACACCAGAGACATTTTTAATGAAAAATGCATTTTATAAAACGGCTGCTACAGAGTATCAAACCACATGTTGTCAGTCATGGAATATCCACTAAAATATGTAATTTAATCCATTTGTATTCTGTTTTTTCACAGTTACCTCAGAATAAAGTAGGTCACACCAGTGACTTCAGCTAAAAGCTTCATATGAAATCATGAGCTAAATGAGAATCTCTGATAACTGAAAGACTCAGTGGACTCACCATGTGCTTTTCTTCATAGATCCTCAGAATACAGGTAAAAGGAAGTCAAGTGATGTCATTAGTGTGATATTTATTTCAAAATAAGAGATTTTTTTGTTACGTGGTAACACCAGTGACACTGCTGGGGACAGCAACTTTCATCATATATTTTATAATATTTATTTGGTGTTTGTTTTCTTTGTGTCATTTAATTCATATATTCCATAGTCATATATAGATTATTGTAGTTAAAATTGCAGAAAAACATGTTTTTTACTTCAAAATATGGCCTCAGCCTTTACACATGACTGTGGGGACGAGCTGTTCTGTGGTGCTTGGAATTCTATATAATTGATTTAAAAACCAATATTGCTAAATTGAGGCTCAAGAAGGTGTAACTGTTAAAATAATTTGTTTTATTATAAAATATAAATAAATTGTAACCCTAACATGTTTTTTAAGTGAAACAATCATGCTAATAGTGAACAAATTAATGTTGATTCACTAAGAAGGTAAATGTTAATAGATTTTTAAAACAATTGAGTAATCTAGTTGTGACAGGCCTAGACTGGACTTGACTCATAGACTAGACGTGACTTCCATTAGGTGGATCGTTGTCCACTTTCAGCACAGTGCTTGAGCCGAATGTGATGCTAGCTGGACGTGGCATCACACAACAGCTAGTGTCATAGCAGAGGTTCCACATCTGGCAGCTTGGCCTTCTGTCTGCAGAGCAGGCTGGAGGCCTTCCAGCAGCTCCGGCCTGTGCTGGAGTGACAGTGGGGCTGTGTTGACATTCCAGCCTGAGGGAGCACCATCTGCAGATCTCCTGACCGCAGACTGTGAATGAGAAAACATGCTTCACTCTGAGGAATGTAGGCAGATCTGATCAGCAGTAAAGGATCAATTCGTCCTCTTCATCTCACGAAATTAATAATCTTTAGCTTAACATCCTAAACTCTGAGATCACACTTCAGTTCCTCTCATAGTAGTGTCATACTAGATACTGAATAATTCATAGTAGATACTGAATAATTTATAGTAATTACTAAATAATAAATAGTTGTTACTACTATTAATTACTACTACTATTATTACTATTACTATGAATAAATTAAAGTAGATACTGAATAGTTCATAGTAGTTACTAAATAATTCATAGTAGATACTGAATAATTCAGATTAGATACTGAATGATTCGTAGTAGTCACGGAATAATTCATTAGAATTAATAAATAATTTATAGTAGATCCTAAATAATATATAGTGGGTACTGAAAAATTCATATTAGATACTGAATAATCCATAGTAGTTACTGAGTAATTCATAATAGATACAGATTTTTTTTTAAATAATAAGTCTTAAGATGAATAACAAATAATAAGGCTTATGTCTATATTTATTTAAATATTACTACGATGTTTTGTAATGTTAGAAATTAACAATGCGTGATGAACAATAACTCAAAGTAAATAAGCATTTAACTTACATGCTGAAATGTATTACTATAATTTTGCTATTTTGCTAATTGTGTTGATTAATTACATAGCTAGATTTAAGGAACATAATTCACATTCAGTTTACCTTACGAATGTATGGAAGCCCATTCCTGCCAGGCTGAGAAGAAAATTAATTGATAATTAATTCCATGTTTTTGGTGGCAATACATAAAATATTTTCTGTGAAATAATCTTGAAACAATATTTACTGTTTTGAAATGTTGACTCACTATGTCAAATTACGTTTGACTTGGTATCTCGAAATAATGACTTATGATCCTGAAATGATTACCTTTTTTATGTAATTGCTTGTGACATATGTCAAAATATTCATCTTAATAACTTAAAATCTCAAGATAAATCCTTATTTGAAGATACTTAGTCAAAATTGTGACATTCTGCTGCCAAAGGTGAGAGTGAACCTCTGCAGGCTCAAGTTTGTTTTGATGTCAATGAAAAAGAAAAAGATGACAAAAAAAGTGAAGGATATTTTTTCCCCACAAAGCAAGTATGAGCAACAGTAACTTTCCGTCAAATTCAAATCATAATGAAATTTCTCTTCTAATATAAAAAGTTTACATGCTTGTGTCATCGCAGGTGATAACTGAAGCTTTTACAGGTCATTTTATGTGTTTATTTTCAAAAGTCATTAGCCAGAGAAGCAGTTACAAGAGAAGAGAAGGAACTACTGGTATTTCGGCCCTTGGCTAACCTCTTCATTTCCCATCTCACCTAGCACTCACCCAGCGGTCCACCTCCCTGACACGGCTCCTGACCTCTAGAATCCTTCTTGGTGAGTAACAGTCCAGCATTTTTTAATATGACAGTCTGCTTCTTTTGCACGTCTGATCAATTACACAGTCTATTTTCAGTTTCTCAGGAACGGCACTCGCTACAAATAGACACGAGAATGCCTTCAAGTAGAAAGACGCAAGATCGGTCAAGAATACTTGACCATATTAGTGCAATGCTGTAGAGGCAAGTGGGCCGAGAGCTGCTGAAAGGTATCAGTAGATAACAACATTAATTCATGGCTAAACCAATAAAACAACATGAAGGACCATTAACCATTGCCTTTATCGTGGCCAGTTGGTGACCAGCAGTGGCAACTGCAAGCATAAACCATAAAACGGTGATATAAATATCGTTGAGCAGTATTTTATCTTTCTGCAGACCACAGGCCAGGCTGGTGCTCTGTTGTTTCACACAATATTTAGATGGCCCAGATAGATCAGAATGAAAGCAAGTTGCTTCCAGATCCCTGTTCATTATTTTTATCCTGTCTGAGAAACACATACGTCACATTAATGTTGCAAATAGGCCTTTATAGCATATGGGTCACTGACACGACATGCATTTGTTCTGTCCAAATCCATTTTTTCCCTGAAAATAGTTGAATAAACACATGACATGTGTTAAAATATTTAACATTTCAGCTTTTCGGCGAACCAATTTTCAGTGCATCCATATAAAATTCATTTTAGTTTCTTTTTGTCTGGAAAGGTCTAAAAATGGCAGGTGGTGCAACCGTCCATCCATATATGTTGATTAAGTCAACTATCAAAGGGTAATTTAGTTATAAAATTCTAAATGAAATAGTTTGGTATGATTTTATGTTTGAAACTTTTAAAATTAAAATCATGTTGCAAATGAAAGGCAACTTTAAAGTGAGCTCAACTCACTAAAAACCTTTGTCTGCAAGTTCTTTCTTACTCAAGTGTCAAGCTGCACAACCAAAAAGCAAAGGACTTTTATTTTGACATGCTTTTACAAAAGAGGGACCACTGTTTTGCATCATAAAGAAGACCCCAAATGACCTTCATAGTGCGATGTCGAGGTCACAGATCTGTAAAAAATTTTATGTTTGAGTCGTGGCTAGAACGGTTAAGTAACCTCAGGAGAACCATGGAAATGTGGAATTATTAATATAACATATATTTATTTGGAAAAATGTAAGTATAAACTCGAGTTTAAGGACGAGACAGATCTCTACGGGTATATAAGTAGATGCCTGTTTAATTTAAAATTAGTATGAAAAGTCAGGGGGCACAACCAGTCAGTCAGATGGAGTTTTAAGAAGGGCGAGTCGGGGGGTGGTCAACCTTTATTTCTTAAAATCTTCATGTACAGTGTTAAAACAGTGAACTGTTTCCTTGCAAAGTTGACTTATAGTGAGAAAACAATGACCTATTTTTTCAAACTTTTAGCTCATTACACACAAATAACGGTTTGTTCTCTCACAAATTCCACTTACTCTGTCAAAATAATCACTTATTTTCTCAAAAATCTGACTTACAACGTCAAATTAGTTATTTTCTCAAACTTTTGGCTTACTATGGTGGAATAATGACTTGTTTTCTAAAATTTGACTTGGTTTCTGTCTTGTTTTTTGGAAATTATTGATAAAAATATATTAATAACTTGTTATTTTGACACAGCATGTCAAAAATTTGTCTAAACAACTCCATATCTTGACATAAGTCATTATTTTGAGATACTGAGCCAAAATATCCCACCCTCCCCCGAGAGGAGGAGAAAAAAAAATATTTTCTCCTCTACCTAGTGACTTTTTTCTGTTTGTTCTCAACAAATAAGAATGCCAAAAAATGAAAGATTGTTATTTATTTCTGCAAAACAAGTACACAGAGCAGTACCTCTTCCTGTAATAGCAAATTCAAATACCATTCAAATTCAAAATATCTCCTGTTCTGCTTATAAACAATAATGCAGTACAAGACTGAACTTTAGAATCTGCATTTTCCACAGAATTTCTTCATTTGCTTCAACGAGTCAAAAATGATTCATATGAAATTACAGCGAGCTCTTTATTTGTGTGACTGCTGAGGGTCATTTTTAGTGTTTTTTTTCAAAATGCAGCAAAGTCGTTAATCATTAAAGTGTGTAGTTAAATCCCTATTTATAGCAAAAATGATGATCTGATCAACAAATAAGGATTAAATGGGGATTTTCTTTCTATGCATTGCATCATTTATAGGTCATTATAAAGCTCCACGGCAATTACCATCCAGTCTGCCTTCAGCTAATGCTCAGCCATTAAGAGGGGAGAGCAGGGGGGGGCTTTGCTTTCCAGGGTTCACTATTCATTTCCATTGTAATTGGTATTGAGTGATCCTCTCAATGCAAAACTGTACCTGCCTGAGCCGATCTGGACAATCTGTCATCTTCTAGCTGCACACTCGGTCTCTAAAAGACCCGAGATCAAACAAGTCACTAGCATCATTACGGCCTGCTTCTTTTATAAGATCATATAAAGAAATGACTCAATCATATAATCATATTTTAAGATGCATACAGACGACGCCACGCCAAGGAAAACGGCCGAAAGCCCAAGCAAATTATTTTTCTTCGAGCAGGGCAGCAGAACAGCTGTTGTTTCTGGAGTAGCGCAACTCAGAAAGCGCTGTCGTTCCTCGCGCCTTGTTGCTTTAGTTCCCCGCGGCCCATTGCAGCACATAGCATTTGTGTCATGCGTCTTGTCTATTATGCTCATGAAGTATCCTTGATTGAAATTGCATTTAATAGCACGCATCTTTATCGCCTTTTCACATGCGATGCAGATTGCGATCACTGCCAAAAATATAAGATTCAATTATCAGTTATGCAGGAGCACAATTTTGGCTCAAATTATCAGTGATTGCGAGAAATTGAGCAATCACCAAAACTCCACTGTCCATTAATTTTAAAAAACAGAACATTAACGGGCCTGTTTGAGATCCTTTCTATGACTTCATAACTGCGTTTTTTTTTCCAGCTCTGTGGGTAACATGCAAAAAGAAAACAGAAGTTTTCTCCATAATTCTGCACGGAAAACAGCCAACAAATTTATCCAGGCTTTAAGAATTGAGTGGTGAGCGCCTTTAGTACTCAGCTATCTGACAAATGTGGGCCTGCGTAATATTCACATACTCTCCGAATACAAAAACAAGGCCTGTCTTCTGGCAACAACACCATGCTGAAAGGACAAGCAGCAGACATGAGCTAAAATAGAGAAAGCCACAGAAACGGAGGTGAACACTTCTGACTTCCAAAAAATGCACTCAGTGTCTTAACATAGACTCATTAGGGAGAAGTTATTAGTCTTAAACTAAACACTGGAACTGTGCCCTCGTACAGGATGCGGTGCGAGGTCATCAGAGTTCATAATGCTTTGGGTGTTGGCTAATGATTTACTGTAAGCAAAAGGAGAACGGCTCTATTCATGCGTTCCTGGACTCTGCGAAGGTTTAACCAGCATCTTCGGCGTCCCACAGGGCTTCGTCCAAGGAACGGTCGGCTTTTGTTTGTCAAAGTCGCGTGGAAACGTGCACAGCTGCACGAGAGCCTGATCGTTTGCAATAAAATTTACACGAAGCACACCCTAATTCATTACAAGTCTTGCAAGAAAAATATTTAGCAGACTGATTAGCCTGTGGTTGTTCTTAAAGGCGAAGTCTGGGGTGCACTGCTCCCCCTACTGGCAGGAGCATAAATAGCTTTATAGTGTTATTTTTCTTTTAATGTTATTCCTGATGTTATTCATGAAGATAATAGATCTGATTATTTCACCAATAGTCAAGCATTTTTCAAGCTGTTAAATATATCACTTAAATTTATATCCAGACGTGAACTCACACGGCAAAATGGATGGATTATAAAACTAGTTTTAGTTTTATAATCAGATTTTTAACGTACAGAACTTTAATGAATAAAGTGGTTTTCTCCAAGGAGGAAATGTTTTGCAGTTTCTTGTATTTTGTTTCTAAGTATAAATTTGAACTACATAACATATACACTTATTTAGGTGCATTCAGTGTGTATTAGTAATTCTTTGGTAACTAATTTTTTATACAACTTTTTGTTATAATAATAAATTGTTGTTGTTGTTATTATTATTATTATTATTATTATTATTAGTAGTAGTAGTAGTAGTAGTAGTAGTATTAATACGTAGTGTTTGATACATATTTAGTGTTCATGAATCAAATACTAATTATTTTGGTGTTCAATTAAATCAGGCAGACTTCATGTCAGACTCTTATTATGATAGCGTTGACAGTTTTGAACACGTGTGATGTTATTGTGTTTGTGTTCTCAGTGGACTTGTTTATTAATTCCATTCATTTCTTAATCCTGACATGCTGTATCTGCTGCTTTGTCTTGGATGAATCCACAAAGCCAGATTTAACTAACTAGCGGTGAATCAAATTTACCAAACAGCCTAATTCAGCGGAATATCCTGCAGACTGCAGTCAGGGTAAAGCCAGTTCTAATGCCCCCAACAGGCCCCTATATGAGGATTATGCTAATACAATTACTTAATCAAAGCATGTGTTGGCACTTATTCATATCATGTTTCAAGTCTAGTTTAGATTCTGCAGATTCCATCAACACACAACACCTACATGCTGCAGCCAGACTGCCAGAGTCCACTGTGAAGACCTGTAGTAAAATATGGTCAGGAATGGCTTGGAGGTTTAAGATTTCAAGGGGAATTCCACCACAATTCATCTAAAGTTTTTCGGAATTAAATGTTTAATATGTAAACAGAGTCCTTCAGAGTGGTTTGGTGGGAAACACTCTGTTCTAGAGAAACTTACAGATTACTTCACCCATGCTGTGAAAGCTTCCTGCATCCAGAAGAGCATGAAAAAGCTAGATGTCAGCCACTCTCAGGAATCTCTGGATGTAAATGAAGGATGTCACCACTTTGAAGATGGCTTGGAAGATCTCTCTGGTTTGTATGTAGCCCATCTGTGAGTGCAGACAAAGGAACGATCTGGGCCGAAGCTCTCGCCAGATTCTCACCTAATACAGAGCGAAGCCACGATGTGCAGCATCCACAGGGCCAAGGGGGAGGAGACGAGAGTGACAGGCATGTCAGCAATGAGGTGCGAGGAGAAGAACCATGAGCATGCTGAGCAATGACTGAGCATTTTGTGCAGGTGTTTGGGAGGAAATCTCCACAGTGTGATTGATTTCATGTCCCGGCCATTCCCCATCTTTCCGGCGTCATGTTTTCTGATCCGCTTCATTGTTTCCAGAGTATGTTGACAGATAAATGGCAGTGATAAACGATGGCTTGGATGGCACCGTGGTCTGATAGAACGTCTAGTCTCGGACAAGAAGGTTCACCGTTGACGTGCTTTTAATCATGTTAGGATAGTACGTAATCTGGATGTTTGGAGCTCTTGGATGTCCAAGGCTCCACAAGATTAATCCAAACTTGTCCATGGTTTGTGCTGGAAGGCCATCTGTGCATGATGTCACAGTTAGAGCTGTACAATATCACCGTTGCTGACCTTTTGAGACCAAACGTGTTGCCACTGACACGTTCATAACGTTATGTAGTGTTGTAGTTCTAGCAAGGTGTGAAAAACAGGGGGTGCTGGGGGGCCCAGAACACTCTAATTAACACTTTGGACCCCCTGAAAGCCAGAATTCTTTGGGGAGGCCCTTAAAGAAGCATTTAGATGATGGAGGGAAGCAGTGCACTGCGATGTTTAACAGACGTTTGTGAAGATATGTTAAAGTTTTTGTAGCTCTGACTGATTGTGGTATCACTATTATATGTGATGGGTTGCAGACAGTGAGTTTACATATACTTAATAATCCGATAACTGCAGAAAATCAGATTTTGTCAGTAATCCGATTAACACGTTTACATGCAACTTAAGTAATCAGATAATGTGAAAACTCCGGGTCTACATGAGTCAGACAGTAATTAGATTTCTGCTTTACAACCAGCCAATAAACTCGCTGAGGAAGACGTGACGTAAACGTCCAGTACAGCGTCTGTTTTCACACATGCACAGACTGAGAAATCCGAAAGAAATCAGAGTAAGAGTTTACATGCACTGAGAAATCTGATTACTGAGCTAAAATCCAGCGTCTTTATCAGATTTCTTAATCGGATTTCTAGGCCTTACTCTGATCTAAGAAATCAGAGTGTGCTGTTTACACGACCATTTGAATAATCAGATAACTGCAGAAATCTGACTATGATCGGATTATTGAGTGCATATAAACGCACTCAATCTATCTATCTATCTATCTATCTATCTATCTGACTATCTATGTATCTATCTATCTGTATAATATCTATCTATCTATCTATCTATCTATCTATCTATCTGTCTGTCTGTCTATTTTCATAATATCTATCTATCTATCTATCTATCTGTCTGTCTGTCTGTCTGTCTGTCTTGCATCCATGCAGCTGCTCAGTGATATATAATCATCCATCATATGGGTAATATTTTACAGTAATAATATAATATTGTAGATTTTCTCCTATAGTGAAATGTGCCTTCTTCACAGTCTGTTAGCATAGCTCCAGTAATCTGACTGAGCTTCACGTCTGCTGAATGAAGTTGCTTGTGTCCCTGCTGCTGTGGAATATGTCGTAAGATTAGGTCTGTCCATCGTCTGTCAGCAGGCTGCTCCAGTGCTCCAATGATGTCCTGAGGTTTAGGACACCTGGTGAGAGATGTGAGGAGGACAACAGTAGCTGTTTGTAACCCACAGTTGGCGACGGTCAGCTGGTGTCTGGCTGTCACTCTGGTGTCTATTAGCGAGGCCTACAGTGGCCAGCTCGCTCTGACGTGGAGCGCTTTCTCACTGCCCTGCTAGAAGTCCACCTCCAGCTCCCCCAACGCTAATGTGCAAGTTGTTCCGTTCATTTACTACATGCTTCACTCGCCCTGGATCTCATTAAGAGAAACATTTGTTGAGAGTTCTCCTCGTCTCTGAGCTGTTGTCGATCCCCTTTTTTGGCCCTTTAAGTGTCCGTATATGTGCGTGTGTCCGAAACATTCTGTTTTTCCTGCAGGGGCTGGTTTCGGAGTCAACACCAGTGCTGCTTTGAGTTTCTCGGTCTTAAAAAAAATGATAAGCTTCTTTAAAATCCATGCAAATGTCTGGCAGACAATCGAATTCTTTTTTGGATGAGAGAGTGGGAACGAGGGGTCTCTCTCTCTCTCTCTCTCTCTCTCTCTCTCTCTCTCTCTCTCTCTCTCTGTCTCTCTCTCTCTCTCTCACTCTGTATCTCTCTCTCACCCTTCCTCCCACCCTCTCCCCTCTCTCTTCTTCCCTTCCTCTCCATCTCTCTCTCTCTCTCTCTCTCTCTCTCTCTCTCTCTGTGTGTGTGTCTCTCTCTCTCTGGCAGTGCTCAGCATTGTTGGCAGGAGTGTCCAGAATAAAAACAGCAACACCAGACGCAGGAGAGAAAAAAGCGCAATGATCCATCGAACTGAAGGCTTTGCCCTTTCTTAATTACGTCGTGTCCAGCATCGTTTTTTTCCTTTTCCCCCCTCCCCCCTTCACTGTCTACCTTTTTTTTTTCTTTTTTCGAGACTTTGTGAAGTGCTAATTAGCTCTCTGAGAATAAAACCAGCTGATTTGGATCGGACCAGTGCATTTCGGAGCGAGATGGCTAACGGGACGGTCGTGGCGCTCCTTCTCAGCTTCCTGCTCCTCACACTGCTGCAGCCTTCCCTGCAGGGAGGTAGGTGTGCGCTTAGCGGGCTCTAGTTTGGGGGACCGGGGACAGGTGCAGCTTTTCTTGGACTCTTTTAATCATTTCATGTGTCATAACTTTGGTCCACTCATAACTTTATGCTCTTTTAAAGAATAAAACAATCGCAAGATTGTAAAATAAACTGACTTTGTAAACTTTTCACTCTATTTACATTAGATTTATGACCTCTCATCACACTGCTGATATGCACTTGGTTGTTTGCTTACATATTTATCGAGTATTTACACTCATAAAGTATGCAAATATATACAGTTTGACTTTAGAGGCAAAAAGTAGCACACTTTGCAGATTTGCAAATCATATTACATTACATATTGCAATCATTTTTAGCTCCTTACACAGTCCACTATGCTGAATGACCTGTAAGTGGACAAATGACACCTCCATTGGGATATGTTTTGCATTTTATTTAATTTTCAGAATGCTCCTGGGGCTTAAACTTTGTGGAACTGACTCACTTATATGCAAATACAGATGTGCTTAGATATGACTAATGGGAGCAATGCATTTTCAAAGTTTATGATAAGTATACTTACAACTTTAAAGGGAAACTCCTCTGATTTTTTAAAATATCTGCATAATTCAGTGTGTGAGATGTAAACAGAGTGATTCAGAGTGGTTTGGTTTGAAATGGTTCAGAAGTCTTTACAGTGGTGATGATAGGAACCAGGGGTCACCATGACTACAACACAAATATAGACATTGTATTTACTATCAAAAACCAGCAATGAACCTACACGTGTCTTCTGAGTTTATATGGAATGTTGATGATGGAAAATAGTGGAGAATCTAAAAAAAGGTTTTAAGTTTAGGGACTAATTTGCTTACAATGTCCTACATGTATCCCTCCACCATGAATGTACTGTAAAAATATGTTAAAGACCAAAACTTTGTATGAAAACTCTAATAAAACAGTGTCTCAGATGTCAGGCAGTGAATTTATAATAATTTCATGTAGTAACTTTCTGTGAGGGAGCTTTTAGAGGTGGACGTCTGGTTCCTATCACCACCACTGTGAACAATTCTGACTCTGTAAGTTTCTCTAGAACAGAGCGTTTCACACCAAACCACTCTGAACGACTCTGTTTACATCTTAACCGTTTAATTATGTAGAAATTTTGAAAATGGGTGGAATTCCCCTTTAAGGCATGCAGCACTGAATATCATGCATTGTGAAATCCTTACTCCTGCTCTCATCCCTTACATCCCTTACATATACAGAACTAATCCTGCGCTATTTTTCTTAGAAGAAGGAAAACACAGACGATTGCTTTCATAAGGTTAATAACTGGAAACATGATGTTAGATGAAGAAAATACAGCCAAAGTTATGTTGCCTTGCAACAGTGCATTATAAACGAAGTCCGACGCAGTTGGAGATGTTTTCTTTGCTTGTTTCTTCTTTTTTATTTGTCTTATATTTGGAATTGACTTGGAAAGGTACCAAGTGTAATGTTTCAAGGCTTTTGCGATTCTAAGTGCTAAAGAGCTGCTGTACTTGTGAAGGTTAGACACAGTTAATGCAGTCAGGAGTGGAAGCCACAGCTGGACTATCATTCCTGTCAGCTGCGGCATGTAGATTACCCATAATCCAGCAGCCTTTTGGACATCACTGTACACAGTGATGTCCAAAAGACACATGAGAAACTGTGCTTAGAATCAAAGATGTTCAACAGTAGAATCATGACTCTCTGTGGGATGTGAGTGTCAGAGTCAAGTCTTGAGTCTCTGAAGTGTGAGTCCAAGATGAGTCTTAAGTCTGTGGGGGGCAAGTCCGAGTCTCAAGTGTCTGAGATTTGAGTCCTAGTTGAGTCTCAAGTCTCTGAGCTTAGATTCCGAGACATGTTTCTAGTCTCTGTGTTTTGAGTCCGAGACAAGTCTCGACTCTCTGAGGTTTGTGTCTGAGAAGTCTTGAAACTCTGGGTGCAAGTCCGAGCCAAATCTCTTGGGTTCGAGCTGAAGTAAATTCTCGAGTTTGTGTCGAGTGTCTGAGATTGAAGTCAAAGTCGAGTCTCAAGTCTCTGGGATTCAAGTCCAAGTTAAGTCTCGAGTCTGAGATTAGAGTCAGAGTCGATTCTTGAATCTCTGAGATTTATCGCCATGTCGAGTCTCGAGTCTCTAAAATTTGGGGCTGAGTTGAGCATCTGAGAATCGTGTCTGAGTCGAGTCTCTGAGATTCGAGTCTGTGTCGAGTCTTTCGTCCCTGAGATTCAAGTCTGAGTTAGGTCTCTGTCATTCGCTTCCCGAATCGAGTCTCTGAGATTTGAGTCAGAGTCGAGTCTCGAGTCTCTGAGATTGGAGTCTGAGTCGAGTGTCTGAGATTCGATTCCAAGCCAAGTCTCTAAGATTTGAGTTTGAGACAAGTCTCTGAGATTCGAGTCCGAGTCAAGTCTGGAGTCTCTGAGATTCAATTCCAAGTTGAATCTCTGAGATTCAAGTCTGAGTCAAGTCTCGAGCCTCTGAGATTGGAGTCTGAGTTGAGCGTCTGAGATTTGATTCCAAGTCTCTGAGATTTAAGTTTGAGTCGAGTCTTTAGTCCCTGAGATTCGAATCTGAGTTGAGTCTGATGACTTTGACATTAGAAAAAGCTTCAGTCTGAAGGTGAGAATTGAAGTACAATACATGTGGTGTTTAAAAAAAGAGGCAAAACAACTTCAAATAGTCAGTTTCTGCCACATATATTAGCTGGGCATTGCAAAAACTAATCCAGCTGAGATTTTATTAAGTTGTGAAAGAGCAGCATCTATAACTCAAACTTCAGCTGGATTGACTGACAACTTCATCTAATAATAATAACTAATTTCACGAGTTGTGAGTTTGAGTCCAAGTCGTAGGTCTGGAGTCTCTTCTCTGATTAGAATCACCCACAGTTTATTCCTCGCAGGACACAGAGGGGTCGAAGACTTTGCTGAGTTTCCCCTCTCGAGCCCCCCTGTAAGTTGTTTTTGTTCTCGGAAGCGAATTGTCCCATTGTTAACCTCAATTGGAAAGCATGCGAGGACTCTTCCCAGCTTCGCAAAACAAAGCCAGAGTTCTTCCTAATGATTTATTTATTTGGTCAAAAAAATAGTTTCTGCTGCACACGTTCACATAGGTGTTTCCAGGCACTTAGTGGAGGAGCGTTCTGCTCTCCAGTGAGTGGATTTATAGCGAGGGAACTGCTGCTCTTGTTGTCGGCGAGGATTTGTATCCCGCGTATGTTTTCCATATAAAGCCATGCGAATCCACATCTTAATTTCTTCAGTCTGCTACGTTCATTTTAATAATTAAGTCGGAGGCCGAGGTATTTCCTGGGATTCCTCTGTCCAAAGCCAGCTCCCACCACGCTCTCTGCTGAGAAGCACATTCGCAGCACGCTGCATGTCTGTAGCACACCTGTTGCATTTGTGTGCCTTTTTGCTAAGCTTGCCAAAAAAAGATTCCTTGGAGCTGTACCACAGGAGAACCACAGTTGGCTCCCTAAAGAACCTTAAAGTGAGAGGTTTTTCTGCAAATAAGTGGACTGTGAAGAAACTTTTAGTAACACTTTACACACTTAAAGATGGCTCTTTAATCTTCTTATTTAGTAAAGCAAAATGGTTTTGTATAGAACCCTGAACATTCAGAGAACTCTTTCCATGATTAAAGAGTACACACTTTAAAAAGATGGTTCTTTAAGGGTTCTTTAGTAAAGTAAATGGTTCTATATAGAGCCATAAACACTCAACGAACCATTTGCATGAATCGTTAAAGGTTCCTTCAGATTACAGACTGCAGAATGCTGTAGATGGTTCTATATTTTGAAAAGATTTCTTTATAGCACCAAACAGGGTTCTGCTATTGCTACAATGACAAGCCTGTAACAATAGCAGCACCCTTTTTGGTGCTATATAGAACCATACTCTAAACATTCTCTATCAATCTGAAGAACCATATCGTAATGCAAAGAACCATTTAATCATGCAAAGGGTTCTTTAAGTGTTCATAGTCCTATATAGAACCATTTTCTTTACTAAAATAACCTTTGAAGAACCATCATCTTTCAGAGTGTACTTTGCATGGTGAAATGGTTCTTCAGATTAATGGAGAATGTGTTTTATGTATAGAACATCTTTGAAAAGGGTTCTATATAGCACCAAAAAGGGTTCTTTTATTAAGACAAGCACGACATTTTACCAACAGCAGAACCACTTTTGATGCTATAAAGAACGCAATTCACTATGCAAAGAACCATTTAGTCATGCAAAGTGTTCTTTGAGTGTTCATGTGTCTATATATGTATTCTTTACTAAAGAACCTTTGAAGAACCACCATTTTTAAAAGGGTACTTGGTGAAATGGTTCTTCTATTAAGACGAGCATGATATTTTACCAATAGCAGAACCCTTTTTGGTGCTATAAAGAATCCATTTCACCATGCAAAGAACCATTTAGTCATGCCAAGGGTTCTTTGAGTGTTTGTGTTTCTATATATATATATATATATATTCTTTATTAAAGAACCCTTGAAGAACCATCTTGTCTAAGAATGTAAGGCTGCACTCATAAGGCTGCATGATACTTACATAAACGCTTCATGACGACTGACATAGAACTTCATAAACATTAATAAACACCAAATCACTGATATCAGACAGAAATCTGTTTGTGATCTTGATATCACAGCCTTTATGACTGAAACAAGCCTTCATAAATGTTTATAAGGAGGGTTTTTGCCAGTATGACCTTAAGTAGATGTCACGTAGTCTTACGAACGATGCCTCACTCTAAAGTGTTTCCAAGCTTTTTAAAGCTCAGAGAACATCAGTATAGGCTTAAAGGTTCTGTAGCAATTAAAAGCTTGCCAAGAACCATATAAAAACCTTCATATTTTAAACTGACAGCTTTGGAATAGCTTTTTACTCTCGTTCTGGACGAATGGGCCCTTTTTCTCCAACAAAACCTGCAGTTGATTGGGATCTTTCGGGCTTTCGCATTTGCACCACAGGGAAAGATACGGACTTGGCACAATCAAATTACATGTTGATGTTCAGAATGAAAAGAAGTGAGTGCGTCCTCTACGGGGAACAGTGTTCTGGGAACACTAATTATTATTTATTTGCCGAGTTTAAAATGGCTCATATCCTACATTTTTTCTTTTGGCATTTGTTAAGTTTTATGTACCAGAAAATGGTGGTCATAATGCATTTTACCTATTTTCCATCCTCTCCTTACCCCTCAGAATTAAACAGGCTGTTTTTACTGCTGTGCTTTTGAGACTGATATATGCAAATGAGCCCTGTTTTTATTGGCTGACATGTAATGCAGAAAGCACTCTCAGCTGAAACACTCTTTATAGCTTCAGCATGAATGGGCGGAGCTCAACTGCTGCAGGCCTAATAGGTATAAATGAGTTTAGCAGCTTAGTTTCCATATATGAACTGTATGTTCTGTACAGTAAACTTTAGCAATGTTTACATACTGCACTAAACTTTTCTCTGAGAAAAAAGCGTAGGAAATTTAGTTTGCCACGATATTTAACACAAGAAGAAAATAAAACGGAAAATGTGGCATGTGTCCAAACATTTGCACTGTATCATCTTCTTCTAATGTGTCAAATTCAGAGATAAATAGAAATTTAGCACTAAAATTTGCCACATTTAAGTGCACACTTGGTGTTTATTTGCTAAAACAGATCCAGCCATGTGCCAAATATAAGTCTATTCCCTGTAAATGATGTATTCACTTATTTGCATTCAACAAAACATGCCATTTGCACTTTTTCACAAGAGACAAGTGCATGTGGAGTGGTCTTCATTTGGGTGGGGTGAAGTTGGCACTAGTTTAAACTTCTGTGCAGATCTTGCTCGAGACCAGGCTCGTAAACAAAGCCTCATGAGGAGCATCTAGCCTAATTTCCTGCACGTTTTCTAACACGGGCTCACCAAAGTTGCATCTGGCCACCTTTGATCCTTCATGAAAGCAGAGACCTCATCCACGTCCATCTCACATACTCAGAAAACCACCCAGCCGTGGTGCTAGAACTGTTTCAGCTCAGGTTTAAGCTTGATAAATGTTCCCATAAGCACATTATTGTCAAATCACCTCTCCGCTGGACGTTTACCAAGACTGAATTTAAAAGTTTAGATCTTGAGAGTGTGTTTGGAGAGCGTGTGCAGGTGGAATGTTCTCCTCGGCTGGTGCAAGTAAGTGGGGAGGGGGGTGGTGGTATGGTGGGAGAGCAGGCTCAGGGGAGTAAATCTGAGAACGGTCACGTTGCCGTTTTTTCGTCAGGTTGAGTGCAGCCTATGTGCGTCGTCAGATTCGCGAGATCTCCATCCTCCTCCCCCACAAACAGCATCTGTCAGACACATAGATCTGGGATGTTATTCTGATAGGAATAAATCTGTGAGGAGACGACAGGCTCAAGTATGTGTGCTGCAGGACGGCGCTTAGGGCTAAAGCAGCTTCTTCCTCAAGTGTTTAAACATTAAAGCACTGCTTGTGATAACTGCTGTTGATAGGGCTGAGCTTTTAACTCACTTTAGTTAGTCATCTTGCTGTACTATTAAATATAATGACTAGGACTGTATTTCAATTACTTGTACTTTACTTTATTTCTACTGTTACACTTAACTTATGTCTATTTTTATTTCTATTTTTATTTTTCTGCATAGTATATGTAAGTGTATGTGAAATTATATGTATCTATCTATCAATTATGACTAATCTCATTCTATGAGGTTGATTGCAATTAATCGCATCATATGTTGAACATCAGTAATCGGATTATCTTGATAAGCTAATTACAATTAATCACATATTTTGTACAGTCAAGATCAATCACATTATTTTGTGTAGTTAACTGCAATTAATTGCATGTTTTGTGTAGTTAATCATGATTAATCACATTTATTTGCTTGAAATGGGCCTAAAAGTAAGATTTTGTTTCATTTAAACAGCAGTGCATTGTGTTACAGCTATATGAGTGGTCAAAATAAGCCTTATTAGAATGTATTTATTACTTTATTTGTTTAATTTAATTGACTTGTTTTAATTATAATTCAACAACATTATTTTCATCATGTGAATAAAGAACTTGGACATGAAAAATCACATGACTTCAGAGTGAACACAGCTTCTAGTTTTCCCATTTTCAACACATCCAATGAGTGTATATTATATATATCATATTTACAGTCAATGAGTTTATGCATCAAATCTATCATATATGCACTCAAATGTTCCAGCTTCTCTTCCAGTGGTTCTAATGTTAAAAGTTCACAAACACATCACATTTTTTAAGTTTTATATTTTATTGTTTTATTTGCCCATTTTTTGTAAACTTTTGCGGATGGCATGAATTCACTCAACCAATCGCTGTTGTCTCTGCTATTGGCATGACGACAGCCAAGATGACAAACTGGCTGCGTCCGAACAATTAAAATTAAAGCTGCTTTCGCCTTTTCAAAATGGAAAGTTGCGCCAATGTCACTGTTTTCCAGTTTGCGAAGAGCAACTGATACCTTTTGTCACTTGCAAACGTTCTGCCCATTTGTTAGCTTTTGTCATGATGACAGTGTATTTTGCATTTTCCTGTAGTTCAGTGTTTAATGGCCTAAACGGCTGCATCACCCTGAGGCCTCACCACACAAGAACGCACGGATAAGCATTCCAGCCCTGTAGGGGGCGATAGTACCTCATTAAAGAAATGCCCCAAGAAAAACAACATAGAATGCTTTGTGACGCTAAAGCAGAGATTTGCTAACAAAGTGTTACAAACACAGTAGACTTTGACTTGCAGGTTGCCAGACCTCTGTGACTGGATAATATACACACATTCAAAGTCTGATTCCTGCCAGAAAATAAAAGCATAAAAGGTGAAAGAAAGTGTACAGTTTGCCGCCGGAATTTGTTTACCTTGCTATGGCTATGTCTCTTTTTTTTGTCTTTTCACTCCATTTTAATTATTTAGTTAGGATTTTTTTTTTAAATCTGACTTTGGTGAATGATGACCAAGCCACATATCTTTAGCATCACTGAGGTATTTTTAATATTTACAATTGAGTTGCCACTTCATTTAAATGAACCAACATTTTATCCACGTGAAAACACTGAGTCTTCACTCTGGAAAGCATTTTCAGTGACCTGTGCTGTTTTCCTGTGGATTGGAGGCCAAAATGCGAGAAAAAATCTACATTTCCAGAAACATCCAGATACGTGTGGACAGGGCCTGAATCTAAAGCCCTTGGAGTCAGTCCTAATCACACTGGGTCACCGTTTGTTTCTCTCCCCTTCTCTCCTGCACACTCCATCACTCAAAAATGTGTCAGAAACATAATTACAGTGCAATCAATCTCAGTGCCGGAGCCGTATTACGTATCAGCGTCTTTCTCACACCTCTGCGTACTGAGTATTAGTCAGTACCGGCGCTCAGCGACGAGGGGCTCAAACCCTCACCCTCGGCCAGAATCGTTAGCCTGTTTTACGACAACAGCCATTAATGACACACGGCTGACGAGGAAAAAAGCCAGGACCAGATTAAAGAAAAGAAAGGCGAGAGAATTAAGAATGCAAGAGGGAACTTCTGGACGCAAAGGGATCGCTCTTTGAACGCCGCCGCTTGGCATCAGCCCTGGGGTCCAGAACTTCAGAGGAACCCTAATCCATTAATTCTCCTCTTCGTTGACGCCAGGTTGGCCGCGGTTGAAGGCGGGTGAAATCACATCCAGATCAAATGGCACACCTCTGCTGCCGTTTGCGGTTCTTCGCAATGGATTGGCCCTGTATAATCTTCAACCTAATTATCTGCTGCCGTGGACGACGTGTGCTGTGGAGCACCTCCCGGGAGCTAATCCTTTGAGGAGCGCTCGCCTGCCAGCGCTGGCTGCACCGCCTGCCTAATAGAATTAATGTGACACCTCTGCTGTGTCTCGTGGTGTGTTGGCTGAAGGCAGCGTTAATGGATTCTAATGTGCCGCTCGCCACGGTGTCTGCGGTCCCAGGCAGACTTTAAGTCTATAGGGTTTATGCAGCCTGTTCAGAGAATGGTGAGGAAAGATCTTAGTCCTTACAGATGTAGTGTGTCTCACAGGTCCCCTATGCTGTCCTCAAGAGCCCCAACCAGTTCACAGTTTTGCAAGAGCCAGGTTAAAGGGAGCCTGGCCACTTCCTTTCCACTCATAGACCCCTGAAGTCATGCCCATATTAGGGAGTCCAGGCCTAAGCTGGTTTACTCTATGGGAAAAATGAACAACGTTTTTAAAAATCGCTGCAGCCCTGTGGTAAAAAAACAGTGCTCCAAACCTTTTTTCTGAAATTATGAGGTCATTACAGAGCTGAAATGAGTGCTGATTGGTTAGCATTACAGCTACTGAGAGCTGATTGGTTACCATTAGTACTACTGAGAGCTGCTTGGTTAGCATTACTGCTACTGAGTGCTGATTGGTTAGCATTACAGCTACTGAGTGCTGACTGGTTAGCATTAGTACTACTGAGAGCTGATTGGTTAGCAGTACTACTGCTGAGCGCTGATTTGTTAGCGTTACTGCTACTGAGTGCTGATTGGTTAGCATTAGTACTACTGAGAGCTGATTGGTTAGCATTAGTACTATTGAGAGCCGATTGGTTAGCGTTACAGCTACTGAGCGCTGATTGGTTAGCATTACTGCTACTGACTGCTGATTGGTTAGCATTAAAGCTACTGTGTGATATTTTGAGTGCTGATTAGTTATCATTACTGCTACTGAGTGCTGATTGTTTAGCATTAGTACTACTGAGAGCTGATTGGTTATCATTACAGCTACAGAGAGCTGATTGGTAAGCATTACAGCTACTGAGTGCTGATTGGTTAGCATTACTGCTACTGAGCGCTGATTGGTTAGCATTACTGCTACTGAGTGCTGACTGGTTAGCATTACTGCTACTGAGTGCTGATCGGTTAGCATTACTACTACTGAGAGCTGATTGGTTACCATTACTGCTACTGAGTGCTGATTGGTTGGTATTAAAAAGTTAACTTGACTTAAATTTTCTAGTTGACCTATTTGCACCATCTTGAATCTCTTTAACACCATAGTTTACACTTTGAGATATAAACATGTTAAAAAGGGTTCCTTGGAGCGATGCCATAGACCAGTGCTGTCCAAAGTGTAGCCAGCATAAAGTATAACTTAATAAATTCTCCTTAGCTTTTAAAAAACATACTTGAAGTGCTTTAGCAACAAAAAAAAACAGAGTAAAAACCTGATTTGGAACCATCCTTCCTTCTAGATTTGTATACTGTTTTGTATTTTTTGGCCTTTGGCCCACTAACACTGCAATTTGGCCAAGCAAGCCTGAAAAGCAACCCTGAAAAGCCACTGCTGGTTCCCCAAAGAACCTTTCAGAATTCTTTTTAAAGACTTTCATCCATTGAAAGGTGCTCGACAATCTGAGTCTTTCCAAAAAAAACCCTTTTACACGCATTTGTTTTCAAGACTGTGTTCACTTAGTTAGCGAAGTGCAGCACAGAGCAGTTCTGCTTAAAGTAGGCCACTGTAAATCACAGCACCGCGACCTGAACTCTCAGCGCCGCGCTCTGCTCGGCTGCTGGACCGCTGGCAGGGCCTGCGCTGGAATGCAGGAATGCTAGTGGAGATAAGAACCTTCATTTAGCCGCATTAATTTATCCCTCTCATTCACAATCAGCAGCTGTTAACAGATTTGACATTTTATCAGTCGTATCTTTGGCATGTTGTTACTGATCGCACTGCCTCTCCAACACCCCCCCCAATACCCCCCTGCCCCCCCACCACCACCCCATCAACACCCCATCCCAACTCATGCTCATACACAAACACAAACAGCAAGCCAACAGAAAACAGCACAGCACTGCTGGAAAATCACTTAGCTAAACATCAAGGCTGCTCTGCGTAATGTACTGTGTTAGCGAGCGCTTGAACAATGTCGGAAGTTTGCTGTCGACATATCTGTGGGTGCTGAGTGTTTTTCAGTACACTTCCCTTCCCTTAAAGCACACTTAACTCAAAAGTGCTAACTTGTTAGTTACTTAGCTTGAAAATGACACATGCTAACTAGCTGTGTCTAGCTCTGCTAACTTTCTTTCATCGTTGCCACATTTACGCTTCTGTTTTGGACGTCTATCAACTAAACTGCATTTCCATGAATGCATTTTGCAGACATTCTTATTCAGAGTGATTTACAGTTTAATCAGGTTACAGAGGGAGGCAAATGTAGCGTTAGGAGTCTTGCCCAAGGACTTTTACTGCCCTGCTAAAAAAGGAGCCATTAGAACCTTTAAGGCACCTTTAAATTCTATTAGGAGACCATCACATTGCTGTTGTCTGAACAAAACCTCATATCTCCAAAATGGTAACTTTACAGCAGAAGGAAAAAACCTACTTCACTTTTAAAGTAAGTCAGTGGAACCAGACTTTTATTCAAGTCATTTTGGGCCATTTCTTTTAGTCCATTCATCATGAAATTTACACATAATGTATAGGTCAACAGGTATTTTCAAATTATGTCAAAAACTGAAAAAAATGACAAAAATAGAGATACGAGGTTTTCTTCCGACAGCAGGGACATACATCTGGAATCAGTCCCAGAGCACCTGTTAAACCAGGAGTCCTTTACACTGTTATATCGAACCATCAGAAAGCACAGAAAACAATTAGTGACTACTAGACACCACCAAAAACCAGTGGTGGACAGTAACGAAGTAAATGTAATTAGTTACTGTACTTAAGTAGTTTTTTCGTGTATCTGTACTTTACTAAAGTATTTCCATTTGAGCTGCTTTTTCCTTTCACTCCACTACATTTCTAAGTCGGATATCTTACTTTTTACTCCACTACATTTTGCGAAATCTGTCGTTCCTTTTGGTTTATGTGTGTATAAAAACGTAACATGTCAAAACGAAAGAAGCGCAAAGCAAGAACACCAATCAGGGCACAGCGCGCACTTTGTTTTGAGCTTGTTTTGACCTGTTGGACATACCGACCCAGTGCAGGCATACAGTTCAACATCAGTGCAGCAGCGTAAAATTTTGGGAGAGTCTATTCAACATAAATGATGGAGCTAACCTAACTTTGTGTAAATAGACCACAATATAGAAACATGTACACATATGCAGTTGTGACTGACGTGTTTCTTTTTTCTGAATTTATACAAACACAATTTCATTTTATAGTAAAGTTGTTTTTGCTAGTTTATGTTTATGAACAGAGACCTACAGATGCAGTTTAGTAAAGGAAACTCATTTGTGAATCTGTGATTCTTGTGAATCTTAAAGCAAGTTTTTATTAAACTTAAACTTGTAACTAAGCTGCAAATAAATCTTAAACTGAAACTTTGCTTGTTTGTGAAAGGTTATTTCAGAGCCACTCAGTTCTACCAAATGGAACTTGTTTGCCTTCAGTGTTTTGTTCTTATGATAATTTTAATAGACATCAGCGTCACTAATTAATGACATTCTATTAAAAGACTGGTTTACCAAGAGTGACACTGGAGTATTTTCACCTAAAATGAGTTAATGAAGCGAGTCTTGTTACAAAAATGATAATAGGACATCAGAGTCATAATTAATCTTTTAGTACTTTCACTTTCAATACTTAAGTACATTTGAAGGCTTTTACTCAAGTGGCAGGAACTTCTACTTTTACTGGAATAATATTTTACCTTGGGTATCTCTACTTTAACTCAAGTACATGGTTTGTGTGCTTCGTCCACCACTGCCAAAAACCAACAAAAATGTTTAGTGGTTTCTATGATTTTTTAGGCAGGTGTGGCATTGCTTGGATGTAATGAAACATCCAAGCAATGAAAAATGTCTAGAAATAGTATAGAAATCGTTTAATTAGCCTTAATATTCTCACAATAACCTTATAATGAGAAATATTAGGTATATTGATAACCTTTAAACACATTAAACACATTTAAAATGTTGTCAAAATCATGATCATGATTTTATTATTTGAATTATGATGCATATAGACAATTAGCATCTCAGTTGTCATGCAACATAATGGGTAGGCATTTAATCGAGGATATATTGGATGGATAGATATGGATTTTGTACTTTTACAGCTAGAGAATGTTTTTTAAACATTAACGTAACAGAGCCCTTTCATCCCTGCCAAATTTCTGACCAGTGAAAAACACCCTGTGTTTAATTTGGTGCACTTCTTCCATTGCAATATCAGACAATAAAAAAGACAAACCAGGTGCTAAATACTGCACATGCAGCATGTGTGTTTACTTTATTGCTTTCACTTCAAAACTGCTTCAAAACTGACAGCAAGTAACTAAACATAATGTAGTCGATATATGTAAAATTTCTCATTATGAGGTTGTTTTAAGAATATTCCAGGATTATTTAACCTATTTCTAAGGCTTGTTTTAAGTAATTAGGCCTTATTAAAAGTTTCTTATTCCACTGGCAGATCTTTTTGCTTGTTTCAATCTCATAATATTATTAATATCTCATAATGAGAAATATTACACATACTGACTACATGTAAGACGTTTTCATGTGCATAATTTTTTGCAGTGTATCTCAGTAAGACGTTAATCTAAAGTACTAAATCCATATGAATAACTGTTAAAGATGTCGGGAATCTGCTGCCAACTCTGGCAGCCATTCATTTGTACCATCTAACCGGGACGACAGCACAGCTATTTGCACTATGACCACAAATTCCAAAGTGAATGGCAACGTGAGGATCGCTTGTAAGATATTTCCACTTCTACGGAGATCCTGCCAAATTTGAAACAAAGAGCCACACTCCAACGAGACTTTGTTCCAGAACGAGGCTGGCCTGCCTTCAGGTTGGCCAGGGAGCCGTTGCGGGCCCCGGTATCTTTTTCCGGACAATACGTGGACATGGTCCCTGGCTGGAATGCGCCTGGTCATGTGGTTTGATTCTCCAATTTCCCAGCTCTACAATGAATCACAGCACGTAAGGGCCAAAAAAACGAACCCTACTAAATCCAATCTCTTATAAAACGTTACATCTGCAAGACATTCCGAGTGGCTTGTCAGTGTTTGTTTTATGATTATCATAAAGCGCCCCCAAATCACCGCGCCCCCTCCAGCGCCTGTTTGCATTGCACTTTATTTTATCTGCAGTGTGTCAGGCCACGTTTTATACAGCCTCATTGTGGACAAATGACAGAGAGGGGCCACTGTTTGTCTACATGTCTTCCTATATATAAGAACAATTCCGGCTTGATTAGAAACACCAGCAACTTACATATCATTCACCTTTAATAGGTCAGATGCAGAACATGTTAAGCAATGTTTCTCATGATCTCCCTGGGAGTTTAAGGGTCCCAAAGCTGCACCGCAGGACCATTTTGGGTTTCATCCATGATTGTTTCCTAACCGGGACAGACATGCGATTGGTGTGCACTGCCTCCAAAATGGTAATTTTACAGGAGAAGGAAAAAAACGTACTTTACTTTTAATGTAAGTAAATGGAACCAGACTTTTTTCCAAGTCATTTTGGGACGTTTCTTTTGGTCCATTCATCATGACATTTGATAAAGAGGCTGAGAAAAAGGCATTATGACTTATGAATGCTTACATCTCTCGCAAATAAATCGTGCCAGAATCTGTCAGAGAAAAAGACTGATGCCAAGTTTCAGTGAAATTTGTGTATATAAAAAAGTGTGTATACATATATATATATATATATATATATATTATATATATATATATATATATATATATATATATATATAAGATAAAGTAAAACCAAGTGGCAAAATAAGACTTTGAAAGTACAGTTTACAGTCACTGACTGACTGACTGACTGAATGATGTCCATTGTTGAAATACACACGAGATAAGCCCCCTGCAACAAACAACCAACATAGACCTGCATGGCTTGTCAGCAGGGCAGCAGATGCACTATACACCATTAAGTTCTGACTTCATACTTTCCCAACTCTAATTTAAGGCTAACAAAAATTAGAAGACAGCACAAAAACACTGAGCTGGAATTTTCCCTCACCTTTCTGGGCCTCATTTAGCTTTTTACTGCTTCAGGTGATGATACAGTGACTGAGCACTAGTACATGATCAGCACATTCACCAGAGTGTAAACTGGCGTAATATTTTAATGTGTTGATTGCTATTTTCAGAATTATTGTTTTGTATACATTTCACATTTCAAGTTAATGTCAGCTAGGAAGCTATAATACTAGTGCTGTAGTATGTATGCTAGCAACTACAGATCTAGTATTCTTATGTAATCTGTTTCACTCAACACTTGATTCTGACTAACTGTAGACATTTGAGTGTTTGTGCATGTAGATCCGTCTTATACGTGTTGTTATGCCAGTAAAAGTCAGTTATTATATGTTGGACCTAGAGCTACATCTGTCTGCATGGATTCATTCAGGTCACAACAGCGTGTCAGAATTATGAAATGGATTATCAAATTAATCCACACAAATCTAATTTCTAGTGAGATTTAAACTGGCTCTGACTGGATGATGACTAATATCATAATAAGCGTCCTGCAAGTTGTGGTAGAAGAAGAAGAAACATTAGCTGTAATAATAATAATAATAATAATAATAATAATAATTACTGTCTATTATTAATATTATTAGAAGTAAGAGTAGGATAGAGAAAGTGGCTCAGGCAGGTTGCCACCCAGTATATAATGTTTTTTTTGTTTGTTTGTTTGTTTGTTTTTAAATATATACAATTGCATACAAAAAGCATACCCCCCAAGTCAAATGACATTTTATTTGTTTTCGTATTGAATGATTTTAATGTATTTTAATGCACAATTAATGTTTCTTTGCCAAATTTAACATAATGAGGGAAAAATATATCAATAGAAAATAAAACCTGACCTGTGTAAAAGTTTATATTATATATTTTTAAAAATGTTATTATTAATAATATATCATAATGTTATATGTGTATGCATAACATTACAATATTATTTCTTTTTCCAAAACAATAAACCCAGCAAAAAATATATATTTCCACTAAAATATTTAGTATTTTTATTAGTATTATTTATTAACTTTTAAAAAATTTTGACTTAGAAAATCAATAAAACATGTTCAGACTTTTGCGTGTGACCATTTATTCTGCATCTAATTGTGACGACAATTGATTCTGCTGTCTTTTTCTGTTCTGAAGATAAACAGTAATACAGTCTTTTCAGCCTTCGCCAATTGTATTATTAACCCTGTTTAACAAAGGCTTTGGCTCTGCACTGCCCCCTAGTGGAGATAGCATTTAGTCCTCCAGATACATAATAAGCATGCAGATGAGTATGTAAATAATACTGTACGCAAAGCAGTTTTACACGTAAACATCCACTAAGAAGTACAACTCTGCCTTCACATGATGGCATAGAGGTTAAACCCGGTGACCGCTGCTGCGCTAGAGAGCTGCGGTTCCTGAGATTTTCTGGGCAGACCGTATTCTGCGGCACATTGTTCATACTGTTTATGAAATTCAAGCCTTTCTCTAATCCTGCTGGATCAGGCCTCGGTGGAGGAGGCTTGACTCTTCTCAGAGAGATAGCTGTGGGAAGAAAATACTCCAAATGTTCCTTTCATCGAGTCTGGCAAGGCGTCCGTGGACACAGGCGAGGCTGCCAGTAAAGTGGGGCCGGCGAGGTCCTGCTGTCCACCTCGCCTTTAAAACAGCACCGTCTGGGTGTCGTGTGTTTGTTTGACTTTGAATTCTTCACATTTGTGCTCTCTCTGTACCACAGATGTGTGAGACAGCACAGCCCGGGCGCCGGGCCGCTGAGGCAGGGAGAGGGAGAAGTGGGAGGGCTTCCTATCACAGAGATTTACTCCTCTCATTCTTTCACTCTCATCTCTCAGACTCTCCTCACCTTTTGTTCTTTTAGAGGGAAATCAAACGTCACAATGTGTCAGAGAGTCGGCTCGCTGACACACGCCTGTTCGTTTGTCTATGAGGCTGCGGCCTTTCGGTCCCAGGCTAAGTACACTCAGCTTCAAAAGTTTGGATTCAACTTGACATATTAATAAATGTTATTCAATAATAATGACGGCCTCATTCACCAAGAAATGTCTACTTAAAACCCACTAACGCAATTTTGACGAAGATTCTGACATTCACCAGTGTTTTCTTCTTAGGTAAGAACAGAATCTACACACACTCAACAGCACAAAGGTGGGAACAGTTCTGCGCTTTAAGAACACATCATGAATCTGACGTAGACTTTTTCTTAGAAACTTTCTCAGGAACACATTTAAGAACAAACTTTGGAAGAAACTTTGGTGAACGAGGCCCAAAGAGTGTAGATCACGTGTGTCAGGCTCCTGTCCTCGCAGGCCAAAACACTGCAGACTTCAGCTCACTACCTCATTAAACACCTCTGATTCAGCTCATCAGTTAAAAGGAGGGTGAATGCTAATCCTCGCAGCACTTTGGCCTGAAAGGTCCCCAGTTTGACAGGCCTGGTGTAGACTTAAATATAAACTAGACACCAAAACATAAAACAGTGCTTTATTTACCATTTTAAGTAAATGTTATTAAACACTAAACTGTAATTTGTAGCAACTTCTTGACTTAAAATACTATGATTAGCTGTTTGACCACCAAGATTTGGTCACCGCTTTTCAAATTTGAGGTATTGTATCTATTGCATATCAATAGGTCTGTCACAATCAATTAAATTTGACCTAATATTTAATTCCCATATAAATAATAGTGATTAACTACGTAATTGTTTATGTTTAGACGCAACTATTAAAGCACTATCTTGCTTTATAGCTGTTGATACTTAGTAGCTTCCAGCTGATGACGGAAGCAGCTCGAGCTCAAATAAACAAACAGTACTCACTGCCGCCCTCTAAAGGTGCTATTTATGCCTATACAGTCATGTGCAAAAGTCAGAGACCACTCTCCATTTATTTAATTTCTATTACAAGTTCTCTATAGGTGGTTCTATATAGAACCTTTACAAAAAGCGTTCTGTATAGTACCATAAGGGTTCTGCTTAATATTGTAACAATACCAGAACCCTCTTTGGTGCCATATAGAGCCATTTCAAACACATGTCCCATCAATCTGAAGAACCATTTCACCATGCAAAAAAATCCTTTAAGCACGTAAATGGTTTGTTGAGTGTTTATGGTTCTACATAGAACCATTTTCCTTACTCAAGAACCCTTGTAGAACCACCTTTTTAAGAGTGGAGGTGAGTAGATTATCTTATATCTAATCTCCTCACAAATATCTCCTGAAACAGTAATAACTTACACTTAATGGCTGTTTTTAATGGAAATTCAATTTGCACTGTACTGTATGCGCAACATTAATTATATATTATTGAAAACAATAATTCCAAACTTTTGAACAGTAGCACAAGTTTCTTCAAGGAAGCTTATGAGATATTAAACCTGAAAATTAAAGCCAAAAATGACTGAATAGGCCACAAATTGAGCTCATTTACTGTGGTTGGTATGTTTGGATGTATCTTAAAGTCCAAATGTTATAAGAGCCGGAGTCCCGTTAGGAGTTTTGTTAATAAAGGTCCGGCTGAATGGCGCTGTGTTTATGTATGTGTTACTATGGTGTTAACTGGCCTGTATTAAACCCCCCCACTATTAGTGTCCAAGGAGAAAGTATAAACATCATACCGAATAAATAATTAATTTGAATGTTCTCATTACCCAAATAATGTGTTCCACATAACGTCTTTACACAACGTGTCAATCACTGGTAATGAGGCGAGCCATTTTGAAGGATGCTGTGAGCCTGCATTCGCTCATGTGCATGCCTTGGACGTCGATCAAGTGGTCTCGTAAAATAGCAGCACCAGTTATTAATTTAATTTGCCAAACAAGTCACCAAAACGGCCCTAATTATTCCCCCCATGTGTCAATCAAATAACAAATGCTCTCAGAACACACGAAAGTGGTTCTAATGTCATATGTTTCTATAGTTAGGACATCACAAAAGCAAGTTCCTTGGTTTTGTTTTCCATTCAGTGCAATTGAAAATAATGATTGCATTGGATCGCACCATAAACAGCTTGATTAAACGTTTTTCCGATATGAACGTTTTCACTGAAACTTGGCGTCAGTCTTTTTCTCTGACAGATTCTGGCCGATTTATTTGCGAGAGATGTAAGCATTCATAAGTCATAATGCCTTTTTCTCAGCCTCTTTATCAAAACATGCCGAACGCAGCGAGTACGTCTCACTCAAAACAAAGGAAGAAGGCAATTTGCAAATGGGGTGAAACTTAAACATGGTCAACCTCACAGACTAAATATATAAGCTACATTTCTGCATAATTAAATGTTCAAAATGCAAACAGAGTCGTTCTGAGTGGTTTGGTGGGAAACGCTCTGTTCTAGAGAACCTTACTGAGTCAGAATTGTTCACAGTGGTGGTGATAGGAACCAGACGTCCACCTCTAAAAGCTCCCCCACAGAAAGTTACTACATGAAGTGGTTATGAATTCACTGCCTGATGTCTGAGACACTGTTTTATGATAGTTTTGAAAAGATTTCGCCTAAAAATCCATTCATGGTGGAGGGATACATAATTTGCAGGGTGTTATGAGGGAAAAATAGTCCCTGAAGAAATCAACATTTGCTATAAAAACTCGTGTAGGTTCACTGGTGGTTTTGGATAGTAAATAAAGTGGCTAAATTTGTGTTGTGGACATGGCGACCCTTTGGTTCCTGCTTTGTCAACCTCTGAATTTTTAGATCAGAGGAATCTTTATTTCCTCAGATTGAGAAGTAAAAGGTTAAATAGGGAGAAGTGACTGAACCAGAGCGTAACTCTCTGGGCTCTGGCTCAGGCCAACAGCGGGATTAGCTTTCATGATTTTTATGATTTTTATCCGACTGCATCAGGGGCCTTCGCTCGCTCCAAAATCCCGACATTCCGTTATGGTTATTAGAAGCGTGTGCCGTCAGAACTCTGATTGGCCCTGACAGGTTTTCCAGTTCGCATGTTTTGCGCGTTGTGCTCTGCGACCATTGAGGTTAGCGAGGGCTTTGCATTGGTCTGTATGGACTCTCCCGCTCCTCTCACACAGAGACAGGAAATCCTCCCTTTGATTGCGAAATGAGGTTGCCATGGCAAACAATCACTCCCTCATCTGTCAGAGGGCTCTTACTCAGGAGGGCAGAGCCTCAGTGCCTGGTGACCGGCCGGCCGAAAGGCTATTGTATTGTACATCTACAGTATGTTATGTCAGGTCTATCTGAGATCCGTATCAGAGCTTTCTCTAATTCATTCCATCGTGGAAAATAAACACTTTCAGCTGCATGACTCACTTTTTTCTGCGATTACAGCTGTGACAACAGCTCTGCCCGATTCACAGTCTTTATACTGGGGCAGTTGGCGTCCACAGCTGGCACAGATAACTGAGAACTGTGAGGGATGCCGATGTCAGGCCTCCTGATCAAGTTTCAGGCAGATTGGTAATGTATCAAAACTGGACTCTAGTCGTGTTTTCTGGTTAACAAGTCAGTCTGTTCCATTTGAGGGCGTCTGTCAGCACGAACAGTGTTGCAAAACAATAACAGCAGCTTCTGTAGCTGTTGTTTTGTTTGCTAACTGGCATCTCCTGGAGAAAAGCATGTGTTTTCATGCAAGTTTGATGTTCAGTTGGATTCAGTATCAAGCAGTGTGGTGCTCAGTTCTTCGGTCACCATAAAATTTATGAAAATCTGTCGTAAATTGTGAGACAGTCTTCTTGTAAACCATTAAAATTTTAAAGTTGCATAGTGTATCCAAGGCTCAACCCTGTAACCCCTTAAAATTCCAGGCTTTTTACATACTAACGCTTATTATTCAGTAACTACAGGAACGTCAGGGACTGGCTGAGCTATTCTTAGATTGTAGAAGTGTGTAATTAATAAAACATTAATAAAACCCATTTAAAGGGTTAATATGTGTCCCACTTTTCAACACCTACAGAACGTTAACATTTGTTTTATAATAATTTAGTAGTAGTGCAGAACAGTCAATATTTGTAGTTGGGCTTATCAAGGTCTTAATCATTGTTGTCAAAAGATTAGTAATCGTTACTATGTAATAACAATGTAATTACACTTGTTTTAAACAGTGTGGCAAAATAAAAGTAATCCACAATACTTTTTTTATTCTGTTAGAGCTCATTTTTAAAACGGCCTCACCTCTCTGTTTTGTGTCTTCATATTAACATATAAAGCATGAGATATGAATATGATGAGTGAGGTTTTAGGTTTACCCAATTTTATCATAAAGTGCTGTATCTAAGCTACAGCCTCCTGACTTTGATAAAATTTAACATTGATAGAAATAAGAAGCCTTAGGTTCAGGGGGTTAACACTTTTTCACAGCATCCATGAAATCCAGTGTCTGCCTGTTTCAGAGCTTCACCAGATGATCTATGATTTTTGTCTTCAATAACATTGATGGGATATATTTTGATGTGTGATTTACAAAGAAAGAAGAAAACTGGATTTTGGTCTTTGTAGGTGAGCGAGCGAGTCAGCATTTGTAAAAGTGATGTCTTCATGAAAAAGTTGTGTTTATTGCATCAGTTGTGCAGAATTGTGGATATGAAGAAAGCTGCAGATGTCCATTTTGTCTTTGTGGGGAGGTGTGAACTGTTTTTCACTCACATTTCACTCATCATTGCTCGCTAGCAGCTCAGCACAGAGTCACAACATTTAGACCTGCTTTATTTGATTAGTAATTCAAAATATGTGAGTTGATTTCCATTCAAAACACTGGAATCACTCTGTTTTTGGTTTTAATCAGTTTTCTGTCATTGGTTTTACTGAACAAAAGCACATAAGCCAGTGAAACTGAGTCAGTTGTGTTGTTTCATTGGAATTAAGTGAGCTATCAGATTTTTTTCAGAAGTGTTTGTTTGGTCAGTGTAATCTTATTCCCCATTGGCTCCTGCATCATCTATTAGCATATTGCTTTACTTGTTTTATTGCCTCTTTTTGTGTTACCTGGACGACCTTCCATTGTGCATCTTTCTCAACTGCCTAGCCATGTTGTTATTAAATACAAGTACCCTGTAAACCACTGCTGAGCATAATTCTACAACAGCTCAGTTACACAGTAATAACTTAATAAAATGATCTGATTAAAACTTAAACCTATTAACTTAATAATCATTTTCTGCTTAATTAGTGGAACATAACCGTATTAACTCTCTGGGGTCAACGAACATGCCAGCGCATCAAATCAGTTGTTTTGTGATGTTTAATATCATTGTGATGATCCAGCGCAGAAATCCGGTTCAATCATTTCCTGAATCTGTAGAGTCGCCCTTTCCATTCCATCTTATCACGAGATCATACGTGACTCACATCCGGAGGGCTGAGATACACGTCATCTGCCTCTCACCGTGTGGAACTGGAGGATTCGTGTGTCCGTCTACATTCTATGTGAAACTGACCAATGGACACTCAGGAAATTACTAAGGTCTGCCTATCACACCGGAAACCCTTCACTCTTCATTCAGTCCACATCGGAGACACATGTGAAATGGCGTGCAGAGAGTTTACAGCTGCTGAAGTTGCTGCAGCAGTTTTGGAAAGTAGTGATGAAGATAACATGCGTTCCACGACTTTTGTGAACCCGAGACTTTCTTAAACCCATTTCAAGCACCAAAACAAGTCGTCCACATAAATAAAGCTGTGTTTTCACAAGCGATATGAAGAAGTTCTCAAAATTGGACTAAATTCTTCAGCTTTAGGGCTGAATTATCTCTTCACACAGTGCTCCAGGTCAAATGGGGCCTCATTATAGAAAAAGCTGAGATTATTTTGAACATTTTGATACATAACATGTCGGTATCACATTAAAAGAAAGTGCCTTTTAAGGTGAATTTAAGAATTATATAGTATATATTACTCAATCAAGTGTTTTAAAAGCTACTTAACTCCGTTGCGGGGAACCATTCCGCACATTTTTAAAAAATGTTTTTAAGTAAATATAACATTTCATTTTTTTAAGTATGCCTGTAAAATGGCCGCTAGGGGGCACTGCAGAGCGAAGATAAGATGACCACAGGTTCTTCTAGGTGAGATGGAGAGGCATACAACGTCAACGATGGCAAACAGTACGATTCCTTTTACGAAGGCAGGCCGATGTTTCTGAAACCCCGTGGTGACCTTGCGAGCCGATGCACTACAAGTCCAAGCATCACGAAACCCGATCGCTTTCCTGGCCTTCCAAGTCTCTCGCTGTGTCCGGGAGAGCTCTCGAAGAGCATCTTCCCTCCGGCTCCGTCGCCGATGAGCTCATCTGTTTTCCGAGGACAAGTCGGCCGCGCTCGTTCAAATAAAGGATCTTTTGCAAAGCCCCCAGTTCCCCCGACGGAAACTGCTCTGCGAAAACACAAAGTCATAAACTCCTTCGAAAAGTCCCGTGCCGCTGTGAAGACACACAGTCCCAGTTGGCACAGGGTTCTGAGCTGACCACTTTTTTCCCCTCTTCTGGACAAAAAGGCAGTCCGGCTTCAGACTAAACATTTCTTTTTGCGCATTTTAATCAGGGTTTTGTTTGCGATATGGGAATTTGTGCACTCTGGATCTGGTGTGTCCTCGCAGAGCCTCTCTCCTTCAGCAAAGCTGAGGCAATTTCTTCACCTCGTTCAGGAAACATGTTCACAGTTTATGTTAAGTTTCCAGCAGGAATGAACACGACCGCAACCTTAAATGAAGCTCTTTTGTTCCATTTCATCATTGCCTCATTTGTTAGAACCGTGCCAGAGCTGAAACTCCCTGTAGCTGTAACCGTAACACCTCACTTAGCGATGGTTCTCCGAGCCAGAGTTCTTCTTCTGCTCTCTTTTTTTGCTTACAAGGAACATGGAGGATCTGACCGGCCCTTAAAAATAACTCCCACACTCCTAAAAAAGATGGTTCTTTAAGGGTTCTTTAGTACAGACAGTGGTTCTATATAGAACCATGAACACTCAAAGAATCATTTGCATGGTGAAATGTTTTTTTTTTTTAGATTAAAAAGGGTTCTATACAGCACCAAAAAGGGTTCTGCTATCGTTACAAGCTTGACATACACTCTTAAAAAAAAGATTTTTTTCAAGGGTTCTTTACAAATGACAGTGATGGTACTTAGAACCATGAACACTCAAAGAACCATTTGCATGCTTCAGATAAATGGAGAATGTGCTATAGATGGTTCTATACAGAACCTTTTTGAAAACGGTTGAATATAGCACCAAAAAGGGTTCTTCTATTGTTCCAAGCTTGACATACACTCTTAAAAAGGTTTCTTTAGTAAAGACAGTGGTTCTATGTAGAACCATGAACACTCAAAGCGCCATTTGTATACTTAACAGGTTCTTAGCGTAGGAAAATCGTTCTTTAGATTGATGGAGAATGTGTTGTAGATGCTTCTATATAGCACCTTTTTCAAAATAGTTCTATACAACACCAAAAAGGGTTCTTCTATTGTTACAAGCTTGACATACACTCTTAAAAAAAGATGGTTCTTCAAGGGTTTTTTACTAAAGACAATGGTTGTATGCCAAATGATGAACACTCAAAAAACATTTGCATGCTTCATATTGATGGAGAATGTATTGTATATGGTTCCATATAGAACCTTTGTGAAAATTTTTCTATATATAGTTCTTTCAACTTCAAAAACGTTCTTCACACTAACGCCTCATTTATATATTATAACTATTTTTTTGAGTAATTATTTATTTAATAATTAATTATTGACTTATTTTCTATTTTTATATTTCTTAACCTCATTTACAGAAACGCCCTAGAGAATTTAACTTTTTCAGGGAACTACAAGTGGTTCTTCGGCAGTGCAGAGCTGCATCAGATCATGCAAAGAACCCTGTTTTGGTGTCTTTCTGGACTCTTTAAAAAGTGCCACATAGGGTTCTCTGAGCAATGCCGAAGAGGAACCACATTTGCTTCACTGAAAACCTTTCTTTTTGAAAAGGGAACTTGTGAATATGCAGAACCTTTTAAAGGTTTTAAGAACCTCACATAATGCAAAGTCTTTGCACTTATTTAAGTGTTCTTTCTTGAAAATGATATGGCGGTTTACAGAAACGATTCCCGAAAAAGTGAAAAAGTGAGTTTTTTTTAGGTAACCAATGGTGGTTCTTCTATGACACAATGCAAAGAACCTTTATCGGCACCAGTATGTTCTCTCCCACATTCTTCACTGTACACAGAGAGCACTAAAATTGCCTGTAACCGATGTATACGCACCGAATTATTCCTAATAAACACTTCAGTGGCCTTGACATATGGCTTAGATTAATTGGCCTCCAAACACATGTAAAACCCATTAAATATAATCTCCATCACCGTAAGACTCACTCTCGCTTTCCATACGGTCCCTCTGATGCAAACCAGGCTCGCCTTCAAAATACAACTTCATAACGGCCGTCTGAGCTCACAAGTCCCTCAGGGAAGCGGCCAGTAGTCTCAGAGCAGCACAGGCCGTTTTCCCGCCCTCTCTTTGTTTAGCTGTGCATTTGCCATATCGCAAACTGACCGTGATTACCTCCCAGCTTCAGCCAAAGGCCCTTACTTTGGAAGAAGTTGCTCAGATACCTTCAGTGTTCTGAGAAGTCGTCCACACGTTCTCTGAAAACACATCTGCGCTGCACAGACACAACACAGCACTCGCTCGGTTGGATGAGATGATTATTTTTGTTGGGCTCTAACTCACAAAATGTTATTGCAACACTATGATAAAAGGCGATGCTACCCACACTCTTCCAAATGAAGGCTCCTAAATGGTTCTAAGCGGTCCTAAATGGCTTGGACATACAGTTCTAGGATAAGTCTTGGATTGGTATAGAACCCTTACTGTATGTGGAGGTTCTTTCACCTGAAAAACAAGTTCTTTGAACCAAAAATGGTTCTGCCAAGCTTGACATACACTCTTAAAAAAAGATGGTTCTTCAAGGGGTCTTTACAAATGACAGTGGTTGTACGTAGAACCATGAACACTCAAAGAGCCATTTGTATGCTTAACAGGTTCTTAGCGTAGGGAAATCGCTTCTTTAGATTGATGGAGAATGTGTTGTAGATACTTCTATATAGCACCTTCTTCAAAATAGTTCTATACAACACCAAAAAGGGTTCTTCTATTGTTACAAGCTTGACATACACTCTTAAAAAAGATGGTTCTTCAAGGGTTTTTTACTAAAGACAATGGTTGTATGCCAAACGATGAACACTCAAAAAACATTTGCATGCTTCATATTGATGGAGAATGTATTGTTTATGGTTCCATATAGAACCTTTTTGAAAATTTTTCTATATAGCACCAAAAGGGGTTCTGCTGTCATTATATCAAGCTTGTAACAATAGAAGAACCCTTTTTGCTGCAGTATAGAACCATTTTTAACACCTTCTCCATCAATCTGAAGAACCATTTAAGTACATAAGTTTGAAACACCTTTTAAACATTTAAAGAACGTCTATATCAAAGTGAGGGTTCTTCCTAGAACCTTAACCTAAATGGCTTGGGCATACAGTTCCAGGATAAGTCTTGAATCGGTATAGAACCCTTACTGTATGTGGAGGTTCTTTCTTTCTTTCTTTCTTTCTTTGTAAAACAAGTTCTTTGCACCTTTAACTGGTACAGAACCATTATGCCAGGGGTTATTTAATCTTTAAAAAGGGTCTACACACCTTTTAATTGGTATAGAACCTTTACTTTATGTGGAGGTTCTTTAACCTTTAAGAAAGGGTTTCACATTTTTGAATTTGGTGTACTTTACATGATGTGGAGGCTCTGTAATCGAACGGTTCTTCCCACCTTTTAACTTGTATACATTACAGTATAAGGTGGTTCTTTAACCTTTCAAAAAGGTTCTTCACGCTCTTTAACTGATGCAGAAACTTTACAAGATGTGCAGGATCTTTAAGCTTCAGCAGGTTCCTCACGCCCTTTAAGTGCTCCAGAGCTTGTACATTGTGTGCAGGTTCTTCAGCCTTTAAAATGGTTCTTCACACTTCACACTAAACTGCCTGGTGCTTTTTAGAGTGGGATTCCACTGTAATAAGTAGAACGGTTCTTTCTCTCTTTCAGGAGTGTATTTGCCTGCGGGGGTGGGAGCTGGAGGAGTTCCAGGTGGAGGTGTGGTTCCAGGTGCTGGACTTTACCCAGGTTTGCCTCAAACCTTCTTAGAACCAGAACCAGGATTCACCTTAGCACAACACACAGAAATCCACTGACCTCTCCAAATCTTTGACTCATGCAGAAGAACATGTGAGCATTCAGACAGACACTAGTGAGGGTCTTTTAACCAGTGGTAATCAGAGGTCAAGGTATTGTATTTAATGGTCAGGGTATGGTAATCCATTGTCAAGGTACTTTTATCAGTGTAATCAGTGTTCAGAGTATTTAAATCAGTGTAATTAGTGGTTGGGGTACTTTAATCAGTGTAATCAAGGGTCAGGGTATTTTAATTAGTTGTAATCAGTGGTCAGGGTATTTTAATCAGTGTAATCAGTAGTCAGGGTATTTTAATTAGTTGTAATTAGTGGTCAGGATCTTCAAATCAGTGATAATCAATAGTCAGGTGGTAATAAGTATTCAGGGTATTTTAATCAGCAATTATCAGTGGTTAGGGTATTTTAATTAGCAATAATCAATAGTCAGGTGGTAGTCAGTGTTCAGCGTATTTTAGTCAGCAGTAATCAATGGTCAGGGTATTTTAATCAGTGGTAATCAGGGGTCAGGGTAGTTTGATCAGTGGTCAGGCTATTTTATTCAATGGTCGGCGAATTTTAACTAGTGTTCAGGGTATTTTAATCAATGGGTAGTATGTTTTAATCAGTGATGATCAATGGTCAGGGTATTTTAATCAGGGGTCAGTGAGGTTTCACTTATGTACTGGGGACAGTGTGCATGAATTAACCCAAATCTAATAGTGTCAGTGAGAGCCTAGTGGCTACTTTTCAGCTGTAGTTCCTGAGGCCTGTTTTATTAAGGCCATCACACACCGGACAAACCACATCAGTGTCCAAAAAGTCTTTTGTTTTTAATGAAGGTGAAAACCAGAACTGACATTTGGCATCGATGCACGATGATACAGCACGTTTCTCAGCATTAGTGTATTAAATTAAGCCCAGAATGTGACCACAAGAAGCCACAGATCGCAGCCAATCATAGATCTCTCAGATAAACAGACAGATCATCATTGGAGAGCAAAACGTTGTATCTCCAGAATGAGTTCACAGGAGAAGGATAAGCACTTTTAACTTGGAATGGAAGTTAATGTAACAAGTGATTATGAGCCACTTCTGTTGGTCCATTCATCATGAAATTTTAACACAATGCAAAAGGTACCTGGAGTTTACAAATTAATCAAAAATATCAAAAATGTATCCCATTATTATTAAAAATCATGCTGAGTTAAGTTTTATTCCACTCACTTTATACGAGTAGAGCTCCTAAACTGAACTGAGTTAATGTTTTTCAGCACTGTCACTGCAACGCACCACACAGCACAGTGTAAATACAGTCAAACTTGTATTATAAAGAGCATCAAACACACAAAAGACAAGCCTCTCATTATGTTGATCCAGCTACGATCCATACTTCACCTGATAAAACCTGATTATGGTTCATAAACCTGCTGACCCTGCTTCTCACCACTGTCAAACACCGCGACAGAAGATATCATCGTTTCACATGGTTCAGTTTATCCATTTGTTGCTTTTCCATCTGGATAAACCATACCCATAATTTTCACGAAGTCGTAAATCCCTGTGAAATACAGCATGAATATTATGAGTGTCCACCACTGTATTCCCGTGCTTGCTCAAGATTTAAAGCTCCCTGGTCCAGCACAGACCCCGTGAAGCCATTATTTCGGCCACCGTTCGACGCAGCACAAACGGATGATCTGAGCTGTGCTTCCACACCAACACCAGGGATGGTTAAAAAGAAAAAAAATGTCGAGTGCTACGCTGCCATGGAGCATAACTCATTTTGTTGCACTGTATTTTAATAGGTGCTGGGGGGGTCCCCTTCAAACCGGCCAAAGCTGCAGGTAGGTTCTTACATTTATAGCGCAACTATTTGACTATTAAGCAATAAAGTGTCCATCATTAAAGCATGCGCGCTGTGTTGCTGGTCTACTACATACACATATCTTGTGTCTACTGGCCATTTTATCAGAAACACCCACCATGTGGGCAGAAGATAAACTGGATGTGAAGGTATAATGTGGGGATAATAAAAAGCCATTCTGGTTCTGTCTCTATGGCTTAGTTAACTCAATTCATTGACCTGTTTTTCATTATTCCTTGTTTTGCCAGTTTTGGAATCACAATTATTGCAAAATATGGTCTGATTCTTTTCTGAAAAAGCCTTTAAACTAGCAAATTGAATGGTTGCAAGCCATAATGCCTCTGAGGAACACATCAGGAACTCTTTCTGTACTTCTAATTAACCATCATGTCACCCAAAATAATTATCGATCCCACTGTATTTGGATAGTCCCCCATAGATTATCTACAGATGTTCAGACTGTTAACAAACTATCTGCTGAGACTCAGTTGATTCTAAACAGTGGTGGGGTCAGGTTGGGTTTAGGTTTTGGTTTGAGATTAAAGTTAGGGTTAGGATTAGAGTTAAAGAAAATTAAAGTGAATTTAGTAGATATTTATTTAAATGTAACTTAGAAGTAAAATAAGTATCTACAAAGCATCTAAAGTGGACCAATTATCTAAAGTGTTAACTAATTATCGCGCATATTTTAATCTGAACACACTTACCTGGTTAATACCTAGAATGTAAAAGAAAATTCAACTGATTCATCAAAATGGTTGATGGTTGGTTTGGTGTGAAATAATTCAAATGTCTTTACAGTGGTGGTGATAGGAACCAGGGGTCACCATGACTACAACACAAATATAGACATTTTATTTACTATCCAAAACCACCAGTGAACCTACACGAGTCTTCTGAGTTTATATGGAATGATGATGATGGAAAATAGTGGTGAGCACCGTTTAAAAAGTATGTTTCAGGCTAAAAGTTTAATGTAATAACTTTCTGTGAGGGAGCTGTTAGAGGTAGACGTCTGGTTCCTATCACCACCATTGTGAATAATTCTGACTCTGTAAGTTTCTCTAGAACAGAGCGTTTCACACCAAACCACTCTGACTCTGTTTATATCTTAACCACTTAATTGTGCAGGACTTTTAGGGACTGTAAAAGAAAGATGTGTTCCTATTGCTGCTGTAATCAGGACAGCAGGGTATAATCACAGATGCCACCTTGGAGCTCTTCCCCAGTCCTGACCCAGTTGCTTCTAGAGGCGTACAGGCTGTTATATTTGGCCTGCCTTGCACTTTTTAATCTCTCATCTCTAATCTCCCACCGACTGTGGAAAATTCATTGCATACTTGGACTCTTCCTCGCTCACTGTCACACATGGTAAACTCAGAAAGCAGCAGCAATAACTCCGCTGCAGCAGGCAGCACTGCTACTGCTCTGCTAAGGGACTGTAACAGCACTTGAGACATTTAAAGGTATTACTGCTACCTCACGGTTCCTCCCAGTCATATGAAGTCCAGCTGGATTTCAGCTAGTATAGTAAAACAGGGTGGTAATACATGAGAAAGGTGTGTTGCATGATATCAAAAAAGTTTCAGATATGAATCTGAATAGCTGTGGACAACAAAAGTCATAATGATAGTAAGAAAACTAACATGCTTCAATCAACAGGAGGATATGGAGCTGGTGTTGGAGGCCTGGGCGCTGGTGGACTTGGTGCTGGACTGGGGGCAGGAGGTCTAGGAGCTGGTAAGTGTTCTTTGTCTCTCTTGTAGAAATGGCTTAGGCTGTATGTCCAGAAGTCCAAAGAGGGAGTTTGTCCCCCTTTGCTGCAGTAACAGCCTCTACTCTTCTCGGAAGGCTTTACACTAGATGTTGGAACATTGCTGTGAGGATTTGATTGAGCATTAGTGAGGTCAGGTACTGATGTTGGATGGTCAGTTCTGGATCACTCCAACTCATCCCAAAGGTATTGGATGGAGTTCCATCACTCCAGGACACAGTTCCACTGCTCCACAGCTCAATGCTGGGGGGGCTTTATATCCCTCTAGCCCACGCTTGGCTTTGGGCATGGAGACCTTAGACTGCTCCAGAGTGCCCCATTCTATTGGCCAGTGATTTTCTATGGAGGTTATACAAGTTGTGTCAGCAACCTGGTCAAAATAGCCATTAAGTGCAAATTATTTATTTCATTATATTTAACAAGAAGTCACACAGAAACCTCAACAACTCCTGCAGACACACCTCCAAAGTCTTAGAAGCTGGTTCTGATTATCTGGTTATCTGAAGTAATCAAACACATTCAGTGATGTTGAGGTCTGGACTCTGGGGTGGTCAGTCCATTGTTCAGCTTCTTTGTTTGATGTGTCCGTCTCCTTTTCTCAGTGAGGTTCTTCTTGACAGCTACACATCCTTTCAGACCTATAGTGCTGAGTCCTCTTCTCACAGTGGAAGGATGGACAGAAACACCTGTGGATGTTTTCAGATCTGAAGCATCTTGATTTTCTCCTCTCTCTCAAAGATGAAAGCTTTAAGTGCTGTTTTTCTGATGGGGGCAGTTTTGGGGTCTACCACGTCTTCCAGGTGGTTGTTAGGAGCCCCAATTCCTTCAGCCAGTGGATCATTTTATATCTAATCTGCTCAGGAATATTTCCCGAATTACTTGTATTTAATGGCTGCTTTGACAGGAAATTAAATCAATGAAGGGTGGTCTATGACTTACTTTATATCAAAAACCATATTGAACTTAAATCTTTTTGAAGCGTTATTTTTCAAAATGATGCATATTAAGCTGAACAGAGCTAAAGCATCTTTCTAATGTTTGTTTGTTTCTTTCCAACCACAGGAGCAGGTGTGAAGCCTCCAAAACCAGGTGAGCAACCCAAAAAACACATTTTTTTGCATTATTTATGTGCTTTTGACAAGAAAGATCTAAAAAACATATTGAAGGTCAAGGAGAAACTGCTGTAAACTTCAGTTCCTGCTATGAATTAAACATGAATCCAAAGCCTCTGTCAATAGCACAGTACTGAGGAAGATTATGTTATGATTATTGCATGTAGATTATAAAAATGTGAAGTTTGGCTGTGCTGCCCAAACAGCTCAGTTTAATGCACTCGTGTGGGCCGTCACCTCTCGCTCGTACTCTTTCCGTCCTCTTTGACCTGTGTGGGTGTGATACGTGTTCAGTCAATGAGAAAAAGGAGAGCCAATTACATTCACGCCGGCAGCTTCATGCGTGTGATAACTGGCCAAGTGTAAATTTATGTCAACGCTACTCAAACAATGGGGCACCCGTGCTGATTACGTTGTTGGCTTAAGCTGTACAATAAGTGGAAATTTCAGCTCGTAGGTGAGCGGCCGGAACCCCGCTCCGATACCGCAGTGTAAATATTTTCACCCCCTGCTCGATTCATACAGTGTTAGTACATTAGCAGCTTTTGGCCATTATTGAGTTTCCTAAAACTGTGCCGATTTCATCTGGGCCCCAGCGATGTGTTTGGAGAGATAAGGAATTAGGCGAATGCAGCCAGACTCGATAAGCTTTGGACCAGCTTACTGGCTGCTCTGAGTTGCTTTGAAAGAGGCATTACGAGTCTAAGACCTCCTCAATAACAGATTTGCAGTGGAAGTTGTCTTTGGCTGTAGTTGCTGGAGTTGAAGTTGGAGAGATTTGCTCAACCTCTCACTTCTCTGTCCTCACAGAATAAATGAGTTAATGACTGTGATGGGAGGCAGCCACAGTTTAGGCCTAAGACCTCCCATTCAGTTTGCTTTACCCAGTGCCAATTCTAGGACTGTAGAAACGGGGCAACCACGACAATTTTAGGGAATCCAGAGTCAAAAAAATCTACAAATATGTGTAATCATTAAAAAATGACCCCCCAAAAAACAAAATACCAACCAAGTCAACATTTTAAACAGTGTTGCTATTGTGTTTAAATGCTGTGTGTTTATTGTGTCAGTTATGCAGGACTGTTTGATATAAAGCTGCAATTTTTATCTGTTTTATCTTGGAACGGCTGTCCTTGTGGAGAGGTGTGAATTATTTTTCACAGCAGGGGGTTCTCACCCCTTCCCTTTCACCCCACATTGCTTGCTAGCAGCTCAACATTTCACACAGAGAGACGACAGAGTCATAGTTCATCTGATGACAGAGTTACAGGGAGGAAATATATACTTTGATTATATCACTAAAAAATATGGGAGTTGATTTCCATTCCATGGGCAACATGGCCACTAGGGGGCCCTGTAGAAAAAATGCAATAGCAAAATATTTGTCAAATGCATTTATATTGACAGAGCAGATAATAATCAGCTACACTCTCAGAAAAACAGGTACTGAAGTGTCACTGGATCAGTGCCCCTCTTGTCATTGGGGTGGAACCCTCAGTACCTTTAGTCAGGGAACATAACTGTACCATAATCCACTGACATGATATTTTTGAAATTGTCCTGACTCCACACACCCCGTCTCATCTCCAGGACTTTTATTTTATTGTTCTGTTTTAAAACATTAGTTTATGAAAAGGTCCAAATATGAACTTTTCACCTGGAAAAACTTTTTTAAGGTTCACAATTGGACCTTAAAACCACTGTTGTACCTTTGAGGGAACATTTACATTGTTTGTACCTTGACGAATAAAAATGTACCTGCACAGAACCTTTTTCTGACATTGTAGGATCTTTAGCAGGCAAGCTAGTTTACTCACATTTTCAGGTTATAGATAATATCACAGATTTATTTTAGGTTATAAATAAGCTATTAAGTTGTATTTGATTTGTGGGTGTAGCTGGTCTACCAGCATGACTAGCTAACCAATCGAACTCACGTGAAACCGTACTGTGTGCTAGTCCAACAGCTTAGCTGCTCCACCAGATTGATAAATTGACCAGCATATTTTCATGTAGTTCATTTGGATGTCAAGTTAGGCATGTCAGCCACTTGGACCATCAAAACCCAGCTTAGGCAATCTGAAAGCAGCTTCTCGCAAAAGCTGGTCTAAACTGGATTTTCCAATCATATTCATTTTCCTGATAAGCCAGGAAGTAGCACTCAAAAGAGAGGTTAACTAGCAAAATGAGCTAGCTAACACAGATATCTGAGCCGTAATGCTTTGTGAGAAACATTGGAAACTTAAAGGAAGACAACATGGCTTTATAATGCTGTTGTTCCAAAATACAGAGCAGATTCTCCTGACCTGCAGTTAAACTGTTCATAAAAAAAATCATCAAATCTATCATAAAAGAACACAGTGGCTAATCTCAGCTCAGGGAAACTGATGTAGCACCACAGAAGCTGTCTCCTAAAAATATCTGCTGATCAGATAGTGCTAAAATATCCACTTTAATGTACATTTTAACAGGTCCTGGACAGATTATGGGTTCTACAGTTTTAATATAACTGGAAAAATGTGTTGGGGAATGGATTGCGGCCAGTGAAAACTTGCTGGCCGGATCTGGCTGACAGGACGCTAATTGATGACCCCGGCTCTATACCATGCTTAACAGCAGAAGGAAATGTAGTAGGTTGAAGTCATGACTGGATGAGAAGTGCAAATCTCTGCACTCTTTCCTCATTTACCTGTTTTCTATCTTTGCTTTCAAGCGTGTAATATATGGTAGTTTATGTCAGTTGACGCAGACTAATTGAGTCAATTAAAATGTAAAATCGCTCCAGATTTACGAGGTAATAAATCAAGCTGCTCTGTGTTTTGAAATAAACTCACTGCGACCTCTGGATGTCGTCCACCAAAGGGCGTCATAAACCTCGACTCAGAAACTAATTTTTTTATGCCGATGCTGCCTTCTCGTCAAGATTAACAGCCTCTGTCGGTCCAGCAGCAGAGGGGTTCTCCAAATTGTTGTTCTCCAAAGCATATGAACCCACATGCCTTGGAGCACCACTGAGGAGCACTTAACCACTGTGGCACTCAGCTGCTATTCAAATGTGCAAATAAAACATAAAAGCTATATCTACAATTTCTGAATATGTAAGCCAGGGCCCAAAAGTGGGGCCTCCAGACCAAAGTTGGCCCACAAGGATGTTTGATTTAGCCCACCTGTTGCTCAACTCCACACCCTCCAATAAGAGAACACATATTTTTACACAACTTATTGTTTTATAGCTTTTTATTTCTCTTCCAATTTTATATTTTTAAGTTTTTTGGTTTAAAAGATTTTGTGTAAAGTTACAAGTAACAACATATATGCAGCTAGCAGGAACATGCAATAGAGTGTAACAGGTGGTGTTACATGGAAGAATGTTTCAATAACGTTTTTACAGTATAAAGGTAAGGTGAAAACGTAAAGCTAATGAGTAACTAACTAGCTATTTTGTCCTTTTGGCTCTCTGTGCACCTTTGGGTCCCCCAGACTGAAGTGTTTGTGCAGTCCTGATTTAAGCTTTAGCTGAAAGAAGGTTGCAGTGACCGAAGGTTTGGGCAAAGTCCATGTTTTGTTTCTAGCTCAAAATACGTCAACACACTCTACAGAGAACACAGTTCTGTACACACATTTTAATGCACAGTTACTGGTTATTTACTAAATTTAAGATACTGTAAAAAAGTTATGGCGCGTTTTAAATATTCAGTTGTTTTTCCAATATGTTAAACTCTAAATAGAAATAAATAGAAATTGCCATATTTAAAAACATGTCATATTTAACTGTGCTTATTTCCAGTTAGAAAATCAACAAAGTATGTTATATGAGTGGGTGTGTTCTAAACTTTGCATTCAACTGTATGTAAACAGTTCATACATAGAGATGTGTTTGTATAGCGCCTTTCTTAAACACAAGACTGCTTTACAAAACAATACCAGGCAAACAAAATGGAACAACAATAAGCAAGACGTTACAATGAAATACAGGGTGATTCAAAAAGATTCATCTGATTACAAAATGATTTATTTCACTTCTAAATCATTACAGAACGATGCAGTGAACTGTAAATGGTTTAAATGAGCATAACGTTTACAAGTGCTCAATATGAACCTCCTCCAGCTGTACAGACAACATCAACGCCATAGTCAAATTCATCCCAGGCTCGATTCACCATGTCGGGTGTCGCTGCACTCACGGCTCTTTCAGTGAGATTTCGGAGATCATCCAGTGTTGTGGAACCAACGACAAACACTCTGAGCTGTTGGAGGTTCACTGCCCACGAAAATCATGCTGCACAGTTATGACGGATTCACTCTTATTGAAGTGGAGAACGCAGAACACTTTCCGCTCAGGGGTCTCATCTCCTCGCAGACTGAAGGGAACCATCTTCCACTGACAGTCAGAAACTCTATGACCCTCTCTTTCAATTGGATTGTGATTGGTTCCTCGGTGCCTCACGGTTGTACAAATATGCCGCTTTGAAATCAGATCAATCTTTTTGAATCACCCTGTATAATAAAACTGACAGAGGACAGATAACAGCGCATACAGTAAATGAAGCCTCATGCATCTTTTATACAGTGATAGAAAACACAAGTGAAAGCTTTGATTCTACATGCTGATATGTTCCGTGTGGCCAATGTGGACAAGCACGTGCCATAATTCCTTCGACGGGAGATTCAAATGAGTTTAAGAGGCCAAATTCTCAGAATGGATCACCAGCAAGATGCTCAGTTGAAGGGTTAAGATACCCAATTGGACTTTAAGGACATTTGCTGTACCTTTGAGGGAACATTTAAGTTTTCCCTTGGACATCGTCACCGTCAGAACAACACTTTGCAACTCCAAAATGGTAAAAAAGGAAAAGGAAAGACTTCTTTATAAGTAATTTTAATTAAATTTCATTTTGAATTATTTCTGTTAGGCTATTCACTAACAAATGTTAACACAATGTAAAGAGCAGCTGGTGTGCACAAAAAATTAATTAAGTGAAAAAACAAAAACAGCAACAAAAGTGGAGAGGTTTTGTCCAGACAGTGATGATATGTAGCGCTGAACTTTGATTTGAACCAAAGCCTGTGCTGCAGCCTACTCAGACTTGGCTCCTACCTGACTTCAGAAAGATAACAGATGGTAAATCAAAGCGATCTGACACATGACGTCATGGCTTGGCTCGTTCCTGACCCCATAAAACTTCAGCTAATTGCTAATCACATCCCGAAAAACCACAGTGAAAGCCCAGGAAGGCAACACCTCAAAGTCACCAGGTGGTGTCAGTGCCTGAAGCGAAGGTAGACCCTGCTTTGCTTTCCGTCCACCAAAGCTGTAGAAGAAAGCCCGACATGCAAATGTTTGGCGCCTCACACAATCGCTTGTCACGCGCAGTTAGCGAAGATGCTGTAAAGTACTACAGTACAGAGTGCAAGCTTTCTACGTTCGCTGACGAATCGTCGCAAAAATGTGATGATGCAGCTCAGGAGGCTAAGCAGGCAGCTGATAATTTGTGGCGAGAGACGATCCAAGCTGAATTTCGCAGGATTAGCTGCTCATTAATAACGGACTCTGTCATTCCATCGCTTCTGGAGGAGTTCCGAAACAGCTGTGCTTCGTTTATTTGCTGCGTCAAACTATTTTTCTTTGACAAGAGCGTCTAGCTGGCAACACACTCACAGCCTTCATGTTTGTCCCCTTTAACTGATTCTAATTAAGTCTCCAGAGTAGTTGGTGAGATTTATGTCCATGTTGGTCAGTAAAATGGATCAACGTGTTGAACTGAAGCTTTCTGTGAGCTACGGTGTTTCCTATCACTGTATAAAAGAAGCTGCTGCCTTTATTTTTGGATGCACTGTGATGCTTTCTGAGACACATCCAGAATATCGCTATGGAAACGCTTCTTGTTGATCTGTTTCATCTGAGTAACAATAAAAGGCCACTGTAGTGTAAATTCTATTCATATTTATGTGTTCGTATATACATATATAGATATATATATATATATGCAGTGGTGTGAAAAAGTGATTGCCCCTCCCATTAAAACATAAAATTAACTGTGGTTTATCACTTCTTTGGAAAGCTGAGTTCAATTTCCCTAGCCACACCACGGCCTGATTACTGCCACACCTGTTCTCAATCAAGAAATCACTTAAATAGGACCTGCCTGACAAAGTGAAGTAGACCAAAAGATCCTCAAAAGCTAGACATCATGCTGCGATCCAAAGAAATTCAGGGACAAATGAGAAACAAAGTAATTGAGATCTATCAGTCTGGAAAAGGTTAGAAAGCCATTTCTAAAGCTTTGGGACTCCAGCGAACCACAGTGAGAGTCATTATCCACAAATGGCGAAAACATGGAACAGTGGTGAACGTTCCCAGGAGTGGACAGCCGACCAAAATTACCCCAAGAGCGCAGCGATGACTCATCCAAGAGGTCACAAAAGACCCCACAACAACATCCAAAGAACTACAGGCCTCACTTGCTTCAGTTAAGGTCAGTGTTCATGACTCCACCATAAGAAAGAGACCGGGCAAAAATGGAGTTCCAAGACGAAACCACGGCTGAGCAAAAAGAACATAAAGGCTCATCTCAGCATCTCAGTTTTGCCAGAAAACATCTTGATGATCTCCAAGACTTTTAGGAGAATGCTCTGTGGACTGATGAGACAAAAGTTGAACTTTTTGGAAGGTGTATGTCCCATTACATCTGGCGTAGAAGTAACACAGCATTTCAGAAAAGAAACATTATACCAACAGTAAAATATGGTGGTGGTAGTGTGATGGTCTGGGGCTGTTTTGCTGCTTCAGGACCTGGAAGACTTGCTGTGGTAAATGGAACCATGAATTCTGCTGTCTACCAAAAAATCCTGAAGGAGAGTGTCTGGCCATCTGTTTGTGACCTCAAGCTGAAGCGCACTTCGGTTCCGCAGCAGGACAATGATCCAGAACACACCAGCAAGTCCACCTCTGAATGGCTTAAGAAAAACAAAATTAAGACTTTGGAGCGGCCTAGTCAAAGTCCTGACCTGAATCCGATTGAGATGCTGTGGCATGAACTTAAAAAGGCAGTTCATGCTCAGAAGCCCTCCAATGTGGCTGAATTACAACAATTCTGCAAAGATGATTCGGCCAAAATTCCTCCACAGCGCTGTAAAAGACTCATTGCCAGTTATCGCAAATGCTTGATTGCAGTTGTTGCTGCTAAGGGTGGCCCAACCAATTATTATGTTTAGGGGGCAATCACTTTTTCACACAGGGCCCTGTAGATTTGGATTTCTTTTTCCCTTAATAATAAAGACCTTCATTTATAAACTTGTGTTAACTTTGTCTAATGTTTAAATTTGTTTGGTGATCTGAAACATTTAAGTGTGACAAACATGCAAAAGAATAAGAAATCAGGTAGGGGCAAACACTTTTTCACACCACTGTACATATATATATTTATAGCTTAATTGTAGTTTGAAACAAAATACATATCCATGCATTTTGTATCTTTGTTAGATCACATTATTTACATATCAAAATAAATGCAATGATGGCATTTAGGCTTTCAGACAGCAGAAGCGTGGATTAAACAGCAGAATTTTACATTGATCTTAACACCATTTAATGAGGAATTCATTCTGTAAGGGAGCTTTTAGAGGTGGACATCTGGTTCCTATCACCACCACTGTTAACAATTCTGACTCAGTAAGTTTCTCTAGAACAGAGAAATTTTACACCAAACCACTCTGAACGACTCTGTTTACATCTTAACCATTAAATTATACAGAAATTTTGAAACGCTGTTGTAATTTCCCTTTAAATCTAATATGGTTTCTCAACCATATTTAGTCTTTATCATATTTTACGATGGAGAACAATAGTAACTTCACAGATCAAACAAAGTTAAAGAGTAAAAAAAGTGCCCATTGCCTTCAGAACTTCGCTGGTTCTACCTGAGAAGGTTGAGTGAATCATAGAGAGAGAGAGAGAGAGAGAGAGAGAGAGATGGAGAGATTGAGATAGGATGTGGGGAGTAGGCCAGGCAGATGAGTTGGGAGGCAGCTCAGTGTCTCCTGGAGCACATGTGCTTCTCATTAGACCTGTCCTCGAATTGCTTGCTGCTGGCCTCTGATTGTGAGTAATGGCTCCTCCTGAGCCCGAGTCCACAGTGACAAGGCCCAAGCCCACCCCCTTCCCCCCCTCCACCACACAAAAACCAACACCCACCTCCCACTCATCCCCTGGCACGGCCCTTGGTCTAGAGGGATTGAAACAGCGACCTTGAGATGGTAACCGGAGCCTGTGGAAGAAAGTTCTCACTTTGTATCAATATGCTCAAAGGCGCATAAGCCATTCCCACGCCGCTACGCCGGCCTCGTTCACTTTCACTGCCACGTCCGCTTGGGTGTGCATTCGGAACCTCTAGAGCCGCTAATGTAAGCCTTTTTTTTACGCTAGTCATCAGGGGTAACATCAGGGGTAAAAAGGTCCGGTTCCTGCCAACCACGTTGGACAGACGGCACTCTTCATATCCATTTTGGCTGGAGACGAAAGTGTAGACTCACAATTCATTTGGAAACTTCGGTCCCAATATATTTCAACAGTTTGTATTCCTTGCCATGTGCTACAATATGGTCATCATCAAAACATGGTCCTACTTTTAGAGTGTGATTCATTAGAGTTTTTCGCAATAGCTCAGCTGAACGAAAACCTTCAGAAACCTAAAGTGTTTTGACAGCTCAGGCTAATCTTATGGGAATGCTCCAGCTCTATTTAGGTCATAAAAGACATTAGACCAAGCTAACGTCTGAATAACAGATGTTCAAAATGCACATATATACCAAACAAAAGGCAATTTCCAGTGCTTTCCAGAGCATGGCTTTCATTTAAATCAGCTCTAGATGTACTGTGTATGCACAGACTTTGGAACAGCATCAGCAATGTAACAGATACTATTCCTTATCTTTCGTATTCTCTCATCAGGCGTCATACTGCTTCTCAAAAATTGGTGCATCGTGTTGGATGGATTAGATTTCATCAAACCCTATCAATCAGATCTGCTTGGAACACCTGTTTACCATCATAGTATTTTTTCTCCACCCCCTTAAACAATAGATTTCTCTATCAGTGCCCTTTGTTTAACCACTTAAATGGCCACATGGCCAAACTTTTATGACACACCATTAAAAGAGGTGGGTAGAGCTGGCAAACGTGGTTACTTTAAAACAACAATTAGTATTCAAAATAATCATAGCAGGTAAAAAGCTTACAGGTTGGGGGGTGGGGGTATCATGGCCTGCCGGAGAGGGGCGGAGCTTGGGTGTTTATGGAAGCAGAAGGGCAACAAATAAGCTGCAGGTGCCTCACAGAGAAACATATTAGTGAAGCAATAACACCTCTGTTACAGACTAATGCATAAAGTCCATTTTTTTTCCATTAAAATTGTCTATTTTGGCTGACTTGTAGATGCTTTGTAGCACAATTAGCTATTAATATAAAATACAGATAAACAGTAGCCAAAAAGAAGCCAAGCTGCTTGGATAAAGGCTGTTCTGGTCGTTTTTTATGCCAGTGGTGCAGAATTGAACAGCTAAATGTAGGTGGGTGCAGACAAAGACCACAGCCCAAAGGTGCGAGCAGGAATGATATGATTGACCACCTAGAAATAACCAATATAAAGTACAAAAAAGGAATCCACACATTCCTCAACTTTGGTCTTTATGTTACATTCAAACTGCAACACTTGAGCCTTCTTACTAAAAAGCCACATATAGTGGTGCTGGCACAGAGTAAGACACAGGAGAGGCCTTGATTTGGCTGTGAGCAGAGCTCTTTTATCAACACCAAGCAGAAAGGCACATACAAAATGCTGAACTCATTGAGGAGGTTTCCATCAGCCACAGGCACTGGCATAGGCCACGGTGACCAACCCCCAACACCCAGAAAGGCACTTTATTTCTAGGTGATCAATCATATCATTCCTTCCTACTTTGGGCTGTGGTCCTTGTCTGCACCCACCCACGTTTAGCCTTTAAAATCTGCACAACTGGCATAATTCCACACATAATAACACAATAAACACATACCACATACCTTTAACTGACAAACAACAACATAAACAATATTAATGTTTCTTTTTACAAGGAGTGATCACCTACCATGAGCCTCTTTGCATGGTCTTCTGCATGGTCACATCTCCCAAGCCTCTCACAGCCGTGCATAGCTAGTAGTGGGATATTACAGTGTATACATGGTTAGAAATAGGACGGTTTATTTTCAGTATCTGCCACCCCAAAAACTTTAGATATCATTTTTAAGGGAGCTCAAGTCTCTTTCAGAGGAGTTAAGCTCCTCCTTGCTCCGTGTAACCTGAACCATCTCTTATGAGGTGAGGGGTCTCTCCCGCCACACAACAATCATCCAGATATTGAAGTGGTTCTGTTTTATGGTATAATAAATGCTTAACTTAGGCCACACCCACCCTGCTACTTCACTGTATGCACGTGACTGGCTGTGTTTGATTGGAGACACTAAATATACTCAAAACGATATCTTAACAAGTGAAAACTTGTGGTTAATAAATCTAATATTCCTCATTGGGAGATTGTTATAAAAACATTATACGATTATATAAGCTGTTTCTTTACATTTTTACTTGTTTTAATTAATTTGATCTAGAAAATGATCTGCCACTGGAACAAAACACTCATTTATCATAAGAAAAATTAAATTTCACAATATACATTTTTTTGCAATACTGGAAAAAGTGACCCTGCACAGAGATGTGGAGGTGTGGCTTACCATCAACAAGCACACCAATCAGGATGTAGGATGAAGAATCTCTGGAAGAACTAAATGTGAATTGAATTAAAATGATTTAAAAGAGTGGAAGTGCATTTTTACTTAGTAATAATAGGCAAAAGTCTAGAGCAGCGTTTCTCAACCTGTGGGCCACAAACCATCAGTGGGCCATGAAGCACCCTCTAGTGGTCCATGAGCCTGTATTCAGGGGGAGATTAGTAGTTTGTAGTGAGCTGGAAACGGCACTTTAAGTTATAAAGACATAAGTGGAAAAATGATTAACTTAGGCCTAATCATTAAAAATCAAAGAATCAGTTTCCAAATTATAACCTGGAGATGTATAAATAGAAATGTTGCAGTCACAGGCTAATTAAACGTCAATAGTTTGAGACGACGCAGCTGCGGACATGCAGTGTAGACAGTTAGCCAGAGATGGAGAAGTTCCTCAGGGCGTTTTCTCCTGCCTTGTTTGGTGCAGCTCTATCAGACTTTTTTCTTTAATTCACTCCATTTTAATGTGTGTGAACATTTCACTGGTATTCGAGTCTGCATGAAACAGCTGAACCTACTTTCCTCCTCTAGCTGCACATCAGAGCTGTACTGTCAGTATAATCTGCCTGTTTTAACATGTTACACTTTACAGACTCTCGCTGCTCTCATATCGTTCCAGCAGCTCAAACTGCAGCTGATAAAAACGACAGACGAGCCTTAAAATCATACCAAAGACGTGTTTGATTTCTGGCTGAGCATCAGCGACATGAGCAGCTAAACTCAAATTGATAAACCAAAGAAGCAGATATCAAGAAAAAGGTTGTTATTATTGTTGATTTTGGTGACACTAATCCAAAAGCCCACTGGGTTTACTGAGGTTTATTTCAAATGAGGCGCTAAAATCCTCAAAACTAAAGAGACTCCAGACCAAACACTGACTCCTTTTAGAGCCACAAGAGTTTTTTTCAGTGAAAACATGATGGACTGCAGCTCCAAATCACAGTCCACATCTACATCTACCTTTTTTTCTCTTCCCTCTTTTTTTTTGCAAACATATGTTTTTTTAAATATAGAAAGTTTTTATTAACATAACTGCAAATTTTGGTTACTGTGAAGTGAAAAGGAGGATCTCATCTCTTTCATGCCCTAATTCACAGGTTTTCAGTGTGAGCAATAAAGAAAATAAGACATTTTAAAAAGTTGATTTTAGCGTTTCTGTGGGCGGGGCCGCTGTGCTTTATAGTTAGTAACAGGTGGGCCTTGGGATGGAAAAGGTTGAGAACCCCTGGTTCTAGAGTATCTTCTATCAAAACAACTCATACAAGTTACTTCATTTAATATAGCACATTGCTACCTCTGATATCTCAGCCAGTCTGCATTGTGCTCGATGTAGTTCCTGAACAATAAGACGTAAGATGTGATAATCCTGGGATTTTAAGGAGTTAATTTCAAAGTAATGTGAAAGAAAACATTCGGGCCGGTGAGGAGACAGAAAGGAGTAGATCTTATGAGCTCTGTTTATTGGTCGTATAATTTCTCAAGCCAAGAACCAAATGCATGTGTGGACCATCTGGACACGCTTCGCCAACTGAACATACCAGTGCTGTTGGCTCCTTTATTGACGTTTTTCTGGTGCAATGATTTGCACCATAGCTTTGCTCCAGACATTATAAATAACAAGAAAGCAGGTATTTGTGGCCAGATGCTGTGCCAGTGTGCAGAACATTGCGAGCGCTGTGTATGAGTGATGTGTGCGTGTATGTGCTTCCAAATGGGGTCATACAGGTTGGGCGTGCCTGGGTTTTGGACCACGATGAGAAGCTACTGCATGATCCATATGGTGTTTCACTTTGTAGCGTGTGACATAAACCCCTGCATAAACATGTCATAATGGAGTTTTTACAAATCACATGACTTTTTTGCCAGTTTATGGCAAATTATTTCAAATGATGTAGTATTGTAAAAGCTAGCTCCATTCATGAGAATTGTCATTAGCGATTGGGTCGGCTTACTCGCTTGCCAAGTGAAGTCATTCGGAGTTGATTTATGAATTATGATAACCTTCCTCACACAGATTTTATGATCGAGAGCAATAAGTGAGGAAGATACTGAGGCCAAAACTGGTGGGGGCGCTAAAAGATATTGAGGCCTAAACTGGTGGGGGGCACTACAAGATACTGAGGCCTAAATTGGTGGGGGGCACTACAAGATACTGAGGCCTAAACTGTTGGTGGGTGCTAAAAGATACTGAGGCCTAAACTGGTGGGGAGAGCTAAAAGATACTGAGGCCTAAACTTGTGGGGAGCACTAAAAGATACTGAGGCCTAAACTGGTGAGGGGCGCTTAAAGATGCTGAGGCCTAAACTAGTGTGGGGCGCTTAAAGATATTGAGGCCTAAACTGGTGGGCGGCACTAAAAGATACTGAGGCCTAAACTGGTGGGTGGCGCTAAAAGATATTGAGGCCTAAACTGGTGGGCGGCACTAAAAGATACTGAGGCCTAAACTGGTGGCTGGCGCTAAAAGATATTGAGGCCTAAACTGGTGGCGGGCGCTAAAAGATACTGAGGCCTAAACTGGTGGGCGGCGCTAAAAGATATTGAGGCCTAAACTGGTGGGGGGTGCTAAATGACATTGAGGCCTAAACTGGTGGGAGGCGCTAAAAGATACTGAGGCCTAAACTGGTGGGATGCCCTAAAAGATACTGAGGCCTAAACTGGTGGGAGGCCCTAAAAGATATTAAGCCCTAAACTGGTGGGGGGACACTAAAAGATATTGAGGCCTAAACTGGTGGGGGGCGCTAAAAGATACTGAGGCCTAAACTGCTGGTGGGTGCTAAATGACATTGAGGCCTAAACTAGTGGGGGGCACTACAAGATACTGAGGCCTAAACTGGTGGTGGCTGCTAAAAGATATTTAGGCCTAAACTGGTGGTGGGTGCTAACAGATACTGAGGCCTTAATTGGTGGGGGGTGCTAAATGATATAGAGGCCTAAACTGGTGGGGGGCACTAAAAGACATTATGGCAATGTCACAGGGGCGGCACAGCCTTGTGCCACTGTTGTAATGCGAATGAGTGCAATGGATCATTTTATGGCTGCCTGTAAATGAGCTTGCGATGGCGCCAGGCTTTGTACGAAGCTTTCATTAACATGAGGAACAGCAAAGGAACGCAGCAGAATGTGCAGACCTCACCTACAGCACTGTACCTAGCAGCAGAAGATAATGTTTCATGATGACAGTGGAAGTGTAGGAGCTCGGCGAGCCAAACAGCTGCTCCCATTTGTCCTGGCTTTGATCTGAGGCTCTGGAGGCCTGGCAGGATTGTAATAAGAAAGCACAAAAAAGAGACACGGTTATTTGCGAGTTATATGTAATGTGGCTGTGAAACGTAGCTCTCTGGCAGTCGGTCACCTTCAGACCGCAAGCATTGACAGTGCCGATGACTCACGAGGGGGAAAACGAGTGCAATAGTGGCTCTATCGTCATTGCCGCTCAGGAGCGCGAGCGCATAATTAGACCAGCATGCTGCTCTGAGATCGGCTCTCATAACGCTGATGGCTTAGACGGGACATGAGGCAAGAATCACACATCTGCATCATCAGAAAGCAGCCCAAAATGTCCTCTTCAATGAAGTGTGATGAGCAGAGAGAAGAGATGCACAACATGACCTTTCTTATTTATTAGCACATCAGATATTTGCATATGAGCCTCTAACCAATTTCTCAGGGCCAGGCCAACACAATACTCACTCACCATGCACTAACATATGACTTACTAAAGCTGACCACCTACTAACTGCACCATTTTTCTGCAGTGCCCCCTGGTGGTCATTCCAACGGAAAAAAAAAAAACTTAAAATTTTAATGAATATGATCAAATAAAATACTTCTGTTATCAGACAAACTAGGACACTGTTGTCTCTCTGTGTGTGAAATGTTGTTGAGCTTCTAGTGAGCAATGAGGGGAGAAAGCGTAGAGGTGAGGACCACCTGCTGTGAAAAACAATTCACACCTCTCCGCAAAAGACAGCTGTGCCGAGATAAAACAGACAGCACACAGCAGTTAAACACAATAAACGCACACAGCGCACAGAGCTCCATAGCAGATAACAGGCAGAAATGGCATTTTATGGCCACTAAACAAAGCAGTTAAAATGAGCAGTAAAACAGTGGAACCGTCAACATGATGAAGAGATAATGCTATCAGTAAAGTTCTAAAAATTCAAATTGATGAACCAAAGAAGCAGATATCAAGTAAGGTTTCTTATTATTGTTGATTGTGGAGACAGACTGTGGAGAGTTTAGTGAGATTTATTTCAAATGAGGCGCTAAAACCCTCAAAACTAAAGAGGCTCCAGACTGAACAGTGACTCCTGTGAGGGGAGTGTTTCAGTGGAACGTGATGAACTGCAGCTGCATATTTTTTTCTTTTCCCCCCTTTTTGACATTTCTGTTTTTTTAACACGTAAAGTTTTTAACAAAACTGCAAATTTTGGTGTCTGTGATTGAACTGAAATGGACAGTCAGATCTTTTTCAGTTGATTTTAGCTTTTCTGTGGGCTGCCGTCCTTTATAGTTATAAACAGGTGATGGAGAGATAATGCTATTAGTAAAGTTCTTTCACCCAAACCTTCTACAGGGGTGCATTTCTCCATCTAGCTGCTTTGTCTGCTGCAGTTGTTAAAGGAAATTTCTTGGCAACACGTCTTTTAATGGGCAAATTTGTGTCCGGTTTGACAGAAAACCAGCCGCTGCAAGTTGCTTAAACTTTAGTACATTGTGCAGAACATGTAATCAGCTGTATGTGTAACATCTCCTCCCACTATTGGTCTGATCCTCCAGCATTGCACAATCCTCTCTCAAATGCATATGCATGAGGAAGAGAAGAGCACTTTGTTTTCACTCACCCCAAAACCTGCTCTAGTTTCAGACTCATAATGCAGACAGAAAGCGTCTGAAGTGCATCTCAAACTGGAGAAAAAGGTTCAGTACGTCAGACCCTCTGTGTTTTCACACTCTCAAAGACCCATAAACTGTATATTTAGCTTTATATACCAGTTTAATACAGTGCTGTGCAAAAGTCAGTGACCAAACTTAACATTTTAAGAGATATTTCAGAGAATATTAGATATCCAACAACCACCTGGAAGACCTGGTAGACCCCAAAACTGCCCCCATCAGATAAACAGAATTTAAAGCTCTCATCTTTGAGAGAGAGGAGAAAATCAAGCTGCTTCAGATCTGAAAATATCCACAGGTGTTTCTGTCCATCCTTCCACTGTGAGAAGATGACTCAGAGCTATGGGTCTGAAAGGATGTGTAGCTGTCAAGAAGAACCTCACTGAGAAAAGGAGACGGACACATCAAACAAAGAAGCTGAACAATGGACTGACCACCCCAGAGTCCAGACCTCAAAACCACTGAATGTGTTTGATTACTTCAGAAAATGATCAACCAGCTTCTAAGACTGAACTTTGGAGGTGTGTCTGCAGATTCTTTGAGGAACTGAAAGTGAGTCTCCTGTAAAGAATGGAAGCTGGAATAAAGGTGAAGAGTGGCTCACTGACTCTCAAACTGCGGATAGTAGATTTAGTGTTTTTAATTTCTGATTGCTGTAAATGATTGACCTGTACTTGATGGCTGTGTTGATCTGAAATGTAGTAAATGAAGGGCAGTCTCTGACTTTTGCACAGCACTGTGCCTCAAAACAGAACATAAGGTTGTTTGTGCCTCCATAGCTGAGTGGGCTCTCCAGCTTTTGTTCTTTGTGAGTTCACCTCACCTCAGATGACCCATGTGTCAGATCAGAGCGCTGCCTGCGAAATGGTCTTCATTACGTACCTGCAACGCATCACGTAACTCTGTGATGGAGAGATACAGCAACATCATGTCCTGGTTTAGGCCGTGTTCTGGCACCATAAGGGTAGCCATTTCTGGCTAAGGACAGCAGGCTAACTCAGAGCTGTCCTGCCAAGCGCTCTGCCACTTCTCTCTCCTTGGCTGCGTAGGGAGTCCTTTGGGCTTGTAGTGAATAATCCATTGAGCGGTGGTCAGTTTATGTCAGAGATGTCAGTGGTTCTTTGATTCTTTGATTGCAGAGCTGTTCTTTCGCTCCTTTGACTCGCCAAGTTTGCAGGTTAATGAAAATGATTGTGATCTGCAGGAGTTCTGTGGATTCCTGGATCCTGTAGTGGGTTTTCTGAGGCTGCTGTCAGTTACGTGGATCAGAGCCATGGAATTCTCTACTCTCCTAAATTAAAGCCTTCAGCTTATCCAGCTGCTAGATAGACAGACAAACAGACAGACAGACAGACAGATAGATAGATAGATAGATAGATAGACAGACAGACAGACAGACAGACAGACAGATAGATAGATAGTTAGACAGACGGATAGATAGATGGACAGAGAAACAGACAGATAGATAGTCGGTGTCTCTGTCTTTGTCAGACAGACAGACAGATAGACAGAGAAACAGACAGACAGACAAACAAACAGACAGATAGACAGACAGACAGACATAGATAGATAGATGGACGGACAGACAGAAAGACAGATAGATAGATAGATAGATAGATAGATAGATAGATAGATAGATAGATAGATAGATGAAAAGAAAGAGATGCAGTGATAGAGAATGGAGGTATAGATCCACTGCAGCTCTTTAGCTCCCTCTACCTGCATCTTTTAATCACTTCAGGCTTTAGTGGCCAATTTATTTCAGACACGGTCTCAGTAGAAAAAAGGAGGGAAAAAAGTATTTAGATGAATGCTTTCGTATCCCGTTCCTCTCAGTGTGGAGCGTGTTTACATTCAGGATTATCTTCCCCAAACCCCTCATGTCTGAGCTCTGGAGAAACTCTTGCCCTAAACATTGACTTTGGCTCAGTTAAAGCTGGACAGCCGTGGTCTCTGAGCTCTCCTGCTAACTCCTGGGTAGCCAGTGACTGTACAGACGTGGTGCACGACCAGACCCTCCCGTATCTACTGCGTACAGAACGCTTTTTTTTAAAAATGAGATTTGATGTACTTTTAGCTGCTTAAGGATAATAAATAAGGAAATCATTACAATGTTCCTCTGAGCTGTAAATCTCTCTGATCTGGTGGTTTACAGGAATCCACACACTGTTCCTGGACCCACTGTACGAGTTTGCCTCACACATTTTTCATATTTTCTGTTGAGTCGTGGGTGGCATGACTCCATGTATGGCTGGATCGGTAGACTATCCTACCAAAAAGTCTTGTTAATAACAAATGTGTGGTCAGACACACTTATATTCGCTGTCCAAATCTGTGGTTTATACACAGCAGAGCCTGTTTGTTTCACTTTTTATTTTTCTGTACTGTAGAATTGCTGTTCTATGCAACTTTATTCTCTCACTTCATTGTTTCACATTAGTATAATGGTTGTTTTGCATAATGGTGGTGGGGGGGGGTTGCCTGAGGGGGGGTGTAAACTAAGACAACGCTCATTTGGCCGGCATTGCAGCCAAAACAAATCAGTGTGTGGTGTGCAATCATCTGGTTAATCAGCGAGGAATGGGAGTTGTGCATATGAAAAAAGAATGCATTTACAGCAAGGGGTCCAAGCACTTCACTTCCATGCGAGCTGCTCATTAGCAATCAACTGACGGCAATCAGGCGCCGGATTCATAACAGTGTCTTTAGAAAATCTTCCTGAAATGTGATTTTTTTTTCCTACTTAAGAAAAACAGCAAAGATAAATCGTCAAGTAAACCTCTCTAAATTTATTTCTTAACTGTAGAACAAGAAAAACTCTCGAAATGTATTTGACTTTAGAACTTTCTATCATTCACCAGCTTCTGGTTTGAATTTTCCCATTCCACCTTAAATGGTGCAGCACTTACATTATTATTACATTATCAATGTTTGTCTTAAATCTCTCTCTTTGTCTTTTCGTTAGCTACTAGTTAAGCGAGATTGTTGTCTGTGTTGCTATGGTGACCAGCAGTCTGTGCTGATCTTCAGGGTTAAAGGGTGATTTAGCAGTTCTAACTTAACTCCAGCCACCTGAGTCACCTGACATCAGTGTTATGTCAACTTAATATCAGCTGGCGAATGCAACCGTTTTTGACAAAACCTCTTGGAGCAAGTATTCATAAATGTTTATGTAGGGTTATGTTGGGTGTCATGAAAGGCTTATGTAGGTGTTGTGTAGCCTTACAAACACTGACCTACACTGCTGTAGAGTACTGTATTACACCAACATAAGCCCTTCATGACAACTGACATATCCTTACATAAATGTTCATAAATGCTTATTCCAATATGCGTCATCTGTCATAAAGGCTAATCTAGCTAACTGAGAAAAATTGCCAAATGTATCCTTTATAGCGAATGACGCCTATTGGACTAAACCTTTATAAACATTTATGTAGGGTTATGTCAGTCGTCATGACAAGCTTATGTGTGTGTCATGTAGCCTTATGAACAGCTCCCTACAGTAAAGTGTTACCCATTTTTTTCTTAGGAAAACATTGTAACATTTTCTATCAATACCACGTCTATAACACATTCATACCACGTTATAATGCATTCATAAAGCATAATAAATGTGCCTATAAATATTTATAAAAATGCATTTCACTACATAGCCATGCTTACTGTGTATTATTGTTGACATATTGCATTATAAGTAGCCTCCATAACATGTTATATTGTCAGTATTTGGTCACTTTACTCGAGGCTGGCAAAGACATGATATAATTAGTTAAAATTAATCTATTTTTCCATATTAGATAAGTATAATTCATAAATTGTTAAATCACAGCATCAGAGTGTGTTTATAGCTTGACACTGGAAGTATAAGTGGTACAAGTTATGAACACTACTTAATGCATTATGTTAGCAGTTCTCAATGGCTATAAAGTGTAATGCATGCTTATAAATCTTTAGATTCACATTTATAATGACTTATGTATGTATTATAAACGTGTAATTAATGTGTTCATCGATTCTCACAGACCTTGTATCCATAGAAAGTGTAACTGAAGTCTCCTAGGCTCCTAGGTCCTCTTTACGTGAGCTAACACTTGACCATGCCTTCCCTGAGCTGTGGAGCATTTCAGATCGGACCTGATCTGACCCATCTCATTAACATTTTCAGCTCTAGTTTGAGAATTCTTCACAACAATCCCCGAGACCTTTACTTTGGGCGCTTCTCCGTAACCCGAGATGTTAGATGGAAAGTACTTTGAAAGGCCGCGGTTCGGAAAACGTCGTCTTGCGAGTTAGAAAAACAGGTAAAACGATCCCAGATAGTTTCAACCAAGTCCAACAAGAGTCTTTGATAGAGCTTTACATGACCACCCATAAGATTAGTTTGGTGGATATATTCTTCATTCTCCTATCCTCCCCTCGTGAATTAGCGCAGGTGGGTAGAATTATAGGCTGATAACCCTGTTGCACCCGCAGCTTTTCAGAGAGACAACACGAGCGGCCAGTAATGCATTCCAGCCGCGCTTGGCTTGGCCTCGGGCCCAACAGGGAGAGTTGGGCTGCCTGGGCGACGCATGAGGTGCTGGAGGGAGGCTCGCTGTCTGACACAGGGAAACCAGGGGAGTGCTTCACAGTGCATCATTAGCTAATGGCAGACGCCCCGTGTCTCGGCGCCTGCTCCACGTGTCCTCTATCTGATGGGTCTTGGGAGATTAGCAGACGTTTATTAAGCCGCGGATGGATTTCCAGAATGTGAGAAAGTTTAGGGATGGGCCCACATTAGTCGACACACGTCTACGAGACAGCATCGATCTCAAAGCAGTCCTCCTTTCCCTAATCCCGTCAAGCTATCATTTGAGGTGAAGGACAAGTCCATGACTTCTGTCCCCAGAGAGTCTGATTGCTACAAGAAGCCCTGGAAACTTGTTGAATGTCCTGACATATTCATAGATGGATTTAAGAGGGGGTGTCTATAATAATTATATTTCATAATCCCATTGTTAAATATCCATTTTGCAAAGTTTCACACCGGGAATGGTGCAGTTTGGGTTCTGCAAGCTTCATCATGGGCTTTTGGGGCGCCCCCTCTGGTGCAGTACCACCGTCTGTGGAGATTTTGCCTTGGACACATGTATCACAACAGCCTTGGAAATAGCAGCAAAAAAGCACTGATACTGTAAAACCTTATCCACAGACACTTTGAACAACAAAACATAATATCAGCAGTAGGGGGCGCTGAGAACTTGCTAAACCAACTTTTTCATTGTTATAGAAGCACAGGGCTGTGGATGTCCTAAGAGAGTTATACCTCAATTTTCATACCTTGCTTAGCGGTCAGATTGCTAGTGAATAACATCATCACTTCGTAAGCAGGAAGTTGTTGGTTCGATGCCCTTGTGTGGCAGGAATATTGTCTTAATATGGCTGTTTGAGCAACAATAATGAAGGATATGAGCTTGTACTGTACTAGGTAAGCTCGGTGTTGTATTCTAGGGAGGTTATTTAATATGCAAGTATAAAGCAAAAGTTTTTAAATGTAATGTAAATTCACAGCATTTTGTTGCTGTCCAAAAACACACGGTTACAAAGAATCATTAATGCAAAGCACCAACATGCTGTGCTCCAAACGTCCTTGAAAGCATGAGCTTCTCACTTGTCCACAATGCTCAACAGACTCAGCCATTTCATCTTACTCAAGGCTGTTTTCACTCTAGTATCTAGAGTACTTCTAGCCCCCCCTTGTGGACAGTTTTGTTAAAAGTGAGTGAGTGAGTAAGTTAGTTAGCTGGCTAGGTAGTTACAAACCAGATCCATGAGGTACTTCACATCTAAAAACAAATATCTTCAAAATGCTAATTTTACAGGAGAGGGCAAAAATATTCTTAACTTTTAAGGTAAGTTAATGCAAAGAGATTTTATTCCAAGCAGTTTTGAAGCATTTCTGTTGGTCCATTCATCTTTATGTTTTCACGCAGAATAAAAAGCATCTGATATACTCAAATAATGAAAAACAATAAAAATGAAAATATGTTAGAATGTGTTCATATCAGTGTGCACTTTAAAAATAAGCACCTCCATTTTAGTACAACGCTGTTAAAAATGAGAGGTCAGATCAACTTAAAATGATATAGTAACTGATTACATGGCTTTTCTTGAGTTGACTCAACTTGAGGACACCAGAGTTAACACAATTCAAACTTCTTAGTTGAGTCAAAAATTCTCTTAATTTTTTAGTTCTGCATCTCAGTGAGGAAAATGAACTTGTTTTTTATACTCAACTTCCCCACTAGCCAGGGCTCTTTCCATCACACAGACCTTTTCCTATTGGGTAAACACTTATGGATGTCTATGGCATTGCTGGGGCTCAAACTCACAACCTCCTGTTCGGGTGACGGCTTAGTCCACTGGAACACATGAAACAGCTCAGATTTTGTGTCTACAAATGTTTAATACACTGGAGAAAATATTTGTTGTTTTAACTTTAAAGGATGGCATCGTCTCATGTGGTGCAGCTGTATAATAATTCATCAACATCAGGAGGTTGTGAGTTTGAATCCCAGCAATGCCACAGCTGCCCATATGGCAGATGGGGGACTGTGATAGAAGGAGCGCCAGCTAGTGGAGAAATGGAGTAAAAAAAAAGCACAGTTTTGTTTATCTAACTGTGATGCAGACCTAGAAACAGTAGCTGGGAGAACTTTTGACACAACTAAGAAGTTTAAGTTGTGTGAACTCAACTGTTGAGTCAACTCAAGAAAAGCTATGTAATCAGTTACTATATCATTTTAAGTTGAGCTGACCTCTCATTTTTTACAGTGACGAATGGCAGAGTTGTTAGCATTACAGTTGTTATTGTCTCTTTTTACTCCGATTACTGATATTGTTAATGTTATATACAATAATTTTGATTGTTTAACTGTAAATTAGGCATTTTCCAGACTATTGCGCTCAAATTTACATGCACCCCTACCAAGCAGGAGTTTGTTTGTACAGATACACCAAGGATGAAATCAAAGAATAAAACCAGGTGTGAATTTTGTATGCATTCAGTTTATGATCAGATCTGACCAAATGCAGGTGTTAGGAAGAACCAACACACACAGGGTGCCGTCTTCCACTCAGAGCTCCATCAGCTCGGCTCTGGAGCTCAGCACATTCAGGGCTTCCGCAGAACAAATGTTCCACAACAACTGCATGAATCTTTTGCCTCACGAGGTTGGAATGCGTGGAGCCTACAGTACAGCACTCACCTTCTACTTTCCTCTCTTAGACAATGCGCTATTCAGTCTTTCTCCTAATTTATGCACTCTTGGCCTCTAAACTAATTTACTACAGCAGGACCGGCGCTCTCAGAGCAATCATCAGAGACCTGAAATGTCACATGCGCTCAGTCTCCTCCTCTCTCTCCGCTCCTCATGGTTTCTCTCTCTATTAACAACTTAAACCATAAGATTTAGAAGAGCTTCGTCCAAAGATTTATGATGGCAGAAGCGCGGCCGACGGCCTCTCTTCCGCACGCCCCCAAGTCATAAAGGAAGAATGCAATCTGGCACACGCCTCGGTTTGTGCAGCATTTCCATGTGGGAAGTGAACACGATCCTGACGTAAATATCCAATGAGTTCAAACTCCTTTTTTCCTGCAGCCAGAAACAGCCAGTCTTTCAAATGAGCCCACGAGTGCCTTCTGCCTATCTCTCTCTCTCTCTCTCTCTCTCTCTCTCTCTCTCTCTCATTGCTAAACTGCCCCATCTGGTGTTTACAGTCTGAGATGAGAGCTTGTCTTGTCTGCCAAATAAAATTCTTAATGTGGGTTTGAAACACAAGATGTGAAGCATGAAGAAGGGAGGGGGTTCCTGAAGTTGAATGATGTTCTTTTCTCTTAGATATCACTTTCTCCTTCCTTCTCTTCTCCTCCAGGTTATGGAAGCTTGGGTATTGGAGGCCTGGGTGGTGGAGGACTCAGACCTGGAGGTGGAGTATTGCTAATTAATTATTTGTAAACCACCTGTTAATTTAACGATGCATCTGAGATTGTAATGATATGCAATAGTGCAGATGTTATATGTTATTGATCCTACAAGAGAACGTTGTCATTTTACTGCCTAACTATGCCCGGTCTGGGAGCAGGACCGCTCCTGCAGTGGTTAAGTGACTCGCCCAAGGGCACAATCAGCAACATCCAGTCAGTGTTGGGATTTGAACCCACAACCTTCTAGTTGCTCTCCTACCACTAGGCTACACTGGCAAGTGTCTCGCAGGGTCAGATGTGATCTTGTATCAAGGCCACACAAGACAGGCTGTCTTTAACTAGATACGTCTGTTTTGAGAGGTTATCTGTTCCATGTTACACACTGCAATCGGTGAATATCACAGAAATCACCCTTATCACAACTGACCGCCAAGGTTTAATCTTGCTTCTTATCCTGTGTCCGATTAAAGCTTGTAACTTGGAATGTCCCACATCCAACTAGGAAAAATCACAGAAAATGCCTGCTCAACTTGGAATTCCTGCAGTTGGGAAGGTGGTCTGAACTCTGAACTCAGCATATGATGTCAGATCAACTCTATTGTCAATGTCAGTTGTGATAAACAACTGCTTCTCTGATTTTAAATGAGATTAGCTTTAGATCAGTCAACACACACTGTAATTAAAATTCAGTTTCTAACATTGTACTGATTTTCAAAATAAAAAGAACTTTGTGCCTTTTTTCAGAGGCCATTGTTGAGTTTCTTCTCGTACAGTCTCAGAAATAAAGGTAGTAAACTGTCTCTGGGTCAGTGCTCCTCTTGTCACTGGGGTGGAACCCTCAAGACTCCATCTCAGTACCTTTAGTCAGGGAACATAACTGTACCATAATCCACTGAAATGATATTTTCTAAGCTGTACTGACTCCACACACCCCGTCTCGTCTCCAGGACTTTTATTTTACTGTTCTGGTTTAAATCATTCGGTTATGAAAAGGTACAAATACAAACTTTTCACCTGGAAAAACTTATTTAAGGTTCACAATCAGACCTTAAAACCACTGTTGTACCTTTGAGGGAACATTTACATTGTTTGTACCTTGATGAACAAAAAATGTACCTTTATTTCTAACAGTGTAGTTGGTTAAATTTCTAAAACTGACCATAAAGTTTACAGTTTCAAGAAGACAAATACATCATGAAAGTTTTCACTGGTATCACTCTCTTTTTTTAGGATCTGCAGGTCAGATATTATCTTACAGAATATTTATCTACTTTATCTACAGTTATCTACTGTATCCTTTTCCTGGTCTTGTATGTGCTACAGTACTAATTTAGTAACTGATTCTAACAATATTCATGTTCATTTCATGTTTTTCCCACTTGAACACGTGGAGGTCAACAACAGTCAGTCCTGTTGATACAGTCTGATTGGATTAGCGTGTCGTTCCGCTAAACACCGGTTGCTAATTAACCACTGCCTTTGTGCTGCAGCTGTTACTAAAGTATTAAACATAAAATGGACACAGTAGATGCTTCCGCAAGAATGTTTGACCTGCAGGTTTTGTGGAAGAGATTGACCACAGGAACCTGTCGTTGATCCAACGTGAGCTTTTTAGAACTGAACGAACTGCAATCAGCCAGAATCCAATTAAGAACAGAACACAATTTTAATTTGGAAAAGAAATCACATTCAGATTCATCTGGAAACACTGAGGAAGCTCAACCTGATATTAACACAGTTTTATGGCCCTGTACTGCAAAAGGGAACTTTTTTGGCGGAAGGATTTGCCGATATTAGCACATTTGGTACAATGTTCAGGGCTTTTTTACTTTACTTTGTTCTTAATTTTGTAGAGCTGTTCTTGCAGATTTTAACTGAGCTGTTAACTTCAAATGATACGTTTACAGAATTATAGACACAGATTGTTCTGTTAACTCACAGTTTGTTGTTTAGTGAAGTGTAAATTGTAAATTCGATTGATTTTTTTGTTGTTGTTGTTTTGATCATGTTTTGGACCCAGTAAAAATATAATTTCAACCAGATATTTTTCAAATTTAAATTCCATTAACAAAAAAGAGAACATTTACATGGGCAGACATATTTCACGTTTCTTACAGTTACTAAATTCCACAATGAAAAGACTTTTGTGTTGGTTTTCAGAGGTTATTGTTGTGTTTCTTCTCGTAGTTGGTTATGGTGGATATGGTGCCGGACTCTATCCTGGAGGCATAGCTGGAGGACTGAAACCTGCTAAACCAGGTTAATAGCAGCAGCATGATAAGACATCATTAATTAGCTAATTATTTAAATAGTTACCAAGTTCATTAAAATACAATAATAATGAGGGGGTCAATAATAACTCACAGAAGTTGGAAATATAGATAATGTTTGTTTTGTTCCTCTCTTAGGTGTTGGTGTTGGTGGAGTTGGAGTTCCTGGTGGTGGCCTTGGTGAGCATTATGTAGTTGCTCTCTTTGAAGCCCTAAAAGAACCATAGAAGAGCCACTTTTGGTGCTTTGGTTCCTTTCAGTGGAATCTCCTAACATCTGTCTTCTTTCAGGTGCTGGAAAAGGCCTGAAGCCTGGAAAAGGAGGTAAATAAGCCTTTGCTTTTGATGCTGTTAATTCTGCAGTTGCACATTGCAAGAACCTCACAGCATCAACAATAAAGTTGTTTGAGAAGGAAATTAAATGGCAAAGGAAGTAACAAGCTGGCCGGCTTCTCAAAGCACTCATTCATTAAATAAAAAAAAAAAAAGATATGAGTCAGTTATGCTTTAAATGAATAACTTAATCATAGACTATGGACTATCAAGAGCACTAAAGTTTCAGCAGGGATGCCGTTCCACTGAGGTTGGCAGCACCAGAGGCCTGCAAAAACAGAAAGAGGCAGCATGTCGGCGGCGTTCCTCCAATAATGGTCCCCTTTTCATGGTATTCCAATTGGCTCGGGCCTCAATTAGAGCGCCTCAGATCTACTGCCAAATGAACCAGTGTGTCCTCTTTGGGGAGTCATGCTGGTGGTTTGTGTTTGTGTCTAAATCCAGCGCGTTACTTCACGTTCCGAAATGTCTGTTCTTCAGCATCAGATAGGAGAAGGTTAGACAAATAAGCGAAAGCTTTGAAACATCATGTGCCAGATCCTGAAACCAGAACGTCGAGCTCCTTTCCATGTGCTGGAAAAGGTGAAACAAGATGCTAGATGACTTAAAGAAACAGAACAAAGTGTTCAGAACACAAGACACCTTAAAGCAGCACTTCATCTAAACTGAAAGAAGTAGCAATACTGATTATAGAGAAAAAAAAAGGCTAAATTATGGTGAGCGTGCGCTGCTGCAAGTCGCCCTGCAAAGCCTGAAAATATCATTTAAAAGTCAAAGGTATTGGGAGGGGTTTGGCAGAGTTTCTCAGACCACGTCGTATGTCATTACCCATAAATATTACACACGCAGACTCAAAAAGTAGGTCCGGCTTAATGATTAGGTCTCAAATGATCTCAGAATCAACAATATACTGATGAAGATGTGATGACAATAGCAGATAATTCAATAGATTCAGGTTCATTTACTTGTGGGGGTCCAAAACACAACCCACGCTACAAAATGTTCTTCCACACATTGCGTGCAATTACATATTTCCACCAAAGAGGTCTCCAAATCCTAAATAGTGTTGCTTTAATACAGACTTGGTCTGTAGAACAGCACCACTGGGCCATGGTCCGATACCGGGCCTTGGATCATTTGATACCTTATTTTAACAACATTTTTCTCTTGCAATTACTGATTTTTGTCGTACCCATTAATGAAGCTCCTTCAGTTTTTAAATAATATTGATAGACGACATTTAGACTGAAATGTAAATCATTTACAAAATTGAAAGTAAACTGGATTTTTGTCCTTTTTGTGTTTATGTTGTGTTTAAGTCCTTTTTGCTTTTAATTGTGGTAGGATGTTTTGATATGAAGAATACTGCAGCTATTCTTTTAAATCTCATTGCTTGCTTGCTAGCAGCTCAATAGACAGACAGTAGGGTCCTACTTCATCAGAGTTATGGGGAAAAATGTTCTATTTGGTGATATTAACTATAAATAATCAATTCAGTTTTCATTGTGCCAGCAGCGTAAAGAGGCTACAGTGTTCATAAACTCAGCCTCCATCCTGTTTCTGTCTGGCCTCATTTATTTGTGTAGGTAACTGGCTGCTTTCAGCTGGTGGCTTGTGCAAGTGAAGAAATAAGGCTGCAAAAAGAGACCGAAACAATTCCAAGTAGAAAAAAACAGTACTCAATCGTAAATATAATGGCCTCCACATAAAACACGGATTGATTACCAGTGTTAGCGAATGATGCTCCGAAACCGTCCAGTTGCTGTGTCGTTTGGGGACAAAATATTCCTTAACATGTCAAAACAGGCTAATTATGTGCAGTCTGATGTAGACTGATTTGTGTGTGTTCTTCTCTAGGGCCCGGTACTGGAGGGACAGCACTAGGCCCCGGCGCCCCAGCTGGAAGTAAGACACATGACCACGAAGTTGCAACACTGCCAAAGCTCATAGCATGCAACAACAGGCACATCTTAAATCTGACATTAGGGAGCATCCAGGTGTGGGGTCCTCACTACGTCTCAATAAGCTGTAGTTTTTAACACACACACTGAGGCAGTGACCAAAATAGATCCCTACTCCCTCATTAGTATTGAGCTATATGGGGGTGACCTATTAAGTCTACTGAAACGCATGAATCAATAAATGAATTCTTTCTTATAGCCATAGACATGGGTGTCATCTGATTCAGACTAGTATGAGTCAAATTATGAGTCAGTTAAAGACTAGTTCAATTTGAGTTGCGAGTTAATTAATAACTAGTCAGAGTTAAGTTGTACGTCAATTAAGGATTAGTCAGAACTGGGTTGGGAGTCAATTAAAGATCAGTAAGAGTTGAGTTGCAAGTCAATTAATGACTAGCCAGAGTTAAGTTGCGAATCAATTAAAGCCTAGTCAGAGTTGAGTTGCAAGTAGAGACCAGTCAGAGTTGAGTTGCGAGTCAGTTAAAGGCTAGTCAGAGTTGAGTTGCGAGTCAGTTAAAGGCTAGTCAGAGTTGAGTTGCGAGTCAATTAAAGACTAGTCAGAGTTGAATTGTGAGTCAATTAAAGATCAGTCAGAGTTGAGTTGAAACTAATTTAAAGACTAGTCAAAGTTGAGTTGTGAATCAATTAAAGACTAGTCAGAGTTGAGTTTTGAGTCAATTATGGCTCAGTCAGAGTTGAGTTGCAAGTTAAGTCAGAGTTGAGCTGCAAGTCAGTTAAAGTCTAGTCAGAGTTAAGTTGCGAGTCAGTTAAAGGCTAGTCAGAGTTGAGTTGCGAGTCAATTAAAGACTAGTCAGAGTTGAATTGCGAGTCAATTAAAGATTAGTCAGAGTTGAGTTGCAAATCAATTGAGGACTAGTTGAGTTGAGTTGCGAGTCAGTTAAAGACTAGTCAGAGTTTAGTTTGTCAATTAAGGACTAGTCAGAGCCAGAGTTGAGTTGCAAGTCAATTAAAGGTCAGAGTTGAGTTGCGAGTCAATTAAAGACTAGTCAGAGTTGAATTGTGAGTCAATTAAAGATCAGTCAGAGTTGAGTTGCAACTAATTTAAAGACTAGTCAGAGTTGAGTTGTGAATCAATTAAAGACTAGTCAGAGTTGCATTGCAAATCAATTGAGGACTAGCTGAGTTGAGTTGCAAGTCAATTAAAGACTAGTCAGAGTTTAGTTTGTCAATTAAGGACTAGTCAGAGCCAAAATTGAGTTGCAAGTCAATTAAAGATCAGTCAGGGTCAAGTTGCAAGTCAGTTAAAGACTAGTCTGAGTCAATTTGCAAGTCACTTAAGGACTAGTTAGCTTTGAGTTGCGAGTCAATTAAGGACTAGTCAGAGTTGAATTGTGAGTGAAATTAAGGATTAGTCAAAGTTGAGTTGTTAGTCGACTAAGAACTTTTCTGAAATGAGTTTCTGAGTCAGGGTTTTTTTTTTTCTAATGTAATAAAGAAATGAATGAATCCAGTCAGTTTTAAACTGTACTTTGACTGGATAAAATGCTTCAGCCTTTCAAGTAAAATAAATAGACCAGCTTTATCTGACCGCACTGTAGTTTTACTACGAGTGACGCATTGTTGTAATTTTTATATCAGCACTGGCTGTTTTTCATTAAGGCCTTACTACAGATTTGATCAGGTTACATTACAGAGCTCCTGACATACAGCATTCTTTACACATTTGCAGGATTAGCTCACACTTGTAAAGCCAGTGAGCACCACTGAGACATCAGGTTACAGTATTTACATCTGGAACCTTTCAGAGCTAAATTACAGTGGGTGTGGGTGGGGCAGTGCGGGCCTCTGCTGTTTGGATGATTTTACACGTTATTTTTATTGAATGCATTTTACTTCTGTGTGTACAGGCTGCCTTTGATTTTGCTCGCTATATTAAAAGCCTTTATGTCACCTGTTTGTGTTTATATGCAGAGTTTGGCCGTTGGCTATGTACAAGGCTCTGCTCTTAGCTGGAGTTCTTTATGCAATAATGAAAAGTGGAATAAAAGTGTTTTCAATGCCTCTCTCTCTCTCTCTGTCTCTCTTTCTCTCTATCTCTCTCTCTCTCTCTCTCTCTCAGCTCCAGTTATTCCTCAGACTGGTCTACCAGGTGTAGGCCCTGGGGGGAAAACTGCAGCAAAAGCAGCAGCAAAGGCAGCAGCAAAGGCAGCAGCAAAGGCAGCGGTGCCAGGTATGTTTTGTTTTTAGACCTCCAAAAATGTTGTATAATTAGGTTTTATCAGGTCATCATGCAATATGCAAACATAAGATATCCCAGCTAGAAATTGTTTGTTCTAAAAACATGTTGAGCACTTGTTATTTTAATGTTTTCAGCTGGAATTTCTCTAAAAGCCTCATTGTGAAACCTAGTCTGTGGCCCTGACAACATCCTCAAAACCACTTCTGAATGTTGCAGTTAAAACGTGACGTCTTAGTTAGCATTTAATCTTATAGGAACATTAGTTGAAACGGTAAACATCCTTAAAAAGTTCTTTGGACATTAAATTAGATTAAAAGGTTCCATCAAAACGTCAGTAGAACGCGTAGATAATGTTAGCCAAAGTTTTGGGAGCATTCCCTGCTAGCTGGGATGTTAATGCTTGGAGGCAATACTTTCATTTTGTCTTAATGTTCATATATAGTTATGTAAATCTATAGTTAATTCCAGTAAGTGGCTCAATTAATTGCATTTATATTGAGTTTCCACTCTGTTTTCAAAGGCCCAGTCCCATTTCTTATTTTTACCCCTACCCCTTGTTTTCGAGAGTTGCCCCTTAGAACTGAGTTAAGGGTAGTGGTTTAAATTTTCCCTCTGAAATGGGACCCTCAAATAAAAAGAGCATTACTTCATTAACAGCTACTAGCGCTGCTCTGTAGGCGACCCTGCCAGTCTGCAGTGACAGCAGAGGAGGGTAAAGTTCAGCTCCTCACTGCTGGGCTTTAGTTACATTTAGGGCATCATATGCCTTCATAGAGGGGGGCAATTATTTATTATCGCCCACCCCTAATTCTTCAGTGACGTGAAGCTGAAGTCAGATATTCACCAGCTTCTTGTTTGAGACATTAGCATATTATTAGGGAATGTTTATGCTTGTTATGACGAAAAGGACCATAATACACAGAAATTACATGAAACTAATATAATACAGTGATTATCGAATTTTTTTAACAGAGAAAATTCTCACATTTGTGTGTTTCTTTGGTCTCTTGTTCAACCATCTTGCCAGTTTTTCTTTTTTCCTCATAACACTCTGTTTGGAGTCTCTGAAAAACTTCCGTTTGGAGGGCCATGTAGCCCTAACACTTCAGCCCCCTCTATCTCAAAAAGAATCGAGACACCCTACTAGGTGTGAATGCACAAAACAGAGGGGTAGGGCTAAGTGGTAGGGGCGAGGGTGAAATGGGATTGGGCCTTAGTGTTACATTTTTACACAGTTTCTTCACTTGTTCAAAATAAAATTACAGCACACTTTTAGTATTACTGGTGAAGACTTGACTAAGGATTAATGATATTTTAAGATGCTCTATAGTCCAGTGTGCTCTAGTGTCATTATTTGGCTAAATGCAAACAGGTTTTGAACAGATGTTTTGCATGCGTGAGTGTCAGTACTGTAAAATAATTTACAGTAACTGGAAGCATATACTGAGTCATAATTACCCACTTTGCTGTAATCCATATAAATAGTTTATTACTGCATTTTTTATTGATGCAAGTGAACTGTACACTGTTTATAGTACGGTATAGTTCAGAGGCAGAGTAGTGCTGTAAATATGTAATACAGTCTGTCTACCTTAGATATACTGGAAAAAGTTTGACGGAAATATTACACATTGTTGAATTTCAGCTAAATATAGCTATAAAGTCAACAGTATGTTTACACTATTCATTACAGCTCGCACACAAAATGTGTTTCAAATAAACAAGATATCAAGTCATAACTGCATTTTCACAGAGTATCAATACCTACAATGTTTGCTTTTGTCATCTTAAAGGCTCATTTGCTAATATTTAAAAATTAAGATTATAATTTTCATACATTTTTAAATGTAATAGATACACGAGTTTACATACATTTATTTTGTGTACAGCACATTTCTATGTGCAATATTTCCCCACACATTTTCAAATACATGTATTTTAAAATATATTTGGTTAATATGGCAATACATTTTGTAATACATTTCAGTGTTTGGAGTGTATTTCAACATGGACTGCAATGTATTTGAAATATATTTCAAATATATAAAATATATAAAAATATATGACCATGCATTTTTTTCATGTTGGTGCACAAAATGTAGTTGTGTTATAATTGAAGTTAGGGGGGAGGAGCATGCCTACAGCACAAAATAAAAGTCATTTTTAATGTTAACTTCTTTGACATGAGGATGTCCAGTGGATTACTGCAGGATTTCTGCTGTGAGTTTACAGCGTATACACTAGTCATTATTCACTGATCACATATTTCATCACTGCCCTCTGCAGGTGTGGGAGTACCTGGAGCTTATCAAGGCGGACTTGTACCTGGACAAGGTGTGTGAACACTTTTTTGTTTTTGTCACAGTGTGAACATGCCGGATACACTATTGTAAACTTCTAATTTCTAACCGTCTGCACTTGTTTTATTTATTTTCTATGTTAGTTCTGTTGCTATTTTATTTGAATTTGCTATTTTATTTGATAATTTTATTTGTAAAGTCAACTTTTTCTTAATGTCTATTTTCTTAGTTGGTTCTTTTGCTTAATTATTAGTATTTGTTTTTCATACTGCTTCTCAAGAGGATCACACCAGTGATGGAAAGCAGATATTCACATACTTTTGCCAGCAAAGACATTTAATGTTGGATCACTTAGTTAAATAAATGAATGAAAAACTTTATATTTTTTGTGTTGTTTATTTAATTGAGGTCTTTTTTATCTATTGTTACAAATAAAATAAGATCTTATTTTTAGTCAAATTTATGTAGAAATTCACAAAATGAAAGAGTTCACAAACTTTCAACCAGCACTGTTTTTTATTGCTGTTTTACCTTTGTTGCATATTTGAGCTTTTATTTATTATAGTTTCTTTTATAAATGTTCTTTGTTTGTTTAATCTTGTTAGCTTGATTTGTTTTAATTGATAAAATTTCATTTTTAACTTTTTTAGTCTTGACTGTTTGTTTGACTTGCTTGGCTAGCCTGTAAATGAGGGTCATCCTCAATGTTCTTCTGAGTCGGTTGATTGATTGATTGACATTATCTGCTTTAAGAAACATGCAGCACTGTTGATATGAGTATTGATGCAGTGTAATTGTTTGTCTGTACAGGGTTTGGTGGACGCGGAGTGCTCCCAGGTGTAGCGACAGGAACTGGACTAAAACCAAAATCAGGTGCATCATTTATCATTAAAACCTGGTCAAAATGTTTATAAAATCTTTTACAAACATAAAGCCCTTTAATATGATAGTTATTATGATTGTTAATATATAGCACTGTGGAAAAGTCTTGAAAATGCAAATGAAAAAAGCATATGTTTTCACAAAAATGACAACAAATACAGCCCCATTTCCAAAAAAGTTGGGACACTGCAAAATGTAGATAAAAACAAAATGCAATGATGTGCAAATCATTTAAACCCCATATTACATTGAAAATAGTACAAAGACAACACATCAAATGCTGAAACTGAGAAATTTTTATTTTTAAAAAATATATGCCTATTTTGAATTTAATGCCAACAACATGTTCCAAAAAAGTTGAATTTCAGCTTCTCAACAGTTCAGGGTCTCCTTTGTCGTATTTTTCATTTCATAGTGCACCAAAGCTTTTCACTGGTGACAGGTCTGGATTGTAGACAGGCCAGTTTAGTACCTGGACTCTTTTAATACAGAGCAATGCTGCTTGACATTGTCTTGCTGAAATAATCAAGGCCTTCCCTGAAAAAGACGTCTTCTGAATCGCAGCATATGTTGCCAAAACATGTATATATCGTTCAGCATTAATGTTGCCTTCACAGATGTGCACATCACCCATGCCATGTGCACCAATGCACTCTTATACCATCGTGAATACTGGCTTTTGAACTGTGCACTGATAACAAGCTGAGTGGTCTTTAGCCCAAAGGACGCAGTGTCCATGATTTCCAAAAAGAATTTCAAATTTTGATTTGTCAGACCACAGGACACTTTTCCACTTCCCCTCAGTCCATTTTAAATGAGCTTGGGCCCAGAGAAGGTGGCGGCGTTTCTGGATCCTGTTTATATATGATTTCTTCTTTGCACTTTAGAGTTTTAACTTGCATTTGTGGATGCAGTGATGAACTGTTTTCACAGACAGTGTTTTTCAGAAGTGTTTCTGAGCCCATGCAGTGATTTCTACTACAGAATCGTGGCCGTTTTTAATGCAGTGCCGCCTGAGGGCCCAAAGATCACAGCTGGCAAATACTGGTTTTCGGCCTTGTCCCTTACATACAAAATGTTATTCTTGAATTGTTGCACTATTTGATTTTATTTTGATTGCACTATTTGTCTTTCACAGAGTGGTGAACCCCTCGTCATCTTTACTTCTGAGAGACTCAGCCTCTCTGAGATGCTCTTTATACAAAATCATGTTACTGGCCTCTTATCAATTAACCACCAGTTGTTTCTTAAGCATTACACAACTTTATCAGCCTTTTGTTGGAACATGTTGTTGGCATCAAATTCAAACTGGGTAAATATTTTTCAAAAAACAATCAAAATTTCTCAGTTTCAACATTTACTATGTTGTCTTTGCACTATTTTCAATGAAATATATGGTTTAAATGATTTGCACATCATTGCATTTTGTTGCAATGCTTCCCATGTTTTTTGGAAATGGGGTTATAAATAAACAACCAGTTGTGATTGTTCTGCATGTAAATCTGTTAGTTTGGCCATTTCCAAAGCTCTCCTTAACAACGTCCAGTAATTACAGTTATCATCCAATACCTTCTTTATCTAATCAATCCTTCATTAAATTAAATCAGGTGATGGAACTAAATAAATCCATGCGATGGCTGAAGTGCAGCATGAAGTCAGAGACCAAACCTGTGATTTTCTAACCTACATATTCATAACAACACATTATGTCGTAAAGTGTGTTATATGGTGTTTGTGTTGATGTAAACACACTTACTACCCAGATATTGAAGGTGAAACATGTCTTGTACTCTTTGTGTTGCTCTGCAGGTGCTGGTGGCGTCCCAGGTCTGATGCAGCCGGGAGTTTTTCACGGATACCCTCTCAAATCTCCCAAAGCTCCAGGTATTTCACTGAGTCCGTTGATCTTGTTGTTTAAATCTCATTCAGCTCTTCTTTATTGCCTGGTTTGCCTGTGAAAATGATCTTATAACAGGTGGGCAGTAGACATGAGCAGCTAGCCCATAGCAAGTTAGCGCTGCTCTTTATCTGGAGAGAAACACAGGTGTGTTGGATCTTTGTGATGTGAAGACAAGATCTTAACTCTTCAATTTCAGCGTATTTTCTTCCAGTGCGCAGCCACTTTCCGTCTTATAATGGACACGACTTCATGCGCTTCTATGGGTACCACCCCAAGGTTATGTATGGTGCGTTGATCTGCAGCATTTGCTGTACCAGCAGTTCTGTTTTTGGGGCCAATAGTATGAACATAGATTAATTACTAATCTGTTCTGACTATTAACCCCCAGGAGTCGAGAATTAATACCGCTGTTTTGCTGTGTTGTTTAAATGTAAAGGGCTGTCAGGTCCTTTAAATAATTAATCACAATTAATTTCATATTTTATGTAGTTTAACATGAATAATGCCATTGTGATATGTAGATAATCATGATTAATTGCATTGTTTCGGTGCAGTTAATCATGATTATTCACATGATTTTTTGTAGTTATGATTATTGTGCCTTGTTATGTGCAGTTAATCATGACTAGTTGCATTGTAGAATGCAGTAAATCACAATACATTGCATTATTTGGGTGATTAATCATGATTATTTGCATTATTTCATGCAATCACAATTAATTGCACTGTTTTTTATTTAATGTAATTATTTATTGCATTATTTATTATTTATTGCATTGTTTGGGGCAGTTAATCACAATTAGTGGCATTATTCATGATTAATTGCATTATTTTGTGTGGTTAATTGTGATTAATTGCATCATTTTCTGTGGTTAATTATGATTATTCACATTATTTTGCATAGTTATCATGATCAATGGTATGGTTATGTGTAGATAATCATGATTAATTGCATGTTTGGGGCAGTTAATTATGATCATTTGTATTATTTTGTGTAGTTATCATGATGAACAGTGTTGTGTTGTGTGGTTAATTGCAATTAATTGCATTACTTTGTGTAGTTAATTGCAATCAATTACAATATTTTCTGCAGTTAATCATGATTATTTGCATTATTTTGTGTAGTTATCACAATTACATTTGTTTTGCGTTGTTTGGGACAGTTAATCACTGTTACCTGCATTATTTTGTGATTTAATTGCATGATTTTATGTAGTTAATTGCAATTTCTTGCATTGTTTTCTGCAGTTAATCATGATTTTTGCATTTTTTGTATAGTTATCATGATTAACGGTGTTCTTTTGTGTGGTTAATTGAGATTAATTGCATTATTTTGTGTAGCCATTGCGGTCAATTGCATTGTTTTCCACAGTGAATCATGATTATTTGCATTTTTTGCGTAGTTATCACAATTAATTGCATTGCTATGTGTAGTTAATTGTGATTATATGATTCTATCATTTCTTCACTTGTGTCAGTGAGCAACAACTCAGAAATGATCCATATAAAATCACAGCAAGCCTTCGGTATTGCCAGTGACTTCTAAGGGTTAATCTTTAATGCATTCTGACCATTAATAACCCAGGCCTCAAAGTCAGAACTCTGCCACACTTCTAGAAGTCAGTGCTTAGTGTAATCAGTTCTAATGTGTCCGCAACTCTCCAAAAAATGGACTCATGCGTCTCCAGTGTCCAGCTGAAGTGGTTTACAGGTGTGAGCTCCAGTCAAATTATGATTGTGAGCTCAATTCTGACAAATCTTAAAGAATCTAGGATTTGAAATAAAGTCCGTTTTGTAGTCATTTTCATTAAGCTTGTGTATTCTATGGGGAAATTTAGTTTGACTGATTATTTCCTGAACCGATACCAAGCCGTTTTATCCAAAAGCGGACATTTGAATGGATCTAAAGAGAACAAAACTTGAAGCAAAAGTGAAGTGAAAAGATGTTTGGAGATGGAAATGTCCAATTTTTAGAGTAACCCCAGCTTGGGTAATGTAATGTTTCCCAGGTTTGGGGAAGATTAGGTCATGCTTTAATTGAATTCAGCTGTACAGGCTGTTCTCGTCCAATTCTGCACACTTCGTGTGAAGCTCTCAGCGTTTTCTCGGAAATCTTATCCGTAAAGCTTGACCTATTTTACACCAAACCTGTCGCAACTGTAGAGAATAGAGAATGTAGAGCTGTAGAACTGAGTTAATACTAACCTCTATACAGGACATTTAAAGGGGAATTCCACCGATTTTTTCAAAATTTGTACATAAGTGCATAACTAGTCTGAAGTTGCGATGTCATTCTGAGTGCTTTGATGTGAACTGGTTCGCACTGTAAAGAGATAGATGGTTCATCACTGAGTCAGATCAAAATGTAGCTCAAAACTGTTTCTGAGACATCAGGCAGTGAATTCATAACCATTTGATGTAATAACTTTCTGTGAGGGACGCTTTTAGAGGTGGACGTCTGGTTCCTATCACCACCACTGTGAACAATAATTACTTTATGTACATTTTAACCATGTAACCATGCTGGACTTTTGGAAAAATGGGCAGAATTCCCTGTTAACCTGAAAGCAGTATATGGAAAAACATTTCCAAGCTGATTATAAGAACCAGAACTTCCAAACATAATAAGCACATCATTGTCATCTTTTTTGTAGATGATATTCAGATGATCTTCAGTTCAACATGTATGAAAACTGCACACTGTGTTCTTTCCACTAGGTGGCGTTCCTTACACTGGTGGCAAACTTCCGTATGGTACAGTAATGCAGTCTTGAGTGCATGCATGAATAAGATCTGTGTCCATTTATTTATTTATTTATTTATTTTTTGTTGGCATGTTGCCTCACTTTCGCCCACTGTGCTTCAGGTTATGGTGGCTTTGGTGGTGGTGGGGGCCTCCCGGGGGGCAAAGGAGGAGCTGGTACTAAACCAGGCTACCCCACAGGCACCGGTGTGTAATAAGCAATCGTGATAATATTGCAGTAAGACAAGAAAACCAATACAAGGGCAATGAGAACACTGCCATGTTTAGCTCTGGCTGCAGATTCTCTCAGGCTCTGAGTGCATGTCCACTGGCTGATGTTGCCTTTGTGTGTTTAGGTGTGGGGACATTAGGTGTTTCAGCTGCACAGGCCAAAGCTGCTAAGTATGGTAAAGACTCACTATTCAGTCTCTGATTGTGATGTTGAAAGCACTGCACTTTCACATGTCCACATTACCGAAGAGCAGATCACTGTACAGTAGGGGCGGAGGGTGTGAATACGTTATGAGGATTTCACCACTCTGTAGATATGAGTGATGAACCCAAACATCTGCTTGAACACTTTAATTAATTCTAATAGATACAATAAAAGCATCATTTCAGACCAAATATGATAACCGTCCCGTTGCTGCAGCGTTTTTGCCAATCAGGATCCTCCCTCACAAACTGCACCAGCTCTACTTAATAAGCGACATAAGCGGCTGATCAAGGCCGTGCCACTAGGGGGCCCCCTAACAACTTCTGGGTGAGGGAAAAAACTAATCGTTAATCATTTCCCAAAAAAAGTGAAAATGTGGAGAAAAGGCTAAAAGCTAAAGATACACTTTGGTTTCATTTTGCAGTTTTTTTTTGCCTTATACTGTTTTTTCAGCTTTTGGTTGGATAAACAAGAAATCGTCAATCTGAACGGAAGATGCTGAAATCTAATTACAGTTATCTGTAGCTACACAAGAACCCCAAACAGGCATTCGCCATCATCCAATCATCAGTAATAACTGATAATATGTATTTATTGATTTATTTATTTACATAATTTATACCCTTTGTGGTAGTCATTTTACAGCACATCAGCTAGCAAGCTTACTTAGTTTGCAGATCAAACATAAACAAAAATAGACTGAAAATAAATAAACAAACCATAGAGAATTCAATTATATTAGCGTTCAATTAATGGTTTAGTCCTAATAGTAATGCATGAAATAAGGTACTAAATTAATCATTCAAAACAATAGCTTAATTGATCATTTAAAACAAGGGCTTCTTAAACAGTTTACATGGTACAGATGTGAGAGAGTGCCTGGGCAGATCGGGCCCCCGCAAAAATCTACATCCAGCACCTGCTCACGAAGCATATTCAATGTGGCCTCTTTCTATCATTCCACTGATTGTTTTAATTAATGTAATCAAATGAAACATTTCTTACCTGTAACTCTGTTGTCTATATGTTATCAGTGAACTAAGACACTGTTGAGAATGTTGAGCTGCTAGTGAGCAATGAGAAGTGAGAACGCTGTTTATCTAAAAGTAGCATTTAAACTGGAATCATGCTAATTCTGGAATCTAACTGGCCCTGAGCCAGGCTGGGTGTGCAACATGAGCTGCCATGGTGATGTAGCATCGTACTGTAACACTGTAAAATTACAGTAAATTACTGGATAATATACTTGCATTATTTTAACAGTATTTTACTGAAGCATGTTAACAGTAAATTACAGTAAAACAGTAAAAAAGCAGCTGTATACTGTGACTCCACACTCACCAGCACCACATTACTGTGATGTAGCTGTTATTCTGAGTACACTTACAGTAATAAGCTGTGAAATACAGTAACCTCCTGTATTTTTACAGTAACAGCTGTAAAAGTAATGCAACTCAGAGACCTGTAATTTACTGTAAATTTGCAGATGGAAAAAAAAAAGACTTTTAATTTACCAGGCCCATAAATAATTTCAGTCAATATATTTATTCACAGTGTTTTGCATCATAGATGTGCAGAATATCTCAAATATTACAAACACGTTTAATAGATGAGTGAACAACATCAAGTGTTTTAGAATTTAAACTTTAAAAGACACAACTCATCAGAACAAAAACACTGTTTTTGTTTTTATTTCATTAAAACAATAATTTGCTGTGTTATTCCGGAAAATGTCTTAAGAATATTTGATTTAACAATTAAATGAATACAGTGTGTTATTTTGAAAAATGTATGTTAAATTATTTGAAATCCTGGCAATAAAGGACAATGTGGTAAAAAGTAAGCTTAAAGTTAGCTGGATAAACAAAAAGTCCTGCTTTGGAAGTCCCGCCTTTCTTAGCTACAGCAATGAAGATACTAGTGTATTAGCTTTTACACAATGAGGAAAACTCTAAGATGCAAAATGTCTCACAGTGCTTGTTTTAATAGGTTTAAAAAGAAACTTTCTTTCATTAACTTAGAAAAATGATAAATTTGCAGTCATACCTCCCTCCCCTACTCTGTAGAGAGGCAGTTTGAACAGTCGTACTGTAGGGTTCTCTGTTGAGGTTCTGTGTTCTCCTCTAGGTGCTGGAGCTGGTTTAGGTGGAGTTGGAACTGTTCCAGGAGCGGGTGGGCTTTACCCCGGAGTTGGAGGTGACAAAAGAACACAACCTCCTCATTTTTACATATTACAGAATGTTTCAGCATGTCCAGTCTAGTTTTTGAGTCATGTGTATATAGTGTATGATTTAGTGTGGGTTCCCCATTTCAGATATTTAGTAGTAGAACAGAAGACCTGCTCACTGACAACACAGTTACAGTAAAAGCCAGTGGGCAGATGCTGGTTTTCTGATCTTCTACTAAAGTCAGGGACTGTCTGCCGTAATCAGCCATACACCGAGATATACATATACAGAGATTAGGGTGAAGAACACTGAAGTAATCCTTTCATATCGGTCAGAATCTGCAGTGACTCTTGTTATCTTCTCCGTGTCCAGGTTTAGGAGGTCTTACACCAGCTCAGGCCAAGGCAGCTAAATACGGTGAGGGCTGAGGCCGCATTTCAGCTGCTCTCCACTGTGATGTGGCTAATGGTGATGTTGCTGCTCATTAGGTACTGAGTTATGATTGTGATGGTTTGGGCTTTTCTCAGGTGCTGCAGCTGGTGTTGGTGGTGTTGGTGGAGTACCAGGAGCTGGAGGAGTTCTCCCTGGAACAGGAGGTAAGATACATCAATACAGAGAGAAAGGAGAGATATAGAAAGAGAGAGAGACACACAGAAAGAGAGACACAGGGAGAGGCAGAGAGAAGAGATATATAGAAAGAAAGAGAGAACAGAAAAACAGAAAGACAGACAGATAGACAGATAGACAAAGAGATAGATAGACAAATGGATGGACAGACAGACAGACAGACAGATAGATAGATAGATAGATAGATAGATAGATAGATAGACAACTGGGTGGATGGCAGAAAGAGACTGATAGATAGATAGATAGATAGATAGATAGATAGATAGATAGATAGATAGATAGATAGATAGATAGATAGATAGATACACAGACAGTGAGAGAGTTCAGCTAAGTTAGATTATGGAGATGAAGCAGCAGCTCTGAGACACCGTGTGGTTTGCTGTCCTGTAGGTGTAGGAGGTCTCACTCCTGCTCAAGCAAAAGCTGCTAAATATGGTAACTATACTTTATTAATCTATGGAATCCAAACATTTCATCCATATCACATATACGCCCCTGGCCACTTTATCAGAAACCCCTCTTTCGTGTTGGAGCTGGTTTAGGTGGAGCAGGCCTGGGAGGTGCAGGTCAAGTTCCAGGAGTTGGGCTTTACCCTGGAGTAGGAGGTAGGACAGAGTCGTTTGTAATGGTAATTACTCTCTGTGGAGGTATGTAATGTTCAGAAATAACATGCTTCCTGAACATCTGTAGGTATAGGAGCACTCACACCTGCTCAGGCCAAGGCAGCCAAATATGGTAAAGTCTTTAATGTTCTATGTAATGTAGATTCTTAAAATGTATCAAGTTTTTGCACAGCAGCCTATTTGTATGGTTTAGGTTCTTAGGTCTTCTCCCCTCTCCTTCTCTGAAGGTGCTGCTGCTGGGTTAGTACCTGGAGCTGGTGCTGGGTTGGTTCCTGGAGCTGGTGCTGGGTTGGTACCTGGAGCTGGTGCTGGGTTGGTACCTGGAGCTGGTGCTGGGTTGTTACCAGGAGCTGGAGCTTTCCCTGGAGCAGGTATCAGAGACAACTGCTGTTCTTTTTTGTCATTTTTGCCTCCTGATATAAGGTTAATCGTAACATTAGATTTTTTAGCCAGAGATAAACATTGAAACTATATATATATATATATATATAAGGGGTGGGAATCTCTAGGCACCTCACAATTCGATTCGATTACGATTCAGAGGGCTGCGATGCGATTATAGAACGATTATCGATGCATCTTTTTTTTTCTATATAGCATTTAGATTTTCTCACTGTGTGAGCTCAAGTTTCGAGTTCAAGTTTCAAGTTTATTTGTCACTTGCACAACATGTGAGGACATTTATGCATTGAAATGCTTGCGGTGAGGCTCAGCTAATCACTCTACAGAAAGTAAACAAGTAAAAATAAAAATACAAGAAAAACCAACTGAAATATATTAAATATACACAAAATATACACAAAATATATACAGAATGTAGAGACAATATACATTTTAAAGTGACTAAGTAACTCGGTGTTATTGTTATTTAAAGTGACTTGGAAGTTTTAAGGCAAAGTATTTGTAATGATCCATAATGAATTTACTTCCAATATCTTTTTTAATAAAACAAACGGAAGTGTTGTGGCAAGTGAACTAGAAGGCTCTCATTCACTGCTCTTGTTTGGAGCACGAGAAGCTGCTGCTACTCATCTGCGATAAAATGCGCAGTTACGGTGAAATAAGATCCAGTGGTGATGGATGTCCACGCAGCACATGTTACAGCTATTCTACCCGTTTTCTTTAGTGATTTTATAACTTCGGTTTTGGTCTCGTTGTAGAGATGGGGGGATCGCTGTGTCAGTAAAGTATCTTTGAGATGGGACGTGTGAAACATAGCGCAAAAGCCCTGTTTCTCAACGACTGAGAACCGGCGTGCAGACTGCAGGTCACCTAGCAACGATGCGTTATTCGCATTTATAAGCAGCGCAGTTGGTTTCCTGGTACGTTAAATCTGCAATGAGAGACTGTGGTCAGTTTCTCTTTCAAATTCTCCCGTTCCACCTTAAATAGTGCCGCATTTACATTCGGCGCCTCAGTTAGAATTTAAGGTGGAACGGGTAAATTCGAACAAGAAGCTGGAGAATGAGAAGTGACTTCAGCCTCGTAAAACAGTCGAACGTTGAGAGACATTTAACTGATCTACTTCTGAGGAAAAGTTTTCTGGCGGAGATGGGAGAAAGCAGCTATAGCTGAGCTAAAGCTTAAAGCACAGCAGAGTAAATCTGCGTTTTCATTTATATTGTTTAGCCGATATTAGGACATTATCACATACTGAGACATACTGGACATTAAATGTTGCGGCTCCCAAGGTGGTTTGATTTTTGTTGAAAGGACAAAATGGCTCTTCTTATCATTTGGGTTGTGACTCCTGACCTAACCTGGCTTTTAATGCAGAGGTTGCCGGTCGGATTTCTCGCTCATCCCGTTGTGTTTTTGTTGTGTGTCGTCACAGACTGTCCGGGCGCTGCACTTACCCACTTCCAAGTTCCGCCTTTTGCGTTCCGTCAACATTACGTTATTAATTAAATATTTAGAACCATGAGTTATGTATAGAACCATTTCATGATTAAAGGGCTCTTTGCATGGCAAGATAGTTGTTTAAGGGTTCTTTAGCAAAAAAAAAAAATGGTTCTTTAAAGAACCATAAACACTAAGAACCTTTTGCATGGTTAAAGGGTTCTTTGCATCATGCCGTTCTTGAGATTGATGGAGAATGTGCTGTAGGTGGTTCTATATAGAACCTTTTTGAAAATGATTCTAAATAGCACCTACAAGGGTTCTTCTATTGTTATGGTGTCAAGAAGAACGCCTTTGGTTGCTATTTAGAACCCTTTTCAAAATGGTTCTATATAGAACCATCTGTAACACATTCATGCGCATTTTCCATCAATCTGAAGAACGCTTTCATGATGCAAAGAACCCTTTTACCACGCAACATTTTACCAGTGTTCATGGTTCTACATACAACCAATTTCTGTGCTAAAAGACCCTTAAAGAACCATCTTTTTTATAAGTGTAGAACCATTTACAACACATTCCTCATCAATCTGAAGAACCCTTTCACCATGCAAAGAACCCTTTAATCATGAGGTTCTATGTCTGAGTCTCTACAATCAACCATTTCACACCAAATCACCCTGAATCACTCTGTTTACATCTCAAACACTGAGTTATACAGGAACTTTACGAAATAAATGCATTTGTCTTTCAGAAGAGATCACCATGGCAACCGTCAGTTGTGTGCTAATGACTTATCCACAATAAAGAAGGAGGCTAGTTGTTGGTTATCCTCACCGTAGTGATGCTTTGATGACGTAATGCTTCCTAGCTGCACCCCCAAACTGTAAACAGACCCCCCCACCAAATGAAATTCAGGCTGCACCACTGCTGTGAAAGCTAGTATCTGTGATCACAACCAATCAAAATGACCATCGTTTCTTTTTTATTGCAGGCTATGCTGCTGCAAAAGCTGCGAAATATGGTAAATACATCTTCTGATGTAGATCACACACCCATTCATACATCCATAGATTTTAAATTCATTTCTTCACCACTAATGTGCTCACGTTCTTTACTGGACAGGTCCAGGTGGAGTGTTGGGTGGAGCTGGTGGCATTCCAGGAACATTACCAGGCGCTGGAGGTAAAGATTACACACAAATATGTCTCCAGTGTTTCTTCTGAAATTAAGGGTATTAATAGCGAGTTTGTGCTGCAGTAACAGCCTCTACTCTTCTGGAAAGGCTTTACACTAGATGTTGGAACATTGCTGTGAGGATTTGATTGAGCATTAGTGAGGTCAGGTACTGATGTTGGATGGTCAGTTCTGGATCACTCCAACTCATCCCAAAGGTACTGGATGGAGCTCCATCACTCCAGAGAACACAGTTCCACTGCTCCACAGCCCAATGCTGGGGGGCTTTATACCCCTCTAGCCTACACTTGGCATTGGGCATGGAGACCTTAGGATCATGTACAGCTGCTCTAGAGCGTCCCATTCTATCGGTCAGTGCTTTTCAATGGAGACTGTACAAGCTGTCAGCAATGGGTGACCTTAAAGTAGCTAGAAGGACTGTCCAGGTACTTTTAGATGCTTTATGTCCATTTCTATCAGCAGTGATTCAGCACTCTCAGGAAAAAAATGATGTGCACACTGTATTTAATACAATACAGCACACAATATGCTGTAATAAGCTTTAAATCTTTCTCTGTTGCAGTATATCCTGGTGGAGTTCCCAAGTACGGTAAGATCATCTCATTATTTCAAATTCTTGGTTATTTAAGCTGAATCCAGCTGAGGTTCACAGTGAATCTGATGTCTAATCTAATTTAAATCATCTTCATAGATAGTAGGGGAGAGTGGCGAAAAACTTAACACATTATGGTTTTTGCTAAAATTAAGTATAAATATTTAAACAAGTTTAACATTTTGGTAACTCTTCAGCATAAAGGACCATTATAATGTCTCATTAATGATGTTATTAAGAAGTATTAATTCAGTTGCTGCTAATTAACTGGCTCAGAGGCATCCGGTTGTGTGGTTTTTTGGCCTTGCCCTTTACGCACAGAGGTTTGTCTAGATTCCCTGAATGGTTTAATGATATTATGAATGGTAGAGGAAGAAATACCTTAAAATATTGAGGAATGTTATTCTTATCCACTGTGTGGTATTGATGTGTTTGTTACTCAGTGGTCTGGTGGACCCACCACATTATTGTTTTTAAAATCAATACAGTCATAACAATTTATGTCAAATTCCCAGATGTTTAAAATATCACAAGTGTCCAGCGTAGGGTTCTCCTTCAGCAGCTGTAGCCAGTCCGCAGCCTGTCCATGTTGTCCACCCTCACACACACACACACACACACAGACTAACAGCAGGCAATGTAGGAGTAGAACAGAGTAAAGGACACAGCACCTCCACACTTTTATTTCCCGCGGGTTCAGCCCAACACCACATGTGTAATATAAATGTGTGGGGGGTGAACAGTGTGAAGACACTGAAAATGGGTTATTTTATATGGTCTTCACAGAAAATGAGCAAAGGCTAAGAATATGAGGTTGAAATAATAATAAATCGCATTGAGAAAACATTGGTAAACATTGAAAATGGGTCCCACAGACCCCAACACCACACAATGGTTTAGCAATCTGGCTGAAACACTCCTTATAACTTTAGATGTAGACTGAATAGGTGAATCAATGTGAAAGCATTGATTTTCAGTGTTTACATACTGCATGAAAAAAGTGAGGAAAATTCGTTACACTTTTGTGAAACAAGAGAAAAATGCAGAACTTTACAACCTCAAAATAAACAGAAAAACTCAGAAGTGCAGATTTGAACCCCCACAGAATGTAAATGTACTTTCCTACATAATTAATTATATAAAGTAATGACATTAAATAGTGTAGCATCAGCATAGAAGAAGGAAAACAAGGAAAACATTGCCCAGCCCAGCACTACCCCAACACAAAACAGTCAGGGGGTAAAAGCATACAAGGAGAGACACTTCTAACTAGTTAACCCCTTAAAAGGCCAGGGCCCAACAGCAGGAGCAAAACTTTATTACACACTCCTATTATCTATAAATAGCTCAGCCAATTTGGATTGAAGTCCCTATAGTTACTGAACAATAAGATTTAGGCCCAGTCCCATTTCTTATTTTTACCCCTGCCCTTGTTTTCGAGTGTCACCTTACCCCCTGGAACTTGGGGGAGTTGTAGTGGTTAAAACGTTCCTTTATGAAATGGGACCCTCAAATAAAAAGAGCCTCCGTTTGGGGATCATGTAACCCTAACACTTCGCCCTACCTCTCTATCTCAACAAGAATCAGGACCCTACCCCTAAGCGTGAACGCACAAAACAGAGGGGTAAGGGCTCAGCGGTAGGGCCGCCGGAATTGGGCCTTAGTGTGTAATAATCCTGGGATTTTAGGGCGTAACTCCAAAGTCCACCTTCCTCTGACACAATTTACACCAGACCACACAACTAAACTACTAACAACAACATTAGCATAACTACAACTACTATAACAGTCCCCTTTTAACTGCCCTCTGAGAGCCACTTTGCATGGCCACCCCCCTAAGCTCCTCACAGCAGTGTGGCCTGGGGCGGACGACACTATAGTGCTGCAACGACTGTAACGACTCTAGGTGGAAGAGTGTGTCAGAGTGTTTAACCAGCCTGTGTTTTGTTTTGTAGGAGTACCCGGAGCAGGTGCGATTCCAGGCATTGGAAGCCTGGGAGTGCCGGGAGCGGTGCCGGGCGCTGGAGGTAGGCTGATGTTTTGGGTTTCCTCCTTTTTTTCAACTCAAATTTTTCGTTTGAAGTGAAATATGTTTGAGGTGAGATTACCTAGAGGTGCTTACTACTTTAAGCTATTCTGTCAGGCATAGTTTAATATTAACCCTTTAAGACCTGCACTAATAAGTAGCTGCCGTTTAATCTGCTTTTCTCATTTAACCCTATGGAACTAAACGTCTCAAAGGCAACCCATTCTGAGACTTTAGCGGTGGTCCCTTTATCTGATTAAAATCGGCCCCTCAAGTAGTTGGTCCAGTAAAATGGATCAGTATGTGGAATTAGAGCTTTCTGTGATCGACTGTGTTTCCTATCACTGCATAAAAGATGCACAAGGCTCCTTTATTATTGCTTGCACTGTGGTTGTGCACAGATTCAGAGCGCAGTTCTGATCCTTAGGTCACTATTGAGTGTGTTTACGTGTACTTAATAATCCAATAACTGCAGAAAATCAGATTTTGTCAGTAATTCATTCAACACGTTTACATGCACTTGAGTAATCAGATAATGGGAAACTCCAGGTCTACATGAGTCAGACAGTAATCAGATTTTTGATTTACAACCAGCCAATAAACTGACAGAAGAAGACGTGATGTAAACGTAACATAAAACTTGAACTTCATGCCGTGGCTTTTTTTAAAAACATCGATCCACTTAACCTGAAAATATAAACATACATAATCTAGAAGATGAATATTTAAATCCTTGTTTCACTGAGCATGTATTTGGTTCCAAAAGTGTTTTGCTGTTTCTCGCTGCGACGCTGTTCACTTATTTCCGGTACCGCAGTCTGTTTTCGCACATGCTCAGACTGAGAAGTCCAAAACAAATCAGAGTAAGAGTTTACATGTGCTGAGAAATCTGATTACTAAGCTAAAATCCAGCCTCTTTATCAGATTTCTTAATCGGATTTCTAGATCGGAGTATGGTGTTAACATGACCGTTTGAATAATCGGATAACAGCAGAAATCTGATTATTGAGTGCATGTAAACACATTCATTGTTTTATTCAAGCAGAGGAACAATAAAATGTGGCTAATATGTGGCTTGTTTTCCTCTTCATGTGTGTGCTTGTTTAAAATGTTAGTTTATGACAAAAACAAAATAAAAATCTGTAAAGTTTCAGCTTTATTAGACCACATTTTTTAGATATCAGAATAAATGCAGCAACAGTTTAGACGAATCACGTTATTAAAAGGGAAGAGATGATTAAATGGCAGAAATAGTAATTTTGTGTTGCTAATTTGATTTCTCAGTACTGTTGTTATTCGTTCATTCCTTTTGATACGTAATGTGATCTACTGTGATCTATTTTGATTTTGTGTTATAAGCTACCATTTTAAACAATAGAATTGGAATATGCTTCACATTTTATTGTTATTTATTGACAAATAATACAAATTTCCCTGGTGATAGAAACTATTGCAGTTTATTCAACAATAAAGGCAGCAAGGAGCTTTTTTTATACAGTGATATGAAACACGGTAGCTCAAACAAAGCTCCACTTCCACATGCTGATCCATTTTGCTGACCAACAGGGACATAAACACTCACCACCTACTTTGGGGGCAGGTTAAAGGGACATTGGCAAAGTCTCTGCAATGTATTGCTGGTGAGATGTTAGGTTGGATAAGGTCAACATCATTAAACCCAAGAAAAAAAAAGCAAAATATTAATATGAAACAGCTCATATTTGCTGCTTTTTTAGCTCTCTGGAAGATGAAGCCAAACCTCCTAAAGCTGGTATGCACTTACCCTCCCGCCAGCTACTTAAGTGCCATGGTCAAGTTGCAGAACTAATGTATACCACCATCGCACTGACCTGAAATAAATCAAATTGTTATGGATAGTTCTTTCTGCAGCATGAAAAATGGATTAAGGTTTATTGAGTAATGATTTATGAAGAATTTATTTCTTCATTTTCTTTTCTACCAGCTGATTAAGAGTTAGGATGCAGCCTGCCTGCACATGTTCAAGCTTACACATCAAATATCATGATGTGCAGTTTACTCACTAATACCGCCCCCCCTCTCCCCACACCACCATGATGGTCTCTGGATTTTGAACTTTACGCTGGAAACAATCTGGATGGTCCTTTTCTTTTTTGGCCGGGAGAACACAACATCCATTATTTCCATAAACAATATGAAAGGTTGACTTGTCAGACCACAACACGCGTTTTCACTGAGCACCAGTCAATTTCAGATGAGTTTGAGCCCAGAGAAGTCGGCGGCGTTTCTGAACGTTGTTGATATGTGACTTCCACTGTGCAGATTACAATCTTAATATTTTTGAATGCAGCAATGAATGGTGTTTATCTAAAATGTTTTTTTCTGAGCCCATGTGGTGACCTCCATCACAGAAGCATGTCAGTTTTTAATGCAGCGTGGTCAGCTTTGGTTTTTGGCCTTTTCCTTTATGCACATAGATTTCAGATTCCCTGAATCGTTTGATATTATCCACTATAGAGGATGAAATGCCTAAAATTCTTGCAGTGGCTGGTGGAGGAGTATTGTTTTTAAACTGTTGGATGTTTTTGCTGATGCTTTTTCTGCCAAAGTGGCGAATCTCGACTCATCCTTGCTCATAAAGGACCTTCCTGGATGCTCCTTCATAGCCAAGCATGAATGCATCATCTGTTTAAGATGTGTTTTTTTGAGCAGTTTTCAATGTTTCTAGTCTTAAATTGCCTTTTTTTTAAAACGCGTTGCAAGCATTCATTTTTAGAATGAGTGTATTTTTACAAAACAATAAAGTCTATAGGGAAAATCATTAAATATGTTGTCTTTTTACTGTTTACATGTAAATACTGGACTTTCACAAATTTTAGGCTAAATACTTTTTTAGCCTAAAATTTTTTAGCCTAATATTTTTAAGTAAAATACTTATAAGTAAAATGAGTAAAATACTTTATACATATACTTTACATATATATATATATATAAAGATTATGGAATAATATTAAACAATATTTTGTAAATGCATTTAAATAATTTATTTAGTTAGATTTTTTTTATTTTTAAATTTTTTAAATACATTGTAAAACATATTTCAATGTCATATTTTTAATATTGCATTTTATGTTTAATTATATTCAAAAATATTTATTGATTAGAATTGTTTTTTTTTCATTTTTTTTGAGAGAGATTTGAGGTTTCTTATGTTTGAATATGACTTCATTTTGTTTTTCTTCATGTTTCTTTTAGGATATCCTGCTGGTGCTAAGGCGCTTAAATATGGTATGTGTATTAAATTCAATAACTAACTGTATACAAAGAAACCGAGCCTGACAGAGCCTCAGAGAGGCATGGTCAAAAATTAAATTTACTCATCACCTTTACGTTGCACAGTTTGAATGAGGTTCCATCTTTTTTACATTGATATTTTTACCTTAGATATTTTTGCTATTCTATTTAAATGTACACATATGATCACAAAATCAATTATAAAGCAACAGTAGTTATGTAATATATTACATTACTCGAGGTTTGAGTGGGCACTCATGGCTTTTCCCTTTAGTTTTTTCACAAAATGATCACTTATGAGAATAATTTATGTAAATAACAGTAATTCATATCAAATTACAGCATGCATTTGTTATCAATAATTACTCTAGTCTAAATTAGCCATTGAAGATTATACATGCTGTGCTGTAATGCATTATCACACCGTTCTGCACAGGTCCTGGTGGTTACGGGGTTCCTGGGGGAGGTGCTGTACCTGGTGCTGGGCTTCCAATAGCTGGAGGTAAACAATAATAATCTGTAATCATCACAGGGCACTAGTATATAGCTTCCTGTCGTAGTAGGGTAACTTCTTAAAGGGCCCGTATCATGGAAATCTGAATTATTCTTACTTATTTGTGTATTTAAAGAGTTTGATGCAGTATGAGAACAATGTTAAAGTTTCATATCGTACAGTACGTGGAAACAAAGCTGAAAAATCAGTCAAATTTGAATAAATTGTGTTTGTGACATCACAAAAGCCAACATATTAAGCCATTTACCCACACTAGAAGTCATAAGTCGGGACTGCTTTCTGAATGAAGCCGCCAATCAGGACAGAGCTCATTTACATGTATCACTCTTAAAGGCAGCCTGTTTAATTCTGACAGTTAAAAAGAGGTTGAGAAATGTAAATTGCAGAAGGTTTTAGAGATTATTATTATCAACTATGGGTTTTTTACCCAGTTCCAACACCAGTTTTTGGTTTCTCCTCCTAAGGCTGTGGTGCTGCAGGTTAGTGCATAGTCACTGTAATAGATTTTGGGTAAGCTGTGTTTGCATTGGCTAATGTTGGTCGCGGTGATGTCATATTTGAACCGGTTCTGCCACACAAACGTTTCTTCCACTGACGAGTAAAGAAAGCCAGATTCAAGTCAACCTGTCAGCTCAATCATGCGCCACGCTGATGAGTTTAAACCACGTTTCACACTGTAAACACACTCATCTAGACAGATGGGGCTCGGACGATGTTTTGAAACCGTCAGATTGCTTGGCAGAGTTAGTGCGAGTCTGAACTGTGTAAAGCTGAATTGCTTCGGGGTCACTGAGATCACGCACAGGTTATGTTCCAGGCATGGCAGGTATGAAAATAATCTGATCCAGTTTGTTCATCAAAGCATCTGGCATTTGTTTATAAATAGCACTTCAATCTGCTGTATGTCATACAGGCACCCATACAAAATGACAAACAGTGTCCAGACAGCCCTTCTAATTGGTGACTTCATCTACTTTAAAGGAGATCCTGCAGTTATCCTGCAGTTTTCTTGTAGTTTTTCCCCACTGAGGTCCACTTATGAGGTTTATGTGGTTTTATGTACCAAAAGGTTTTGTGTCCAAGGAGGTTATTTTTGTTACTGCACCTTGAAGGCCGATCTATGTAAATGAGCTCTGTTCTGATTGGCCATGTTCATTCAAAGATCAGCAGTTTGGTGCTAAAACTCTCTTTATGATATCAGTGGCTAAACTGCTGCAGCGTGAACAGGCTTTTGGAAATGTAATGGTTTTTGTGACATCACAAATGCAGTTAATTCAAAACAGGCTGTATTTTAGTTTCCATATATGTACTGCATGAAGTGGGGGGTGAACAGTGCACTTTGAAGTTTTAACAAGATTCTTAAAACACATTCTCTGGAGTGATGGAGCTCCATCCAGTACCTTTGGGATGAGTTGGAGTGATCCAGAACTGACCGTCCAACATCAGTACCTGACCTCACTGATGCTCAATCAGATCCTCACAGCAATGTTCATCATCTAGTGTAAAGCCTTCCCAGAAGAATAGAGGCAGTTACTGCAGCACACTCACTATTAACGCCTTCATTTCAGAAGAAACGCTGGAGTCTTTATATAGGGTATTCTGAAAATTATTAAAATCAATCTAAATAAATTGAATTTTGCTAATATAGTGCGGTTTCAGTATAAACATACACAGCCATACACATTTACATAATCTAACAGCATTAAAAACAGTCAGTCAACTGAGAAGTTTAGTGCAGAGGTTCTCAACCTTTTCCACCTCAAGGTCTACCTATTTATCACTTGAAAGCATGGATGCCCACAGAAAAAAAAATTTTGGTTCAAAAATTCATTTTTGACAATTTTTTCACAAATTTTCAGATGGCACAACATACCATGTACAACATTCAACGTTAAATATCAACGCATAAGGCAAACATAAGCTTGTTTTATATCTGAAACCATGTGGAAATTCGATAAATTAAGCTAAATTTTTCACTCAACTTTGGGGCAGTGTATTTTGTTTCTGGAGGTAAGTGGCAGAATAAAGATTATTTGCGCACCATTAACGTTATTGTGAATTTTATTAATATTGTTTACAATTTAAGAATATTTTATACGTTATTATTAAGTCAAATTTTTTCACTGACTTTTATGACAAAGTACCATCACTAGCCTATGGACCACTGGCTCCTCCTCAGTACTAGCCCGAGGACCACCGGAGGGTGCTTTGCAGCCCGTTTGTGGTCCACGGCCCAGTGGTTGAGAAACCCTGGTTTAGTGTCTTTAGGTGTGAAAAATTCAAGGTTGATTCTTACTGTTCATTTTAAATTGTCTTTTTGTCTGCAGGATACGGCACCGGTGTGAAACCCCCTAAAGCTGGTGAGTCAGATGTGTTTCTCTGAATTACAGAGCTGTGATGGAGGCACTGCTGCAGGACCCCCTACTTTAAAGAGCTCATATCCAAAAGTCCTTTAACTCCTACACTGTATGGACAAAAGTATTGGGACACCCTCCTATTGATTGGGTTCAGGTGTTTCAGCTAGACCCGTTGCTAACAGGTGGATAAAATAAGCACACAGCCTTGCAGTCTCTGTAGACAAACACTGGCAGTAGAGAGTCGCACTGATGAGCTCAGTGACTTTAAACATGGCACTGTCATAGGATGCCACCTCTGCCATGTGCCAGGAGAACGTTACCTGCCTGACTGCACTGTGCCAGCTATAGAGTTTGGTGGAGGAGGGATGATGCTATGGGGTTGTTTTTCAGGGGTTGGCCTAGAACCCTTAGCTCCAGTGAAGGGAAATCTTAATGCTTCAGCACCAAGACATTTTGGACAATTGTACACTTCCAACTTTGTGTGAACAGTTTGGGGAAGAGCCTTTTCTGTTCCAGCATGACTGAGCCCCAGTGCACAAAGCAGCTCCATAAAGTCAGGCTGGGTGAGTTTGGTGTGAAAGAACTTGACTGGCCCTCACAGAGCCCTGACCTCAGGGCTCTGTGAATGGAGATTGTGAGCCAGACCCTCTTGTCCAACTTCAGTGTTTGACCTCACAAATGCTCTTCTGGATGAACGGGCAAAAATTCCCACTGACACTCCATAATCTGTAGAAAGCTTTCCAGAAGAGTGTTTTCCCTGTTTTGTTATCTAATATTTTCTACTAATGCTCTTTGCTGTCCGGTGTGGTCCAGAGGAGGATGGGTTCCCCTTTTGAGTCTTGGTTCCTCTCAAGGTTTCTTCCTCTTGCTCTTAGGGAGTTTTTCCTTTGCCACTGTCGCCATTGGCGACGCTCATGGGGGGCTTGGACCTGGATTCTTCTGTAAAGCTGCTTTGTGACAACACCTGTTGTAAAAAACGTCATATCAATAAACTTTGACTTGACTTTTGCGGGCTGAAGAGGCTGGACTTGGCCTGCGGGCCTTGTGTGGGGCTTAGAGCAAACTGTTAGAGCAAAGCTGAACTTATGTACAGAGTGGCTATGGCCAACAAAACCTCCTTAATAAAGCACAACCACTTGTGCGAAAGCTTCTTTCATAGTGGTGAACACTACAGTATTACCATCAACCATCATAGGGCAGCATGGCTTGTCACCAGTATGTGCTGTGTTTTGGATGCTGTTATGCTGGTCAGCTACAGTGGAAGTTGACGTGCTGATCACCAGCAAAATCAGCATAGGCTGTGTTTTTGAATGACCAGCTAAACCAGAACCAGACCAGCACTAGACCAGCAGAGTCCAGCTTAAAATGCTTGCTGGTCTATGCTGTTTTTTTTTAGCATAAAAATTGGTTCTGCCTGATATGAGCCCTTTAAGAATTGTTTTTACTAGAATGAAACTGCTAAAAATTAAACAAAAGAGCTTTAAAATATTGTTTTTTGAGCTTAGAATGTACATATGTTTGCCTGTTGTATGGGGTGGTCATATTTTCTTAGTTTTCCTTTTACAAAATTAACTGTTAATAATTAATTAGACTGTTTTAAGCTGCAGTAGCTAATTACATTTATTGTAACTAGACATGGTCACAGCCGCTGACTGAAAAGCTGCTCAGTGGTGATGACAGTTTGGGAATGTAGTGTAGTCTCATCTTCAGAGTCTGACCAAATCGGCTGTCGGTCGAACGTGATCTTAAAAGTTCCATTTTCTGTTTGTGGCTAAGTAAGAAGTAAAAACATTCAAATGGCTTGAGCGTCTCCTACAGCTGTCAAAGTCGTCTCAGTAGAATGATACAGTGTTTGTGAAAAAAACGTGATGTTATGACGAAATAACAGCACAGTTAGAACGCTTCTCAACCAATCAGCTTGCGTGGCCGGAACTAACTGTTGAATAATTTAAGAAGAGCATGTTCTTTCAAAAACATATGGGGCAAAATTACTGACAAAAATAATGAAGCCAAAGAAACTGATCTGACCACAAAAGAAGACCCAAGAATGTGAAGGAACTGGAAATGTTCTGCGTGGAGTAACGGTCCAACAAGTGCTCTCCAAGCTTGTTAAGCATTACAGAAAGCGGCTCAGTGCTGTTATTCTCGCCAGCGGGGGCTTCACCTCATATTAACGATGGGGGTGCCAATATTTTTGAAGCCTATTTTACTAAAGGAAACCTTTTTTTGTTGCCAACAATAAAAAAAGTGCAGCTTGCTCATTTGTTCAAGCCTGAAATATCACTCACTGCGTCTGTGGTTTATTTAATGTGTTGATATCCACGCAGGGTGCCAATAATTCTGGAGTTAAAATTTCAGCACCCCCAACTGAAAATGCCCCCGCCCCCCCAACTGATCTGTGTAAGTGAGATAGTTGAACGTTGTTCCAGACTGGTGCTTACTCTTAATCTTCACAGCTGTTCCAGGTGGTGTTGGAACTGTGCCTGGTGGTGCTGGAGTTGTTAGAGGAACTGGTGGAATCCCAGGACAAGCAGGTAGCCTGTCTGACAGGAGATTCACAGTCAACTGAATAAAATGTTGTCCAGTTTAATAAAGGAGGAATAATATCTGTCATGTTTCTATTACAGTTTATCCAGGTGGAGTCAAGCCCCCTAAATATGGTATGTGGCCTACTTCAGTTATTAAACTGTGCTGGTCTGGTTGCTCCATCTGACTGCCTGGTTGCTCCATCTGACGCCGCCTGACTTTTCAGACTAATTTCAAATTAAACAGGCATCTACTTAGACACCCATAGAAACCTTTGTACTTCCACTTGAGTTTATATTTACATTTGATATATATAAATAATTATTATTATAATTATTCCACATGTTCATGGTTCTCCTGAGGTCAGAACACCTGACATGGTAAAGAGAACCGCTCTAACCACGACTCAAACCTCACATTTTTACTAAATCTGTGACCTTGGCATTGCACCAGTAAGGTCACTTGGGGTCTTCTTTATGATGCGGTACACTGGCCCCTCTTTTGTAAAAGCATGTCAAAATAAAGGTTCTTTGTTTCTGTTGTGCCACCTGAGGTTTGTGGAAGTAAGAACTTGTGCACAAAGTTTTTTATGTGAGTTGAGCACTTTTAAAATTGCCTTATCTTGCAGCAAGTTTTAAAACATAAAATTCTGTTGAGTTATTTTATTTAGAATTTTATAACTAAATTACCTTTTTGGTAGTTTATGTAATCAACATATATGGTTGGATGACTGTACCACCTGAAATTGACTTTTTGAGGTGAAAAGGAACTAAAATGAATATTATGTGGATGCACTGAAAATTGTTTTACATAAAAGAGGTATTGTTGAATAATTGGATATATTTCATGCATTTTTCAAGATATTTTTATTATTGACTTATTGAATTATTGAAATATTGGCCACATAACAAGGATGTTGTGTCAGTGACCCAAATATACACTGATTTGCCAGTTCTTTAGGTACACCCACCTTGTACCTGTGCGCATTGTAGGTTACAGACTGTAGCTCATCTGTTACTGCACAGTTTATCAGGCAGAGCAGCACTGCTGGAGTTTTACACATGAAGAGCTGCAAGATGATTTGCGCAATTGCTACTGTATACACTTAAAAAGCGTCCTTTAGGGGTTCTTTAGTAAAGAAAATGGGTCTATATAGAACCATGAACACTCAAAGAACCCTTTACATGCTTAAATGGTTCTTTGCACTGTGAAAGGGTTCTTTTGTTATGACAAGCCTGACACTGTCACAATAGCAGAACCCTTCTTGTTGCCATATAGAACCATGTTCAAAAAGGTTCTATAAAGAACCATATACATTCTCCATCAATCTGAAGAACAATTTCATGATGCAAATTTAATCTTTATTCAAGCAAAGTGTTCTCTGGGTGTTCATGGTTTTCAATAGAACAGTTCTCCTAACTAAAGAACCTTTGAAGAACTATCATTTTTAAATGTGTACACTTAAAAAAGTTTCTTTAGTAAAGGCAACTCTATTCAGAACCATGGGTTATATATGGAACCATTTCATGCCTAAATGGTTCTTTGCATGGTGAAATGGTTTGATGGGTTGATGGAGAGAACAATTTTAGCATGAAATAATTCTGTACAGAACTCATGGTTCTAAATAGAACCATACCTTTTACTAAAGAACCCTTGATTTTTTTTAAGAGAGTAGGCAAATCTTTCCTATATAGATCCCTTTATATACGAAGGCTCTATAGAACCTTTTTTTAAAGGCTGTATAGAACCCTATATATATAACATCACTGAATGTGTTTGGAATTACTTTGGGATTACAAGGTCTATGTGGTGTTTCCAATAATGTGGCCAGTTAGTGTAGTTTACTAGAAGATCCAAAGTAGCAGATTAGTTATGATAGATGAATTTAAAAATATTACGACAAGATTTCCGGTCTGTTTACCTGACCTCAGGTGCAGGGACTGTTCCAGGAGCAGGAGGAGTGCCGTACCCTGGAACAGGGACAGGAGTTGTACCTGGTGCTGGAGGTGACTGATGATGCTTTCTATTGCAATTTAGAGAATTTAGTCATCTACACTGCCCAAAATGTTGACTTGTCAAATGATCCTAAATCAAGTGGATATATCTAATATTTCTCATTTTGAGATTGGTGTGAGTCTATTGTAAAATTCTTTAACTTATTTCTAGACATTTTTTTATGTGTTTCAAGCAATTTTATCAGCTAAAATAATCTCACTATACTGGCAGATAATTTTGCTTGTTGTAAGAAATGTGCCTGAAACTTGCAAAATGATCTGCCAATATAGTGAGATCATTTTATTTACTAAAATTGCTTAAAAGAAACATAAGAAATGTCTAGAATTAAAGCTAAATATTCTTATAATGAGAAATATTAGTTGTATTCACGAGATTTAAGATCATTTCACTTGACAAGTCAACATTTTTTGCGATCTATCTCTCAAGTCAACTGTTTACAAGCTCATTTTTTTACATTTATTGTATTACTGGAGTGTTTTTGGGAGGTCAGTGACTGAAATGCATTTAATATTTACAGGATATCCCGCTGGAGTCAAACCACCCAAATACGGTAATCCTGGCAAACAGCCACATGTCAGCATAAGCGCTGTATCATGTAGCTCTGCTAGCCTGAGCTCCTTCTTCTGCCACGTGTTCACAGTTAGGTTCTGTTTCAGGTCTACCAACCACCGGCCTTGGCGGAACAGGTGTTGCGGCACCTGTAGCGACACCTGGAGTGCCAGACGGAGCTGGAATTGCCATTCCAGGTGGCACCGGTGTGCCTTTTGTACCTGTGAAGCCAGGTGAGTGGAGTGCTGATGGAGAACCCTCGCTACTTTACTTGCACTGCAAAACATGATAGCAAGTGAAAACATCTAAAATGTACACACTTAAAAAGATGGTTCTTCAAGTGTTCTTTGGTAAAAAAATGGATCTATATAGAACTATGAACACTCAAAGAACCCTTGCATGATTAAAGGGTTCTTTGCTTCATGAAAGTGTTCTTCAGATTGGTGGAGAATGTCCTGTAGATGGTTCCATATAGAACCATCTAGAACACATTTATAATCACTTTCATACCATTTTCTATACTAAAGAACCCTTAAAGAACCATCTTTTTTAGGAGTGTAGTGCATATACCTGATATTTCTCATTAAGAGACTGTTGTAAGAACAATATGAGATTATATAAAGTACTTGTCGACATATTTACTTCTTTTGAGTCTTTTGATCGAGAGGAAGTGTTTTTCACTGGCAGATCATTTTACTTATTTTGAGAAATAATGCAGGTAAGTTTGCTTACAAAGCTTGAAAGATGCGAGTGATTTCCCAGCGGATTAAGACACTTTCATATGATAAAATGACTTCAACCTACTAAAAAATGTCAACAAATGAGTTAAATAAACTTATAATACATTCACAACAGTCTGATAATGAGAAATATTAGATATATTGACTACATTTAAGATGTTTTCACTCACTAAGAGATCATTTTTCACAATGTGTATCAAGCACAGCACTGTTGCCATTTCACCAACCATATTGTCCTTTTTACAGCAAAGGTTGGCTCTCTGGAACCTGGTGGAACTGTTCTTCCGGGTAAGATCCTCCACATTGCCTGGTCTGCCAGTCTTTGGTAGAAAAAGCTTTGATGGACTGTCAGTAACCAATCAAATGATTTCATTCCTATTTACAGCAATGAGCTATAGCTACTTTTACTTTCATAGCACAGGAAGAAAGTCTTATCCAGTATCTTGTCTTCTGCTATGATTTTTACTTTAATATCAACAGTATTCAAATTCAGTTTGGGTTATTAAAGGGGAATTCCAGCAATGTTTTAAAATTACAGAGTGATTCAGAGTGGTTTGGTGTGAAATGGTTCAGATGTCTTTACAGTGGTGGTGATAGGAACCAGGGGTCGCCATGACTACAACACAAATATAGACATTTTATTTACTATGAAAACCACCAGTGAACCTACACGAGTCTTCTGAGTTTATATGGAATGTTGATGATGGAAAATAGTGGAAAACCTGAAATAATAAGTTTTCTTTGGGGACTATTTTGCATCACAGAGCCCTGCATATTATGTATCCCTCCACCATGAATGGATATCTTTTCAAGCCAAAATCTTCTCAAAACTATCCTAAAACAGTGTCTCAGACATCAGGCAGTGAATTCATAACCATTTCATGTAGTAATTTTCTGTGCGGGAGCTTTTAGAGGTGAACAATTCTTGGTTTCACACCAAACTACTCTGAACCTCTCTGTTTACATCTCAACTGCTTAATTATGTAGAAAGTGGTTTCACAACAAAACACTCAAAGACTAAATTATATAGGATTTTGACAATCTCAGTTTCTTTTCATGTACATCAAAAAGCTACTTGGTTTGTACATCTCAGCTGTGGATGGACTTAAATAATCGATAATAGCCACCTTAGATGATGTCATCTAATGACGTGATTAAAAACAATAGTTTTCAATCAAAATGATAATGTCCTCTGCAAAACTAACTAAAACAAAACAGACCCAGAGAACTTGTAGAAAGGAGAATTTCCACTCTGTAATGTCTTCCGGGTTTCTCAAACACTAGAGGGCGCTCCTGAGCGAGTCCAAAATGAATGGGTTGATATGGAGCATTTCAGCAAAATCATAGTTTATAAATGCTGAAACATCTTTAATATAAAAGAATTCATTCATTTCCTGAACACAGAACAGCATAAAACATTTTAACACTGCTGTTATATTTTTAAGAGCTTTTAAACTCGAGTTGTAGGAGTTTAAAACGGTGCCTCATATACATTCATGACGTCTGTGAGCGCGAACAGCCAATGAGTTGCTCCGCTCACCAGCCAATCAGCATTTAGTAGCAGTAATGCTAACCAATTAGCTCTCAGTAGCAGTAATGTTAGCGTCCTGCTGCCCAAAACCCTGTTTGCTGTAGTAAAAAGGAAACATACAGGTGAGTTTTCTTTGCTTTTTTTGTGAAATACATCCTTCTACTTTCTAAAATTAAAGGAAAGTTCTGGGCGAGTGTTTAGAAACTTTTTTAACCTTTCATTTTTAGCCGTTTAGCTCCATTTATCCCCATTCATTGAGGACTTGCTCATGGGCGCCCTCTGCTGTTTTGCAGTCTTGTTTTTGATATAACGGGGGAAATAGGAAGTGGCTCGTAAACCGGCTCTGCTAGAATTACTGTTTGTTCAGTGCCTGAACGAGAGTTTAGAAGAGTAACTCTTCTGTTTTTGTCTTTAAGGAAAGCTGGAGTCAAGCTGAGCTCAGTCTACTATTAATTTTATTATACTCTTTTAAAAACTTAAACTAAAAATAAAAATAAAAATAAATTAAAAAACTGAACTAAAACTACTGCCACACCTTTAAAACTAACTGAAACTAAACTGAAATCAAAAATGAAAGTAAAAACTATATAAAAAGTATAATTACCCAGGAAACAACCTCTACTTTTCTGGCAAAGCTTTACAGTAGATGATGAACATTGCTATGTGGATTTGATTCAGCATTAGTGAGGTCAGGTACTGATGTTGGATGGTCAGTTCTGGACCACTCCAACTCATCCCAAAGCTATTGGATGGAGCTCCATCACTCCAGAGAACACAGTTTCACTGCTCCACAGCCCAATGCTGGGGGGCTTTATACCCCTTGGCATTGAACATGGCGACCTTAGGCTCCTGTGCAGCTGCTCTAGAGCACCCCCTTCTGTTAGTCAGTGTGAATTCACTCATTAGATGAGCAGCCTGGTTACTTTTGATGTACATTGCAGCATCCTGTTCTTGTTTAGACACAAGACCCCTAAATGCCAGCTTACTAAACATTCTGCTATTTCTGCCTAGCGAAATCAAAGCTAATTTAACTCTTTGTAGCCGATTCACCCCGAAGCGCCACCCTCTCATGGCAGTGCCAGTGGCTGCTGCCAGTGCTGGTCACATCAGTGACCACAAAGCTAGTCACCTCTGTGCTTCATTCCTTTCAAACTGCAAGACTTGAAGGTGCAACCTGTTGTTTCTTGGCAGGACCGACGACTATTGTCACAAATGGCACGGCCCCTGAGCCCAGTAAGATCTACCGTGTTGCATGAACCTCTGTCAAGTTTCTTTGTAGAAGAACTACATCGTATCCACGTCTGTGTTTCTCTTTTCCGTCTTCCACTAACCCTGCCGCTAACCGTGCCTGAACTGCACACAGCGTTCTTTTAGCTGATACTTTGGCCAAATCGTTGGTGACAGGACGTCACCAACTGCACCAAAACGCTGCTTGTGGGGAGTAATTTTGTGAGTGCTAGTGGAATGTCTTATGCTTTATAGATAAAAGCAGCAAAAAGGAAATAACAAAACATTTGCCAGTGGTTTGAAGGAATGGTTTGGTAAAAATCAAATTGCCCACTTAGCCCAGATGTAATCAATCAAATAAGACATGTCTGAGGTCCAAATTAAGCTAGGAGGAGTTGCTAACACTAGATGTCAGTAGTCACCAGAGCATGAGGACAGAGCGACGTGATTTTTGCTCTTTGCAGCGTCAGTGTTCTCTCTCTCGCTAAAGTATCACTCTATTTCTCAGGCCAGACAGTCTTTTTTCTACACTGACTCCCTCTGTGTGACACGAGTGATGCGGCAGTGACTCTACTGGTCACACATGACGGCCGTTCATACACACCGATCACAGCACAGTTCTACAGACATCACACAGAGTCAGACGGCAGTCGTCCGTTTTGCTGTGAGAATGATGAAGATGGTTTTAAAAGCACACGTTTGTTTACCCTCGGCAGATTTCCAGCCTTTTAAAAAGCCTAAATCTTCCAAAAAAGCCTGTGTAGCACAGAATGATTGACTATTTTTTTGTGTACAGCCATAAATTATACAAATCCTAAAACAAATATCTTAATGGATCATATGGAGCATCCACGGAGTGGTTTCTCTGACTTGTGAGCGAAAAATAGGAAACCTGGAGTGGAGCAGAGCTGGAGCAGAGCTGCGCCACTCCACTGACATTCTCTGATAGTCACCCAAACCTTTTCTGTACATACATTCCCAAAGCCTCTCTCGACCCGCTCAAACCGCATCCAGGAGACTTGTGGATGTGCTTTAGGTCACAGTATGACTGCCATAAATGAGCTTTAAATTTGGACACCAACCATGTCTTGGCGTTTGGGTTAAGTGGTTCCTTTTTTTCCAAAGTCATTCTTTTAAGAACTTAATGAAAGGCACAAAATTATGTCTCAACTCGACCAGTTTTTAAATGTTTTTTATTTCTACATTTCCGCTTGTTTTGACTGTCTTTTAATTATTTAAATGTTCTGCTTATTCTCTGCAGGTGGAATAGGAAAAGCTCCAGGTATGAACAAAACAACCGTGCATTCTTCACAGATTACTAATGTTTTTGGGAACCGCTTGGAATTATCTGCATCTGGATCTAAGTCAAAATAATAAATAAAGACTGTTTATAATTTAACGCAAAACAATCGCTAATCGATTGAGTGTTTTTGATGGAAAATGAGAACCTCCGTGAACTTCTGTTAGGAGCGTAATTGGAATCAGTTGTTCCAGTTCATTCAACTTACATACAACAAACATCTCCTCAAGTGCAGTTCGGCCTGGTAGGCTGAGTTTAGACACGAACTGCTCTTGATGATGTTTGTGTTCACAAGGTCATGGGAGGTTATGAAGGAAACTACCAGTGGTCCTCAAAAAAGCTTCCTGCTGTCCACACTGCAAAAAAAAAGGGTTGAAATGATTTTAAATCTAGTTGATACATCTAATAATTCTCATTTTAAGATTGTTGTGAGCTTATTATAAGATTATTTAACTTATTTCTAGACATTTTACTTGTTTTAGGTTTTCTTTTACTATATTGGCAGACCATTTTACTTAAACTAGTAAAACGTGTGTAGAAATAAGTTAAATAATCTTCTAATAAGCTTACAACAGTCTCAAAATGAGACACATTAGATATATCAGCTAGATTTTAGGTAATTTTACTTGCCAAGATGCCTTTTTTGCAATGCACAGTTTGCTAACAACCACCTGGAACTCCTGGAGCAGTGCTTTAATGACAGACCAGACAAACATTGGCCTTTTTGTTAAATGTACACAGCATTATGTTTGAGTATGTTCTTTTCTTTATACCCCTGTAGCCAAAAGTGAGCAGTTCAGGTCCAGAAAGTAAAAATCCACCCCAGAATTTTGTTCTGTCTGCCTTATTTATTTCTAACCAGCAATGGAGGTGCCCAGGCTTTTACAACAAAATCCTGGGGAGGATTTTTACTTTTGGACCTGAACTCTAGTCTTGCCTCTGCATCAAGTCTATGCGGTCATGGTGATCTTAGGCACATTTGCTTCTTTGTGTCATATAAGATACATAGATACTTGCTTGTACGTGTTTATAAAAGCAATAAGACACATGAGGCCCAGCATTGCAGCGATTTTATCAGGCTAAAAGTGTTTTTTTCTGCTTTGCATCGAGTCTAATAGCCCTTAGCAGTGATAAAATCACTGTAACACGCAGCCTAAAGTGGCTTATAGCTTAAAAAAATGGCAGATAACACAAAATTGTGATCAAATTTGCAATTTGTCAGTAAATTATTAAACTTATTATTAATAATAATCAAAATGAACAGTTACTGCACCAAGCTAAAAATGGTGTTTTTGAAGTGGAACACACTTGCTTGTTTGTGTCATATATGATAAAGGAAAGTATGTATGTTTCAAATGTAGTTTAAAAGGTGATTTTCATTACTACACTACTAAAAAAAACTAAATTAAAAGTTAATAATATTTTAAGGACCATGAAAAAATCCAGATAATTCCAAAGGGTTCACATACTTTTTCTCACAGCTATACATTTCATATAGTTCTTTTGTTAGATATTACCCATATTGACAATACTCTTAAAAAAGATGGTTCTTAAAGGGTTCTTTAGTAAAGAATATGGTTCTATATGAAACCATCACACTTAAAGAACCCTTTGCATGATTAAAGCGTTTGTTGGATCATAAAAGGGTTCTTCAGATTAATGGAGAATGTGCTGTAGATGGTTCTAAATAGAACAATAACAATGGCAGAACCCTTTTTGGTGCTATATAGAACCATATACAGCATATTCTCCTTCAATATAAAGAACTATTTTACTAGGCAAAGAACCATTTAAGAATGAAATGGTTCTATAAAGAACCCATGGTCCTGAATACTACTGTCTTTACTAAAGAACACTTAAAGAACCCGTTTTGAGCATATACACTTAAAAATTATGGTTCTTCAAGGGTTCTTTAATAAAGAAAATGATTCCATATGGAATCATGAACACTCCAAGAACCATTTACATGATTAAAAGGTTCTTTATGCCATGAAAGATTTCTTCAGATTGATTGAAAATTTGTTGTATATTCTATATAGACTCTTTTTGAACATGGTTCTATATGGCATTAAAATGGTTCTTCTATTAATACAAGCTTGACATCATAACAATAGAAGAACCTTTTTGGGTGCTAAACAGAACCCTTTTCAGAAAGGTTCTATATAGAACCATGTACAGCACATTCTCCACCAGTCTGAAGAATTCTTTTATGATGCCAAGAACCCTTTAATCATGCAGAGGGTTCTTTGAGTGCACATGGTTACATATAGAACCATTTTCTTTACTAAAGAACCCTTGAAGAACCATCATTTTTAAGAGTGTGCCTATTACATGTTCATAATACCTTTTAAATACTAGCATTTTCAGCTTTTTGGGCTTTAATATTGTTCAGAAATTGGCTGAAGACAATAACAAATCATTGTGATCTCAATTACTTTCGGTTCAAACCTTGTCAATTACATGTAATAGTCACCGAGATTAACAACCTATTTTTTGCCATTCCCCACAGGAGTGCAGCCTGGCGGTATGCTTATGTCTTCATTAAAATCAGTTTTATTAATCAGTATTATTGTGATTATTTATACATGCATCAATATGGTTGTGAGACTGTGCTCATTCTCATTATCTTCACAGTTGGCGCTGGAGTCATTCAGCCAAGTGGTAAGTTGAACTGTCCAAAATAACATACTTGCTTGTATAAAAGCAGTAAGACACATGAGGCCCAGCATTATAGTGATTTTATTAGGCTAAAAGTGTTTTATTCTGCTTTGCATCGAGCCTAATAGCCCTTAGCAGTGATAAAATCACTGTAACGCACAGCCTGAAGTGGCTTATAGCTTTCATAAAATGGCAGATAACATAAAATATGATAAAATACGCATTTTGTCAGTAAATTATTACACTTATTATCAATAATAATCAAAATAAACAGTTACTGCACCAAGAAATGTAATTTTTTAGAGTATGCTGTTACTGCCAAGCAACCATGGACTGCTGAGAGAGGTTGAGAACATTCAGTCACCCTTGATTGCATATTAGTCATTAACTTATACTCATATAAAAATGAATATATCCTAAAATAGCAGTATTCAGTGCAAAAAACTTGAATTTTACCAAACTACCACCGTGACGACTCCCTACGTAGTGCACTACACAGGAATTAGTACTGCCTCCAGCACCCAACAGTGGATAATGGAGCTAACAAATAGCCTTTTAGGATTCAGCCACATCCAAACTGTGATTTGGTGCAGAAGTGTTTGTACACTGTGTAGGAAGAAGGGGTTCAATGCTACTTAAGGCAGATCTGAATAAAACATGGACATTTGAATTGTGTTAGACATTCAAGTGACACATTCTTTAGTCTTTTACACTGCAGTTTTACAGTGAATCATGTAAATACTTTAAACTTCAGTAAAGTACATTTTACATAGTAAATGAATTAATATCAATATACTATTAATATACTTGTAAATGTGCTATTTCAGTACTTCTTGAAATAAATTGGCCCACTTTTCAGTTTATAAAATGAGTCTTTTAAGTTTACTTTAGGTGCTGTGTGTAGGTGGACAACCAGTTTACATGTAAGTTTTATTTTGTACTGCAACTACAACGTGACCTACACTGTAAGTGAACTTATAGGGACTAGTTATAAACTTCTAACCCATGTTTTAGTTTATGAAAGTATACTTTATATTTTATAATTAAAAGTACCGGCCCAAGTATATACAAGTATATGTATAAGTACCAGTATAGGCCAAATATACTTAAACTTTTCTGTATATTTGTCAGTATAAGCCGGGGGTCGCAGCTGAAATATTGAGAAGAACCATTTTGTCCTTTCAGCAAAAATCAAACCTCCTTAGGAGCCACAACATTTTTACTAGCTTTACCATCTTGGCTGTAAATATGTCTCAGTATGTGCTGATGTACTAGTATAGACTAAAAAATATCATATAAACGAAAACACAGACTTACTTTGCTCAGCTTTAAGCTTTAGCTCAGCTATAGCTGCTTTTCTTGCATCTCTGACAGGAAACTTTTCCGCGAAAGTAGAACAGTTCCTTGTAAAAAAATCTCTCAACATTCGACTTTTTACAAGGCTGAAGTCAGTTTCTCATTCGCCAACTTCTTGTTTGAATTGTCCTGTTCCACCTTAAATGGTGCCTGGGACCCCAGAATGTAACTGCTGCACCATTTAAGGTGGAACAGGACAATTCAAACAAGAAGTTGGCGAATGAGAAACGGATTTCAGCTTCACGACTTTTTAGTGTTTGTCAGTTTCTCGTTGCAGATTATAAACACAAATGGGTCCATTCGTCCCTAAATTACCGATGTTCATCTTAAATCTCTCTCTTTGCTGTTTCGTTAGCTACTAGCTAGATGAGACTGTTGTCTGTGTTGCTATGGTGACCAGCAGTCTGCGCTGATCTTCAGGGTTAAAGGGTGAATTAGCAGTTCTACATTAACTCCAGTGTTTAAGACCATTTATTGTTAAACTGTGTTGAACGATCAGCAGAGCTTTATTTTACTGTAAAGGAGGAATATTTTATTCTTACCTATAAATCTGTATTTGCAGCATTACAGTCAAAGATTACTCCACTAAGAGCACCAGGGCTTTTAGTGACCTGGCTCAGTAACACAGGGCTCTGAACGCAGCTCAGCTAATCAGGTTTTAGCATCTGTTATATACACTTATCAGGCATAACATTATGACCACCTCCTTGTTTCTACGCTTATTGTCCATTTTATCAGCTCCACTTACTATATAGGTGTATTTTGTAGTTCTACAATTACAGACTGTAGGTGATCGGTGTATGTGTAAGTTTACATCAAAAATGATCTTATTAATAATGCAATTTTGCGTTTGTGTTTTATGTGTTTCAGCTGGAGCTGGTATTGGTAAGAACACTGATTTTCTCACAATGACAAATGTATTTAAAACAGAGCATGACAGGGATACAGCAGTCTGGAGAGACCATGAGCTGTTGCTGTAATGTACTGGATTGTTATCCTGAGATAATGAATTAATTATCTTGTGATCTCAAGATGACAACTTTGTTATCTTGAGATCACAAAATAATGAACTCAGTATATATATATATATATATATATATATATATATGAAATATTTGTTGCTTTTTTTCATATCATCACTGTCCAAACAAGTATCTCCAAACTGGTAATTTTCTCAGTACTGACCCTGATTTCTCATCACCTTTAATTACAGTCCAGCCTGGCGTTGGTGAGTTCTCTACTTTTTTTCTGGACGTCTCGCCACTTCAGTCCTGCTTGTCAGACACAGACCTGCTGAACGTTCCTTATTTTCTTCACTCACCTTCTTTGTTCTCTGTATTGATGCTGCTATCATTTGGCAACTGCATGTACATGTAATAAGTGTCTTTTTCCTTCCCTTCCTCCACATGAAGGTGTGGTGCAGCCTGGTAAGAACCTTTCTGTTCACTAGAGGTCACTGTGTTCCAGTTGTAACAAGTTGTTGCTGTTTTGAAACTTTGCAGTACTCTCAGCTGCCACCAGATGGCAGAATAAGCAATAAATAAATGAAAAAAAAGAAAACAGTCATTTCTGATTCACTCTGGAGTCACTGAGCTGATTCTTTCCTGTCTTTCTTCAGGTGCCGTTGCTAAACCTCCTAAAACTGGCGGAGTGGGTAAGAGTTTCATAACACATCTATTGCAGCAATAAACTGAAGTAACGATTTGTTTGGAGAGGAGTTTCCTGGACTCAAATCTAGATTCCTCTAGAGTTTTTAAAGGTTTAATCTGAATATGCCATAACAATAAAGCCTTTTTAATCATTTTACAAAGAAGAGCGCCTTGGAGTTTGTGTGTTTTTTAATGAACTGAAGACGTTTATTTAAGCTGAATATTGATAAAAGTGGACACTTTCAGAAACATCATAATGACTTAATCTAATGATGCCTTTATAAAAAGCTTAAAATCTCAATTCCACAGGTCAAAAGCAAAAGATATAAAACACAGGCAGGACGACTTTTCTTAGCACCTCTGGTGACCGAATGCTAAAGTTCTTCATGTGAAAGTGTCCAAAGGACTCTTCATTTCTTTGCTCCAAAAAACTAGACAGATACTTTAATATAGACATTTTAATGATTCATTTTACTGCTAATATGGATGACAACAATGTTTATGACTGATATCTGAGTGCATTTAGAGTACATTTTCAAACCGAAACTGTCCAGTTTGTCTTTTGAGAAGCCCAGCAGAAAATTAGTTTAATTCAAATCAAACAGGAACCTCTGTGAGTCCTTTCAATGGGGTGGAGAACCTCTTTTTGACCATTATTTGCTACTGATAGTTATATTGTTTTGATTGATATATACATTAATAATGAAAACAGCAGAAGTCCCCTTAAAACGACTGTGAAAAATACCTTACAATAAATCATTTTCACAATTTTATGCCGTATTTTAATATGCAACTTCAATATATGCACCATTCACAAATCTTAACATGATTTGCTGTCATTAATTTGTATGATCTGGGTTCAGAAACGACATCACAAACATGGAACTCTTCTTCATTTTAACACTATTACTCTTTAAACACATGAAAATATGCAGGGTCAAGCTTAAGTGTACCAGTTTTCACCCTGCTGACTCTCTCTGCTCATCTCCTCAGGCCCTGCCGGTGTGCTCCCCTACGCTGGCTATGGTAAGGATTAGTTTTAAGCCATGTGTTGGGTTAACACATTGTTGCTTGAACAGTAATGGAAGCCTGTCCTTCTCTCACTTCAGGACCCGGTACTGGACTTCTGCCAGGAGCCAAGCCACTTAAAGCGCCAGGTAGAACGTTGCTCACCTGTTTTTCTTTACTAAATACATGATCACAGACTGAAATATAGGAGGCGTGGATTGTGCTGTGACTTGCAGGAGGCTTACGTGACTGTTTACAACAATACATCGAGGTTTTTACAAAGGTTAAATATGATGTCTTTTCAACCTCCTGGACAAAAACCCAATATCTGGCTCATGAGAGGGGATTGAAAAAGATTTGGGAAATCCTAAAAACAAAGAATGATTGTAAGAGCTTGAAAATGCTCCCAAATAAACAACCATTCTCACTGACATGCAAATGTCGATTGTTTTATTGTAGGTGTTGGAGGACCAGGTACCATTGCTGGAGTAGGACCAGGTAATCCACCTGTAAACTGTTAATATTTACATTTCTAACTATCTCACACAGGGCTGTTGCTGTCAACTGTGGCCAAACATTGGCAATTTTATAGATAAATATATCGCTGTTGTCAGAACAAAACCTTGTATGTCCAAAATCACAACTTTACAGGAGAAGGAAAAAACATACTTCATTTTTAATGTAAGTCAATGGAACCAGACTTTTTTACAAGTCACTTGGGCCGTTTCTTTTGGTCCATTCTTCATGAAATTTACTTACAATGTAAAGAGCAACAGGTATTTTCAAATTATGTCAGAAACTGAAAAACAACAAAAATAGAGGTTGAGGTTTTCATCCAACAACAGCGATATACACACACGTCATGCTAAACTCCTCTGTTTAAGGGATCCACAAACTCACCTATACGTCAAATTCAATGGTTTCCTGAACATTTACTGAATCTGTAGAGTCGCCCTTTTCATTCCATTTTATCATGAGATCATACGAGACTCACATCCAGAGTTATGAGCCTATGAAGAGGGGCTGAGATACACGTCATCTGCCTCTCACCGTGTGGAACTGGTGGATTTGTGTGTCAGTCTACATTCTGTGTGAAACTGACCAATGGACACTCAGGAAATCACTAAGGACTGCCCATCACACCGGAAACCCTTCATTCTTCATTCAGTCCACATCAGAGACATGTGTGAAATGGCGTGCAGAGAGTTTACAGCTGCTGAAGTTGCTGCAGCAGTTTTGGAAAGTAGTGATGAAGATAACGGAGCATTTTGATTTGAAACATGTAAGGATCATGTTACATGAAGAGACTTTAAAGGAGAGTTTAAGAAGATATAAACAAATCGAGAGAGAATGACCTCAGAGAACCCGGAGGAATAAGTTTGCACACAAGCATTTGGTAAAGCAACATCTTTTGGAAGAATGTATTCTGATCAGACAAACCAAAGTACACAGTGAAGTATGAGGGTGGGAGCATCACGAAATGGAGCTGCATCATAGGAGACATGAATGGAGCGATGTAGTCGGCCAGAGTTTGATCTCAGGTCAAGGTGATGGTGTTTGCCTGGCCTAATCTGAGTTGAATCCCAAAAAAAATTTAGGACGTGTCTTGAAATTGTCCACAGAGTCCATCAGAGGGATGTTCATAACCTATATAATTAATATACATATATAATCAAGAAATATATAGGACTTTTCAGACATAGGAAATTGTAAAAGCATCTGAAATAAGAATAAAAAAATGATACAATAATAAGTCATAATAAATACAATTAAACAAATAATGTATGGCTCAATAAAATGGCACAATACTACTGTTTTTCACTATAATTTCCAATCGCAGGTTGGGAGAATCTTTAGACTCACTCAGAAACTATACTCTGGACTATATGAACCATATTCTGTCAATAAAACTCAGATTTAGTAACAAAGTAAGAAATGCAGTGATCCTATTATGAGTGCTTAAGGAAGATTAGTACTAATTCTGTTCTGAGTTCTGCTTGTTTCTGGTTTTGGCTTAGTGGTGGCTAAAGTTTATGCCCTGAAGAACATCGAAAAACTGAGAATGATTATTGATTTTGTGCTTAAAGAGCATATAAAATGGAAACAGTAGCAAAATCAGCCTGTTTAATTCTGAGTGATAAAGGGATGAAAATGGCCATATAGAAATTAATTATGACTGTGTTTTGGTACAAATGTTAAAATAGGACTTTGGGGAAAGAGAAATGTAGTATATGGACTCTTTAAACAGGGATAGTGTTTTAATTTATGTGAGCTGTGGGGTAAAATGATACCCCTTGTCCCACCACATAACAAAGATAACGCAGCCATGCGTCCCATAGACGTCTTGGTGATTTCAGAAGAACTTCGTAGGAGTTCAACCGTCGCAAAGTGATGTGACTGTTATCCAGGAAATGCCATCCAGTCTAGTTTCCTGACTGAGTTGAAGCACATCTGTGAAAATTCACTGACCGATTTGTTATTTCCTCGCAAATTCTGGGCGTATCTGAGATCTGCCCCAGGTCTATATTACTGTTTGTCCAAAAGTCTTTAGACAGCAGAGTTTCTTCTGAAATGAAGGTGTTAATAGGGAGTTTGTCCCCCTTTGCTGCAGTAACTGCCTCTACTCTTCTGGGAAGGCTTTACACTAGATGTTGAACATGGCTGTGAGGATTTGATTGAGCATTAGTGAGGTCAGGTACTGATGTTGGATGGTCAGTTCTGGATCACTCCAACTCATCCCAAAGGTACTGGATGGAGCTCCATCACTCCAGAGAACACAGTTCCACTGCTCCACAGCACAATGCTGGGGGGCTTTATACCCCTCTAGTTTACGCTTGGCATTGGGCAGCATCCCATTCTATTGGTCAGTTCTTTTCTATGAAGATTGAACACCTGTATCAGCAATGGGTTACATTGAATAAGCTGGATTCACTCATAAGTGCTCTGTCTGGAGACTTTTGGACATACTGAGGATGTATTTCTAGTGTCTGTGATGTCGTCTGAATATTTGATGGCTCTGTTTCAGGTGTGAGGTATCCTACAGGTGTTGGACTTGGAGCTGGTGGTAAAGCACCCAAACCAGGTACAGCCAGTTAACATCTCCAGACTATATTTAATCATTATTAGAGTCAGAAATCAAATGTCAACACATAACATACGATGATGAAACATTTCAGCAGTAACAGGGATTCAGTCACAGTCGTAAAACCTCACCGGACAGATCCAGTCAAATCCTGTTGGAGGCCGTTAACCGAAGTTGAGAAAGAGGAAATGCCGGGATATTAACTCCCAGTGGAAGGGCTTTACTGTTATAAGGCTAATTTCTAACGGCTTTTGCTAAATTAAGCAGCCGTTTTGTACACAGTGAGGTCCCTGAGGGACGCAGGGTGGAGATAAAAGATCTCTGATTAGGAAAGGAACCTTCTGAGTGACCATCTCCACACATACTGTTTCTTAAGTCTGTTCTGACATGGTTCTCTGTTCTCTCTTGAATGCTCAACAGGCTATGGCTCTCTGGGCACCGGATTTCAACCAGGTGAGAACAGCTTCTTGACCTTTTTATCACAAAAACTAAACATTAGTGCATATAAATGTTCATGTATTGTGGACACATTTCTCTCTATTTCTAAAACTATATAGACACAATCCAACCCCATTTAACAGTGCGCACTCACAGTGTTGTCAAACAGTGTTTCCCCAACCCTTGTGTGGTGTTGATGTGTTTGTTACCTCAGTGGTGACCGTATTATTGTTATTTAAATCAATACAGCCATAACAATTTATGTCAAAATACCAGATGTTTAAAATATCACAAGTGTCCAGCGTAGGGTTCTCCTTCAGCAGCTGTAGCCAGTCAGGAGCCTGTCCATGTTGTCCACCCTCACACAAACACACACACGTACACACACACATACACAAACACATACACACACACACACACACTAACAGCAGGCCATGTAGGAGGAGAACAGAGTGAAGGACACAGCAACTCCACACTTTTACTCGCAGGTTCAGCCCAACACCACATGTGTAATATAAATGTGTGGGGGGGTGAACAGTGTGAAGGCACCGAAAATGGGTTATTTTATATGTTCTTCACAGAAAATAAGCAAAGGCCAAGAAATCTAAGGTTGAAATGATAATAAATCACAGCATTTTTTCTTTTGGTAAACATTGAAAATGGGTCCCACAGACACAAGGGTTAAACAGGTTGGGTGTTTCGTCTGGCTTAATCAACCAGCTTGAACGAGATACAGACATTAGGATGTAACTGCCATGCTAACATTTGCTTTCTAACGTACAGCATTTTTAAGCGTGAAGATGCACTAAAAGTTGACCTTAAAGCAGCAAAACTGAAAAATGACGTAATAAAAGACGTGAAGCTTTGTGCTTCATCTTTGTCATTTTATCGACAAAGAAACCAGTAAGAGCTCCCCCTGCTGGATGATTGCAGTCTTAAGCAATCAATATATGCAGATATATCTGGGCTTTCTTATAGATTTGACCATCCAAACAGTATTTCATGTTAGTTTGAGAAACAATGAACTCTATTCCTATATAAATCTATAGAAATATTTGCAAATTATTGATTGGCCCATGAACTCTTAATTAATCACAATTCTTCAAATAAATGTGTGGAGAACATAGATATGTACTATATATATATTTGTATTTATTTTTTATTATAATATATACATACATTTATCGTAATATATATAAATTAATTTTTCAAATAAATGTGAGGAGACGTAAGACTTGCTGTAGGTACATGTAGTGTGTTTATGCTATGTTTACATTTAAAAAAAGGAAAATTCGACTAATAATATAACAAATAATTGCCTAATAAATGGGTGATGATATTCCAGGCCTGTGCATTTGACACCAAATACACACAGCAACACTGCTAACTTTGAAGGATCCACCACCCGTTATAGAAGAACCACATTTGGTTCCTTAAAGCAGCACTATGTAACATTAGGGGATTTGGAGACCTCTCTGGTGGAAAGACATGATTGCATGCAACATGCAGAAGGAACACTTTGTAATGTCAGCTATGCTTTAGACCACCACGAGTGGAATAATCGGACTTTTGTGAGTGCCTGAAAGAGAATTCAAAGAGAATTCAGTCTAAACTCGGCGAAGGACGCGTCTTCTGAGGATGTGAGTGAATTATCCACTATTATCATCATATCTTCATCAGTATGATGTTGATTTTGAGATCATGTGAGACCTAAACATTGAGCCAGACTTTCTTTTCGAGGCTTTGTGTGTGACGTTAATATGTAAAGACGTGACGCGGTGTGAAAAACTCCCGACTTGACACCTCTGACTTTTAAATTATTATTTCAGGCTTTACAGGGCGACTCGCAGAGTCTCCTGACTCAGTAACGCTACATAAAAACTCACATAGTGCTGCTTTAGAGTCTTTCCATCCAGTGGTTTCAGTTCCCTAAAGCAGTTGCTCTCAAACTGGTCCTCAAGAGCCCCCAGAAGGTCCACATTTTTGGACTGTCTGGCAGGTCCTGATGACCAATACCCTGATTATTATTTTATTTATAAAGAAAAAGCCCAATCCCACCAGCCCACCGTGCTTTACTGTGGTTATTTTCCCCACAGTTACTTGAGTAAGAGGTCTACTCTTATCGTGCAGTAGAAGCCGTGCTGTACTGTAATAAGGATTACAGTGTAAACATTGCTGGTTATGGTTACTAGAATTGCACTGCTGACACACAGACCAACTTTCCTCCATTCCCAAACCCCCCATTTCCGTCAGCTCTTATCACACCCACACATACGATCATACAGCAGTGATCTTCATGAGTCTTCACCCTCTTTCTTGACACAGCCCTTTAAAATGCGCAAACGCAGTTGAAGATAAAAAGTCAGGCTCATCAGGATCCATCCTGCCTGATGCTCAGCGACTCTGCTGTTAAAACCTGCTGCAGCGATCAACAACAGAGCAGGCTAATTCCAAAAAAACAGCCCTCCAAGCAGAGCGTCACTCGATGCTCTTGGAAAAACAATTGTGCGTGACGAGAACTGGTTGAGCTTTGTAATGAATCAGAAACGGGTTCATCTGAGTGCAGCATTCATTCTTTAAGCGTATATCAAGTCCATGCATGCTGCACGGCAGACTGAGCCAAGAGTGCACTCACACCGTGAGAAAGCATACTGGTCCACTGTTTTTAGTCTCTAAATCTCTCCTGATAACAGGTGCTGTCGCTCCAGGAGGTTATGGAGGATACCCACAGGTTTATCCAGGTAAAAGCAATAATGCTGTTATTTATTTATTTATTTTTTTCATATTTTGTTTGGACTTTTTTTAGGGCTGCAACGATACACAGACTTTACGATACAGTATATACTGTGATAGATTTTTGACTAGAAAAGAAATGCAGTTGTTCATTTTACTATTTTTCTTATCAAATTCTAGTAGATATTGTTATATTTTTATCAAACACTAATACTAAAACAATACTATCGCCTGATAAGAAGCTTGGCTCTGATTGGTCATAAGACCAGCCATGATTGGTTGGTAGGCTGGCCCTAATGGGTCAGATCAACTCTGATCATTCAGAAGATCCACCCTTATTGGTCAGAAGATCTGCCCTGATTGGTCAGAAAGCTGTCTTTGATTGTTCAGATCTGCCCTGATTGGTCAGAAAGCTGTCCCTGATTGGTCAGAAGATCTGCCCTAGTTGCTCAGAAAGCTGTCCCTGATTGGTCAGAAGATCTGCCCTAGTTGCTCAGAAGGCTGTCCCTGATTGGTCAGAATATCAGCCAGAATATGGGCCCTGATTGGTCAAAAGGCAGTCCCTGATTGGTCAATCAGCCCTGATTGGTCAGAAAGCATTTCCTGATTGTTTAGAATATCAGCTCTGATTGGTCAGATCAGCCCTGATTGGTCAGAAAGCAGTTCCTGATTGTTTAGAATATCAGCTCTGATTGTTCAGATCTGCCCTGATTGGTCAGAAGGCTTTCCCTGATTGGTCAGAATCCTGTCCCTGATTGGTCCGAATTTCAGCCCTGATTAGTCAGATCAGCCTTGATTGGTCAGAAGGCTGTCCCTGATTGATCAGATCAGCCATGATTGGTCAGAAAGCTGTCCCTGATTTGTCAGAATATCTGCCAGAATGTTGGCCCTGATTGGTCAGAAGGCTTCGCCTGATTGGTCAGATCAGCCCTGATTGGTCAGAATCCTGTCCCTGATTGATCAGAATCCTGTTCCTGATTGTTTAGAATATCAGCTCTGATTTGTCAGACGGCTGTCCCTGATTGGTCAGATCAGCCCTGATTGGTCAGAGGGCTGGCCCTGATTAGTCCGATCAGCCCTGATTAATCCAAGACCTGTTTATGAACTGTAATCCCAAACCTTTCTAGCCCTAGAGCAAGTAAAGCATGCAGCATGGTTGCCATGGTGATGTAGTCTGGTAATCCACCATCGTGAGCCAGAAAAGATAAATTTGTAGATTACTTTAGAAGGCAAATGTAAAAACATGTAAAGTGTAAATGAATGGAAATCATTGCAGTTTGTCTCAGAAACTCAGACGTTACACATTTCTAAGCACATTAAATGTCACTGCATTCAATTCACACCACAGCACATGCTAAAAAAATGAATATTAATATGTACATCCTAACACCCCTGATTATTTCTCATATGAGAATCTAAAACTGTTACTAAATGAGTTTCAGTCTCGTTCACGGACCAGGTTAGAGGCTCCCGTATGTAGAACTGGAGGTCAGCTGCAGAATGTCCAGTGTGGTTCCATAGGTTTCAGGATTTAATTTGCTTTTGTATCTCATGACCCAAAAGAATGCGAGCATGCACCATAGATCAATGACAACACAGCACAGCCAAAAGAGAACAGGGCCATTTTTCACAGAGACAGATAAGAGGGAGGCTCTGTAGCCGGAGCGAGTTCCTCCAGTGGAGACTCAGGCCTAATAATAAGCAGAGCAGACCTCACTGCGTCTGTGAACAGTTTTCAGGTTAAAAATAGCAGCTATTTCTACTGTTTAATATGATTTCTCAATTCTGTTAATCTAACAAAGCTGAAAATTTGTAGATTTTAATTTTGTGACACTTTTTGAGCACAAAAAAGAAAAGTAATATACTTCACACTTTAGTGGCCTTTTAGTGTTGCTCTGATGAGGCAAATAAATTATAATGAGTGCTTAGCGTTCTCAGTACTGTACAGAAACTATTGAACAATAAAAACAGTGAGGGACTTTTTTAATCTCACAACCCTGTTAGAAACCATATGTTAAAGGGAAATTCCACCGAGTTTCCAAAATTTTTGTATAACTCAGCGTTTGAAATCTAAACCGAGTTATTCAGAGTGGTTTGGTGTGAAATGGCTCAGGGGTCGCCATGACTACAACACAAATATAGACATTTTATTTACTATCCAAAACCTACACGAGTCTTCTGAGTTTATATGGAATATTGATGATGGAAAATAGTGGATAATCTGAAATAGTAAGTTTTCTTTGGGGACTATTTTGTGTTTTAGACCAAAATCTTCTCAAAACTATCATAAAACAGTGACTCAGACATCAGGCAGCATATTTAATTCCATTTCATGTAATAACTTTCTGTGAGGGAGCTTTTAGAGGTGGACGTCTGGTTCCTATCACCACCACTGTGAACAATTCTGACTCTAGAATTGAGCGCTTCACACCAAACCGCTCTGAATGGCTGTTTACGTTGGCGGAACTCCCCTTGGCTTTTTGATGTCAGGTGACATAAAGTCCTACTGCAGTCTTAAATTCTTGATAAGTGTTTAAACTACATGCATTTGTTCTGGATTAGGACTGGAACAAAGGCCGTATTGCGAGACGACAGGTAATGTCAACAGAAAGCCTCACGTCAGCTAACAGAGAGAGAGAAACAGAGACTATAGATCACAGTAACATCATACAGGTTTGTCACGCAACCCTTTAACACAGCTTCCTGTGGAATTGAGGAGCTTCTGAGAACCTTAGTTTGGGAAGGGAACCAAACTTAGCTACATTATATGTCCAGAAGTCTTAAGACAGCAGCGATTCTACTGAAATCAAGGGAGTTTGTTCTTCCTTTGCTGCAGTCTCTACTCTTGTGGGAAGGCTTCACACTAGATGTTGGAACATTGCTGTGAGGATTTGATTGAGCATTATTGAGGTCAGGTACTGATGTTGGATGGTCAGTTCTGGAGCTCCATCCAATACCTTTTTGATGAGTTGGAGTGATCCAGAACTGACCATCCAACATCAGTACCTGACCTCATTAATGCTCAATCAAGTCCTCACAGCAATGTTCCAACATCTAGTGTGAAGCCTTAGACTCATGTGACTTCGGGCTGGTCCAGAGCATCCCATTCTGTTGGTCTATGGAGAATAATTAGAAGGTGTCTCTGGGTACTTTTGGACATATAGTGTGTCTCTATTGAAGCAGGCCTGTTTTACATACTTGTGGACTCTTTTTCTTCCTGTCTGTGTTCTGGATGTGAGGCTTTCCACCTTTTAGGAACACCAACACAAGCGTCCAAAAGCAAGCAATGTCATCATGATACAAAATATCATAGACATGAACGACATCCTGCTGCTGCCTAACATAGAACAAGCAAGAAATAACAGTAATAATAAAAAGATGCCCCATTTCTTTATTAAATGTTTAGTATTCTGCAAAATCACCAGCCTTTAGATGCAACTTGGCTCTTTATTTGTTTATTTGTGGAGTTGTGCCGTCTATAATAGATTACATTTGGCATTCAGTGGGACACTTTATTATCTTTTACCCACATATGCTTTTTCACTGTACTAATACTCATCCTGAACATTATCACTCACCCACAAGCACTGACCTAAAAGAGGCCACTGATCATCATGGGAACTGAAGGAAACATGTGACTGACCCTATGAATGGCTGAATTGTGTGGGACTTTGGTGGAGCTTTGCTGTTTGCTATGTAAAAATCATATCAGGCCGCAGTGCAAATATCATGCAAAGTGGCCGCTGTCATTTCAGACTCGGCTGCTGTCGATGAGAAAGCTCACGCCAGTCTGGTATTATTCACGTAACTGTCCTTTGTTATTATTCGTTTCCGAGTTCTGCGGGTTTGAGGGCATTCCTGGTCAAGAAAGTTCAGATATTTTCCTTTACTGGCCAACTCACAGCGTGGAGTGGGCAAAATAAACCATAAACAAAATGAATGGGAAAAATACAACAAACAATACTTGATATTTTCATGATGTACAGATAAAGTGCCCCCACAATGTCATGGAAAAGACTAGATGTTTTGATTCAATGTTTGGAACAATATATTATTTATGAGAAAACTGTTTGGAAAACTGCATTTATTTATAATCCATGCACTTTTTCAGTATTCTAGATGTGCTGACTATAATCACAATATATTCAGAAAAATGACATAATTTATCACACAAAAGTCCAATATCCAGGGCAGAACCCTGACTTTTAGAGCTTGGCCTTCAGTTCAAGCCACAAATGTCAAAACTGCTGCTGCACGTTAACTTTTTTGGCCGTTCTAGATTAAACACAGAATTTGAAGCTTGGAAAAATCATCCCATATGTTTTCTCTGAAGCTTGTAACAGACATTATCTTATATCTGAGCTTGTATGTGTCAGTTTTACAGTGACTCTTTCAGTAAAGAGTTCTGTCATAGAGCTGCCGCCACTGTTTTACATTCCTAACAACTAACCGGAACACTGCTTAGACTACGGCTCGTATTCACAGTCAGTGATGTATCTAGAACCTCCAAAAGACTTTTTTTTCTCACAAAAATTGGTGCCTGGTTGATTCCTTTCTCACTTCCTAATTATGCTTGTAGTTATTCTAACGTTTAAGGCCTTCAGTGCAGCTCCTGAAGTCCTAACCAATGGGAGAGCTCGCTCAGCTGTATCTACCTTGATACTACAGAGAAAACAATCCTGATTGGATCATTTTCTGTTGGCTGTTTCAAGAATTTAACCCTTTTGTTTCCAACCAGAACCCAACACAGAAATAAGAGTATTACTATAATACTTAAAGAGTTTAAACACAACAATCGTGATGATTCTAAAAACTAAAAATGAACTGAAAATTATAGACATGTATTTTTAGGTCACAGAAATTAGGCCTTATCTAAAGAACTAGTAGGGTCTGAGGGTTCTTCACTAGTGATATCATGGTAACACTTACTTTTACGGTCCTCTAAGTTCTATCAAATTCTTTTAGGTAGCATCACCGTAAATTCTGAGGCAAAAATGTACGTAGTTTCACTGTAATGTCACACGTTAAAGCAGGAAAGTCATCAAAAACACCTCTGATTAGCGAGTACGTCATATGTCGTAAAAAGGCCTTGTTATGTAAACAGTAAGAATGCAGTAGAACCACAGCTATAATCGCTGCTTTCTTTTACAGCCCAGATTCAGTTTAGCTTGTAGATAATAAACATGTACAGACTGTATAAGACTCTGTACGTAGACTCTGTACTCATATACAGTCTTGGAACCTTGGAACTTGAAGTAGTACTTTGGAGTAGCTCACTCTTACCTGCTTAATATCGAGAACGTAAGGCACTGTAGAAGAAAGCCAACATCATCATTTTCCCCATCGCTACTACGTTTTCTGTTCATTAGCCTTGTCTCTCTCCTTTTTTCCACTCTATGTGGGATTTATATTCATGTGATTTTGCTAACATATTCACTCAGCCCTTTTCTGCTGAGTCACTTATTAAAGATGATCCTGTTTCTTTGTTGTAGGAGGATATGGAGTCGGGCTGACACCACAGCAAGGTACACCGTTTAATCACTACGCTGTCATACCCACAAACACAGTTAGTGGCATTATTATCTCAGGGATTGCATAATATTGTGTGTTTGCCAAAGCGAGGTGGCTGGCCAAAGAGGGAAGCATCCTAGCATACGGTCTGACTAATTACCCAACACGTCCTCCAGCTCTCTGAATGAAATACAGGAGGCATAAAGACGTGCCTGTGCATCTGAAACACTCTTCATCTCCAAAAGATTTGCAGACTCCAGAGTTTCTTCTGAGATGAAGGTGTTAATAGTGAGTCTGTGCTGCAGTAACAGCCTCTACTCCTCTGGGAAGATTTTACACTAGATGTTGGAACATTGCTGTGAGGATTTGATTGAGCATTAGTGAGGTACTGATGTTGGATGGTCAGTTCGGGATCACTCCAACTCATCCCAAAGGTGTTAGGGGGCTTTACACCTCTCTAGCCCACACTTGGCTTTGGTCATGGTGACCTGCCGCTGCTCCCAAGCACCCCATTCTTCTCAGTGCTTTTCTATGGAGATTATACAAGCTGTGCACAGTTCAACACATTAAAGTAGCTGAACTCACTCATTAGAAGGGCTGTCTGGATCCCTCTAGACATGTAGTGTAAGACTGATTGGAAGATTTTCCAAACATTCCGTAAAAAAGCATCTTTGGTGAACTTCTCTTTCACTTTCTTCCAGCTAAAGCAGCCAAATACAGAGCACTGCAGGGATTCCTGGGTGGAGGCTACAGAGGTACGGCTCTGGGGAGATCTAACGCTACCCAGCCCCCTTCCTGGCACTAAGCACGTCATGTCTTTGAGAAGTCATTGGTGGCTGCACGGATGAGTTCTATTCCAGCGAGTGTCTGGAACACAGATTGCACTAATCCCTCCTGTATAATCACCACTCTCTATTCCGCTATCCTGCTTTTGCACCACAGTGATTCTGCAGTCCTGTGCATGCATATTGTATTTTCCCCACTTCTAACATTTGACTTTATACACTGATTCATTTCTGCATGACCATTTTCAACATCTTTTTCCATAAAAATTAAACAGGCGTTTTTTTTTTTTTACTGTACCTTTAAGACGTTTAAAAGAGCTCTGTTCTGATTGGCTGATATGCATTGTGCCTCATTCAAAAAGCAGTCCAGGGAGAATCTATAGAGATTTTACAAAGATTCTGACATTCACCAGTGTTTTCTTATTTGGGATTTGTTCTTTGTTCACACTCGAGAGCACAAAGGTGAGAACTGTTCTGCGCTTTAAAAACACGTCATGAATCTAGCGTAGACTTTTTCTTAGGATCAAGAACACATTTAAGAACAAACTTAGGCATTGGTGAATGAGGCCCAAAGTCTTTACAGAAGAACCTTTGAAGAGCCATTTTTAGGAGATAAATGGTCCAATAGAAATGAATTAGGACCTAAGAGAACTGTACAACGTGGGCCCTTTAGGAACCATTCATTAGCCTGTCATCGATTTACTGGTGCAGCTTTTAACTGCACTGTTGTTTTGCAGGCGGAGTTGGATGCCAAGGCAAATACTGTGGCAGGAGAAGAAAATGAGCGATCTCTTGAGATGTGAAGTGACCTCAAGAAACAATGGTGCTACTGCATGATCTAGAATGTACATTTGATATGCAAAGAAATCCCACCATGTACAAATATGTTTTATACCTACAGGAAATATTTTTGAAAAGAATCCAAAGGAAAAAAGCCCAGAAAGACGGACAGAGAGAGAAAAAGAGAAAAAAAGAGAGAGAGAGAGAGAGAGAGATGCTGTTTGAGTGATGATGTAGATCAAATTTGCAGTCGATCATGTGACACATTCCAACATGTTGCTGTTTCTTTTTGTAGGTTTGGTTAAACTGGCAGAAAAACAGGTTCATTATCTAGGGCGCCTATTTGTGTTTTCTAAGATTTCTTTTAGATACGATTCTAAATAAGCCATAATATTTCCGTGATGGAGATGTTTGGCAGACCAAATGCCAAATACCATAGGAATGGTTTGCATTTAACATCTGACACTCTTTATTCTGGGTGATAAATGTGCACAAATAAAAAAAAAGGATCTGTTGTTTTTGGGAATAAATCAACATGTGCAATTTCAAAATGCTAGTTTAATCCTAAAATATTGGCTCTTTGTTGGATTTGGGGTTTTGATGCTATTTCTAACATGAAATGGAAGCACTGTTCTGCCCAGTTCATGAGGACGACCCTGTTTCAGTACCTTTTCTAACATGTTCTCGCCAAATTCTGCTCGGCTAGGTTAGCTTCAGTGAGCTAATTACCCAGCTAGAAAAAACAGCACAGACCATCAATCCATGACTGATAACCAGCAAAACCAGCTTGTGTTGTGTTTTGGATGCTGGTATGAAGGTTAACCAGTATGACCATGGTGGGTGACCAGCCAAACCAGCACCAGACCAGCATAAACCAGCGTAAACCAGCTTAGACCAGCATGTAATGCTATGCAAACTCTGTAAAGCTATTTTTGAGAAATATGAATATAACAAACATTGATTTTGTGTATAATTGCTTTGTCTGTCTATAAGCTTTGGTTTAAAACCATCTTTCTTTTGGTTTTTGCTAGCAGTGTAGCAGTGTAATGAAGTTGTGTCAGCAGCCATGTAGTAGTTTACTACTAGTTTTTGGTCTGAACTTAGCCAACTGAATGTTATAGCTTTGAAATATTAAGTATTTTCATGTATTTTATTGTTAGAGCTTATAAACAGCTTTGTTTGGCACTTTTGAAAAAGGTAAAGCTACTCATGTAACCAACTTCACAAGCTAATACAGTAATGGAACGTTTTTTAAGGTGGCGCTGGGGATTCCCCTAAGGACACATTAGGATGAGTATTGAAACAGGCGGAATGAGTCCAGCCTCAGATTCACACTCTTTATTTTTATCTAAGCAGAGTTTCTTCCATCTGAAACTAAGCTTGGATCTTTGCTACTAAAACAGACACTACATCATCTCTCAAGCACATGGATAAGACCATAATCAGGCACATTTTAGCAACAAAACCCCAAAGATAAGACAGTTACGCAAATGGCCTTGAAACTGACCTCACCCACCTTGACCACCTCGGCCTTCGTTCTTGCCAACTCTGTCAAGTATGAAGAGCTGCTGTGCTCTGATTATGTTGACAGCATGCAAACGTGGATGAAAGATTTTAGGGCTTCCCCAGAAAACAGGTCCTCTTTTTGCGCACTTTGGACACAACATACGGTCTTGTGCAAAAGTTTTGGCACCCCCGGTCAAATTACTTTTTTTGTATACGTTAAAAGTTTATAAGTGGAAATAATGTGTCCTTTTACAGGGAAGAAGTTCTGCAAATTTTAATTCACGCTCACTATTTCTTCGCTGAATTTACCAAAAACCATAAATTGAGGCTTGTGCTTTTGCACATGCAGTTTTATGTTTTATGTGGCTGTGTCTTCACTGAAGTTAACATTAACAATTTGGAAGCACATCAAATATAAAACCGCTTGTTCAAATGTTTTTCCACATTTTTATGTTTCATATTCTCCAATGTGTTAAAATTAGCTCCTAAATAGAACTTGAGCATGAAAATAAGCAGAATTCTGCCATATTTAAGTGCGTTCCCTGTACAGCACGTCTTAAAGTATTTGCAAATTAGAGAATTAACAGAAAAAGCAGTTTGACTGGTGTGTTTAAACTTTTGCATGAGACTGTATGTGTTTTAAAAAGGATAGTTGATGAGAAATCATAGTGCTGACTAGTGCTGGCTAATTTTGAACCTGAAAAAAAAACATAAATAAACACGTATGTCATCCCTAAAGTCGGGGACCAGGTGCTTTCGTTGCTCGATGCAGAAAGTTTCTTTAACCGTTTGTTTGAGTTAGCTCTTATATATCATATGCTTACAGTATGTTGGATCATTTAACAGCAGGTTAATTTGCTTTGTTGTTGTTCTGTTTGCACCATTCGAACTTGACTTTTCTACATTATTACCAAGTTTGTACACATGATATGACAATAACTATTGTTTTTGTTTTTATTTTGCTTTCAGTAGCTTATGCATTTTAGTCACTGTGGAAATTTGTAATACTGTATAAGATTTTTTTTTAAAGATGTGAGCAGCGTGTCAGAGAACGAGTGTGTGCGAGTGTGCGAGTGATTTTCACCCCCGAAGTGTGCTGATGGTGCGCGTGTGAGTGTATTTTATCTAATTGACTGAGCTTCTCTGTGTAAGCCTCACTAGCCAATGTATTACCCATCCAATATTAAATGAGTTGTCCTCAGTAAATCATTTCTCACCACGTTGGTAAACCGTACTGTTTGGAGTTCATCGGAAAACGACACTTTAACTGAGCTCTTCCTACCTGGTGCTGTATTTGAACTGCCTGTGAGCCCGACCAGGTCTTACGATGTCTGTTGTGCCGTGGGATTTCCATCTTATTTAATATAAGGGGTGGGGGTACTGCACTTTTTCCACGACGCACATCCGACTTTGTTCCCCGGAGAACCCGGCTTTTTAACTGCTTCAGTGAAAACGAAATAAAAACGTTTCTAAAAGGAAACTCACCTGTCTTCTTGCATCATTTCAAACTAGCTTAAAGTTTTAATAATGAAACTTTGTCAAGATTTAGTTCAAGATGTGGCTTAAAAGGGAATTCCACCAAAATTTCTGCATAATTAAATGGTTAACATGTAAATAAAGTCATTAGATTTGTTCACAGTGGTGGTGATACAAACAGCTGCCGCCTGAGACATTGTTTTATATTTTTATGGCTTTGAAAAGGAATTTACAGCTAATTATTCAGATTTTCCACTGTTTTATCATCATCAACATTCCATATAAACTCAGAAGACTCGTGTAGGTTCACTGGTGGTTTTGGATTGTAAATAAAATGGCTATATCTGTGTTGTAGTCATGGCGACCCCTGGTTCCTATCACCACCACTGTAAAGAAATCTGAGTCTCTACAATCAACCTTTTCACACCAAACTACCATTTATTTCTATACTATTTTGCCTCCATGTATGGCTATTAGAAAATCTCAAAACTGTCATAAAACAACGTCTCAGGCAGTGAATTCATAACCATTTCATGTAGTAACTTTCTGTGAGGGAGCTTTTAGAGGTGGACGTCTGGTTCCTATCACCACCACTGTGAATAATTCTGACTCTGTTAGTTTCTCTAGAACAGAGCGTTTCACACCAAACTACTCTGAATGACTCTGTTTACATCTTAACCCTTTAATTATGCTGATTTTTTATGGAATTCCTCTTTAAACGCTGCACAATGAAAGACATTATGCATGAACCTGAATATGTTAATGCCACCACTACTGAAAGACATCTTAAGTTTTAAAAAAATATGTTTTTTATCATCCTGACCACTTCACTGAAATACTCCTGTCAAGGTGAGCAGCTCCAGAGACAGAGGTGTTACCTGGGCCTGCATCAGTTTAGCCATCTACAGGTTGGCTAACATGGTTAATTTCATGCCTCATGCTAAATATTCTATAATAATAACATGAATAATAAAAATATCTGATGTTACACAGAATCTCTAATTGACCAGAATGTCCAGATGTTTCTCCTCTGCACTTTTGGACTCAGCAATATGGCCATGAGTCTAAAAACATGCTAAGATTTGCAAAGATTGTGGCATTTTTTAAGCCCAAACATACTGGAAATGTGTTTTTTTACCAATGAAACATCTGTACTATCCTGCTGAAACCTCCATTTGTCCAAAGTGACTAACAGAAAACAAACTAAAAAAATTGGCCAGCATTGATGTTTGTTATAATTAGCATATAGGCTTACAAGCATGCTAATAAACAGGAGCCAACTAACTGAAAATGTAAGGTTATTAAAAAGACAGACCTACACCTATAGGCTAAGGCTGGAGTAATTACATTGGATTATACACTACATGTCCAAAAGTATTCGGACAGACCCTCTAGTGAGTGAATTTGGCTGCCTTAAGGTCACCCATTACTGATAATGCACTGACCAATAAGTTTTAAGAGGTGAAATTGACTTGTGAACTGCCTGTAGATGAGTTAGACCAATCAGAAGCAGCCAAACATTCATGTGCTGTGACATCACAGGTTCACAACCTCAAGAAACTGGCAGTCGAGTGCACTATATTCAACTAGTCAAGAAAAAGTGCATATTTTGGTCTTCTTGGCCAAAATAACAGTTGTGCAGCTTAATTTAAATAAACAAATAAATAAATAAATAAATAATCACAATCGCAGTCACAATACTGGTCAGAAAAATCACAATTCTATCTTCCTCAAATCGTTCAGCCCTACAGGAACCTAAAGTCACCATGCTCAATGCCTCAAAGCATGGGCTAGAGGGGTCTAAAGCCCCCCCAGCATTTGGCCATGTAGCAGCGGAACTCTGTTCTCTAGAGTGATGGAGCTCCATCCAATACCTTTGGGACCTGACCATCCAACATCAGTACCTGACCTCAATAATGCTCAATCAAATCCTCACAGCAATGTTCAACATCTAGTGTAAAGCCTTCCCAGAAGAGTAGAGGCTGCTAACAAACTCCCTGTACATATATATGCACCAATCAGGCACAACATTATGACCACCTCCTTGTTTCTAGACTCATTGTCCATTTTATCAGCTCCACTTACTATATAGGTGCACTTTGTAGTTCTACAGTTACAGACTGTAGTCCATCTGTTCCTCTGGATACTTTGTTAGCCCCCTTTTACCCTGTTCTTCAGTGGTCAGGACCCCCATGGACCCTTACAGAGCAGGTATTATTTGGGTGGTGGATCATTCTCAGCACTGCAGTAACACTGACATGGTGGTGGTGTGTTGCGCTGGTCTGAGTGGATCAGACACAGCAGTGCTGCTGGAGTTTTTAAACACTGTGTCCACTCACTGTCCACTCTATTAGACACTCCTACCTTGTTGGTCCACCTTGTAGATGTAAAGTCAGAGACAATAGCTCATCTGCTGCTGCACAGTTTGTGTTGGTCATCCTCTAGTCCTTCATCAGTGATCACAGGACGCTGCCCACAGGACGCTGTTGGCTGGATATTTTTGGTTTGTGGACTATTCTCAGTCCAGCAGTGACACTGAAACCACCACGTCAGTGTTACTGCAGTGCTGAGAATGATCCACCACCCAAATAGTACCTGCTCTGTGAGGGTCCATGGGGGTCCTGACCACTGAAGAACAGGGTAAAAGGGGGCTAACAAAGTATGCAGAGAAACAGATGGACTACAGTCTGTAATTGTAGAACTACAAAGTGCAGCTATATAGTAAGTGGAGCTGATAAAATGGACAATGAGCGTAGAAACAAGGAGGTGGTCATAATGTTATACCTGATCAGAGTACACACACACACGTTTATATGTACACTTCTACTGTGCGCAAACTGCGCAGAGCTCATTCTGCTTTCCAGGCACTTTCCAGGGATCATATTTAGTTGGCCAACTCAAAGCTCCCTGCCTTGTTGTTTTTCCACCCGTATTCCTATTAGCCCTACTAGCCCCGCCCCCTGCATCAGGATTGGACGAAGCGTGTAAGTATAAATTTGTAACCAACTGCAGCGCAGAAGGCGGGATCAAACTAGCCAATCAGAGCAGCAGTGCTTCTTATTACGACCCTCCACCCAATCCCATCCAGTCCGTCCAGCTCCAGATCCTAGGCAGGTCTTGTCGGGAAGCGGGTGGGAAAAGAAACTCGCGCCGACCGCAGCTCCGCTGGTGTGCTGCAGAATCGGCCCTGAGCTCCTCGGGAAGCGCATCGTCTCCGGTGGCGGCTCTCTTCAGGAGAGCGGAGGGAGCGGAACCGGACTGGAACCACACGGTCGCCTCGCTGTATCTGCTCGCTAGGCTCTCTGCGGAGCTCCCGCTCGGAGGGTGAATGAGGTTGATGCTGCTGTGTTGCACCTGGAAGGACGAGCGCATGGGAGAGGACGAAGGTTGGTATGAGTGCCCTTACAGAGCGGCGCTGCCCCTTCAGCGCAGCCCGGAGAGGCTCACTGCAGGGCGGGTCACTCACAGCGTTCCGGCCTGCGCCGCTCTGAGGAGCCGGAGCTCCGTGTCGAATTAGTGATTGTAGTTTTGGGGTCAGTTTGATGGTCAGTCAGGAAACACAGCCGCATCACTACAGCCTGAATATCACACAGGGCGCTCAGCACTGACCGAACACCTGCACACTGACCAGCTGCGCAGCGCTGTGGTTGTTTATTCTGTCGGGTCTGACTTTATTTACTCTTTCTTTCTGCTTGTTCTTCTGCACTGTTTTGTCTTTTCCTTCTCTTTCTTTTGACATTTCTTTCTTTCGTCCTTCCCCTTTCCCTTTCCCCCTCTTTTTCCCTTCCCATAGCAATTTCTTGTGCTTTGTTTTGTAATACCTTTCTTTCCTCCTTTCTTTCCTCCTTTCTTTCTTTCTTTCTTTCTTTAGTAATATATTTCTTTCTTTCTTTCCAGCTTTCTTATGTCCTTCTTTAAAGAAATGTCTTTCTTGTTTCCTTCTTGTGTCACTTCTTTCTTTATTCCCTTCTTTAGTAGTTTCATTTACCCTTGTTCTTTCTTTCTTTAATCATTTATCACTTTCTTCCATTTTCTGACATTCTTTCCTTCTTTTGTCCCTACTTTCTTTTTTTCTTTCTTTCTTTCTTACTTTCTTCAGTAATATATGTCTTTCTTTCTTTCCAGGTTTCTTATTTCCTTATTTAAAAAATGTCTTTCTTTTTTCCTTCTTTTGTCACTTCTTTCTTTTTTTTCCTTGTTATTCTTTTTTCCATTCCTTAGTAGTTTATTTTCTCCTTGATCTTTCTTTCTTTCTTTCTTTCTTTCTTTCTTAAGTCACTTTTTACTTTCTGTCCTGCTTTCTTTTTTCCTTCTTTTGTCACATCTTTCTTTCTTTTTCTCTTTGTTATTCTTTTTTTCCTTCTTTAGTAGTTTCCAAATGTCTTTCTTATTTTCCCTTTTCTTTCTTTCACCATTTCTTACTTTCTGTCCTACTTTTTCCACTCTTTTGTCACTCTTTTTTCTCCTTATAGTTCTTTATTTCTCTCCCTCTTTTGCCTTTTGCCTCTCTCTCTCTCCCTCTCTCTCTCTCTCTCTCTCTCTCTCTCTCTCTCTCTCTCTCTCTCCCTCTCCTCTTGATTAATATTGTAGAGGTTCTCTATGGAGCTGCAGGTCTGTTTAGATCCTCTCCAGCACGTTAAAGATTAATGGACAGTGTTCTGTGTTCTGAGCGAGTCACAGTGAGAACCTGTGCAGATGTAGACAGTCTGGAACTTATATTTTAATGTAGTCTACTTAGACTTTGGTTAGTCCAGTTTCTGTCATGGTTCTGTGAGGATGAGGGTCTCAGGGTAGACTGTGTGGAATGAACGTCCTCATTACGATCTGAAAGAGACGAGGCAGCATCCGTCTGCAGAACCTGACGATGCTGAACAGAACTGTCCAGCCACTGACTGACCGCTCAGTAAACTCAGCACAAACACAGTTTCTAGAGCTGCTTCTCAGTGCTGAGTTCACTGATAAACGGAAGTCATTCTTCTGTGTTTAACACCTTTAAGGCGTGTCCTGCTCTCTCCACTCAGTGAGGCGAGTCCAGGAAACTGCAGCAAATCTGGAAATGTACTTCAAAGCAGATGAGTATCTGTCTGATATCAGCGTCAGGCTCACAATACATGACTTGCATTCGCTCACTTCAAACAACGAACGCTGACGTCTGACTACAGTGGTCTAACATAAAATTAAAATTAAAGGGGAATTCCACTGATATTACAGAATTTCTCTGTAATTTACTTGTTGAGATGTAAACAGAGTCAGTCAGAGTGGTTTGGTGAGAAACGGTTCATTGTACACTCTTAAAAAGATGGTTCTTCAAGGGTTCTTTAGTAAAGACAGCGGTTATATATAGAATCATGAACACTCAAAGAACCATTTCATGCTTAAATGGTTCTTTGCATAGTAAAATGGTTCTTCAGACTGATGGAGAATGTGTTGTGTATGGTTCTGGATAGCATCTTTTTGAAAATGGTCCTGTTTTGCACCAAAAAGGGTTGCATGGGTGTCCCAACTTTTTTCAGAGAGGGCCAGGTCATGTCAAAATTCATGAGGGCTGAAATTTTATTCACAAACGAGTCCAAATATTATTCTATTTTCTAAATATCGGCGCGTAGAATCAGAGCTTTCTGTGAGCTTCTGTTTCCTATCACTGTGTTAAAGATGCACGGGGCTCCTTTCATTGTTGGATTTCTCAGAGCAGCTTGGATCAGAAAGTGCCTATAAAAAATAATTTAATTGTTTAAGAGTAACAATAAACATGCTAATGTATTAAGCGTATTCTTATTCAAGTGTTCAAAAAATATAAAAAAAAAATTTTTTTTTAGATACATTTTCTTCACATAGCAAATAAGTGCAGCGACCGCATTAGTAGAAGTATAAGAGCAGATTAAACAGCATAAATAGCCGTTTTTGTTTGTCCTTAAAGGATTAACATTTCCTGACCTGCTGAATTTGCTCTGATAAGAAGTCGGTGCTGTGAGACTCGCGGAGCTGCAGCTGCTGTAGTTTCTCTCCTGATTATTTACTGTGATGTTTATGCTACGTAGGAGTTTAAATACTGACTCCTGCAGCACAACAGAGCAAAATATCGCTAAAAATGGTCATTTGGGATTCATCCACATTCATACTCAATGTGCAGTGCATGATTTGACAGCAGAAGCTAGAATTTCTAAACCTAAATGTTACACAGCACAATATTTAGGGAGTACAGAGCTGTTTGGGACTCAGCCTGGGTTTGACGCGACTTCTGACTGAAACATGAACATTTGAAGCATGTTAGACATGCAGGTGACATTCTTTAGACTTTTATACTGCAGTTTCACAGTGAATCATATCGTGAGTGCTTTAATTCAAGCCTGTGATATTAATGATGGAGCTGTTTAGGCTGTTGGCTCGTTTAGGCTGTTAGCTAGCTGACCAGCCCAGTTCTAGATAAGAAAATAAGTTTTCAGCCCCTCAGTTTAAACAAAAAACAGGTTCTTACTTCATCAGTACACTCGGTGCTCCGTGCGATCAGCGTTAGAGTCAAAGATTACTCAGCAGAAGGGTTTTTCGTGGCGCAGTGATTTTACAATGGCTTCAATCGCGGCTCAGCCAATCAGATTTTAGGACCGGAACTGTGTGTTTTCTAATACCGAACATCATGTTTTGTCACAATGACAGACTGGATAAAAATCATAGTAATCTGTATTTAATAAAGAAGCGTTTTGGTTCTTTTTTGTCTGTTCCACTGTATCAGATGTTAGACAAAAAAATCCTGAGACATATCTTGTATCGTTCTTGAAGTATCGTGATATTGTATTTTTGCCATATCGCCCACCTCTAATCCTGACAGATAAATCATAGCTGTTGTATACTGTGTGGTTCATGGCTGAGACAACAACAGAAAAGAAAAACTCAACACTGTGAGCTCGTCGTGGCAGTCGTGGGCTGGAGGTTAGGGAACCAGTCCTGTGACTGGAAGGTTGCCGGCTCGATCCTCTGAGCCGACAGTATGTGACTGAAGTGCCCTTGAGTAAGGCACCTAACCCCCAACTGCTCCCTGGGTGTTGCACATAGGGCTGCCCACCGCTCTGGGCAAGTGTGCTCACTCCCCCATAGTGTGTGTGTCTTCACTACATGGATAGATTAGATTGTGGAGGTGAAATTTCCCCATTGTGGGACTAATAAAGGTCACTTAATCTATAGCATCATCGTGAGCAGGAAAGAGGCTGAAGAGCTGAGCCAGCCAAGGAGACACGCTCACTAGAGAGAATAAACAGGAAAAACGTCATTTTGTCACAGGTAGACAGTTTGGTGAAGGACAAATTCTGCAGTTTTGATCATTTCTGAGTGTGGAGAGTTGTTCACAATTGACACTGGCCGATGACTGACTTCTGCTTTAGCTCGACAGTGAATGCCGTTAATGCCAAAATGGTAGCAGGACTCACGTAGCTTAAGCTAACGCCATGTTAGTTACCCAGTTTTGCTGTCATGATGATGTTTGATGGTTTAGTGATGGCAAAGACAGAATATCACTGATGCACAGATCACTAATGATATAATTGTAGTGATTTGTGTGCTTTCATCTCCTGTGGTGTGTTGATGTGTCCACTGATGCAGCATTTAGAATACCAGTGTTCGGATATGTTATCTCATGTTATGTTATGGCAACTCAAAGATAAACTTGATTCAGTACGGATCAGCGCCTCCGATCAAACCGACTTTTTCTTGATATCTTTATTTGGAAGCCGTAACCGGCACTGCCTGCTTTTACGCACTGTGTTGATGGTATGTCAACAGTGTGGCTGTGGGACACTTTGTCCCAGTTTTGAGGATGTTATCTATTTAAATACTGACACCTCGAGCAGTTACCTGGGTGCTGGAGTGATCATCATGCACATCCCTGATCTGTATCTGTCTTATATGCTTCATGTTACAGAAGTACTGATACCCATCATATACTCAGAAAAGAGTATTGTGATGTACCACAACAACAACAGCAACATAGCATTGTGTTGCCCACACCTACCCATGCAGCAGTGTGGTTCAGCAGGGCCGTCGGTGCTGCTCTGAAGCTCCGCTTCCTTGCTCTGATGTACAGATAGCCGCTGAAAGCGTCTCCAGAATAATTAGATTAAACTGCTAATGCAGTGATGAAGCCTGGTCCTCTGCACAAAATAGAAATCAGTTCACGTCAGGATCTTTGAACGAATGCGAGGATTGATTGAGGGGACGAATTTATTTTATCTTGGCTTAGCTGGACTTAGCATGACTTAGCATAGCGTCGTTTGACCGTTTTAGATAAAAGTGCTTCTGAAAAGTGTAAAAGGGAGCCTAGAAGCTGAGTTTGTTATCAGAATTAGATGTAAAGGAGTCATTAGTGAGGAACAAGCCACCATCATTTTTTCTACTGTTGTCACCTGGAGCTCGATCAGTGGCAAAAGATAAGATACAATAACAATTTATTAATAGCTAACGGGAAATTAGAGTTTTCCGGCAGCATATACACCAGACAAATGTGTGTACATATATATATATATATATATATATATATATATATATATATATATATATATATATATACCCAATGTTTTTTGAGACTGTCTTTACATGACATTTCTTTCATGACATTACATTTCTTTACAATACTAATTGTAAAGCTAATGAGCCACTTTAAAGATTCACTGAAGATTCACTACAAATAGTAGGCTAATCGCAACAACCACAGCAGGGCTGGGCAATATGACGATATTTATCATTATCGTGATAAATTATCTCACAGTACAATACAATATGCTTTTCTGAGCATATTGTGTACATCGTTAGTACTTTTAGAACATTAAACATGTGTCACTATAAAAAGAGCAAGATTAGTCCAGTTTACCTGGATTTATTGCCAAATATAGAATAAAAATCACTGTGTTCAGAGTTTTTGATAGTATTTTTTATAAATGTAGCACTACTGGTTCTTTTTTCACAGATCAGTTGTCTGAAACAGTAAATATTGTGACGTATTGTGTATCATGAAAATCTCTAGAAGTATCTAACTGTAGTATGAGTACATAAAAAGCATAATTAGACCTGTATAATGTAGTGCAGCACAGTTTGTGAAATGTGAAATATAAAGTCATGCTATTGATATGGTTTTTGATATCGTTTTTAAATTTGGCACTACTGTGTCTTTAACAACTTATCAAAAATCAGGAAAAATCTATATTGTGTATGTATTGTGTATTGTGAAAACTTCTTAAAGTATTGTGATATTACATTTTTGCTATATCGCCCACCTCTGATTATTAGCAAACAAGCAAATTATTGAGGAAGGTAATGAAAGTGTGGTTATTATACTTACAGTACATTTTGGTAGGTATTTATTTTTATTTAATGTTTTTAAAAATATAAATACAGCAAAAGCCATTGGTTTAATGAACATATGGCAGTAAAACATGTTTTGTGTTTGTTAATAGAAGTAAATTTTTCGTCATTCATTATTCATTATTCGTTCTGTTCTTAGATGAAGATCACTTTAGGAGCCACCCATGTAGAAATCCAGATCCTCCTGAAGGTTCACACACTTTTTACTCACAGCTGTATATTATCAGTTCATTCTGTTTAAAGTGGCTTCCATGGATGATGTTATGCATTTAAAGGCAAACACTGTGGTGACTTGTTGTTTTGTGTTCGACAGCCGGCGGAAGCTTGCCCGTGTGTGCGGGGTGCAGACAGCGCATCTACGATGAGCAGTACCTCCAGGCCCTCAACACTGACTGGCACACAGTTTGTTTCAGGTTGGTTTTTATCCTGTTCTTCAGTTCGTTACTGGCAGAAAAGGCCAGTTGCTGCTTAGTTGGTGATGCACTTTTTCTGCTTGGTAGACAGGAAAGAAGAAGAAGTCTAACTGTTCACTCTCAGCAGCAGAAACCAATGAGACAGTTTGCAATACCATATCGGTATCGGCAATGGGAATACAGACACCTATGACTGACACCACAAAGCAATTTCTGACCCACACACATCCTACTAATTACATAATAGTAAATACTACTATATGTAGTAAATAAACAAAAATAGGTTTTCTTTATGCATCTAATACTGAATATACTCCAATAAATAAATGCCCTCTAGACAGAACATAATTTGACCAAAATAAAATATTTAAAAAATGTAATTATATAAATATCAGGACATACAGGCCAGTTAGGTTGGAGAGTTAGTGTCGTATCGGTACTCGGTATCGGCATATATATATATATAAGGATCAGGTATCAGAATCGTTATCGGAAGGGAAAAAGTGGTATCGGTGGATCTCTACATTAGTCAATTGTTCAGGGTTCAAAATATGATTCAGGAAATGCACATAACTATTGATAATTAGCGATAGCTACTGATCTGCAGAGACAGATCATGATACTGTATTGTGATTTTTGGCCAGCTCTACAAGATACTATTAAATTTAAAAGAAAGGAAGTGATTGGTTCGCCATTTCTAAGTGTGATTGATGATTTGATGATTTGCATTAACTTTTTGTTACGTTCTTTATGAGCGTAAGGCATCATTTATCAGCTAAACTTTAGCCATAAATTGTAATTTCATTCATTTTCCAAATTTTCTTCATAACTGACAGGGGTGGTGATAGGAGCCAGGCGTCGCCATGACTACAACACAAATATAGACATTTTATTTACTATCCAAAACCACCAGTGAACCTACACGAGTCTTATGAGTTTATATTTAATGTTAATGATGGAAAATAGTGGTATATCTAAAAAATTCTACCTTTGGGGACTATTTTGACTCACAGCGCCCTGCATATTATGTATCCCTCCACCATGAGTGAATTTTAAGGCCAAAATCTTCTCAGAACTATCATAAAACAGTGTCTAAGACATCAGATAATGTCTCAGGTGGACGTCTGGTTCCTATCACCACCACCGTGAACAATTCCCGACTCAGTAAGTTTCTCCAGAGCAGAGCATTTCACACCAAACCACTCTTAACGACTCTGTTTACATCTTAACCAGCAAATTATGGAGAACTTTTTTTAAAAATCTGTAGAATTCACCTTTAATCTTGATCAGCTTTTTGTATCACCTGTGCTCATGACTGCAGTAGGGACGTGTTTCAGTCATGGCGTCAGGCGTTTTTCTTCTGTCTAAACATATTATTTGGGTTAAGACTACAGTGTCCTACAGAAGTATTGAGATATTAAAGTCACTTGCACTGTGTGCTCAGGCTCCGTAGACTAAAGATTAACAGCTGGATGTGAGATAAAAGCACTCAGCTGACCTTCCCTGCCTGTTCTGTGTTATGGAATTAAAAACGTTCTGTATCTGGGCCAGATTTTAGGTGTTGAGACAACTCAGTGTAAATATGTAAATGTAAATAAAAAGTAGAGTTAAAGTTCCGAGCACTGACATCATCACCGTCCTGAGAGGAGCTTTGCCAGGCTTTTATTGCACTGCAGTTTGTTTGTGCTGAAGGATTTCTGGCTGTGTCCTTTTCATCAAGTGAAATGCACACGTGATTAAGTTTAACTAAGTAATTGACTTTAACGGTCCAGAGCGTCTCACTGTTCTGCTGTCTGGGCGGCAGCCTCAGAGCGTGTTCAGACTTAGAATTAGAAAAGAACCCTGGTGAGATTGCTCGGTTAAAACAAGGGAGAACGCTGCTGTTAGAGCCCTGGTGCACCACATAAGCAGACCAAGACCCCCTGAGGCGTGCGCTCTTCCAAACTAACTGCGGTTCGGTTTGTTTAAAATCCGAACGCAGAATGAAGCGTCGTCTGCTCTCCGCAGGCCTGCTGGTTCCTGAAACTGAGGAGTTTCTGCCAATGTTTTGGCTTGTGTACATGTGTATGGGTCACACCGCTGCCCTCCATGCGGCAGACGGGTTTGGTTCACCACCTGGGCAACCATATACCAGTAAGACCCGGTTTACACCTGGTCACTTCCTGTGTCTAGTATCTGGATTGTATCCTGATAAGATTTTAGCCACATGTATTAACACTTGGCAGTCAAATGCGTCTCTGGTTAGTCGGACTGCAGTCCGATTACTGTGTGGCACAGAATATGCAAATCCGCTCATTGAGCAGCAACCAATTACCAATTGTTTATCAGTTCAGCCTCTTCCTGTCTTATGCTAAAGATGGCTGTTGCCTCAAAATTTGCAAGTTAGCATGCGGTCGTGCATTTCTTTAAACTTAGGGGAACCATGTGCACCCTTCATGATTATCGTCCTCACAGACACGGATCATGTGCCCAGTGACGCACTGCATGGGGAGGAGTTTCAGTTGTACCAGGAGGGATTTCGGTTGTACTAAGAGGAGTTTCGTTTGTACTGGAAGGCATTTCATTTGTACTGGGAGGAGTTTTCTTGTACTGGAAGGAGTTTCAGTGGTACTGGGAGGAGTTTGGGTTGTACTGGGAGGGGTTTTGATTTAACTAGGAAGGGTTTTGATTTAACTAGGAGGGGTTTTGGTTGTACTGGGAGGGGTTTTGATTTAACTAGGAGGGGTTTTGGTTGTACTGGTAGGGGTTTTGATTTAACTAGGAGTTTTGTTTTTTGGAGTTTCATTTGTACTGGGAGGAGTTTCATTTGTACTGGGAGGAGTTTTGTTTGTATTGGGTGGAGTTTTGGTTGTACTGGGAGGGGTTTTGGTCATACTGGGAGGAGTTTCATTTATACTGGGAGGGGTTTGGGTTGTACGGGAGGGGTTTTGGTTGTACTGGGAGGGGTTATGTTTCTACTGGGAGGAGTTTTCTTGTACTGGAAGGAGTTTCAGAGGTACTGGGAAGAGTTTGGGTTGTATGGGGAGGGGTTTTGGTTGCACTGGGAGGGTTTTTGATTTAACTAGGAGGGGTTTTGGTTGTACTGGGAGGGGTTTTGATTTAGCTAGGAGTTTTGCTTTTTTGGAGTTTTATTTGTACTGGGAGGAGTTTCGTTTGTACTGGAAGAAGTTTCAGTTGTATTAGGGTGGAGTTTCGGTTGTACTGGGAGGGGTTTTGGTTGTACTGGGAGTAGTTTCAGTTGTACTGGGAGGAGTTTCAGTTGTACTTGGAGGAATTTCGGTCGTACTGGGAGGAGTTTTGGTTGTTGAATGTATCTTGGAGAGACAGATGTGTTTAGGCTGCTATAACATGGAGCTCAAGTGTGTCTCAGTCCACCTCCTGAAGTGGTTTGAATGATCAGATTTGTATCTGTTTTAAATGCATCTTGGCTCCGTTTTACACCAAACCACTCTAATCCAGATATAATCCTGATGCCAGGTGTAACCGGTGTCCAAGATTCCTTGGGCGAGGCTCCTAACTCTACATTTGATTAGAGGTCTGTCACAATTATTGCTTAATTGCCTGTAAATGTAAATGATAACAATTATTTAAGCTGACCGCAGTCATTTTCCTCAGTCAAGCAGCAAATGCTTTTCATTTGTTGAGATATGTCGTGGGTCATATGAAAGCAATGAAAGTTCTAACTTCTGATCTAGATTAATTGTCTGAAAGATTAATTGTCTTTATATTGAAATAACAATTTAAGCATGCAAATGGTTCTTTGAGTGTTAATGGTTCTATATAGGACCATTGAACTTTACTAAAAAAAGAATTGAAGAATTATTTTTAAAAGTGTTTTTGTGCGTCAAACTCCAAGGCATATAAAACTCACTCATAAAGCTCAGTTACATAGAGCTGGTTGGATGTTATCCCAGTTACTGTCACCAAATGTGGGTCATAAAATCTGCCCAGTCATTTTTTGTCTGTATGACTTTTGTTTACATATTTTGGTTCAGTGTTAAATACGTCAGTGTGAACGCTAAACGAACCAGAACCGAAATGCGTCATTTCCTGCTTTGGCTCGAACCAGGAGAACTGAACTACAGATACGAACGCGCCCTCGGTGACACGCCACACAATTCAGAATCCTAACTTCATCTTGTTTATGGTGTAAACGTATCAGAGGGCTGTTTTAAATGAGAGCTGGTTTCATTTCAGATTTGGTGAGTGTCTCCTGTCTCTGCAGGGTGTGGTTCTCCTTTAGGGATGCTGACGCTGTCGCTCAGTGACCAGAAGCTAGCTGGCTCCTGGCTCGCATATCTTAGCATCTATTTGCATGTTTCTGCATGTTTTATGTAAAGCTACACTGGTTTCTCAGTCAAGAACACAACCCTGTAGTAAATGATGGTAAATACAGCATTTGACTGTGTATTTTCTCTGTACTGATAATTCAGATAGATTCCCTGAACTCAGATATCGGAATCAGTATCAGGAGTGAGAATTGACTTATTAACTTTATTACAGCTAAATTATAAACTGTATTAATGCAGACTTCACTTTATTCCTTCATCTCAGAAACATTGTCAAAGTCCGGCTGTATCTCGTACTACATGATGCAAATAAATTGACTCTGGCTTTTGTTTTGTCCCACTTAGATTACTGTAAAGTGCTGTTCACCGGCTTTCCTAAAAAGAGTTTAGAGATAAATTACAGCTTGTACAGAAAGCAGCAAAGAGAATTCTCACCTGAACACGGAGGAATGAACATATCACCTCTGCATTAGCGCTTCACTGGCTTTCCGTTCAATAAAGAACACATTTTAAAGCTCTTTTATCCGTTTTGAAGGCTGTTAAAGGGCAAACACCTGTTTACATGTCAGATAATTTAACTGAATCTGCTCCACAACGATGTCAAAAGCTACCTTCACATTTCAAGCCTTGTTCCTTAAATCCGAGTTTTTGGTCAAATCTGATCTCTCTGACATGAGGGTTCACACTCGTTTAGGTAAGTGATTCAAATCTGTCATTAATGTGAATAAACAACGTCCTGAAATGACCCTCATGAGCACATCCTACTCAGTAACGTCACGTGAATGAATCACGAGCATCATCAGCAACAGACTAACGAGCAGAACGAGCTTCGCTGAGAAGATAATTAACTCTGATCAGCTCTCAGCTTCATTATTAGAGCGAGACGAAGGAGAAAAAGGTGAGATGAGCTGCTTTTCCACCGTTTACGGGCTTTAACTTCTGTTCGGTGCTGCTGCCATGGTAACGCTGAATGATGGCGCAGCGCAGTGGAAAAAAAGCACATGAATTCTGATCTGAGCGTCACATTAAGGTCGCGTGGCCACGAATCGGATACGTATCCGATCTAGGACCACATATGAAAGTGGCTCTGATTGGATTTGAAAATATCAGATTTGTGTGTCCACACAGCCCTGAAAACATCAGATCTGAGTCATATTAGGGCAAAAAGTCAGATTTGTGCCACTTCAGCCTGGTAATGTAAACGCAGCCTAAGATCATCAAACACAGGATTTCTCTCTATTCCTGGAGCAAAACACAAAGAAGTAGTGAGTCAGTGAAACTGTGGAACTCCCTCCTGAGGGACATACAACCAACCTCCTCAGTTAGCAGCTTTAAAAAAGCAGCTAAAAACTCATCTTTTTTTACCTTAATTTTTCTATAGTTTTTATCTTTTATTATTGTCCTATTGTGGTTTTTTGTTTTCTTTTATTTTTTTATTTAATATTTTTTAAAATCATCTACTTCACTATTTTATGTGATATTATTATTAGACTTTTTTTTCGTTTTTAAGAATTTGTTTTTTATTCCCCTTTTGACGCAATATTTTTATTTTCTATAATTTGTCTTCTGTTTGTTATGTAAAGCACTTTGAGCTGCATTTCAGTGTATGAAATGTGCTGCGTTAATAAGGTTTATTGTTTTTATTATTATTATTATTATTTATTGATGCCAAGTTAAATGTTGAGTTGCATCAGTATCAGGCAGGACTGTGAAGCTCTTCAGCCCTCAGAACACTAGACTGGTGTTTTTTTCTAATCTTTTTATGTATTAATTTGAAGCTTTTTGTAATAACTTCTTATTGAAAGGTGGACATTGAACCCCAAAATCTCAGCTTTACCTTTTTTTCCTGATTAGCATTCCTGTGTTAATCTGACGCAGGACATGGAGCTCAGTTCTCTGCAGATCTAAGCAGAACCGAGCGATTCTATTGCAGGTTAATGAGCTCTCAGCTCCAGACAGGACAGCCTGCGTCTTTGTTTGCACCTTAATGATCTGTTTACATGTGTGTTTTGTGAGTGCTTGTTGTCTTTTAATTGCCTCTCTGCCAATGACCCAATAGGATCATGTTTGGTCAGCTGTTTCTGTGCTGCTGACGGACAGAAGGCCGCTGTCTGCCTGCACCTCGTGTTTAACTCAGAAAGGTAGCTTAAATATTTGCGGAGGAGAGAACGGCTCAGCGAAAGAAGCAGCAGAAAGATGGAGCAGACGTCTCCATAGCTGATCGCTCTGTCTGATCGTGTTGGCTGTTATTATGATTGTGTGTCTTTGTGAGTTTGCAGTAACTTGAGTGAAAGATAAACAAACTTACTGGTTTTCATGTCAACTTTGTAAGAAAACCTGAGAAACAGGGCAAACTTACAATGTGACGATCAACAAAATGCTCCTGGTTTTGTGAAGTTTATGTTCAGTTTTTAAGTGAAACAGCCAAACCATGTCTTTATCACGCCTGAGGATGAGATATATTATATATATATATCTCTAATAAAGATGAGACGTATTATTGTTACATATAGGTACTTACATATCGTCACCGTCGAGACAAAACCTCATGTCTTCATCTTGACGTTTTTCTTTTGTTGAAGTAATTTAAAATTTCCAGCTGCTTATATATCAAAAATCAAGCAAAAATTCGTGATTAGTTGACATGAACAAATAATTTTGTGGTCAAATTACATTAAAAGTTGAGAATGTTCATCTTTCTCCAGTGAAATTGCCTCTTTGGAGATACAAGGTTTATGCTGTGTGCTGTATTTCCTCCTTTATTATATTTATTTCACAGTTCGAATTTGATGTTATTTAGACGGTTCAGTTAAGCAAAGCACATCCAGACAAATGTGTTATTAACGGCTTAGTTGTTTAATAGAGGGGAGAAGAATATATGTATATATACATATAATTATTATTATGTATAGGTTTTCTTGTCCTGTGAGAGCTTTTGAATGAGTGAGTGTGAGGTGACAGTGGCAGGCGTGTCACAGCTCTGTGTTTACGTTAATCCTGCAGTCTCTCTCAGCTCTGTGGAATGTGAACATTCCAGTATCAAAGCCACCGTTAGAAAACTGCTGAAACTGCTGAAACAGCGCCGCCCTGCTGTCGTACCAGGCTCTGAGTTTACTGACTGAGAGAATAAAAACTCATCACGTTCCTCAAAACGTGCCTGTCAGCTCCAGAGAATACAGTGTAAAACAACACAGGAGTAAAATGTTTGTTTAATCCAGTGAAGCTTGAAAGAAAGAAAGACATTAGAACAATGTTAGCAGATATTATTGTCTTTAAAAGAAATCTGTCCCATAATTCAAATTCATATTTGGTGATGCATATACCGTACTCCATAAGAGTAGAGAGCAGAGCAGAGAGCAGAGCGTTTAGATCAGGGGTTGGGCGATACGGCAAAATGTAATAACGTGATACTTCAGGAGGAGTTTTACATTACATGTTTATCATGATGTACTACAACAAAACGGCAGAAGCCCAAAACAGTGCACTAGATATTGAGTAGGGCCCAGTTTCAGACACAGCTTGTGAGTCCAGTGATTTGTATTCAACATCTCACACACTGTGCTGCACTGAATCCAGTTAAACAAGACTAATTATGCTGTATTTTTAAACAAAAAAGCACTTAGGAAGTGCTTTATATGCAGTGATGATATCTATGATATGCTCAGAAAAGTATATTGTGATGCAATTTATCACAATAATGATAAATATTGTCATATTGCTCAGCTGTAGTTTAGGTGCTAAAGGTTACTATGCTTTGTTGTGATTTTACTGCATTAGTAATCTCTTAGAGATAAATACTACAAATACTACAAATAAATCTTACGTTGTTACAAATACTACATAGAAACGATACATTCTAACAAAAGCTTCAAACAAATGTTATGTTACATTGTTACAAACACTAGAAATAAATGTTACATTGTTACAAATGCTACAAATAAGTATTACAACCTAACAAATGCTACAAATAAATGTTACAAAATAGCAAATACTACAAATGAATGTTACATTGTTATGTAAATTTGTTGTAAATATTAGAAATAAATGTCACAATCTAACAAATACTGCAAATAAATGTTACATTCCAGCAAATACTACAAATGAATATTATTTTATTACATTGTTATAAAGGCTAGAGATAAATGTTACGTTGTTAGAATGTTATAACGTTACAAATACTACAAATAAATGTAACAGAAGTTGTGCTGAAGTGCGTGTGGACATTAGAAGGTTTTACGCTTTGACTTCTGCAGTTTCCTGCAGGTTTGTAAATCAGTGATGGGTACAGATTCACTGACGGTTTAAGGAAAAAGTCTCAGCTCGTCAGAAAAACCAAGTTAAACATGTTTGTATGTTTATTTTGAACTGATAACAGAAGCTCTGTCAGTCTTGGACGCGCTGCATTTACATAACAGCCCCAAAGGAGAACGACACCGCCACGCATATTTACATATTGATGAGGAGAAATAAGGTCAGAGTCCCACCGAGGACCCCTTTTTACTACTTTAGAACCAATTTGTGCAGAAATATTGCTAGAAAGCTGAATTTGTAATGAGCTTGGTTATGATGTGGGATCCAGAAGGATGCTGCGTTGTCTGTTTGTGTGTGGTATGAGATCAGTGTTCATATCCACTGATTGCATGTTCACATGTGAGATGTATGAATATTCAAGTGTGTGATGAGAGTGGGCGTGGCTAATCAACTATATGCAGTATTTTGTCCAGTAAGGTATCTAAGAATCTTTGAAAGGCTTTGTGCGGTTTGTCAATGGTTTGTCAGTCAATAGATTATGTAGATAGATAAATAATCAGTAGAATATTTGGGTACTAGTATAATTCATAGTTCATATTTTTTTGAGATATGCTTTGCTATTGGTCAGTTTAAGCCCTTTTTTAATTTTAAGCCTTTCTAAAAAAACAACTAATTAACATAATTGATAGACTATTTGGTTACAGGTATCATTCGTAGTGAAGGAGCTGTGTTTGTCTTATTTAATTGTTTAATTATGGTTTCTTATTGGTTTTTTCGGTCCATTTATATTGATCAGACTCTTTAAAACACTTGGATGATCTGACTAATTCATGTAATATTTGGTCACTTGTACTGTTCAGTTTGACAGCCCCATGGTTTTGTTTTGTAATTGTTTAATTATGGTTTGTTATTGGTCAGTTTAGTCCATTAATATTGTTAAGCTTTTTTAAAAAACTCTGATTACTTGATTAATCGTTGAAATACTCAGTGGTTTACTCGTTTACTAGTATCGTTCATAGTTCCGATCCTGTGTTTTTGTATTTTTTATTTGGACATTTAGATTCGGAAAATGTGGTTGTGTTGTCCTTCTGTGTTGTCCTTCTCCTGTTATAGCGAGCTTTGTCACCGCCCTCATTAGTCTTGAGGCTGGACAGTTCCTCTGTGGGTAACCTCAGCATGTTTACGCAGCTTTGCCTGGCTGTTTAATCAGCCTCCAGATGACCCTGCTGAGGAGAAGGAATGTCCAGCACATTCTGATTAGCTCAGTCTGCTGAAGGACAGACTGCAGAGGAGCCCAGGAGAGGAACCACTGGAGAACTGGCCTCAGATCAGTGGCAGATGCTACCAGCTTCGTGCAGAACTAGGACACAAGTTGCTGCACTTCCTTAGTGATGGTGTCATCACTTCCTAGCAACGCTGACGTTGCTGTTGTACAGTTTTCAGCAGAAGCGAGCGAGTGATGGTGCAGGTACTCACACCGCACCTGCATTGCGTGTCTGTACCGCTACACAACATCTGACCAAATGAGGAAGCCTGACTTCCCTTTTCGTAAGAGGCGCTGACCTCTGTGGTGGTGGACATCTTCCCCATCGATGGTGTTAATGAGACACTCGGATCTGAGATCAGGCGCTCTTTACCTTGTGTCCACTATTGCTTTGTTCCTCTCGGTTAAAAAGCGAGTCAGAACTGTTCACGGTGGTGGTGATAGGAACCAGACGTCCACCTCTAAAAGCTCCCTCACAGAGAGTTATTACATCATATGGTTATGAATTCACTGCCTGATGACTGAGACACTGTTTTATGAAAGTTTTGAGAAGCTTTTGGCAAAATAGTCCCCAAAAAATGGATTATTTCAGATTTTCATTCATTACATTTTATATGTACATTACATTCATACATTACATTACATTCCATATAAAAACTGACAAAAAATGCATTCTAAATCCATTAATTAGTGTACAAAATACATTATTAAGCAGGGCTGCTTGATTATGACAAAAAATCATAAACACAATCATTTAACCCGATTAACACGACATCATGCATTTACTGAACTTTTAAAAAGTGGATTTTCTTGAAATTTACATATAATTAAACTGATAAAAAGATTAAACAACTAAAATGTTATCTAAGATAAATAATATATAATATATAAAAACCTATAAATGTTAAGAAATTTCATGCACTTATTGAACTTTTTTAAAAATCCTTTTAACAGTGATTTTTTTTAACTTTAAATATCATTAAACTGAAAAACAAATAAAAATGTTAAAAAGATAAATAAAATTAATAATATATAAAATATAAAGACATATAAATGTTAATAAATAATATAAAAATAATGAATAAAAATAAACAAGATCAAAATTAAATAAGTTAAACTATGTTGTAATGCACTTCCACAACATATTGAAACTACTAAACATATATAAAAAATCATAAATAAAAATAAATGAGATGAGTTTTTTGTTTTTAGGGAAAGCCGCTGTAAAGTAAAGGGGTGCGCTGGATTTAGAACACAACACAAAACAAGAGCATCGTTGAGAATTAGAATGCAGCACAATAATCATTTTATCTCGATTATCGTGTTTTCATAATTGTTGGAGGCCAAAATCGTAATTGAAAAAAAAATTTGGAATAATCGTCCAGCCCTTATTTAGTAACTACATGGAAAGCAATTCAGGCTGACTGAGTCATTCTTCTATTATAGGAGTAACAAATACAGGCCTGGACGCTCTGGCGGCTCCTGACCAACTTTAGGGATTGAAACATCACTCAAAACATCACGAACATTTATCCTGAAGATTAAAGGTCCCTTCTCTAAAGAGGGAACTGATAAGAGCTGATTAACAGAGACCAAATAAGAGTTCTGGGGAGCTCCATCTCTCATAAACTGTTTATATTATTCAAAATCATTTCTTGAGAAATATTATTTGCATTACTCAGGAGCAGCACTATTTAACTGAAATCTGTGAAATTCTTCACCCTATTAAACTATTTTTACTAGTTCCCTTTTATTGCTGCCATGTTGTCGTATCACTTTTATTCCTGCCTCATTTGGAGTGTTTTATATTTGTGCCTCCTGATCTTTAAGGGAATAATAATATGGCAAAAAATTGAATTTACAGTTTTTCCCCTCTTCATGTAGTCAGTCAGCTAAGACATGTTTGGTGTCTGGAGTTCTTTAGTTTTAGCACTGGAGCTATGAGGCTCATGTAGCTAACAAGGAACATAACCTTATTAGCATGTTGCTAACCGCAGGCCTTCTCAGAGCGTGTGGAGCTGTTCAGTATCTCCACTAGACTTAATTATGTGGTTCTCACACTGTATGACTCACTGTTATCTATAGACCTGGACTAAAGTACATTAACATAAAGCTAAAAACAGTAGCAGCGCCATGTTGAAGCCTGAAAGTTGTCAGTATTTTTGTTTCTTTTTTATAGATAACAGCGTATCAGAGCAACTGTGTGATGATAGTCGTGTAGTTTGCGTTATGGAGCAATCAGCGATACCTGATATTTTTCATGTACATATCTGCCAATGCTGAAACATGAACATTCTTCAAATATTTAAAACTGGGTTTAGTTCCACCTGGAATCCACAATAAAATATATCATTTATTTTTGTAGGCGTACAAATGCAGTAAAATGAATACAATGCAGATATTTTAGCGTCGCTTGAACATTGTGGAGGAACCCTGCTGAAAAAAAACATGTCATGGTGGTCTAAGCTGGTTTATGCTGGTCTGGTGCTGGTTTAGCCGGTCACCCCAGCATGCTGGTTGACCAGCATACCAGCATTAAAACACAATATAGGCTGGTTTTGGTGGTGATCAGCCATGCTTTGCTGTTTTTTTTCTAGCAGAGAAATAAATAAATCAATAAATATCAGTTTCAAAAATCATTCAAATTTAAACAAAGCAATAATCTGCTGATACTGATATGATTCCAGTACCATCATGCATGTCTGGTTTGGAGTGTAACTGGTGACTGTAGTCATGCAGTTAGCACAGTGCTAATTCACAGAGGTAGCTTTCATTACACGCTTAGCTACATTAGCTTCAGTGCGAAAACCAAAGAAGCGAAACTCAGACGCCACACAGGTCCTGCCTGATCAACTACATTCAAGAAATTGTGTAAATTTTGTTCTATAAATAAACAAAAGTGTGAAAAACAGCTCCAGCGCTTCCGTGTTTATAGATAACATTGAGTCATACAGTACCAGAAACCACATAATCAAGTCTGCTAGACGTTACTCTACATAGTTTGAGGCAAATACGTGATGATTTATGCAGTTAGCACCATGCTAATAAGCTTTCAGTACTTTATAGCTGCACTAGCCCTTGTAGCTCCACTAGAAAACCATGAAGCAGCCAGTTAAATTTACCACTTTTTCAAAATAAATGTATTTAAAATGTGTCTTGCATAAAAAACGCATGGAAACTACACCAAACGTGTCTGATTTGGACTAAGATTGTGTAAAATAGATATTTTGCCAAACTAGATTTGGGTTAAGAATAAGTTTGATTAGTTAATATTCTTTTATTCCATTATTTTTTAAGACATTTCCAATATCTCGAGCTGCGAGTGGTCTGGACGAGTGAAGGTGACCGCTGTGTGTGACTGCAGGAGTCGCGATGCGCCAGAATAGCGGAGATATGAGGAACACATTTGCCCGTCTAATTACTTTGGGCCGTGACAGAGTAATTGCTTTGAAGCGAATGATTAGCTGTGAGGGGAGAGCTATGTTTGCCCAGATATTCCGCCCACTCGCGTCTTGGATTTGCGTATTAATAGGACGATGCAGTGTTTATGTAACCTTCGTCTCCTGCTGTCAGCTTCACACTTCCTCTCCCAGCCGACACACCAGCTCCTCACAGGCTGGAGAAGAAATCAGTCTCAGTGGTTTTATTAGAGCAGTTAGAATGAAGGATTTGGGCTCCTTGAGCTGTTTTCTTACTTAAAGGGGAACCATTTTTAAAAATTAAATGGTTGAGAGTCAGACTTGTTCACAGTGGTGGTGATAGGAACCAGACGTCCACCTCTGAAGTCTCCCTCACAGGGAGTTACTACATGGTTATGAATGTGCTGCCTGATATCTGAGTCACTGTTTTACGATTGTTTTGAAAAGATTTGGGTCTAAAACACAAAATAGTCCCCAGAGAAAACGTATTATTTCCACTGTTTTCCATCATCAACATTCCATATAAACTCAGAAGACTCGTGTAGGTTCACTGGTGGTTTTGGATAGTAAATTGTCTATATTTGTGTTGTAGTCATGGCGACCCCTGGTTCCCATCACCACCACTGTAAAGACATCTGAACCATTTTACACCAAACCACTCTGAATCTCTCTGTTTACATCTCACACACTGAGTTATGCAGAAATTTGGAAAAATGCTTTGCGCTTTGACCCCCAACACAGCCCTGATCTATAGATACTTAAATATGAAGGTTCCTAAATGATTGTCGGCTGGGAAATACTTTCAGCTCCAGGAAGAATCTTTAACTGGTGTAAGCTTTATATTATGTTGATGTTTTCTAGCTTTAGAAAGCTTCATTATTTGCAAAAATGAGAGTTTTTTAGAGGAATCATTTATTGAAAGGTGCTTTAAGGAAGCAAAAGCTCCTAAAATCTTTTTTTTTGTCCCTTTTTTAAAGAATGTAGGCAAAATATAATATTGAAAGAGTGTTGAATTGTTTACGACACTGCAGTATTAAAAAAGCATTGAACTTCCGATATTTTCCGATATGTGATGATTTAGTCATGCAGTTAGCGCTGTGCTAATTAGTGCTCACAAGCTCCCATTGTTGTTAGCTACATTAGCCTCGCAGCTCCAATACAAAACCATGTGGAAAACACCCAAAACCCCTTGGCCGACTGGGGGTAAGTTTGTGTAAGAATGTAATTTTTGGCCAAACTTTCACTTTAAGAGGTTCACGATTGCAGCAGCTAGAACAGATTTTCTGTGAACGTTGTCCCAAGACATGTGATATCTGTGTCTGCTTGATGGGTCGAGATCCTTTCAGCGTCAATCTGGTCCTCTTAGTCCGTCTCCTGTGCTGGATCCATCGCAATTGCCTTACTTTTTTGCCGCTAAGTCTGCAAATGGGTTTCCATAGACTGGGAAATTGGCAGAGAGCTTAAAACTGCATTAGTGCCAAGCCTGGGCTGCAGGCTCGGAGATTTGGCGAGGACATCTGGGTCAGAGAGAGAGAGAGAGAGAGAGAGAGAGAGAGACAGAGAGAGAGAGAGAGACAGAGAGAGGGAGTTTGCTTTGGAGTTGTGACAGTCTATGTGCAGATGAACTCACATCTGTCACTACCAGGGGTTGGAGGGCTATAAAGAGGCGTAGAGGTCACTTTGGTCGTCTTTTTGGCCACACCTGAACCAACTCTCATCTTTGACCAAGAGCACAGGGCTTCAGAAAAATCAATGAACCAAAATTGTTTTGATAATTAGAAGTTGTGCTTTGTTCTGTAGTTGGTGTCATGCTTATAGAAGGAACTCCAGGTTTAAGCTGGTTTTCTCTTTAGGAAACAATGAGTGGGATTTTCAAAAATCTCCACTATCGCATCCTGTAGTGAACAAAAACACCCCAAACATGCTGCACGTTGAAACGACGTCACATGAAAGTAAAGCCACTTTTCCACTGCTTGGTTCTGACTCGCCTTTTTTGGTTCTCCGTTAGGCAAACCTGGTACCGTCTCGTCTGAACTCTGATGTAGTTTTTCCCCAAACTCTCCTGTTTTTTCCGCAGTCCTTTATTTTGCTGCCATCGGCCTCTTCTGAGCACAATTTGTCTCTTTTACGTCACGGCAGTTTCACGTGGTGCCGCTACGACGACCAGCTACATTGAGGGTAGTAGAGTGTGAGGATGTCGTAAATTTAAGAAAACATTTAAGAACAGAATATTTTAAGAATACCACTTCTTCTTAGAATTATTCTTAAGAAAAAGTTAAGAAATTAGGAGAATTCTTAAGAATAACAATTTCTCGTAACTTTTTCCTTCAGAATGAAGTTAAAAAACACACATTTAAGAAGATTCTTTCTTTCCCAAGACACTTTCGTGAATCTGAACCCAACTCCTCAAACCTAAAACTGCCAAAGCCTCTAAACTACCACGATGGACTGTGTGGGGTAGTTTAGTGAGGTCAGCCTATGATGTCGTTAGCTTACATGTAGCAAAATTTATATTTCGATTCTTAAACAAATTCATAGTTTAGGGTCTATTGACTAATTCTTCCCAAACAGACAACCAGCTTAGACCCAGAATTCCTTATATGGGCATGACGGCGACTACAGAATGACGCACGTTCTTTTTGTCCTAAAATCAGATCTGACAGGTCAAGATAAGATTTTTCACAATTTTCTATTACAGAAGAAAATCGTGCATAGCTGAAACGTAAACAAGTAATCAGAATAATCAAGCTTGTTAGCCAAACAGCTAACGTTAGCTACCGTTACTGATGTAAAATAGGTCAAACAGAACTAAAATGTGATAAACTGTAAGTAGTGAATACTGTGAGAGCGCCCCCTGCTGTTTATCAGAGCAGCCACTCCCCAGTTTGAGTCTCCATTTCCCAAATACTTTAGCCGAGCGCGCTAATTTTACTCCTCCTAATAAACAGACACACGTTCAGCTCCGTCTCCTCATTATTCACCACCATCACTGTAATATTTCATCATCAACATTAACACACGAAGGTAATCAGAGGGACGGTGGAGATCAAGTCTGCAGCGTCTGAGATTTTTAAAACGCAGAGTTAGAAAAGAAAAACATCTCACAGTGAAAGCAGCGTTTTACAGTAGAAATAAATGGAGCTCATTATGCTGGTAGTGAACTATGCTGCCTGACACAGCAGCCTAAAAACCATAGAAACGGACCTTAAACAGAAGTTAGGACCCTGTTGGGGTTCATCCTAAAGTTAGGACAGTATTTAGGAGGTTTAGTCTAGTTAGGATGTTTGTGTGATTCTGTTTTCTTATCTGGAGTTAACAATGAAATTATGAAGTCAGGAACTGTTATTCTGTAATAGCTACTGTCCGAAATTCTGTACCGAAGTCGTCAAGGAGACCAAACACATAGGATAAGATTTCAGTTCTTTAATAAAGGGAATGGATGTATATAGAACCATGAACACTCAAAAAACCATTTGCATGCTTAAAGGGTTCTATGGATGGTGAAATGGTTCTTCAGATTGATGGAGAACGTGTAGTATATGGTCCTATACAGCACCAAAAAGGGTTTTTCTGTTGTTAGCTATTGTCATAACTATAGCAGAGCCCTTTCTGGTGCTATATAGGACCATATACTAGACTTCTCCATTAATATGAAGAATCATTTAATAAAATGGTTCCGTATAGAACCCATGGTTCTAAATAGAACCAACTTTACTAAGAACCTTTGAAGAACCATCTTTTTAAGAGTGTGTGGTATACACACACCACTGTTCAGAAGTTTGGAATCAGTTCAAACCAATTTAATCGGATATAAATGTGTAAAATGACTTTAATCTGCTCATCCTGAACAACTTCACAGCTTTCAGATGAGCAGTTTGAATATGGAAGTTTGAACAAAAAGTTTGAATGTGGAAGTGATTCTAGAAAAAAAAACAGGTTTTTAGTCAAACATTGAAATAAAATGGAGGAAAATCAAAGCAGTAAAATAAATAAATAAATAAATAAATAAATAAATAAATGAATAAAATGTAAACTAGTAAAAATGACCAAATTTGAAATAGATAAAAATAAAAAAAAATTAATATGAAAGGCTTAAAAAATTTAAATGTAATAATAATAATAATAATAATAGTAATAATAATAATAATAATAATAGTGGTATTCAAAGCAAAAACAATAAAACATACCAAAATCAAATAAAGATCAAATTAAACATTTGCAGGCTACTGTATTTATGTATTTTGCCATTATGTAACATAAACAGGTCACTGACACTGGACCGGTATTGAGAGAGAGATATTTGGGTGGGTTCGTCCTGTTTGCAGAGTATTTGAATGAAAATTTTGCTGCGTTTTGCGCTCAGAATTCTGCGGGTGAGAGTTTTCCTTTTGACCCAGATACAGCGCAGTTGGGGGATATTTGGGGATTGTGTCATGGAGGGATTTTCGGCAGCTTTTTCCACCCCTGAAAGCTGCTGCTTGCATTCAGACGAGCACGGCAAAGGGGGCGTGTCTGTTTTTGTGTGCTGTCAGGGGACGTATTTAGGAATTCCTGCCCTTCTGTTCTGCCTGATGCTGTCCGAACAGAGCCTCTGGCCAGCAGAGGAGCCAGCCTTTAACTAAAAAAAAACAAAAAAGAGAAAAGAGAGAAAGAAGAGAGACGAGTACTGACTGAAACAGCTCGGCTCATTTGGAGGCTGATAGACGTCCCCTGGGTGGAAAAACAGAGCAGTCCTTAGAGAATGTGAGTGGGGCTTTAACTTCATGGGAAAATAGCGCTGAGCCAGAGTGGCCTGTTCCAAATGTAGCAGTTCCCTGACCCTCAGCACGGTCCAGACCCTCAAAGCTTAATGTGAGAAATCAGAAAGTGCGATCGCTATCATGCCTTTGTCTAAAGCTAATATTTATTTATTCAACTTTCTTTTATTACTATTACTGAAACAATAAACTGTTATTAGGTCTGTTATTATTATTAGAAACGTCTGTCAAAGCTATTATGTAACCGCCTGATGGCGATTATTTGAGCCGATCGCAGTGATTTTAGGCCGACTGCAGTTATTTTCCACAGTGTTGTTAGCTTTAAGAATACTGTGTGTACATCACAACAAACACAGTCTGCTGGGTCGAGACACACTGCTTATCCTTCTGAGTCGCAGGGGGAGCTGGAGCCTATCCCAGCGGCCATTAGGCAGATGTGGGTCGAGACAAATAAATGTAAATTAAAGAAAGCAGAATTGTATTAATTAAAATTCTTCTAAATTTGAATATTCAAATATTCTGACCTCTATATCAGGGGTGCCCAGTCCTGGACCTGAGGATCTACCACCCTGCACAGCTTAGTTTAGCACCTCTAATCAAACCCACCTGGTCCAATTAATGGTCCTAAATGGTCTTCAGGAGCATCTTAACAATAGATCCAGGTGTGTTGGATCTGAGCTCTCCAGGTTGGTAGATCTCCAGGACCAGGATTGAGCCCCCGTGCTCTATATGGTGCTATAACACTTTTAGAGGGCAGCAGTGAGTAATGTGTGTTTATTTGATGTTTGTTTAAGTGGATCTATTTAGCTTTTCTGCTTTTCCCCTTTCCTTTAGGGTTTTATGTAGTTTTTTGTGCATGAAAACGTTCTGCAAAGTCACAAAGAGAAACTCTCTCCCACAGAAACCACTTTTATCAGCTGCCTGAAACACCTTGTTTCCTCTACCAGCTTTTTCTACTGGACTTTCAGGATCGAACTCCGGCTCATACTGATACAGCAGAACCGACACTGTTTAAGAACAGCCAGAGCAGTGTAGGGGTGGAACTTGTAGCAGGATGCTGGTCTGATGATTGACCAATCACAAAAGAGCGGGCGGGCTGATCAATCAGAGCACACTGGGCTCATCAGGAGGTGGGGCTTAAAGACACAGGATCTCTAACAGAGTGTTTCAGACAGAAGGTGAATAGAGATGAACAGTATGAGGAAAATAATGTTTGTTTATTTGAAGGTTGTTAATGACACCTTTAGAGGGCGGCGGTGAGCAACGTTTGTTTATTTGACATTTGTTAATGACGCCTTTAGAGGGCGGCGCTGAGCGACGTTTGTTAATGATGCCTTTAGAGGGTGGCGGTGAGCAACTTTTGTTTATTTGATGTTTGTTAATGACGCCTTTAGAGGGCGGCGCTGAGCGACCCTTGTTTATTCGATGTTTGTTAATGACGCCTTTAGAGGGCGGCGCTGAGCGACGTTTGTGTATTTGACGTTTGTTAATGATGCCTTTAGAGGGCGGCGCTGAGCGATGTTTGTTTATTTGATGTTTGTTAATGACGCCTTTAGAGGGCGGTGCTGAGCAACGTTTGTTTTGTCTTATTCAGCAGTTCAAAAGCATCAGTATTTTTCCTGTTCCACTTTTTTATTGTCCAGTTTTTACATCCCTAAAAGAACCACAGAAAAGACCACAGCCTGGACAATTTTTATGTTTGTTTGCAGGACAAATCGTTGCATTTAAAGATCTTTCCAAGCTCCTTCATCCTTATTCTGCTGAAAGTCGACCTGTGTCGTATTTCTTGAGTGGTGGATGCTCTTTTATTAATAATTGATCCAAGTAAACAAAAGCTGTCCACCATTTCCTCATCTTCCCCATCAGTGGTAAAGTTAGCACTCTTTCCTGCTGTCATAAGTTTTGTTATCTTTATATTAAGTGTCCAGTCTTTTCACCACGTTCCTTAATTTATTACTTTTAAGGGTCTTCAGATCTTTTTGACTTTTCATTATGAGTGTTATATCATCCATATATGTACAATTATTGATGTTTCTTCCACAAATCTTGAATGCTCAGTCATTTTCCTCCAGTCCTGCTTCTTTAAATATATGTTCAGAATACAGGTTAAACAAGAGCGGTGAAAGGGGGCAACCCTGCCAATGTGGAACCTGTCTGTTTTACCATTTTCTACCATGGCTTGTTGATGAGATGCACTTGTATTCCCATTTTCCTGATGATGTTCCATAATTGTATTTGCTATAGTCAATGAAACAGATGCTGACTTTAGGGGTGGGCGATATGGCAAAAATATCATTTCACTTTTTTTTTTTGCAGGATCACGATCACGATTTTATCACGATTTTTTTTCATACCATTTTGCAATTTACTAAACAGTACAACCAAACTAATCTCCCCATTTAAAAATATAGTACTAAAAGAAAAAGAGAATAACAGATCATTTCACCCGTTTTACCTTTTTGAACAGATTTTAATCTGTGTGTGCAAAAAATTAACATTGGTTTTAAAAGGTAAACACCGCCAATCAGGTACAGTGCACTCTGCATAACAGCCAGCATCACTTGTTGTTGCAAATAAAATCACATTTTGAACTTTGTTTTCCATCTTGGCACGACATTCAGTGAACATCCGTGGAATGGCGGTGTTGGAAAAGTATTTGCGGCTGGGTAACTCAAACCGCGGATCAACTGCTTTGAGGAGTCTTTGGAACCCTCGTTTTCCTCTGTTTTGATAGGAATCATATCCTTTGCCAGATAAAATGTTATTGCTTCTGTTACCTCTTTCCATTTACTTGTCTTCTCATATGGAGCGCCTCTCTCAAACGCTTGTGTTAGCGCTGTTTGTTTTGGTCTTGCTGTAACGTTAACGTTAGCCTCTGCTGGCTGCACCTCCTCGGCGCTTGACTTTCAGCGTGATGTTTGGGATGTTGTCGCTTTAAATGCTTGAAAAGGTTTGTCGTGTTGCCATCCGACATGAGAACCTTCTCTGTTCAAACTTTGCAAATCACCATGGTTTGTGATGTAGACTTTTTTTGGGGGACTAAGGCCCAATCCCATTTCACCCCTCGCCCCTACCACTGAGCCCTTCGCCCTCTGTTTTGAGCGTTCACATCTAAGGGTAGGGTGTCCTGATTCTTGTTGAGATAGAGGGGTAGGGTGATGTGTTAGGGCTACATGGCTTTTCAGAGGCTGCAAACAGAGTGTTATAAGTAAAAATAGAAAAAACGGTAAGATGGCCGCATGAGCGACCAAAGAAACCCACAAATTTAAGTATTTTCTTCGTTAACAAATTACGATAACCACATTATTATTTTAGTTTAATGCTGTTTCAGTGTATTATGGTCGTTTTCTTCATAACAAGCATAAAAAATCGCTAATAGTTTCCTAATGTCTCGTTAGCTAGCTAGCTAACTTTCCCGTTCCACCTTAAATAGTCCAGCAGTTCTGACACCTGAAGCGCCAGAATGTAACTGCTGCACCATTTAAGGTGGAAATGGGAAAATTTGAACAAGAAGCTGGAGAATATCTGACTTCAGCTCCATATTACTGAAGAATTAGGGGTTGTGATCATGAATAATTGCCCCCCTCTTTGAAGCATATGATGCCCTAAATGTAACTAAAGCCCAGCAGTGAGGAGCTGAACTTTACCCTCCTCTGCTGTCACTGAAGACTGGCCGGGTCGCCTACAGAGCAGCGCTAGTAGCTGTTAATGAAGTAATGTTTTTTTTTATTTGAGGGTCCCATTTCATAGGGCAAGATTTCAATCACTACCCCTTTTTAACTCCATTTCAAGGGTCAGGTTGACACCCCAAAGCTGTAAGGGTTAAAAGAAGAAATGAGATTTGGCCAAACGGATATAATGTGCATTATAACACGATCCAACGATCTCCCTGTGACGGCGTATCGTGGACACATTATAATCCTTCACGATCTGATATCGTCATATCGCCACACCCCTAGCTGACTTCCTTCTTGAACTCCTCAGCTATTTCTGTGACCCAGTAATGATCCCTCTTGTTCCTCTGCCTTTCCTGAATCCTGCTAGCATACCTGCTACTTCTCTTTCAGGCTCTGTTGTGCATTGAATGATCTTAAGCATAATTGTACTGGTGTGTAATATCACTATTCATATCCTCTCACTGCACAGATGGTTGTTGGGAAACCGTTATGCCACCCAACTCATTCAGCAGCGCATGATCCCAGTATAGTGTGACTGGTATTAACTGGTAGTCTGAAATAAAAACACAGTGCAGGTCTGCAGTGTCTGCACTGTTGCCTGCTCTGTTTATTTTGAATGTATTTCAGCAGGTCAGACGGTGTTTCCTCAACACACTCGTACACTGAGCACCAGCACACACCCATTATATGGCTCAGAGGGTAAAGTCTATTTCTCAAGGACACTCTCTCCTGGTCATGTAGATAATGGAATTATTTTTGCATCTATTTCCGCTTCTCTTTGTCCGCACTCCTTCATTGTCCCCATTGTCATGATGAGACCCTGTGCTGAATGTGGCTTAGACGGGAGGACTTAACATAATGTGTGAGATATTCATCCTTTGTAGGCACAAAAGTGAATTTTTCACCCCTCCTGGTGTGAAAAATGATGGGGGCTGAATGTTAGAGATGGGCGATATGGCAAAAATATAATATTGTGATACTTAAGGAAATTTTCACGATACACGATGCATCCTGATATTTATTTTTTCAGACGTCAGATCAGTTGGAACAGAGAAAAAAATGATTTCAAATTATTTTTATTTAGTATTTGGCTTACTATTTTGCACTAAATTCGGTTAAACGGGACTAATTTTGCTCTCTTTATAATAAAACAGACAATTGGTCAGTGTTTTACAAGCACTGATATCCAATATATTTTCAGAATATTGTATTGTGACATAATTTATTGCGATAACGATATATATTGCCATATTGCCCAGACCTACTGAATGATATGGCCAAAATGCTAGAATTGCTATTTTTATACTAGCAGACTAACAGCTGGTCTATTTTCTCCGTTGGTTGTAAAGTTGTTATCATATAGAGAAAAGTTTAATGTACAGTGTTTATATAGTTTGTCTGTAATTTTCATATTTATTCCCTGTCTGCTGCTGTTCAATGTTCTATGTTCTATGTCTAAATATAGCTCTGCGTCCAGGTGAACACATCTGTTATCAGACGAAATGACAATAAAGCTGACTTTGACTTTGACTTTGACATTGCAACACATTATAATATGGAAGAAAAATATATGTACAGTCTGTGCTATATATGAGAGGGTTTACAATATGAGTGCTAAATATGTGTAAATATGCCATTTCTAAATATTAAATGTAATTGAAATATATGCCAATATATGCACATAAATTGATTAAATATACATAATAGTGTCATGTTTTAATATTTACATATATGTAAAAAAAACATAAATGTAAATATATCACAGACTTGACATATATTTTAAAGAATATATGTAAATACATATCTTTTGCTTATACACCAAAGTATTATAAATGCTTTGGCCAATATCATAACAGTTAAAGGAGTTTCTCAATAACTGAGTGAGATGTAAACAGAGTGATTCAGAGTGGTTTGGGTGTGAAATGGTTCAGATGTCTTTACAGTGGTCGTGATAGGAATCAGGGGTCGCCATGACTACAACACTAATATAGACATTTTATTTACTAACCAAAACCACCAGTGAATCTACACAAGTCTACTGAGTTTATATGGAATGTTGATGATGGAAAAATAGTTGAAAATCTGAAATAATAAGTTTTCTTTGGGGACTAATTTGGTTCACAACACCCTACATATTATGTATCCCTCCACCATGAATGGAGTTCAAGGCCAAAATCTTTTCAAAACTATCGTAAAACAGTGTCTCAGATATCAGGCAGTGAATTCATAACCATCTCATGTAGTAACTTTCTGTGAGGGAGCTTTTAGAGGTGGACGTCTGGTTCCTATCACCACCACTGTGAACAATTCTGACCCAGTAAGTTTCTCTAGGACGGAGCGTTTCACACCAAACTACTCTGAACCTCTCTGTTTACATCTCAACAGTTCATCTCTAATGTATATATATATATATTGTATATTGTGTTTACCTAGTGTAAACCAGTATACAATCCAGTATATAAAAGCTATAGGCCACAGTCATTGAAGTTTGAAATTCTTCCAGTACTCAAATCAGTGGTTTAGAGAACGACACGTCTTGACCAGTCGCTGATTTAATTGCGTGTGTTTGCATTCACATTGCTTCACCCTTCAGTGAGTGAGATGCACAAACAGTCGCTCACAGAGTTTTTGCAGTTGTTCTGTGTTCAAAGCTCGGAGTGAGTCAGCATCTCCGCAGATAGCACTGCAGTCCTGCTGTAGCAGAGGAGCTCGGACTTTGTATTCCTTTGGGATCGCTGGTATAGTACGTGCTATTACTGCTGAAATGAAGTCTTCAGTTTCAGTTGGACGTATGTAGGCATGATGCCTGCGTTGTATTGCTTCATCCAACAGCTGCTTGTACATTTAACCGTGTTAGAAATTGATTGTTTTTGTTGTATTCATTATATGTAAAGAGTGGAGTTGAAACTAGGGCTCAACAAATATATTGGTTAAACAATAACAGTAATGTTGGCCAATATTTTTATTACTTAAAGGGGAATTCCACTGATCTTTCAAGATTTCTGCATAACTCAGCGGTTAAAACGTGAGCAAAGTCATTCCGAGTGGTTTGGTGTGAAATGCTGGTGGTGATAGGAGCCAGGGGTCACCATGAATAGATTTAAAAGTGTTTTAACTATGATGAATCAGTGTCTAAAGCATATTCATAACCATTTCATGTAATAACTTTCTGTGAGGGAGCTTTTAGAGATGGACGTCTGGTTCCTATCACCACCACTGTGAACAATTTCACACCAAACCACTCTGAACGACTCTGTTTACATCTTAGCTATTTAATTATGTAGATGTTTTTAAACATTGGTGGAATTCACCTTTAAGACTTGGTGGTTTTCCCCGGTTTGAGTGACAGTTGAGAGCTGACTGTCATTTTTGACCATATACAATTCTACTTGCTAATATTATTGTTTTCTTTTGAGTGTTTAGTGGATTTATTGGATATTCCAATGTTAAAAATCAGTATTATTATTGGTCAGGCCTTAGTTAAAAGCCTCTTTTTTGATCCACAGTTGGGTCTTTTGTCTTATAAACTGTGTCAAGGCTCAAATCAGTCTAATATGGTAGTTGTTGTAGACGTTTGTGGCTCCAGTATCACTTAAGAATTGAGCTTTTGTTCGGCCTGTAATGAAAAGCCACCAATTTTTAGTGCTAATACGTTTGAATGACCTCACTGAGCGCACGGAAAGCACATGATTGGCGGTTCAGGGTGCCTGGATTGTATTTTTCAATGGACTCGCCAGCATCAGCTGACCATGAAACCAGGCTGGAGGAACTACAGGTCTGACAGCTCAGCTTTCTATCACTTTTCATCTGACATTCGTCGGAGATAGACGCGGGAGGACGAGGTAGCTGTGGAATTCAGTTCAGAAGAGTCAATCAGCCCCGCATTGTTTCTCCAGAAGAGCCGGCGAAATGGCACTGTGGCCTGAAAGGGGAAGGTAAGAAATAAGAGCTCTTTTGGCAAGCGGCATTATGCCATTATAAAAGCGCTTAGTGAGTGCATTACATAAAGTACAAAAGGAAGATGACTGTGTGTACCATATCAGAGGGGTAGGAAACATGCCCTGCTTGTCTGACTGATAGGCAGGCACCACCCTGGCTTATTGTACCAGTGCTGCCCTGAACAGAGCAGACAGGAGAGGGAAGGGGAGGGAGGGGAGGGGAGGGGAGGGGAACTGCTGCATGTCATGGGGTCACAACTGCTCCCAAGGAAGCTCTGAATGAGCACAGAACACAGGAAATGATAGCAAAAAAAAACGCAGCTGCCCTCAGAACCTAACAAAAGCACCAAAGCAACCACGCGAGAGAGAGAGAGCGAGAGTGAGAGCGAGAGCGAGCGAGAGACACCGGCAAGAGCTGAACGCTTACAGTTGCGGTGTGGTTTAGAGCTGGTCGGCCTCTCCTTTCGTGAGCTTCAACATGAGCCAGCTTCCGCAAACTCACAAGACGGTCCTCACTCTCAGAGGGGAGATGTCGCGGAGGGACCAGCGTTACAGGAGTCAGCCGCGAGGCAAAAAGTGAGTTGATTCGGCCTCCTCGCTCTGAGTTTTGTGCCTCCGACTCTCTGTTACGCTTGTATTCAGAGCCTTTGTGCATTAGATGCTGTGATGCTGGGGTGGGAAAACTGCAGGGCATCTGTACTGACCAATGAGAATGAATCAGAAGCCACAGTGTTAACCATTTCTTAATCATCTGAAGGTGACGGTGCACCTCCTCCTATTGTTTCCGTGATCTCATGTTATATTATATGTGCTGTATTTGAGAGTATTGCTTGGAAAAGGGCGTGTAGAGCTGCAGTTTCACTTCCCTTTTGTGTGAACCACAGAATATTTTCAGTTACCTTTGAAATGTCCTCATGAGAATCATCTGAGATGGGTTTATTTTGTGAATTTCCACTGTGCCCGATCTCTTCTGTGGTTATGAGATGTCCAGCATCAGCTGGTCACCTGTCATGTCCACTGATGCCTCTCTCAGTGCAACACCTCAGGCCTGTAAAATTCCTGGACATTTAATCTGTGGCTTGATGAGCATGCCATTCAGGGTAGACTGATGTCAGTTAACCTAGTACTGAACCTAATCTTCTCTGTAGTCTTGTCTTTTTAAGATGCTATCAGGCTTAAACTGCTAACACTAAGCAGAGGATCAATATGTTATTATGCCGTATAAGTGAAGGCGTTAGGCATTGGAGGGGTAACTGGCTGCTTTTGTGTTGCAATAGAGGCTGCAGTTGTGATAGAACTAGGAAGGTGGGTACGACTGAAAGATTAATCAGTTTTATATTGAAATCACAATTTGAAACAGTCCAGTTTTAGGGTTTTTTTCCATAATGGCCTACATTATTAACAATATTGAACTTCTGAACACAATTAACTGGGACACTTTGCTCAGCGCTTAAGCCTGGATCCTGAAAAAGGTGGATATCCTGTTTTTTTGAGGCAAAACAAAGGCCTGGTCTTTAAGTACAGAAAGTAAATGCAATTTAAATTGCAGTCACAATATTAGAAAAATTGCAATTTGATTTTTTTTTCAAATCGTTCAGGCCTAGAAGTGGGAGATGAAAGACCTGAAGATCTTTAAAATTCCACAGTGTAAAGCATTTAAAATGTGTGTGATGATAAAATTGTGTTAAACATTCAGCCAAGTTTGAATACAAAAAGGGAAATATAACAAGGCTTATCAGATCCATCTGAGAACTGTCTGGGCGTGGCCTAATATTCGATTGGCATGACAGCCCGCAGTCTAACGCTCTCTGAAGCAGAAGTAAACACAACGAGTGAAGCAGAGAAATCAGTAAAACTACATACATACACTGTTAGAAATAAAGGTTCTGTGCAGGAACATTTTACATTCATCAACGTACAAACAATGTAAACAGTGGTTTTAAGGTCTAATTGTGAACCTTAAATACGTTTTTCCAGGTGAAAAGTTCGTATTTGTACCTTTTCATAACCGAATGTTTTAAACAGAACAATAAAATAAAAGCCTTGGAGACGAGACGGGGTGTGTGGAGTCAGTACAGCTTAGAAAATATCATTTCAGTGGATTATGGTACAGTTATGTTCCCTGACTAAAGGCACTGAGATGGACCCTTGAGGGTCCCACCCCAGTGACAAGAGGGGTACAGTTTACTACCTTTATTTCTGAGAGCACAAGTGGTGCTCTAGACCCTGCAGTGTCTACTCACTACAACATGGAGAACCTTGAAGGTTCTTCAGGTTCTTATTCACTTTACTGCTGGACCTTCATCCAGGGAACGCTGTCACGGCCAGTTGAACGAACAAACAGACAAATGGACCTTCTTGCTCAGTATTGCTTGCTTGTTTAGTTTTCGCTTGGTGGTTAGCTTTCCCTCTGTAAGTCTCTCAGACTCAGAGAGATCAAACACAGTTCTGTTAAAGTTTTGTGGGCGGGGCAAACCACATCAGCCTTGTGATTGGTGAGAATACTGCTTATGCATGCATGACCCAAGATTAGGGCCTATTACCTAGTTTACACAGAGGGAGGAAATGTTGGCAACTACAGCAGCCATTTATTTGGCACTGGAAGATTTTCACAGGACATATTTTGTATTTGTATAATAGTTCACCAGAACAAGAGTGACCCACTGGGGCTTTAATAAGACAGCGTTGTATTGGCCAATCACACTGGGTGGGGCACTTGCAAGTAAGAATTTAGCTGTTACTGTAATGACACCAGAATTTTGTGAAACAAACTTTTTTTGGAGGGTGTGAAAACTGACAGGAAAACTACAAAACTTGACAGCTGTGCTGACAGTGAGATGCAAAAAGTTCTGTAACGGTGGACTCATATGTTATCTTTGCACAATGATATCAGAAAACTATCACTATCAGTATATACAATGACCAGGCACAACATTATGACCACCTCCTTGTTTCTACGCTCATTGTCCATTTTATCAGCTCCACTTACTATATAGGTGCACTTTGTAGTTCTACAGTTACAGACTGTAGTCCATCTGTTTCTCTGCATACTTTGTTAGCCCCCTTTTACCCTGTTCTTCAGTGGTCAGGACCCCCATGGACCCTCACAAAGCAGGTACTATTTGGGTGGTAGATCATTCTCTGCACTGCAGTAACACTGATGTGGTGGTGGTGTGTTAGTGTGTGTTGCGCTGGTCTGAGTGGATCAGACACAGCAGTGCTGCTGGAGTTTTTAAACACCTCAGTGTCACTGCTGGACTGAGAATAGTCCACCAACCAAAAATATCCAGCCAACAGCGTCCTGTGGGCAGCGACCTGTGACCACTGATGAAGGACTAGAAGATGACCAACACAAACTGTGCAGCAGCAGATGAGCTATCGTCTCAGACTATACATCTACAAGGTGGACTGACAAGGTAGGAGTGTCTAATAGAGTGGACAGTGAGTGGACACAGTGTTTAAAAACTCCAGCAGCACTGCTGTGTCTGATCCACTCGTACCAGCACAACACACACTAACACACCACCACCACGTCAGTGTTACTGCAGTGCAGAGAATGATCCACAATAGTACCTGCTCTGTGAGGGTCAATGGGCGTCCTGACCACTGAAGAACAGGGTAAAAGGGGGCTAACAAAGTATGCAGAGACACAGATGGACTACAGTCTGTAACTGTAGAACTACAAAGTGCACCTATATAGTAAGTGGAGCTGATAAAATACACAATGAGCATAGAAACAAGGAGGTGGTCATAATGTTGTGCCTGGTCAGTGTATTTGCTGAAAGGAGATCTATTATGCTTTTCTGGTTTTTCCCCTTTCCTTTACTGTTATGTAGCTTTTTGTGCATGTAAACATTCTCCAAAGTCACGAAGCTCTAAGTTCCCTCTAGAGGGAGAAACTCTCGCCCACAGAACCCACTTTTCTCAGCTGCCTGAAACAGAATGTGTTTTGGGAACACTGAAGCATGTAAATCTATTGTTGTAGTCCCCAAAAATAAAATCATTAGCACTGAAAATGAACTTAATAGGTCCCCTTTTAAAAATAATATTGGTAGTTTAGGCCGATGTTTGAAAATAATGATTGATGAAGTATTTTTGTGCTCTGGAAGTTTAAATATCTGCCATTTAATTATGTTCCTGCATTTGTAACCCTTCAGAAACAAATCTTCCAGTGTCACGCATCCCTCTGGCTCTGACGTACTCAAAGACTCCATTTCCCAGAACTCCCGGAGTACGTTTATATGCACTCAATAATCCGATCATAATCGGATTTCTGCAGCAACTGGCCATTGTTTATTCAAAATATGTCACAACTGCAACAGCAAATTATAGGCACTTATAATAGACATTGAAATATTACATGAATACTGGAACTCATCAAAAGAAATCATTTAAAACACTTTTATATATATAAAATAGGTTACATTAACAGTTAAACCTCCTTCAATGTCCCCAGGAGGGAGTTTTTTTTGCTGTCTATTCACTTTAACTAGACACCTGGCATTTTTAGTGGTGCATGCTGGGTAGCTGGTAGGATTGTAGTGTAACTCATGGTGAAATGGGCTAATATTAATAGAAAATTAAAATAATTTCGTGGGCTGAATAATATTGTGCCATGGGCCTGATTTGCCCACGGGCCTTGTGTTTGATACATGTGGATTAAGAGATCCATCAAAGAGGCTGGATTTTAGCTCAATAATCAGATTTCTCAGTGCATGTAAACTCTTACTCCGATTTCTTTGAGATTTCCCAGTGAAAACAGACGCTGTACAGGAAAATAAGCGAGCAGCGTCACCGCAAGACGCAGCAGAACACTTTTGGAGCGACGCTGAAACCAAATACACACTTGACAGAATGAAGGATTTCAATATTCGTCATCTTCTAGATGTTGTATGTTCATGTTTCCAGATAAAGTGGCGCGATGTTTTTTAAAAAAGCCACAGCATGAAGTTTGAGTATTACGTTACGTTAACATTGCGTCTTCTTCTTTGAGTTTATTGGCTGGTTGTAAAGCAGAAATCTGATTACTGTCTGACTCATGTAGACCAGGAGTTTCCCCATTATCTGATTACTCAAGTGCATGTGAACGCTTTGATCAGATTACTGACAAAATCTGACTATCCGCAGTTATTGGATTATCAAGTGCATGTAAACACACTCACTGTTCCCGCTCACCTGAGTACGAACAGTTTCACCTGTTATGTGTATCATACGACTAGATCTAGCTTAGTATTTAAGCCTGGGCTTTAGTTCAGGTTCTTTGTGAAGTGTTGCTTCTCCCTGTGGAGCTACTGAGCGTTTCTGTCTATGATATTGCTTTGATGTTTTCCTGACTGTAGTTTTAGACTTCCTAACTTTATCTTTTTGCTGTGCTGGACACCGGACCCTCCAGGACCGGAGCTGTGCATCCCTGCTTTACAAGTTAAGCCTTCTTGTTTTTACCGTGAACGTCTGGCTGATTCTGTCTTGTTTCATCCAGGTTTATGTAGTTAAATTCTACATTTATATAAATTTGTGTGTATCGATGGTTTTAAGAAGGTTCTTATTGTTTTTTTTTTTATTTTAACCCAATTTTCTCCCCAATTCCACCCGCTAGTTAGGACTCCCCCAATCACACAATACTACCAACACTAGGAGGGCGAAGGCTAGCGCAGGCTTCCTCCGAGACCTGTGAAGCCCCACCGCATCTTTTCGAACTGCCGCTCACGCAACGTCATTGGACAGCTGAACACGCTCGGAGGAAAGTGCCAACCGCCAGATCTGTTACGTCAGCTAACAGACACCTGCACTGACTAGCATCGCATTAAGTGATGGGGGGAGAGGGAGGGGCCATCCTACCCACCCAGAGAGAGCGAAGCCAGTTGTGCTCTCTTGGACTCCCGGCTACGGATGGCTGTAGCATCACCAGGGATCGAACTTGCGATTTCCTGATGATAGGGCCAACGCTTAGACGGTTGCGCCACTCGGGAGATTATTCGCTTTTCTGCTGTTTGTGCACGTCCAGGAACGCTGGTGTGGCTGGTTGAACAAACGAGCTGACAAATGGACCATCCTTGCTAGCTCAGCTGTGCTTGCCAGGTTAACTTTAGCTTAGTGGTTGGCTTTCTCTGCATAAGCTTCTCCAGAGAGAAAGACACTGTTTTTGTTTGGGTTTATTTTGTCTCAATATTCTACATTTTATACCTTTTTATTATCAGCATCGGCAGATATGCACATTAATATTGGATTATAGCCCCACGGTTCCCATATCAGAGCATCCCTAATTATGGCTGGTGGTGATGAAAGATCATACACAGCGAAAGCCGAGATCTTGGTTTTCGTTTCCGTAATAGTGTGGACAGGGAAGTCAATCAAAGCAGGTGCGCTGCCGTGGATTACGGCCGACCTCGTACAGGAAGAAATGAAATGTTCCCGGTCGGGATTAAATCCCTCATCCTGTTTCTTGCCTCTGACGCATGTTAAGCGGTGTAAGAACGCAAAATTAAACCTGCAGGAAGATGTGAGGGATTTATGAGGCAGATGTCCGTCTCAAAGCAGGACCGCAGCTGAACTCTGTCCAGTTCTGCATCGGCTATTTTCTCACGGCCTAAAGAAACGACTGAACACCAGACTCGTCTTTTATCATTCGCTCACTTCAAATAGCAAACGCTGACGACTGATTACAGTGGCCTAACATAAGCTTGACATGACAGGGGAATTCCACTGATATTTCAGAATTCTCTGTTATTTACTTGTTGAGATGTAAACAGAGTCATTCGGAGTGGTTTGGTGAGAATTGATTCATTGTACACTCTTAAAAATGATGGTTCTTTAAGGGTTCTTTAATGAAGACAGTGGTTCTGTAAGGAACCAGGAACACTTAAAGAACCATTTCTTGCTTAAATGGTTCTTTGCATGGTGAAATGGTTCTTTAGACTGATGGAGAAAGCATTCCATATGGGTTCTTCTACTGTTACAGTGTCAAGCTTGTAACAATAGAACAACCATTTTCGGTGCTATATAGAACACTTTTCAAAAAGGTCCTGTATAGAACCACATACAACACATCCTCCATCATTTTGAAGAACCATTTCACCCTGCAACCATTTTAGCATGTGTCCAATATAGAACTCATGGTTTAAAAACATTCCCTTTATTAAAGAACTCTTGAAGAACCATCTTTTGTAAGAGTGTAGGAGAGAATATCTCAGGAACACTCAAAGAATTATCTTCATTCTTAAATGGTTCTCTGCATGCTGAAATGGTTCTTCAGATTGATGGTGTTGTGTATGGTTCCATAGCACCAAAAAGGGTTCTACTATTGTTATGATGTAATTCTTGTTACAATAGAAGAACCCTTTTTGGGTTTATATAGAAGCATTTTCAAAAAGGTTCTAGATAGAACCACATCCAACACATTCTCCATCCATCTGAAGAACGATTTCATTATGAAAAGGACTATTTAAGCATGAAATAGTTCTATGAACTAGAACCATTCCCTTTACTAAGGACTTAAAGAACCCCCTTTTTAAGAGTGTAGAGAGTATTTGTTTACAGTGGTGCTGACAGGAATCAGGGATCATGCAAATATAATCAAAATAGTGTTAAATGTGAAAAAAATATATTTTCTTTGGTTACCGTTTTGTAACATGAGTGTCTGTTACAAAACCTGAACTATTACTAATTATTTGCAAATTAAATGCAAATAAAATGCTTTTTTTTTAGCACTTTTACTTGATAAAATGACTTAAAATAAGTACAACATGCCTAGAAAACAGTTTAACATTCTCAAGAAGGAAGATATTAGATATTTTGACTTGATTTCACTTGTAAAAACACATATTTCTCTGCAGTGTGATGAACTTGACCGACTGCAGGGCAGCAGACGGACGTTTGGCAGCTGTTGTGAACACTTATTCATGCAGACAAGTGGGCTTAGTTTTGAATTCGGTCCTGTCTGGCTCACAAAGGTCAGTTTGCCCTGTCACCACGAGGGCCACTCAGCTATACGGGGTTCATTTAAAGCAGCTTTCCATTGTCCTGCTTCTGCAGCCGTTCACCGTGGGGCATGCAGCCTCCTGATAAGGTGATTGACCTTCAACCTCATTGTCTCTATTAGCCCACATTAAGGAAATCCCCCCTCATTATTTCATACTATATCAGCTCAAAGGGTTGTGCCATTTTGAGCTGTTTCCTGTTAAACAGGGCGACCTTGATCACCGCTGAGCCAGACGGAGAGTGATGGGCTCTGTCTCCTCATGAGAGAATGTGCTGAATGAGCTTAGTGAGCACAAAGAATGTGCCGGCGTGTGCGCCTCAGTACTGCTGAATGGGCCCCTAACACCAAAACAAAACCACATTGTCCGTAACAAAGGGTTCGGCCTGCGATACTCTCCAAACCGCTCTGCTTTAAATTCGTATGAAATATGAGTGTGTGTGTGTGTGTGTGTGTGTGTACAGAGATCACATGGTGCGCTACATACTGAGGCACCGGCAGGGTTAACAGCACAATCTTGCTGAGCTTGCCACCGCAGGGCTGCCTCTCTGTCATTGGTTGCCGGATTTCCGGGGAGGATTCGAAGGCACCAATGGGGTGGGGCCACCCCGAGGATGAGGTCATGCTTTTCTGCAAGAGCGATGACATCATGCGCTCATTGCTATGCTATGTTCCACTCTAGAGGAGGAGGGGTGGCAGTGATGAATGCGAGATTTCCTTCTCTTGTCCTTCTGCCAGAGATTCAGCGCGATGCCTTCAGGACCAGGAGTCGCCATGTCCACTGTATTTACCATCCGAAACAACCAGTGAACCTACAGGCGTCTCCTGAGATTTATATGAAATGTTGATGATGATAAAATAGTGGAAATAAGTTTTCTTTGGGGACTTTTTTGCCGCACAACACTGTGCAGGCATCCTCCCACCATGAATGAAAAGTACATTTTATGCCTAAATCTCATAAAAACAACATAAACTTTCTGTGAAGGAGCTTTTAGAGGTAGACATCTGGTTCCTATCACCACCACTGTGAACAATTCTGCAGAGCATTTCACACCAAACCACTCTGAACGACTATGTTTAATGATGTGTTAATGCTTTAATTACACAGGAATTTTTGAAAAAATCAATGGAATTCCCCTTTAAAACAAGTAGGGAACATCTAGGAATATTCTTATATTATTATCTCATAATGGGAAATATTCCATATTTTGACTTGATTTCACCTGTACACACACACACACACCCACACACACACACACACACACACACACACACACACACACACACACATATATATCGCTGTTGCCGGGACTAAACCTCGTATCTCCAAAATGGTAAGTTTTTTCTTTTAATGTAAGTTAATGAAACCAGAATTTTTTCAGAATAACTTTGGGTCGTTTCTTTTGGTCCATTCTTCATGAAATGTTCATACAGTGTAACGGGCAACAGGTATTTTCAAATAATGTCAAAAACTGAAAAACTACAAAAATAGAGATACAAGGTTTTCTTCCGACAGCAGCGATTTTACATATATATATATATATCTTTCTCTTGGTTCATTTGTAGCACTTGTGTTGTAACCATTGGTCACCCTGTTGCCTAACAGTTTGCCTGCGATTGTGAGAAGTGTTTCACTGAATAAGAGAAAGAGTTGGACAAGTGGTGGGAGATGGAGGAATCCCCCATTTGTTGTGAAATGTGTTTCAGAGGCGCAGGACGGGAAGGTCATGCTTCCCCGAGATCACATGCTTAGTTTGGATTTCAGTGTTTCAGGAACTTTCCAGATAAACACCTTCCAAGAATGAAAAAGCAAGTTTGAGCTGGTAGAATTGCCCCATATAATCACTCAGTTCCTGTTCAGTAATACCTCCTTCACCATTTCTGTTGTCTTTTTATTCATAGGTATTAGGGCCATTATGGTTCTGTATGAAGTGAATGATCAACAAAAAAAATGCAATTTAACCCCTTAAATGGCCAGGGCCCACCTGACGCCCCAGTGTTTTATTACACACTCCTATGAACTAAGAATAGCTCAGCCAGTTTGCACTGGAGTGCCTGTAGTTACTGAATAATATATATATATATCGTTGTTGACAGAAGAAAACCTCCATTTTTGACGTTTTTCAGTTTTTGACATAATTTGAAAACATCTGTTGCTCTTTACATTGTTTGTAAATTTCATGATGAATGGACTAAAAGAAACGACCCAAAATGACTTGAAAAAATGTCTGGTTCCATTGACTTACATTAAAAGTAAAGTATGTTTTTCCTTCTCCTGTAAAGTTACTATTTTGGAGATACAAGGTTTTCTTCCAACAACAGCGAGATATATATATATATATATATATATATATATATATATATATATATATATATATATATATATATATAAAGCTTGATTTTCTTCTCTCTCTCAAAGAGGAATGCTTTAAGTGCTATATTTTGGGGGTCTACCAGGTCTCCCAGGTGGTTGTTAGGAGTCCCATTTTCCCAGATTTTTTTCAATCAGTTCTCAGTGTTTAATCAGTGTTTTGACTAGAAATGTAATCAATGAAGGGGGTCTCTTACTCTTACACAGCAGTGTAGTTCCACTGTAGCATCTTTCCTTGTGCATCCGATCCAGTTTTGTCAAATAAAGCGCTCTGCATGTGCAGTAATTGTGTCAAAACACTCAGAGTTATTTTGTGATGTAAATGTTCTCACCCATCTGTCCTTCAGTGAGCGGATGGGATCCGTCATCCTGCTCTGTCCCTGTGCCTTCGTAAGCACTTCCATTTGGCCGGGCTTCCTTCAGAGGGTGAAACATTTCACTCCTCGTTCTGTCTGGCCGACCAAAAGCGACGTCACACCTGTCAGACTCACCCAGGGATTTAGAGCAGGAGAGGAAGCCTGACTGACCCTCTGTGCTGGCAGGAGTTCAGGTTGTGCCACTGCTCTAATGCAGGGAGTGTTAGAACATACCCCTCTCTCCTGATCTGAGATCAGCTCTGTTATTGTTTTAATCTGCTTCACCATGAGATCCGTGTGCTGAGCTCACTCAGTGCCCTGAAAAGTCTCATATGGAAATGAAAGAAAGAGGTAGTTTCCCATTAGATTTTTGGGGAATGCGCAGATGGCAGTGCCAGCGTGATGTTCTGTTTGGAAATTACTGTTTCAGAGTTCTCCATTTGGGTCTTCACAACAGCCCTGTGTTTCTGTATGAAATGAAATATTGATGTACCCTTTAAAGAGTCCATATAATAAAAAACAACCGTTTTCACTTTTTCATAATCAAAGAATTCTGTTACAGTCGGTCCATTTCGGACAGAATTCTGTCACGCTCGGTCCATTTCGGACAGAATTCTGTTACAGTCGGTCCATTTCGGACAGAATTCTGTTACAGTCGGTCCATTTCGGACAGAATTTTGTTACACTGGGTCCATTTCGGACAGAATTCTGTTACACTGGGTCCATTTCGACAGAATTCTGTTACAGTCAGTCTATTTCAGACAGAATTCTGTTATACTCGGTCCATTTTGGACAGTCCATTTCTGTTACAGTCAGTCTACCTTTGGGGTCAGTGTTGATCAGAATTTTGTTACACTCGGGTCAGTTTTGGTCAGAATATTACACTTGGTCAATTTCAGACATAATTTTGTTACACTTGGATCAGTTTTGATCAGAATTTTATTACACTCAGTCAGTTTCATACAGAATTTTGTGACACTTTGCCCATTTAGGACAGAATTTCAGAATGGGTCAGGTTCAGACAGAATTCTGTTATATTCGGACTCAAACCATGAGGCTGTGTGTTGGGTCATATTCAGGCAGAAAATTCTCAGGCTGTTTTTGCGTTTTGACCAAAATTTCAGGCCCGGTTAAAGCTCTAAATCGTAGTCCAGTTTTACATCTGAATTTCTGTACGTAAGCTGCGGCCTCCTCATGTTGTCAGACCAGATTTTCACCCCGGACGTAGAGCAGTTCTCTAACACTGAACATGTGTGTGATGTTCATTTTTGAGCAGTGTTTGCACTGATAGGGGTTCAGCTTTATCTGCCAAAGCTTATCAGACTAAGCTGAGAAAGGAAGCCACAAAACTGGTTTCAAATCACAAGCGAGTGGCGTCTCCCTGTGGAGAAGTGTCGCTCCTCCACCAAATGGAGCTCCATCTCCACGTCTCCATGAATCCCTCCTGAGCGCCCCGGCGGAAGCCTCAGTGTGATACTGTCCTCTCTCTCCATTGTTCAGATCCGCTTCTGCCTCAAATCGATCGACATCAGCGAAACCCAATCCTGCCTGATTGGCTCCATCGCTCCACTCTCTGCTGTGGAGACGCAGCACTTCATATTATCGGGTTCAGCATTCCATTCAAGCGCTCTGAGAGCCTCCAGCCTGGATGAGTAAATTAGTTCACCATATCATTGGATTTGGTTCTTAAAATAGGGCCCGGAGACGGAGGCATGTGAATAATTCGCTGCTCGAGTGAGGAGGAATGTGGAGACAGGCGTTCCTCGCTCAGATACCACCTCGGCCTTATCTCTGCTGTCTCAGTCTAGAGGACTCTCGCCCTCCTTTGTTCTTTCTCTCTCTCTCCGTCTGCCCAGAGAGTCGGAAACCAGACTCAGGTTACGTTTGAAGTTGTGTGCGTCACTAACTTTCTGTTTGTGAAATTTTGTGCAAGAGATTACAATCAAGTGAAATCTGCTGTGATGACCGGTTATGCATTCAGACTTCCAGAGAAGGGCTGGAAGATCGTTTTTATATCAAAATTCCCATTTAAAGGGCTGTTTTGCAGAATAACGAACTTCCCTGCCTCCTTAAAAAAGAAGTTTGATGTAGTGTTTAAACACTGTCCAAATTTCAAAGCCTATGATCACATTACAAGCCTCGTTGCTCAAATCTGACTTTTTGCTCAAATCTGATCTCTCTGACTCGATGATTCACACTTGTTTAGGTAAGTGACTCAAATCTGTCATTAATGTGAACAAACCAGCGTCCTGAAATGACCCTCATGCGCACATCCTACTCAGTAACGTCACGCGAATGAATCACGTGCATCATCAGCAACAAACTAACGAGCAGAACGAGCTTCGCTGAGAAGATAATTAACTCTGATCAGCTCTCATCTCAGAGATGAGCTGCTTTTCCACCGTTTACAGTCTTTAACTTCTGTTCGTCGCTGCTTCCATGGTAACGCTGAATGATGGCGCAGCTCAGTGGGAAAAAAGCATGTGAATTCTGATCTGATTCATGGCCATAAATTGGATACGTATCCGATCTGGGACCACATATGAAAGTGACGGAGGTCAGATTTGAAAAGATCAGATTTGTGTGTCCACACAGCTCTGAAAACATCAGATCTGAGTCATATTAGGGCAAAAAATCAGATTTGTGCCACTTCAACCTGGTAATGTGAACGTAGCCAAAATGTACCATTCACTCCCCAGACATACATCGATATATGTCAGGGGTCAGCAACATGTGGCTCCGGAGCTGCATGCGGCCCTTTTACTGTCCTGTTGCGGCTCCACAGCAGAATTAGATTTGTAGGTAAAAATAAAATATTCCTCCTTTACAGTAAAATAAAGCTCTGCTGATCGTTCAACACGGTTTAACAATAAATGGTCTTAAATGCTGGAGTTAATGTAGAACTGCTAATAAACCCTTTAACCCTGAAGATCAGCGCAGACTACTGGTCACCATAGCAATGCAGACAACCATCTCGCCTAGCTAGTAGATACGAAACAGCAAAGAGGGAGATTTAAGACAATCATCTATAATTTAGAAATAACGGACTTATTTGCATTTATAATCACTCCCGCTGGTTTCCTGATATGTTTAATCCCAACTTTTTTGGAAATGGGGGTGTAAACAGCAGTCGCAATGGGCCTCAATCACCAACCATTCCTAAGAAGAAATGTCTTCTTAAAATCCAATTTACGCAGTTTTTACAAAGATTCTGACGTCCACCAGTGTTTTCTTATTTGGGATTTGTTCTTAGGTAAGAACAGAATCTACACATACTTAAGAGCACAAAGGTGAGAACAGTTCTGCGCTTTAAGAACACGTCATGAATCTGACACAGACTTTTTCTTAGGACCTTTCTCAAGAACACACTTAGGAAGATGGTGAATGAAGATATCAGGCCCTGATCCTGCTGCTGCTTTAAGGTCAAGGAGACTGACGTGGATGGACTCTAAGTGAGAGTGCATTTAATGCAGTGCTGAGGCTGATTCCCACTGGGAGTTAATGAATAGAGCGAGGCGCACGGTCCGGTGCGGTCCGTCCACACTTCTTTCAGCACGGTGGCCAGGCTCAGGAGAACAATGACTCATTGTCGGACGCCCCAGATCTCTTCCAGACGTGGAGAAATCATTAACAGCATCCTCTTCATCTCGCCTTTCAGTGGCTCCCTCCCCCGGACAGATAATGCAGCCCTGGGGAGCCGACGCTGATAACTCATCAGAGGACCGTGCTTTTAGCCAAGACTGACCCCAGCGCTGACTGACAGCTGCCTTATTCAACAGCCTAATGCTGTATGCACTGTTAGCTGCTGCTTTCTGGTGCTTGGAAATACAGTAATGAAAGATTGTGATATTTTTAAACCACTTTATTGCTTAACCATCCAGTTTAAGCCTTCAGACACCTTTTACATTCTGTTTACTTATTTCTGACTCATAGCTCATAAAAACAATATGGTAATTCTGCTATATTAACAGATTAGTGTTTGTAAATAGGAGTTTGTAAATAGGAGATATTTTATCATATGATTTGAATTTGATGAAAAGTTATTGATGTGTCTTGTAAAATATTGTTTTTGCAAATAGGAAAAAATTTGAAGTAAGCTGAATAAAAAATTATTGCGTAATTACATTTGAGTGGTTCTGCAACTGCAGCACTTTTAAGTCGCAGCTGTGGATTTTTTTGTGTTTTAATATTTTATAACTTTCATGCATGAAGGACAGAAAATATTTTATTACTGTCATATTTCATTTTTACCTAAAAAATGAGCATATTTTAAACCGAAATGCCAGTTTTGTCTCACAATTCAGGCACATAAAAACAAATATTAATTCAAAAATCTAATTCTTCCCATTAAAGCTGCATTGCACAACTGAAAATGATGAAGTTAAATTAAATAATTAGATAAATACTGCTGTTCAGCTGTGATCTTTGTGATTTTGTTTTTTTTTCATAAATATGTCTGTCCCACATTTATACATCTGAATAAGTGATTTACAGTAAAGCCAAACAAATCTATTTTCCACAGAAACATAAGTTGATCTAAAAGTCACTGAATTCACAGAAATAAAACAAGTAAATTTGATCTTGTCATCTTCAGGATCGTCAGTGTCTCCTTACTGTACAGCTTATAACTGGGAATGAGCCTTTCAGTCAAATTTGATATTCTAATTTTTAAGACAATATTTGAAAAATATTCAAATAACAGCCTGTATCGAAAATCCTAATTTACTGTTAAACCTTTCATGAATAGTCAAATATTTTTGACTATAATATTTATAATATATAATATTTTTTTACAGTTTGTGCTGGTCATCCTCTAGTCCTTCATCAGTGGTCACAGGACGCTGCCCACAGGACGCTGTTGGCTGGATATTTTTGGTTGGTGGACTATTCTCAGTCCAGCAGCGACACTGAGGTGTTTAAAAACTCCAGCAGCACTGCTGTGTCTGATCCACTCAGACCAGCACAACACACACTAACACACCACCACCACATCAGTGTTACTGCAGTGCTGAGAATGATCCACCACCCAAATAGTACCTGCTTTGTGACGGTCCATGGGGGTCCTGACCACTGAAGAACAGGGTAAAATGGGGCTAACAAAGTATGCAGAGAAACAGATGGACTACAGTCTGTAATTGTAGAACTACAGAGTGAAACTTTATGGTCAGTAGAGCTGATAAAATGGACAATGAGTCCATTTCCAAATCCAAATATGTTAGCAGTTGCCTGCTAAAGCTAATGCTGTTTACAATCAGAACAAAGCACCCGTTCATCATGATGAACAGAATTCATATCGCAAAAGGGCAGTAATAACTCCAAAGGTTAAAAAAGGAATTAGGAACTTATTTCACGCGGTTCTGCTTTGTTAAGGTCAGGCAGCTCGTGTGTGATCACAACTCAGCAGCCAGTGTTGTTATATATTTGTCTTGGCAATCATAGCAACGTGTAGCTGAAATTCTTCCATATCATTGTGATAAAGCACCGACTGGACGCTCAGAGTCATCCGTCGTTTGGGAATTTTATGAGTACAGCTTCCTTATTTCAGCAGATTATCCTCTTAATCCTCATCTGCCCTGAAAGAATGCGCTCAGCCGCATTCACGTGCTTGCTGTTTTCAACACGAGTGATTTTCTGAAGCATTCACTGAAAATGAACAGCAGCTTCCCGTAGAGATACTCGCCACTGTAAACCTAGAAAGTAAGTCACATCCTCAATAGTTCTTCTGCTCTGATGCTCAGTTCAGCTCTCGGTTTTTCAGGGAGAGGGATTAGATCCTCCAGCTGTGTTAGCATTACAGTAGCTTTGATGTGTCAGAAGTGTGCCAGCGCTCTTTCTGGAGGGGGTTACGCATGAAGGCAGCCTCTCGCTGTGGTAGTGAACGTCCTCTGAATGTCCTTGGACTGGGTTTTCTGCCTTCTTCAGCAAATCAGACCACTGTAATGCAGGACTAGGGGATCTAATTCAGAGGGTTATGAACAATACACAATCAGAAATGGCAGATATACTATATGGACAGAAGTACACATTAGGGACACCTACACATTAAACCCACAGAAGCTTTTATGAATCCCATTCTAAATCCATAGGCATTAATATGGAGTTGGTCCCCCTTTGCAGCTATAACAGCTTCCACTCTTCTGGGAAGCTTCCTACAAGATTTTGGAGAGTGTCTGTGGGAATTTTTGCCCATTTATCCAGAAGAGCAATTGTGAGGTCAGACACTGATGTTGGACGAGAGGGTCTGGCTCACAATCTCCGTTCTAGTTCGTCCCAAAGGTGTTTGATGGTTGAGGTCAGGGCTCTGTGAGGGCCAGTCAAGTTCTTCCACACCAAACTCACCCAGTCATGCCTTTATGGAGCTGCTTTGTGCACTGGGGCTCAGTCATGCTGGAACAGAAAAGGTTCTTCCCCAAACTGTTCCCACAAAGTTGGAAGTGTACAATTGTCCAAAATGTCTTGGTGCTGAAGCATTAAGATTTCCCTTCACTGGAACTAAGGGATCTAGACCAACCCCTGAAAAACAACCCCATAGCATCATCCCTCCTCCACCAAACTTTGCAGTTGGCACAGTGCAGTCAGGCAGGTAACGTTCTCCTGGCATTCGCCAAACCCAGACTCGTCCATCAGGCTGACAGATAGAGAAGATTCGTTACTCCACAGAATACGCTTCCACTGCTCCAGAGTCCAGTTGCGGCGCTTTACGCCGCTCTATCCGACACTTGGTGTATTTTGATTTTAGGCTTGTGTGAGGCCCTCTCATCTGACATCAGTGTCTGACCTCACTAATGCTCTTCTAGATGAATGGACAAATATTCCCACAAACACTCCAGAATCTTGTAGAAAGCTTCCCAGAAGAGTGGAGGCAAAGCTGAAAAGGGAGGCAACTCCATATTAATGCCCCTGGCTTTGGAATGGGACGTCCAACAAGCTCACATAGGTGTGAGTCAAGTGTCCACATACTTTCGGCCCTTCAGTGTGTATCAGTCTGAAAGACACAGCAGCAAAAACAGCCTGTTTAACTGTAGGTGATAAAGAGTGGTTGGAAAGTCTAAAATATATTATGAGCGTTTTTGGTACACAAACATTATAAGTGGCCCACAGGTGGGAAATTAAAATACGAGAAAAATGTGGGAGATATTTTATTAAGTTATTATATACCGACTCCTGGTTGTGTCACAGTTTAGCTGATACAGCTGCAGCAGTCTGGACGGGTCAGGAAGCTGCGTGGCAGGAGCGGCAGATGGGGATTGATAGATATGGTCCCACGGGGCCGAGCCCGATCGACCTATTCAGTCTCTAATGGAGGATGAGTGGGAGGGTCTGTGGGTGAGAGAGAGAGAGGGGTCAGGAAGGGTGGCCACAGTGTTTGTCATGGTTTGTTTCTTGTATGTCTCTATTATCTTCTCACTCCGACGCCCACAAAATGAATATATGTCCCACAAACGCTGTCAGCAATCTGTCATTGGCTGCGGATGGAAACCGACGTAAAGTTTCAGATGCTATTTTGATTGTATGGTTAGTAGCTCAGAAAACTCCGAGTCATTTCTATATTCTGTAGTTGGTGTCATGCCCATATAAGGACGTCCAGTTCTAAGTTGTTTATCTCTATGGGAAAAGTGAATCTGTCTCACCCTGTGATAAACGTAAATGTTCCAAACCCAATAAAATTAATCAATCAATTAATCAAACAACCTTTATTTAAACTCAGGGCACAGGAAGGTAGGGATGGACAAACTGACGATATGTTATTGTTATCTTGATAAAATATCTCACAGGCTGCTTTTATAAGCCTATAGTGAACTGACACTGACCTATTACACTAATAATTAGACCTGTTTTATTGGATTTAGTGCAGCCATTGAAAAAAAATCACTGAAGTTGTAGATTCATCATTATTATTAATATGATTATTATTATTATAGTATTTTTATATGTGGTACTACAGGTTCTTTTTGATCTATTCCAACTTTAAATCTTAGAAAAACTAAATATAGCGATGCATATTATTATCAACTGTTTTAGTAGATTTTCACTATTGTTGTCTTGTTTTCATTATTTTAGTTATTTCATTTTTTCCCATTTATTTTATTTGTTTATTTATTATTATTATTCATATTCTTATTCTTGTTTTAATTACGATTATTTTATTATTATTTCAGTCATTTTAATTAATTTTCGCTCCCTTTTTTGATCTTATCCTCCCTTTGTTTTTTTTATCTTCTTTTGATTTTATCAACTTTCACATTTTAGTTACACTTTTATTATTATTTTATGTTTTCTACTGTTTTCATGGATTTTTATTATAATTGTTTCAGTTTTTTTATACTTACCTGATTTGAGTCTTTTTTATTATTAAACTAACTTTTATTATTTGACATTATCAATCCTTTTTTCCTGTATCGTGGTTAAATAAAGATTGATTGATTGATTGATTGATTGACTGATTGATTGATTGTGAAAAAATCAAAGTACATCAAAGTATAAGACACAAAGTATAGTCATACAATATTTTTGCCATATCACCCACCCCCAACTGTACATTACAATGTAAAAAACAAGAGAATGAAAAGAGTAAATATGATTCTGTAATAATAAAAGTGTGATAAAGAAAATGAGATAAAACATAAGGATATTATTGCAGTGGTACAGAAAACAAAATCAGTTTAGACACTTTTATGAACAATCATGAAAGCAATCAAACAAAATTATTAAGTAGAAAAAAAGGAAAATAATCAAAGAAAACAACCAGAAACAAAGAGTCAGGGTATCATTATTAGCTTCTCTTTGTAACATTTCTCCATTTTGTTATATATATTTAATCTTCAAGCCATAGTGCTGATGTATTTCTAATCATCTTACTGTATCATATTGTATATCTTTGTATTTTGCTGTTATGTATAGTTTGATCTGTATAAATCTTTAGCTACAGACTTTGTTAGTGAACAGACTGAAGTGCCGATCTTGTTGTTCAGCTCTTTATTTGTGGTAGAGGCTGATGTTTATCTGTGTGAGCAGATACTTCCTATAGCGGCTTCCTTTAGCGCTCGCCTCTGTTTTTAAACATCACCTTCACCGCTCTTACACACACATGCTGCCATCGTGAATCAAAGCGGACGCTGCTAGTTTTGTCTTGTATGGTTGTTTTCATCTGTTTGTTGTCCAGTCGTGTCTAGAACAACATGATGGCTGTTTATGAGTGTTTTGATGAGCGGTTTGTGTAGAGTAGATCACAGTCATAATGACACAACTGTCCTTTTGACCTCATCGTTGTGTCTGGACGCTCTGCTTTGTGTAGACTGGATCACAGTCATAATAATAACAGTCATTCGGGGCCAAATGGACATTCTAACTTGAAAATTTGTAATGTTGGGAAATTACTGTTTTATTCTCCGTAGTTTCAATTACTTATGGCTCTTACTAAATAAGAATTACTTTTTGTATGCCAAATAAGACTGAAGTACAGTCTAATCATGCTGAAGTTATGACTGGGTGGAATATTTCAGGCCAAACTGGCTTCCACACTCTACTAATGTCATTTATTCGACAGTAAATTGCAGACTTTTTGTGAATACTGCAGACATGCAGAGTGATTCAAAAACATTTATCCGATTTCAAAGCGCCATATTTTTACAACCGTGAGGCGCCTAATCTTTTTGAATCACCTTGTATTTAATAAAAACTGTTTTGTGTGATCAGGTGGACACATTTTGCTTGCCCTACTCTGTTAACTATGCCAGAAACAACAAATTATCAATGTTGAACAAAAAACAAAATTTACCAGCTTTTGATTTTGGCTTAAGTGGCTCTTGATTGTGTCTTTTAATGTAACAGAGCATTATTTTTATGGATAAATAAGTCAGTGTGTTGTGGTGAAAAGCAAAACAGACAGATAAACAGCTGTATTTTTCTTAGAATTAATGTATTTGTATTCAGTTAATATAATTTATGTTAATGTTAAAACAGATATACATCTGAGTAAAGATTTGATGTTAATAAATATTAATTTTAGTAATATTTGAGATGGGCGCTGTAATGGCTGTCTATGAACATTAAGCAACTTTGTGACATTGACCATGTTAAGACCTTTGTTCGAAAAGGTCAGATTTTTTTTGGATCTTTTCTCTTTCATTAGCCACATTTACATGCAGACTAATAGCTCAACACACTTCTAGACTAGAATAGTCTGATTGAGGCCATTCGGAATACAGTTTCTATCTGATTAAATGAGGTGGGTAATCCTGTAAATAATCTGTTAAATAGAAGAATAATATCCGTGTGAACACCTGTATCTGATTACATTCCCAATCGGAAAGTTTAAGTCCGTTCTGATCATGTTCGTTACATCATAGTGAAAGTTTATACCGTTCAACATGGCGGAGCAGAAACTGGTCTGCAGAGGAGACGAAGTTTATGCTCTGATCTTTAAAAGACGGCGGTGGGACGGACGTCCAGCTTATGTGTCTCAGAACACGACGTCTTCCTCTCGGCCTTCTTTAATAAGGACATGTGAAGGACGTTTCCTGAGTCTGACATCATTTTAGAGTAATTAAAAACACAAGCACTGCTCACTGCTGCTCGTCTCACTCTGACTGGACTCACGTGATGCTGGTTATCATGGTAACGGCTACACTAAGCGGCTCTCTACGTTTTGGATCTGATTACTTCTAGTTTGCATGTACATGTGATGGAGATTTTCCATCAGATTGTTGAGTAGAGTGAGAATAAACACCTCAGTCTTAATCTATAATTGGAATGTTTTTAATCGGATTGGCAAAAGTCTTTGGGTGTAAACACAGACAGTGAAGATCAAGTTGAGGCCACACTTTCTGGTCTACTCAGGGCTTTTTTGTGGAGTACACATAAGTCTTAACAGCTAAATCTACTCTCAACTGTGCGAGAGTCAGTGTGTCACTCCTTACCTTTATTCCAGCTTCCATTCTTTTCAGTAGGCTCACTTTCAGTCTCTCAAAGAATCTGCAGACACACCTCCAATGTTCAGTCTTAGAAGTTGGTTTAGCATTTTCTAAATGAATCCCAAACACAAATTTGGGATGATCAGTCTATAAAACCTCACGGCACATCTCAGATGTCAGTGTTTTAGTGCAAATGTTCTTCTTTTTTTGTCTCTTTCCTTTTCTGATGTTTTGGTGTCTACCAGGTCTTCCAGGTGGTTGTTAGGAGTCACATTTTCTCTGTAGCTTTTAATCAGTTTTTGAACTCCAGTTTTGGAAACTCGCATATTTTCCTTTTACTTGAAGTGGATTATCTAATCTCCTTAGAAATGTCTCCTGAAAAATGAATAACTTTAAGTAAAATGTTTTCATATACTATGTACATGAACACTTAAAGGCAGATCTTAAACATGGAATAGAATACATAGAACAGAATGATTGATCATTGTTGTTTCTCTCTCTCTCAGATGCTGTGAGTGCAGTGCCTCTCTGTCTCACTGGTACTATGAGAAAGATGGTCGTCTCTACTGTAAGAAAGACTACTGGGCGAAGTTTGGAGAGCTGTGTCACGGCTGCTCCGAGCCCATCACCACCGGCCTTATCATGGTGAGTCCAAGAGCGTCTCCAGCGACACCCCATCCCTCCATCTCAGCCCTCCCATCTCTCCGCACCCTTCAATATTTCCTCCCGCACAGCCGAGCCTCGGATTTCACACAGCCGCTCCTGTTACGCGGCCCAACAAAACCGCATTCACGCGCCGCTCGGCGCTGTACCACACGTGTGGAGGACCCCCATGAATTAAACAGCAGTCCACTGTTCTCTATCTGGCCTCGCTAAAAGAGCCAGTATGTTTAATTCATGGTGAGGAGAAGAGATTATGGTAATGAGGGGAAAGTTTAGGCTGGTTGCGAGATGGACGGGGGGCACATTGTTTTGAACGTCTCTGTACTAGGAAAATGTCTCCTTCAGCCAAAAAAGCTTTTCATCAGCACTTTTTAGGGTTTTTCTTGGATTAAAGCAGCAGTTTGACCTGCTTATGTGATACACATGCATAACACTGTGTCACACAGTGTCAGAATCCAAATGAACAAGTCTTTCTGAAGTTAATTAACAACTTATCGCAGTATAAGGACAGTTTGTTATTTATGCAGTTGGCACCTTGCTAATTGGTGGGGTATAAGCTTTTAGTACTTATTAGCTACATTAGCCTCGTAGCTCCAGTGATTTCAGACACCAAACGTGTCTCAGCTGATCAGCTATATTTAGAATGAGGAAATTAGATTTTTCAGCAAAATATCACTTCAAAATTTCCCCATAACTCAGTATTTGAGATGTAAACAGAGTGATTCAGAGTGGTTTGGTGTGAAATGGTTCAGATGTCTTTACAGTGGTGGTGATAGGAACCAGGGGTCACCATGACTACAACACAAACATAGACGCTTTATTTACTATCCAAAACCACCAGTGAACCTACACTTCTGAGTTTATATGGAATGATGATAATGGGAAAATAGTGGAAATTTTGAAATAATAAGTTTTCTTTGGGGACTATTTTGCCTCGCAGCACCCTGCATATTATGTATCCCTCCACTGTGAATTTAAAGGTATATTTTAGACCAAAACTGTCATAAAACAGTGTCTCAGTCATCAGGCAGTGAATTCATAACCATTTCATGTAGTAACTTTCTGTGAGGGAGCTTTTAGAGGTGGACGTCTGGTTCCTATCACCACCACTGTGAACAATTCTGACTCGGTAAGTTTCTCTAGAACAGAGCGTTTCACACCAAACCACTCTGAACGACTCTGTTTACATCTTAACCATTTAATTATGCAGGAATTTTGAAAAATCGATGGAGTGACTGTTGACTTCTAATTTTTATAGCAACGTTAGCCTCATAGCCCCAGCGCTAAAAAGAAGCACAATGTGGACACCAAGCATGTCTTGGCTAATGTAGGGTAAATGGTAAATGGTAATGGTAAAGTTTGATTTTTCACTAAACTGTTCCTTTAAGAGCCCAACACAGTGTGAGAAAGGTATGTGATTAATTAGCCATGCAGTTAGCACAATGCTAACAGCTGGCTATAAGCATCCTTTACTTGTTAGCTACATTAGCCTTGTAGCTCCAGGCCTAAAACTAAAAGAAGCAAACTTTAGACATCAGACTTGTCTTTGCTGATCAAATACATTTGGAGTAAATGGGGAAATTTGGCCAACTGAATCACTTTAATACTGTGATAATACATAAAAACATTGCATTAGCCTGCACAAAGCTCTGCATTGTCAGTGCCGCTACATTTCCTATTTTAAGTGCCGTTACGTCACTGATTTCCTGCATGAATAGTAAGATGACTTATTCCTAAAGACTTCACCTCACATTCATGACTAAATCACAGCGTATTTGTTTCCTGAATGAGAATGATTTCATTGTAGCAGCAGAGAAAAACAGCAAACCACTGCATGTGCACTGTGGGACATTATTTACTGACCTGTCCTTCCTCAAGCCAGTTCTGTTTTTTTGTGAAAGCACTTTAAACCAGAATCCACACCCTGACTGATTGACACATGGCCTGCGCTGCGGAGTGCAATCACTATAATTGAACACCCCTGGCCCACGCTAAGTGAATTAAAGATGGCCGAGCATGTTATTCCAGCATCCGCTGCAAACCCACATTTCCTTGAGTATGTAGAGGCGGCACTGACAGTTACCGCCCTGTAAATTTGAAACGGTCATGCCATTCAATCACATTACGGGGCTGATTATAGCCTGTGAAGATGCACTATCGGGATGACGGTCAGATGAGGCCTTGCAGCTCCCCAGTCCATAAACGGATCATAAACTCACCTGATGGATGAACCTTATTGCATTTTGTTTCCTGATAGTGCTCGTTTCCTGGTTTGAATTAGGGGAAATGTAACAGTAATTACAGAAACACTGTGATCACAGGAATTTATGCAAAGTGTGCTTCTTGTTTCTTCCAAACAGGAGAACCTGTTATGTTACAGCTGCATGTGATATAACCATATTACCACTAACAGTCTGATTAATGCTGGGAATGCTGACCTTGTGCTTCCACTAACTGGCCACTTTATAAGAAACACCTACCCTGTACTTCCACTCACTGGCCACTTTATTAGAAACACCTACCCTGTACTTCCACTCACTGGCCACTTTATTGGAAACACAGGCCTTGTGCTTCCACTAACTGGCCACTTTAATTAGAAACACCCTGTACTACTTATTACTGAGCATTGTTTCAGTTTTCTGATGATGCTGCTTTTCTATCTATAACTTTACCATTACAGTCTCTCACTGGCAGTTGACATGAACTCAGTGCCCTTCTCTCCTTCTCTGTCTTTCATACACAGTGATTTACAGAACAGCGTAGCCAAAACCCAGTAATTAGATCATTCTTGTCTCTCTCTCTCTCTCTCTCTCTCTCTCTCTCTCTCTCCCTCTCTGTCTCTCTCTTCCTGCCTGTGCCACTGATTCCAAGCCAGCACATCACAAGCTCCCACAATCAGTTTATGGCTTTACTAAAGGGAGAATTCATAATAGAAGTGCAATCTAATCTTACACAGTCTGAAAAATAAAGATACCAGAAAGTTCTTTCTACAGCTGCCGCTTTTGGTTCTCTAAAGAACCTGTCAGTCGGGTCTGAGAATTTTATAGTTTTTTTAATTTTATATGATTTTAAGGAGCTGAAAATTCAGATTAGAGTCAAAAGTTAATCACACTCTAGTATTTTTAGAATTTGGAATTTCCATCGATAATAGGCGTCACTCCACACTGACATGAGATGTGAAGTCTCCTCCCTCGTCCAGTGTCACATTTTGGGTTTTTTTGGTGACATATTTGCCATTTACCCACACAGCTTGTTGTTATTGTTTGGTAATATGGTACCTGTCACATAATGTTGACATAAACATCCATGTGATTATTACCTTGTCGATTCTGGCTATTTTGGGGCGGTTTTGGGTAATTACACAGTTCCTTAATCCTGTACCGATCAGCCAGTCAAATCAGGCATAGATTACATCACCGAACCTCCTCTGTTCAAACTAATCCAGCTCGAGTAGGGCTACAGAAGGTAATTCGCTCCTGAATTATTACTTACACTGCCGATTAAAATCAGGGAGCTTGTCGGTAATCACTCAGCTCCGCAGATAAAACTAATCCAGCTCCAACAGGGCTCTGCTCTGTTCTTATTAGAGGTTATTCCTAGCACCATGTCTCCAAGCCAAGAGCCATTTAGGAAGCTTCAGTTTTTGACCCCCCCTCCTCAGTCATAATGGGAATATTGTGAAACGATGGTGACACGCACGTGTCTCTCCCGAGTCGGGTGGTAGGAAAGTACCACTTTAGCAACAGCAGCTCCCACCGGCAGCAACCAGCGCTCTGATACAGAGGGACTGTTTTCGTGTCTCCTAGATGAGCGTTATCTGAGCGAGGCCTGGTGTAATGAAGTTGCTGAAATCAACTGTTCAGTCTTTATCCTCCACTATCTAAGCAGTGAGGAAGGTTACGTGTCGTGATGACAGTGCGCTTGTTGTTTCCTCGGACTTGTTTAGACCAGGAAGAGATGATACGGGATAGCAGCTACCTTCAGATTGCTGTTTTCTGGCATGACTAATAGGTGTGGTTTTCAGTGGAAATGAGTATGTGCTGTGCACTGTAGTGTTCAATGTGGTTTTTTTTACCCCCCTCTGTGGTCTGGTGCGCTATCACGGTCTCAGACTGAGAGGGGACTGAATCATTCTTTCAGTTTTCTTATCTGAGCATTAAAATGCTTAAACACTTGCACAATAGCCTGCTGCTCTACTTTTATGCTGTTGTTACCATTGTCTCTGCTCTTTGGAAACCCATTTTTCATTTCATTCATTTCAGAAAGCTCTAAGTCTCTAGGCTCTAAGGGGAATTCCACTGATTGTTCAATATTTTTGCATAGTTCAGCTTTTGAGATTGTCTCTTTTTGAGAGAGATTCAGAGTGGTTTTGTGTGAAATGGTTCAAAAGTACAGTGGTGGTGATAGGAACCAGGGGTCGCCGTGACTACAACACAAACATAGACCATTTACTATCCAAAACCACCAGTGAACCTACACGAGTCTTCTGAGTTCATATGGAATGTTGATGATGGTAAAATAGTGAAAATCTGGGATAATACGTTTTTTAGGGGGACTATTTTTGCCCCACAACACCCTGAATATTATGTATCCCTCCACCACGAATGGGTTTTAAGGTGAAAAATCTTCTCAAAACTATCGTTAAACAATCTCTTGACATCAGGCAGTGAATTCATAACCATTTTATGTTATATCTTTCTGTGAGGGAGCTTTTAGAGGTGGATGTCCGGTTCCTATCACCATCACTGTGAACAATTCAATTTATATGGCCAGAAGTTGACCCCTGATGAAACTAATAAACACACCGAGAAGACATGGATAAGGATCAACTTATCAGCTGGAGTAAAATTATTATTAATACATGCCATCTTTGAATTTGTGCAGTGTTGCAGGGTGAAATGGTGTTTTTGCTATATTTAGGGCTTAAAAAGGAATTAAATAAATTGATGTTAATTGTGCAGCAACCCTGATTAAAGCTGGTCTTAATTTAATCAGCTTTGTTCTTATTTTCTCAGGTTGAGATTTCCTGAGTCCTACACACATCATTGTTTCTGTAAGCCATTGCTTCATGCAGAGCTCTGCAGAGCCACACAAAGCGTAGTTAAGATTTTTGAGGTGTGCATGTCGTAGCCTCATGCTTACTCATGAACATCTTCTCTGAGTGTTATCGCAGATATGTTTACGTGCATCTTCGCAGAATTATAAATCAGCCTTTCGCCATTCAGATATATCCAGATAACACATGTTTATTTATCATTCTTTAGTCAGTGTCATCCCCATACTAGCAACTCTGGGTCTAAGCTGGACTTGTCTATGTAAAAATGAATGGTGTTTTTGGAAATCACTGCTGTCGCACCCTGTGGTCAATTAAATATTCCACAGTCAATACATTTTGAAGTACGGACATCTGTCCTCCAAACGTCACTGGATCCTCTGAATTATGCAGTTCTACATATCAGGCAAATATGCTAAGTGCTAACTTTTCTGTGCACTGAACTGACATCATAAGACTGACCTCACCAGAATGCCCCACTCAAACCAGCAGGCTTTCTCCAGTGTAGTCCAGATGCTTTGGCAGTCTTAGGCTGCAGACTGAGTTGCGGGTGTTGTGATACGGATCATTCGTTTGAGCTGGTTCAAAGTCAGAGCTCAAACACATTTGGGACTTTTAACTGATCTTGGACTTTAGACTTGACTCTAAACCTTAATTATGTTTATTTTATTAAAACTAATAATTGAACATTCCATTTTATCACTACCAAAACAGTCATGACATCACCAAAACTTTACCAAATGTTTCTGTGGTGACAATTTTAGCTCATTTTGAGCTCAAAAGTGTTAGCCAGTACATGACCAGCAAACACAGCTTTGAACATCTGTACACACATAAAATCATAATATTTTTCATTAAAACACTACAGAAAATACAAATATTTAAAAATAGTGACAATTCTTAATATTCCAGACTGATTTTCAGACTTTGGGACACATTTACCTCAAAACAATGGGATCTTACAGCTCACCATGTGGCCATGAGGAACAGGGATGCAGCCTCACTTCCTGCTCTAAAAGGCAGGGGCGTGGCTAAAATAAGGCTCCGCCCACAAACTAAAAGTCTGTGTTTCGGTAATGACATGAAAAGGTTTCATTTAAAAATTAAAAAACTGAAAAAACACAAAAAGATGTAAGTATTACTTTGACAAGTGTTAATTTAGGGGTTAGAGTTTAGCGCTGACGCCTCCCAATAGACAGAACCCTATAAATGATGATTTTGTATATTTAGCTCATTGCTACCTGTATTAATGCAGTGGGTTTAAATAGATCAGAGTCGGTGTAAATATCTAAGCTCAGTTTAAGTTTTAAATGGTTTTTACTGCAGTTTGAAGTAATTCAGTAGAACGATCCATATAAGAGTTAATTTTAACCGTAGACTCACTTTTTCAGTACAGTTTTAGCTTTATTCGTATTTCAGCTCCTTAATGACCTCATAGTTCAGAGGATCCAGTGACACTCAGAATGAATGTGGGACAAACACAGCAACTGTTTTGGTGATTTTCATTTCTTTAGAAATAAGTTTAGATTTCCTATTATGGGCGCGCCACGCAGCGTCAGAGGGCTATTATTGGACGATTAGCTTTTATTACTTGTTAGCTCCATCTGCCTCTTTGTGCAGTGCCAAAACTGAACCTGCTGATAAGCTTCATTTGGGGTTGTTGTGAGGAGAACTGATTTCTTATCAAGCAGAAAAGTGGAGGATGGATTTCACTGCTTTCCAAAGAAACAAAAGTGGTAATTTTGCAGGAGAGTGCAAAAACATTCTTTGCTTTTAAAGCATGTTAATGTGAAGAGATTTTATGTCAAGCAGTTTTGGACCATTGCTGTTGGTCCATCCGTACTGAAATTTTTACACCATGTAAAAAGCAGCTGATTTTTTTCAAATTATGTCAAAAACTGAGAGATGATTTACATATCGCTGCTGTCGGGACAATTGTTTCCCCACTTTTGTCATTTCTTGACATACGTTGGGTCAAAATGTCATGATGAACGGACAAACATAAGTGGTCCAAAATTACTTGGAAAAAAATATTTCTCCATTCGCTTCCATTAAAAGTTAAGAACGTGACCATTTGGAGGTGCGAGGTTTTGTTCAGCAGTGATATACAGCATTTGTATGACTGTAGTCTTGTTTCTCACAGGCAAACCTGGTAAACCCGTCTGCTCAAACTGCATGTGCTGGTCTTTGTCAGCTCGGTTCTGTACTTGTTTATCTCCGACGTTCCGTCGGGCACTGCAGTGGGCAGGACGTCCCGCCTGACTCTATTAATATCTGCTCACTCCCAGCTCAGATGGCTCTTCTGCCTGCAGCTGCTGCTAGACCTGGCCAGCCGGCCGGAACCCATTGATTAACATTATCACCCCCCAACACCCCCCCCACCCCTCACCCTGTGTAACTCCAGCTTATTGGCTCTTGCTGTTGTGTGAAATCAGATAGAGGAGAACCCTGCTGCTTTTTAATCAGTCCCTCCACTGTGAAAGCGTGTGGCTCGGTGACCAGTTCGTCCATCACTGAATAAGTGGAATGCAGTCGTCAGGTCAGCAGGACAGGAGCTAATTTTGCTCACCAAAGTGTTTCTTCGATGTGTTGTGTTCATCGTTTTAATGAAAAATCACATCACAGTCTATTTTCTTATGCAGACGTTTGGGCTTCCCTGGTTTTGTGGTGCTTTATTGCTTTTCTGAGTGAAAATGAGAACAGATCTTCCACAGGAAGCACATTTTAATGCACAATTACTGCTGAATTTAACTAAAGATGAAGCAGAAAATGTGGCCTGTGCAGAGGCTACGGCATTATATTGCTATAAAGTTGTAGCCCTGTATGAAGAGTTTTATTCCAAAAATGCTGTATCAACAAGTCTGAATATGACAAGTTTTAGAAAAGAAAAACAGCTGATTTTACTTCTCTAATAAAGGTGGTAGTAATAATAATATCATTTATATGTGCTGTATGTGTCAAACACTTCTCCCTGAAGCATACATCACGAATAGAAAGAAAATTGTTGAAAGTGGTGCTGAGGTTTGGAGAGAAAACCTACTATATATATCAGTTTTCCCCCAATATGTTATACTCACAAATAAACAGAAAATGTGCTGTAAAATTTACAGAAAAGTACCATACTTAAGTGCGTTCTTTGTAGAGGATGTGTTAACTAAATTCTTTACTTAGGAAATGAACAAATACGTAGTTCGAGTGGGGAAGTTAAACTTTGGCATAAGACTGTGTAAGTTTTGGAGCACGTTTGATAGTAATATAAAAAACAAGCAGTGTATATTGGCAGTCAGTGCAATTTATAAGGAAAAAAAGTCTGCTAATAAGTGTCTTTCAGGTTTAGTTCCACTCGTCACAATACGAGTTATTTGGCTGAATATTGAGAATATTAGCAAATTGGGATTAATTTAACCGACAAAGGAACAATAGTTCAGCTAATGCTGTCAGTCAGAAAAAAACTTTAATTCATTTTATTTCATTTCCAGGATGAAAACAAGACAAACATTCATATTTAAACCAGCAGTTTTATCATTCAGTTTGAGGAACATTTCCTAATTTGTCCAAATTTGCATCCTTAGAAAGAACAATATATCAGTGAGGAAAAAACAGTGAGTGTATTTACATTCACTTAATAATCCGATAACTGCAGAAAATCAGCATATATTTGGTTTCAGCGTTGTTCCAAAAGTGTTTTGCTGCTTCTCGCGGTGACGATTCTGGCGTATTTCCGGTACCGCAGTCTGTTTTCACATGTGCAGACTTAGAAATCCAAAAGAAATCAGAGTAAGAGTTTACATGCACTGAGAAATCTGATTACTGAGCTAAAATCCAGCCTCTTTATCATATTTCTTAATCGGATTTCTAGATCGGAGTGTGCTGTTTACATGACCATTTGAGTAATCAGATAACTGTACAAATCGGAATATTGAGTGCATGTAAACACAGTGATCTCTTGACATGAAGACACTTCAAATTAGCATGACTGTTGTATGTAGCTGATTGGATGTCAGCCCATTTTGCCATCTTCTTTTATCTTTTTTTTTGTTTGTTTATTTCATTTTTCCTTCTTAAATTGTAGATTTTATTTTTAAAGCCTTTTTTAAAATAAGGCAGTGCTGTTTTGTTGGTGCATTTTATCCCCAACAGTATCAGCCATGCTGTGATAAGTATAACATCTTTAAATATTGTGATATTCTGTTTTTGATATATCACCCAGTCTTACTCTGAGAATTTAGGTTCTCTTTGATTCATCAGCTCGGTTTCCAATCAGTCAGCGGCGGTGGAAGGCATGTTGGGTGGGGGGTGGAGGTGCAAAGCCACTGCGCAGGAGCACATGGGTGGGCTCGGCAGGAAGTGATGATGTCACACACACACACACACACACACACTGAGAGAGGAGAGAGAGAGAGAGAGAGAGAGAGAGAGAGAGAGAGGGAGGGGGTAGAGCAAGCAGGATGACATGCTTTCAGAGATGAGCTAAGCCTCTGGGGGGGCGTGGTCTCCACCTCCTCTTCTCTCTCTCTTGGCTGCCGGCTCTGTTTTGTTTTTGACGCTGCCTTTTGCTAGAATGAGCTCGGCACGTTAGCGCGATCAGCCCAGCCGCTGTCATGGTGGGAGACCTGTTTTTTTGGGGATTTTGCTGTCTGAAACTGTGGAAAAGGGACAAGAAGGTAAGATGGCTGTTTCTCCTTTCCGGCTGCTGGGGCTCTGTGTCCCTCTCTCATTAACTATTCATGCTGTATCAGGCATGGCTTGTCTGATATGTGGATGCTGGAGAGGTTGAAGCATGTACATGTTCCTTTGGGATAAAGCTTATCTTCATTTTTTCCCAATTTATTGTACTGAAGATGCACTGCAGTGTGTTCTATTTATAGTGTGGACGACATGTTGGGCTGTATTCCATTTTTGTGTGGTTGTCACATCATGGTTTATATATTTGGGGCACGTCTTGAAATATTTAAAGACTCCTCCAATCCTTTAATCCAAGATTTACTAGATGCCATCTTAGGAATTCCATTTCATATCTAATTATTCGGTGGGTTTCGCAGTTTAGGGGGACTCAGTGCTATAAATGACCCACTTGGCTTCAGATTGAAGACGCTCCTACAGATCTTGACCTGATTGTGCTCACTTGTCTGGTCACGTTTGCCATGCTCCACTTGTGGTCGGGCCTGCTGTGGCCTTAATTTTAAACCATCAACAACACATCTCATGTTCAGCATTGCCATGTTATCACTCAGAACCTTATAATTGGCCAGAACGTTCATTATCTCATAAGGGCATCATTAGACAAATGACAGCTTTACTCTAAAACCTCACACTCAGTCATTTGCTGTTTTAAAATCACTGCAATATGTACGTCTGTGTTTTTAAGAATGGTAAACAGAGCTGTAGAAGATTCTAAAATGACTGAGAAAGCTGTATAATGTCAACAACGAAGTTATAATAACATTAATATCCAGAATTAATCATATTTCACAAATGAGTCTTAAAACAAACCTCGAACGTAAATCAATATATGTAGAAAAGTCTAATGTTAATCGATAAATTCTGTGTAATACTTAGCATTTTCATTTTTCTTAACAAAATTTTTTAAATATTGATAAAAATAGCTGTAATCCACAATTGTATAAGTTGTATTATTATATTATTGTATAGCTGCTGTCAGATCAATACGTCATATCTCCACTTTTGTCATTTTTCAGTTTTTTGGCATAATCTGAAAATCCCTATTGCCCTTTACGTTGTCTGTAAATTTCATGATAAATGGACCAAAAGAAACAGCCCAAAATTACTTGGAAAAATGTCTGGTTCCATTTACTTGCATTAAAAGTGAAGTATGTTTTTTCCTTCTCCTGTAAAGTTAAAGGTTTTCTTATGACAGCAGCGAGATATAAAATAACAAAACTTGTTATTATGGCAAACTTTACTTCTGTTTACTCAAGTAAATTGTTGATTTGTACTTTTAGTATTTTTAAACACTTTTGTTTCTACTCAAGCATATTAGTGAGTAAAGTAATCTACTTTGTCATTAACATTTAGCTCCTAATTCAATTTTGGAGTTAAATTTCATTTGGATGAGCATCTGTACCCCTTTCACCTTGGAGCTTTAGCATTTTATTTTAGTCCAAAAAGTGAAGAACAGAACCGAATAAACTGCAGTTTCTACTCTGACAGATGCTGGAGGTGCTAAGAAGTAACAAAGTTATATTAAGTTTGGGTCACAAATCTCAAAACTTGGTCAAAAAATGAAATATATATATATTTAATGGAGTTTATCAGTATATTAAGCCTTCTTTGAAGGCTTAGAAGGCCTTGAGGGTTCCTGTCTGGTTCTGTTGGTTTCTCAGCTGGCCTGGTACTTTTGTACATCTACGCATGTTGTATTTAAGGTACTTTCACTTCTACTTTGAGTCATTATTCTCAGAAATAACTTTTTTAGTAGTACATTGGTTTCATCCACTCCTCACATTGGTTCTCAGTCATTTATCCACGCATCTGGACAGTCCCACATTAACCTTATTGTGGCCATGCGATGTTTCGCATCAAGGTATTTGTGGATGAGCTCATTCGTTGAATTTATCGGTGGTGGCTGATGTCATGTCTGGTGTTTACAGCTGCTAATGTTAACTCGGGGAGTCGTTGGTGCACATGGTCCTGCTGCATTGGATGAAAACATATGGAAAAACCCACTTCCAATACATGACTAATGCGGTGGTCCCGGCGCGTATAGGTAAATGACCAGCCAATATGTATCCCAGCTGTGGCTGATGAAGCTGTGATGAATGGTGGTGTGAATAAATTCACTACTCTCACCTTCCCCCTGCCGTGGGAAGTTTTAATGACAAAGAGGGGCAGCCCCTCCGAGACCCCAATTCTACAGGGAGGATTCATAAATAACCAGAGTAGAGCATAAGATGACCTTAAAGCACCGTCTCAGACTCCCTGGAGTCATAAATGCATCTTTGTTTCTTGGAATTCAGTAAGGTGTGATGGAAAGTTGCCAACAGAAAATGTTTTGGTTTTTTAGGAAAAATTCCTCACTGAGCCGTCTGTGCGATCACTGATGAACAGCGATGAAAAGATAGCATGTTTACCTGAATTGGAACTTCCTTCCTTTTGTTCATTCATTCATTTAGTCAGTCAGACTGTCAGATCTCAGCTGGTCATTTTTAGGGATGCACTAAAATGGGGATTGATCTGTTTTTTTTTGGGCACATATCTGTGAATGCTGAAATATGCTATGTATATAAAACTGAAATTGGGACTAAACCCACCTGGATGAGCATTACAGAGAAGTATTTGTAGGTTTATAATTCTTATAAGTGTAAAATGAATGAAATCCAGATATTTTAGCCCAGTAACCCAGCATCGCCTTATCATTCTGCTCATCTGGAGGTCAATAAATACATTGTCAAATATTTGTTTGACATGTCAGTCAAATTTAATCATCTGTCTGATACTGATACAATATTTTTTTACAACTATCTGCTGATACCGATATTCCATCATTGTGCATAAAGTTAGATTTGCCTTAAGAAAAGTTCATGAAATAAATAAATGTCCAGAAATGGGTTAAATAATCTTATAATATCCTTACAACAACCTCAATATGAGAAATATGAGATATACTGACTATATTTACCTGCCAAAATATCATTTTTTGCAGTTTGCTACTGTTTTTAGTTTTATGCTAATATGTTTACTTCTTGTTTATAGATAACAGTGTGACATACGGTGTCAGACACCAATTATGGTCAGTAATTGGTCTTTTGAAATATGGACATTTACCATGCACTATGTTGAAAAAAGTAATAGTTCGCTAAGCTGGGGTTGATGCAACGCAATGTGTGGACGAAATTCAAGCTTCTAGGCAGCTGCACTGCAAAAAGAAAGTGCTATCTTGGCAAGTATCTTAAATCTAGTTAATACAGCCAGTAGTTCTCATATTGAGGTTGTTGTTAGAATAGTAAACAATATTTCAGCTATTTCTGGGGTTTATTTTCCTTACTCTGAATATTTTTATCAAGTAAAATTATCTTAATATATTGGCAGATAATGTTGCTTGCTTCAAGCATATTTCCTAAAACAAGCAAAATTATCTGCCAATATAGTGGGATAATTGATAAAAGTACATGAAATAAGTAATAAAATGTCCTGAAATTGGTTAAATAATCTTATAATATTCTTACAACAACCTCAAAGTGAGAAATATGAGATATACTGACTATATTTACCTCAAGATATCATTTTTGCAGTGTGCTACTGTTTTTAGCTTTATGCTAATGTATTTACCTCATGTTCATAGATAACAGTGTGACATACAGTGTCAGGAACCACATAATCCAGTCTATTAGAGATTACTGGGCAACTACACATGCTTTGAGGTGAGGTATGCATATTTTGGATTTAGACATGCAGTTAGCGCATTGCTAATTGCTGGGCTGTAAGCTTCTATTATTTGTTAGCAACGTTAGCCTCACAGCTCCAGTGCTAAACCACGACTACATGTCTTCATATCTTGGCTGATCGACTACATTTATGCAAATCGCTAAATATTCTTGTAATTCTGAGTTCGGCTCTTGCTGGTTTGGTGCTGTTTTGGTTCTAAAGGATGAACTAGAACCTCTGCATGAACAGCTTTATTTGAACCTGCATGGTGGAGCTGAACATGTCAAACCTTGTACTGTTACAATTCTAACCTCCGTACTTTTTCCAGATGTGTTTCTGTGGTAAAACCGATTTTTCCTTTGGGTCAAAAGTGTCCTTTAAACATCCCCGGCCTCCCCCTCCACCCCAGCAACACATGCTTTTTATTTGTACACTTCTAGAAACCCCCACCTCTGTCATTGCTCATAGGCGCATGGAACTGAGAAGAAAGAGGAACCAGACGTTTGGAAGCGATCACATGAGCATGATCAGCGCTCGTATGATAAGAGAAGGATTTTCCAGAGATTTCCAATAAACTTTCCTCCAGGGTCTCATTTTTGGTTTGAAACGATGTGTCGTTTGTGGGAAAACCTCGTTTTGCTAGCTTTAAGGGGTCTGAATGCCCATGAGACAATAGGAAAAGATGGTTCTAGGGACGTTTCGGTATTCCCGTTGTGGAAAACTACTATTTTATTTTCACACAGTTGTGGCTTTTACTACACAAACTAAACCTGAACATTTCCTTTTAGGTTACTCAGGTTACAGTTGCGGTTGGGTTTGCGTGTAGGCACGAAAGCACAGTGACAGAAATGACAGAGTACTATGGAAAAAGCTTAAAAGATACTGCAGACACTGTGTATGTGTGGTGAGCTGAGACAGAACCCAAAGTTGATTACTGTAAAATCAAATCTCCATGAGAGGAAATATAGACACAGACGTGAGCTAATGGACGCGCCTGTTACTCATACTGTGTCTGTTCTTTTCACTAAAAAGAAGTGTTGCGTTATATTGATTAGATTCAAATATGTACATCATTTCCACATGAATAAAATATATTACCTACTGACGATCCCTTATAGTTCATATATTAAAAATAAAATGAGTGATTTTTTCACATTTCTGCATAATTGCGAGTTTGAGATGTAAACAGAGTGATTCGGAGTGGTTTGGTGTGAAATGGTTCAGATGTCTTTACAGTGGTGGTGATAGGAACCAGGGGTCGCCATGACTACAACACTAATATAGCCATTTTATTTACTATCCAAAACCACCAGTAAACCTACACGAGTCTTCTGAGTTTATATGGAATGTTGATGATGGGAAAATAGTTGAAAATCTGAGATAATAAGTTTTCTTTGGGGACTACTTTTGCCTCACAACGCCCTACATGTTATGTATCCCTCCACCATGAATGGATTTTAAGGTCAAAAATCTTCTCAAAACTATCATAAAGCAACATCTCAGACATCAGGCAGTGTATTCATAACCATTATGTAATGACTGGGAAAATACTGGAAAATCTGAAAATAATTAGTTTGATTTGGGGACTATTTTGGCCCAGCGTGTAATCCTACACCACGAATGGATTTTATACCAAAACCTTCTTAAAGCTTTTGTGAAACAGTGTCTCAGTCATCAGGCGGTGAATTCATAGCCATTTCATGTAATAACTTTCTGTGAGGGAGCTTTTAGAGGTGGACGTCTGGTTCCTATCACCACCACTGTGAACAATTCTGACTCGCTAAGTTTCTCGAAAACGGAGCGTTTCACACCAAACCACTCTGAACGACTCTGTTTACATCTTAACTATTTAATTATGCAGAAAGTGATGGGAAATTGTACTTTATTCATGTGTGAATAATAAGCAAATTCAATGCAGCACTTTTTCAGTGTTCTTAACCTTCCTGTGCCCTTGATGTTTGCGGGTGCTCTTTTAGTGAAGTGCTCTCAGCCGTGTGGGCTGCTGCTGCTTCCTCTGTGGGGGGAGGCAGGCAGTTGTTCGTTTACAGAAGTGGTCAGCGAGCTTTGTACGACCTGGCCAGCCTTGTGTTTGTGGTCAGGCAGTTGTTGTCCTTCACCAGAGCCCTGACTGGTTTCAGAGACACGAGGGTGGTCGACAAATGGCGCCACCGCGGAGGTGTGCAGTGGCGTCACGGTTGTTTCCCCTGATCTCTCGCTGTGGTTTTCACCTTTGCCTCCCCTAAACTCTCCCATTATGCTGGCGGAAAAGCTCTGTTTCTCTCTGTGTAACGGAGCAAAAAGGCAGATCTTTGGGCCGACGGCTCCGTGAGAAATTAGATTTACACAGTTTTATCGTTACATCAAATTTTAGCACCCTTTTTTGGGTTTACTCTGAAGCTAAGAGGCTAATCTGTTATCTGTAAAAACATATCAGCCCAGAAAATACATCACACCGCTAAAAACAGAAGTAGCAGCCACATTGATGTCTGTGGCTTTGTCCATTTCTATAGACAGCAGCAGACTTTTAAAGCTAGGCCGTCAGTTCAGGCCATAAATGCCAGAACATTCATGCTACTTTGCTAATTTCTAATAATGCTAATTTCTGCTAGCGCCCCTATGAGATTCTAGTAGTTTGTTAGCGCTAAGCTAAGTGTGAACATTTTTTTGATCTTGAATCTTGCAAAAGACAGTTCATATGTTTTATTTGAAGCTTATAACAGACATTAACACAATTTAAAACATCACATATATCACACAGATATTTCTAGTATGAGCAAATACATGTATTTATGTATTTCTTGCATATGTGCTGCATAGAGCTGCCACCGCTGTGTTCCATAGTCAGTGATGTATCAGAGAACTTGTAGAAAGGAGAATTTCCACTCTGTAATGTCTTCCAGGTTTCTCAAACACTAGAGGGCGCTCCCGAGCGAGTCCAAAATGAATGGGGTAAGATGGAGCATTTGAGCAAAATCATAGTTTATAAATGCTTAAACATTTTTAATGTAAAAGAATTCATTCATTTCCTGAACACAGAACAGCATAAAACATTTTAACACTGCTGTTATATTTTTAAGAGCTTTTAAACTCGAGTTGTAGGAGTTTAAAATGGCGCCTCTTGTATGTTCATGACGCCTGTGAGCGCGAACAGCCAATGAGCTGCTCCGCTCGCCAACCAATCAGCACTCAGTAGCAGTAATGTTAGCGTCCTGCTGCCCAAAACCTGTTTGCTGTATAAAAAAGGAAACATACAGGTGAGTTTTCTTTGCTTTTTTTGTGAAATTCATACTTCTACTTTCTAAAATTAAAGAAACGTTCTGGGCGAGTAATTAGAAACTATTTTAACTTCGTTTTTAGCCGTTTAGCTTCATTCACTCCCATTCATTGAGGACTCGTTCACGGGTGCCCTCTGCTGTTTTGCAGTCCTGTTTTTAATATAACGAGGGAAATAGGAAGTGGCCAGACTCCCCATAAACCGGCTCTGGATGTATCTACTGAATATTATGCATGTGTATTTTTTATTTCACAGAAATTGTTAGGCCTTTTCTGAAAGCCTAATAGGCCCTGAGGGTTCCTCTCATACATTGTCAGAAACAGTTAGCAGTTAGCATCCTGCTAATTCATAGAGTATAAGTTTACATTAGTTGTTAGCAACATTAGCCTCATAGCTCCAGTGCTAAGCAAGCTTCAGACACCAAACATTACTTGGCCGATTGATTACATTGAGGGTAGAAACTGTGTAATATTGATTAGGACGAGGCTTTTAAAGGAATTTGAACAATTCTGGCATTTTATGACATCTACTAGCACAACATAGACGAACAGCAAATATTTGTCAATGCTAAACTATCATGCTGCAGTCATAGGCTGTGTGATTATAACTGGGTTAAATGCTGACCTGCTGAAACTGTGTTTTCTCTGTTTAAGAACGCTGATTTAATCCTCCTCTGACCAGACAGAGCTGCCTCATTGTTTACCTCTCTGACTTAGAGGAGTGATTCAGTGATTCACTGATCCTGCAGATATATTTTGGGTTTTTTGGGTGGGGGGTGTGGGGTGGGGGTAGCTTGTCCAAAAGCCCAGCCTGCCTGCGGTTGGCATTCTGAAAGCAAAGTGATTGTGCTGAAATGCGGCCGGGGGGGACGAGCGTGCTGACTCATACCGGCTGCTCTGAGATAAGCCATTTTATTTCAGGCTCAGTGGAACACGCTGTAAGAAGACTGCATTTATGGCATAATGATTCATAACATAGGCATTATCCAGTATCACCTTACTGTGCACATAAAAACACTAATACTCATTGTTCAGTGTGGATATTGTGTTTGTTGTGTCGTATATTATGTTGTGTTTCATAGATAACACATAAAATGGACTTATATGGAAACGTGTTGATATTTATACAATTCAGTTTTTGAATATTATTGCATAATATTTTATTTATATAGCAGTTTTATTTTGTTATTTAAAATATATATATTATTTATTAATGTATGTATTTATTTATTAATTATTTATTTATTTAAAATATTATGTGGTTGGATTACTTCTAATTTTAATGCTTTCAGAGCTGCAAAAAGTTGCTCTGCTCTTTGGCACGTTATATTTGTATATGTTTAAAGAGCCCATAATGTCATATTCTGACACTCAGTTTGATGTATTATATAAACACTGATAATGTTTTAAAGCATACACTCACCAGTCCACAAGGTCCATATATTAAAAAACAACATATTTGACATGTTCACACATTTGAATTTTAAATTGACTGTTTTTGTGATGTCACACATAACACGTTTACACACATAACCACCTGTTCAGCAGTTTAGCTCCGCCCATTCACACTGAAGTTATAAGGAGTGTTTCAGCCCTGACTGCTTTTTGAATGAGGCACAGCCAGTCAGAACAGAGCTCATTTATATATATCAGTCTTAAAGGAACAGTAACAAAAACAGCCTGTATAACTCTAAAGCAGAGGTCACTATAGGTGGACCGCGGTCCGAGTCCGGACCCAGATGCTGTCCTATGCGGACCTGGACCTATAACCGATAAACTATGGAGAATTATTTAATTTCGACGGGGTGGTCCTATTTTAGTCGGCGTAACATTTTGTAAGTTCTAAGTATCACACTGTGCATTACGATAAGCACTGACACTTGAGTGAGTGATGCACACACAAGGGAGGGACGAGTTGAGAAACAGCAGTCAGAGAAGAAAGTGAGTCAGAGGGAAGTTATTTCACATGGCGTGATCTAAAAGGAGAAAACTGACAATTAATGTTGAAATATTAATGAATTGTACTTTATTTGATTTGATATTCAGTTGTTAACTGTATAAGATGTTGATATACCTGCTAGGCTATTTCACTTTACAGTATATGCCACTGAATCATGATGCAAGTTAGACATTATGATGTTCTGGACCTTTGCTTGAGGAAATTTTCTCTAACTGGACCTTATTGAATTTTAATTAAAGACCCCTGGCCTAAAGGAAAAAGAGAGACAAAATACATTAAAACTGCAGGATATGCGCCCTTTAATTAAATGTAATGTACTGAAATACATGAAAGCAGTTGGAGGTAAAATATGCATAATCATCATGCAAACTGACAACTAATAACTGCCAATTTATTGATTACTTATTTTGGTGGTTGATTTTTTAACATCAGTTTGGGATTGGTTGATCAGAGCAGCCTTGGTTTGTATTCTATCTTGAGGAATGTGTTAAGTGGTGTCGTTATCAAATGCCTTTAATCTCTAAACGAGGGGTCGCGTAGGTTAAATGGTGATGCTCACTAAGTGGCTGGACTGATTGTCTGAACTGACTGACTGGCCAGACGTTGTTGCTAAGCGCATCCCGAAAGGACAGTGTCTTTCTGCCTTCCGGGGTTTCCATAGTAACTTCACCTGGAGATGAGAGGACGTGTAAGGAGATGGTCATTGATTTCTGTACGCAGAGTGGCTGAGCTGTGCTGACCACTCGATTGTAAAGGTCAGGCTGAGGCCCGACATCTATCTTGTGTTTTTCTAATGAGGTTCTGAAGTTGCTATTGGGTATCGGCTTTATTAGAGACTAGACCGATATATCGGCTGGCAGATAATGACGGCCAATATTGACGTTATGTTATCGGTAATAATAAATAAAGTTGTGCTGCTGGGCAGCCCAGTATTAGACACCTCCTGTTTAAATGTTATTAGCAACTATTAGCATGAGAATACAGTGTTATAACACAGAATAAGGATAAAAAATAAAGAAATTATTAACAGAAACCAAAACTGCAAGGACTTCTATAATATTCACTATTGGAGAATAACATGAAAATCTAGAATATACATCTAAAATGATATCAGCTAATATTACTATAGTAGAATTTTTAGCCCCTGAAAGGGGAATTTCTCTACATGTCCATAATTTCTGCATAATTTAAAGGTTAAGATGTCATCAGAGTCATTCAGAGTGGTTTGGTGTGAAACACTCTGTTCTAGAGAGACTTACTGAGTCAGAACTGTTCACAGTGGTGGTGACAGAAACCAGACATCCACCTCTAAAAGCTCCCTCACAGAAAGTTATTACATGAATTTTTTTTCTGATTTTCTATTGTTTTACCATCATCAACACTACATTTAAATTCATAACACATGTGTAGGTTCACTTATGGTTTTAGATAATTAACATCTGCGCTGTAGTCTTGGCGACCCCTGGTTCCTGTCAACACCACTGTAAAGGAATCTGTGATGGTAAGTTTCTCTAGAACAGAGCAACCCTGACTTTTTTACATCTCAACCACTTTTTTTACATCTCAACCACTTATTATGTAGAAACGTTTAAAAATTGATGGAATTCACCTTTAAAATCTGTGTATTAAATTTTCAGATCAGTCAGGCCTCACTTTACATATCCAGAATCATCGTCTTGTGGCTTTTTTCTGAGTGTTTGGTCTGCTGCCCTGTCTGAGGTCATAGTGTAAGATCGATGCATTACTGGCCATGTGTGCAGTGAGATATTGAGCTGAAACTCGGCTTCAGGCGAAGGAAAGAATTTGCTGTCCTCAACAGAGAACTGAAAAAGATCAATATGCACAAATTTTCCATGTTTTTTCTACATTGGTCACCTTCGTCCACTAATTTACCTTTCTGTTTCCTCCCACAGTGATACTGAGGTACTAGCCTAATAGTTTCTGTTGTTGTTTTGGCTGAGCTGGGGATTGTAGTTAGTCTGCTGTGTCCCAAATTGCATTTGTTCAGGAAATGACAGTCAGTCTGTCTGCTTCCCTCCCTTTAAATGGATTGTTTAATTCCTACTGTTTTTAGACTGAGTCTGTTCTACAGTTTCTCATTAGGTTGAATGAATAACCGGCTCTAAATGTAGGTATTGTGATATAAACTGAGTCTGTTCTACAGTTTCTCATTAGGTTGAATGAATAACCGGCTCTAAATGTAGGTATTGTGATATAAACTGAGTCTGTTCTACAGTTTCTCATTAGGTTGAATGAATAACCGGCTCTAATTGTAGGTATTGTGATATAAACTGAGTCTGTTCTACAGTTTCTCATTAGGTTGAATGAATAACCGGCTCTAAATGTAGGTATTGTGATATAAACTGAGTCTGTTCTACAGTTTCTCATTAGGTTGAATGAATAACCGGCTCTAAATGTAGGTATTGTGATATAAACCGAGTCTGTTCTACAGTTTCTCATTAGGCTGAATGAATAACTGACTCTAAATGTAGGTATTGTGATATAAACTGAGTCTGTTCTACAGTTTCTCATTAGTTTGAATGAATAACTGGCTCTAAATGTAGGTATTGTGATATAAACTGAGTCCGTTCTACAGTTTCTCATTAGGCTGAATGAATAACCGACACTAAATGTAGGTATTGTGATATAAACTGGGTCTGTTCTACAGTTTCTCATTAGGTTGAATGAATAACTGACTAAATGTAGGTATTGTGGTATAAACTGAGTCTGTTCTACAGTTTCTCATTAGGTTGAATGAATAACTGGCTCTAAATGTAGGTATTGTGATATAAACTGAGTCTGTTCTACAGTTTCTCATTAGGCTGAATGAATAACTGACTCTAAATGTAGGTATTGTGATATAAACTGAGTCTGTTCTACAGTTTCTCATTAGGTTTAGTAGGATCTTTGCCAGAGTTCTGTAAAGCTTGTCCAACCTCACAATAATACCCTATGGACGAATTTCTTACTTCCAGATTAAGCCCAGGGCCAAGACTAAAAAGATCTTCCAATGGTGATTCACCATTGTTGCCAGACTAGACTAAATCCCTATGTGAAAGTTTGTAGACGGCAGCGTTTCTTCTGAAATGAAGGGTATTTATAGTGAGTTTGTCCCTTTTTCCTGAAGTAACAGCCTCTACTTTTCTGAAAAGGCTTAACAGTAGATGCTGAACATTGCTGTGAGGATTTGATTGAACATTAGTGAGGTCAGGTACTGACGTTGGATGGTCAGTTCTGGGTCACTCCAACTCATCCCAAAGGTACTGGATCACTCCAGAGAACACAGTTCCACTGCTCCACAGCCCAATGCTGGGGAGCTTTATACCCCTCTAGCCCATGTTTGGCACTGGGAATGGTGGCTCATGTAGGTCCGTTCCAGAGTGTTCCATTCTATAGGTCAGTGTTGTTCTATGGAGATTACATGTCAGCAATGGGAGGCCTTAAAATAGCTGAATTCACTCGTTAGAAGGTCCGTCTGGATAATTTTGGACGTATAGTGTAGATATGAAAGTAAAATGTTGCTGTGTTGCAGTTTTGTAGTCGTGCTCTAAATCTCGGTGGTTGTTGTGAACATATTCCAGGTTGCCGGAGAGCAGAAGTATCACCCCGAGTGCTTCACCTGCCTGAACTGCAGAACCTTCATCGGCGATGGAGACACCTACGCTCTGGTGGAGAGGTCCAAGCTCTACTGGTGAGTGCTGAACCGCCCGAGGCTTCTTTCCTGATATCGGAATTCAATCTATATTTATTTCCCTTACTCTTTCGGAGAGGCTTTTTGAGTGAAAGAGCTTTTCCATCGTATTGAACTTTGCGTTTCACTTTCCGACGAACTTCAGCACCCTGAAAATAGTGCTGCCCTGAATTTATTTGTGTATAAATATGTGCATTGTTTCCACATTAACACCAAAGTTCCCTCAGATCCTTAAAAAGGTCTTACAGTAGATTTTTAAAAATTGTCATTATTTGTCTGAAAAGGTTCTAAAGTCTTTCAGGATTCTCACAACCGTTTTCTCTTTACTTTAAGTGAGCTGCCTAAAATCTGTTAAGTGAAAAGTTTAAGTGAAAAAAATAAAAACAAATCCCTACTTTACAGTTGCAGCGTTTATAGTTTTAAATTTATAACCTTAAGCATTTAACTTAAGATAATTACTTAAGAACTTTTATGAAACCTGCCGCAGGTTAACAAGAGTAAAGTAAATTAATTCAGATTAGTCAAAACCATGAATATTCACCCTACAGCAGCCATGCGGTCAGAAACTAGATCTCAAAGAGTATCTCCATGTTCAGTTTTAAACCTTTATTAAAAACAGTTTGGATAAATTAGACATTAATACATATCATATTGTTGCTGTATGGTGGAAATTTTTTTGCTTTGTTAAAGGGGAATTCCAGCAAATTTTTCAAAATTTCTCCATAATTCAGTGTTTGGGATGTAAAAAGAGTGGTTCAGAGTGGTTTGGTGTGAAATGGTTCAGTGGTGGTGATAGGAACCAGGGGTCGCCATGACTACAACACAAATATGGCCATTTTATTTACTATCCAAAACCACCAGTGAACCTACACGAGTCTTCTGAGTTTATATGGAATGTTGATGATGGAAAAATAGTGGAAAACCATTTCATGTAGTAACTTTCTGTGAGGGAGCTTTCAGAGGTGGACGTCTGGTTCCTACCACCACCACTGTGAACAATTCTGACTCGCTAAGTTTCTCTAGAACAGAGCGTTTCACACCAAACCACTCTGAACGACTCTGTTTACATCATTTAATTTTTTCACTTTAAGATGTTAAAGTGATGTTAAAAGCATTTCATTTGTTTTTAAAAGTGCAGACGACCCGGACATTTTACTCCAACACATTTTTGTCTTATAGTTTACTCAGTTTTGGCAGTAATTGTGTTAATATTGTGTAATTTATGTGGAAATTAAATAAATAAATCAAGTACATTCAGTTCAGAAATACGTTTCTGTTCTTCAGTGTACGTAAGGGTTAGTTGCTTTTTTGTACCTGGAATGAAATGACTAACTTGTGCAGGCAGGTGAGGCTAAAATAAGAGACCTGTTAGATTGTCAGATTACATCCCCTATAGCTGACTTTCCCAGCAGTGGTGCTGGAGTTTCCCTGCCCTGAATAGTTTGGTGTTTTCCAGATCAAACACATTCAATCACAATCACTACATTTTACCTTTTAGCAATTCTTAAATGCTGCATTAATTTGTCATAAAATGTATATAAATATAAAATAATATCCAAAATACCTTGTATTTCAGTGGGGAAATTACATCTCGAGGCAGATAACTTGATAAATAATCGTTTGAATAGATAATTACAGTGTATTATTTATCATTTAATAACTTCTTGTTGTTGCTAGAATACTAGAAAACTAGTCTTTCTTTTCTAGAGCGTTTGAATCTGCAGTATATACATGTATTATATTTAAATATACTATTTATTATGTAATATATAGTGCAATTTTCTCCAACACTGAATTAGCCTATCTTAGACTACGCTTATGCTGACAAACTGACCCATAATGTTTAAATATAATATAAAATGTGAAGATTTTACTGTAAAGTTTTGCTTCTGTTGCTTCCGTAGTCATATTTTCACACCCATATTCGTCAAACCATTTAAAAAAAGCCCCTTTAAATGTGGAGAAAGCAGTTTACTGTGAGTGATATACTGAAAGTCATTTGACTAATGTCTCCCTCTAGTGGACACTGTTATTACCAGAACATTGTGACCCCGGTGACCTTGCCAGACTCGCCCTGCTCCCGCATCCCCCACACGGTCACTCTGGTGTCCATCCCGGCCTCCACTGACGGCAAGCGTGGCTTCTCCCTGTCCATCGACCAGGGCAGCAGCCCAAACGGCTACGGCCCTGACCACAACCACACGGTGCGCGTGTCCGAGTAAGTGCACTAATCAGCCGCTTTATTGTTGTGACTTAGCCGTGTTAACTTTTCTCAGATGTCACAACATGATTTGAACACTTTATTCATGCAATAAATCTACTGATTTTAAATGATATTACACAGATTTCTTTGTTAAATACTACATTATGCAAGTTTTGTCAGATATACTGTAAAAAATAGCAGGTTTTAGTGACTTTACAGTGCAAAATATGTAATAAGCTGGTATAATAAGACCTATTATTCAGCGGAGACTAGATCAGGCCCTCTATTATTCATAGCTAATGTTATTTAATCTACTCTTTATGTGTACATTTCCAAGGGTGGATGCTGAGAGCATCAGTCCAGATGTGAAGAACTCCATACATGTCGGCGATCGCATCTTAGAGATCAACGGGACCCCCATCCGGAATGTTCCACTTGACGAGGTACCGACAAAGCACTCTGGTTCTCACACACATTTATTAATTTCTGTATTAAAGGGGGCTACAAATTTTTTGTGGTTTGGTGTGAAATGGTTCAGATTTCTTTACAGTTTTGGATACTAAATAAAATATAGACATTTTATTTAATATCCAAAACCACCAGTGAACCTACACGAGTCTTCTGGGTTTATATGGAATGTTGAAAATAGTGGAAAATAGTGGAAAATCTGAAATAATAAGTTTTCTTTGGGGACTATTTTGCCTCATAACACCCTGCATATTATGTATCCCTCCACCGTGAAAGGATTTTAAAAATGTTTTAGATCAAAACTGTCATAAAACAGTGTCTCAGTCATCAGGCAGTGAATTCATAACCATTTCATGTAATAACTTTCTGTGAGGGAACTTTTAGAGGTGGACATCTGTTTCCTATCACCACCATTGTGAATGATAGGATAGTTTATAGTTTTAGTTTATAGATTATAGTTTATGTACTGGGGCTTGTTTTCTTCTATAGTGTGTAATTTAATGCAGATCATTATATTATTTGGTATTATTTTTAATAACTATAACTCCACCAACATAACCAACCTCACCCTGTGTTTGAATCTCTGTTTTAGATCGATCTGCTCATCCAGGAGACGAGTCGGCTCCTGCAGCTGACCATCGAGCATGACCCCCATGACCAGGGGGGCTCGGGGGACCAGGTGGACGGCCCCAGCCCCCTGTCTAGGGTTCCCAGCCCCATCACTCCCATCACTCAACCCCCACACCAGGACGTCAACAGCCTGCGCTCGCGCGTGATCACGTGAGTCCGACTGAGGAAATCTGTGTTTGTACAGTGAAAAACTCCCCAGCTGCAAAACTGAAACTGAGGATTAAGCTCTCAAATAGCATTTATGGTTTTAAGTTCAGGCTGTTTAGTCAGGATTTTAGGTAATTTTTTAAATTAACCACAGTTTTTTTTTGTTGTTTTTATGTCAAACTGCCTTGTGAAACGTTTTGTTTTGAAAATAAAGCATAACAATAAATAAGCATAAAAACACTATTAAATTCTTTAAAGTTCTTAGATAAAGGCAGTGGTTGTACAGTCGAATGCAAAAGTTAGAACAGCCGTAGTTAAATTAGTGAAAATAACACCACAGAAACACACTTAAATATGGCATTTTTAGTCCACAATTCTATTTATTTTCTGAGTTTAACATAATTTACAAGAAAAAATATAAAGTGTGCTTTTGCACAGGCCACATTTTAGGCTTTATTTTTCCACAATACGTTAAATTTAGTAAATAAACAGTAACTGTGCATTAAAATGTGCAGAATCGTGTCTCTGTTGATGATGTGTTCACTTATTTTCACTTAATGAAACATGGAATTTGACCAGGAGAGCCAAACTGTGCACACAACGGTATAAAGAACTATGGCAACATAAAGATTCATTCAAGTGTTTAAATGATTCTTATGTATGAGGGAGAAACTGTTGTTAATGATTCATTAAAAGGAATAAAAAAAAAATCAAAGAAAAAGTCAAAGAACCTTTTTTGAAACTCTATAGAACCCCTTTTGCTAAGAGTGTTGAGCGCAGTGCTGAAGATGGTTCTTCAAGGGTTCTTTAGAGAAGACAGTGGCTCTATATAGAACCATAAACACTCAAAGAGCCCCTTGGAGCATTAAGCATGAACATGGTTCTTTGAGTGTTCATAGTTCTATATAGAATCATTACCTTTGCTAAAGAACCTTTGAAGAACCATCATTTTTAGGAGTGTATGGTTTATACAGTAGTGAATTAGACCTAATTTACCGTCGTGTTTCTTAGACACTACTCTGTATTGTTAAGCAGATTTAGTGTATAATTAAATCTAATTGGTAAATTAACTGTTTAATAATAAAACATAAACATCAATAAAGCAGGTATTAAAGCTAATTTTCACTCATTTGTCCATCTGCATGCGTCTCTGCAGGCGAAGCTACAGTATTGATAAGTCTCCATGCTCCAGTAACACGGCGTCCCCGCTCTCTCTGCGGAAGGACATCGGACGCTCTGAGTCGCTCCGGGTGGTGACCAATCGCACGCACAGAATCTTCCGGCCCTCCGACCTCATCCACGGAGAGGTTCTGGGAAAGGGCTGTTTTGGCCAGGCCATAAAGGTACATGCAAATGTTCAGACACTCACGCACACTTTGCATAATAGCCTGCGGCTTTAGTGTATCGATCACAGGAAGAGATACCTGCTGCCTCCCGGCCAGACGATGAAGAGATTTGCCTAGATTTGCATGTGGGACCATTCTGTCACTTCCTCTTTACCATAAAGAGGATAAAGAGGCAAATTAATTTAAAGTTTGAGAGAAGGATTCAATTTTGACTTTGAGAAAAGTTTCGAGACTATCAGTAAGGGGCAGCACAAACAAAATAGCCAGACTTCTGCATGTACAAGTAATAAAAATCTTTATTTTTATATTTTTATTTTTTCCTTTTAGCTACATGATCTCTAAGTGCTTTTATTGTGGAAGATTAGCAAAACACAGGAAGTCTAAATTAATTACTGAATTAATTTAATAGTACATTGCTTCAAATTATATAATATTAAGTAATAAAATGGCAGCTTAAATGTGTTTTAATCTGTATTTTAAAACCTAGAGTAATAATAATTATAATAATAAAATGGCCCATGTACTCTATATATGTATATAGTATGTATGTATGTATGTATGTATATACACACACACACACACACAAAATACACACACATATGGGATATATTATTACACACATTGAAAACCTCGTATCTCCATTTTTTGACGTTTTTCTGTTTTTGACATAATTTGAAAATACCTGCTGCTCTTTACATTGTATGTAAATTTTATGATGAATGGACTAAAAGAAACAGCCCAAAATGACTTGGAAAAAATTCTGGTTCCATTGACTTACATTAAAAGTAAAGAAGGTTTTTTCTTTTTCCTGTAAAGTTACCATTTTGGAGATATGAGGTTTTGTTCTGACAACATATATATATATTCATCTGGTTGTATGTATGATCAGGTGACCCACAGAGAGACGGGTGAGGTGATGGTGATGAAGGAGCTGATCCGTTTTGATGATGAGACTCAGATGACTTTCCTGAAGGAGGTGAGGAATTCAGGCCGCATCACCGCAGCTCACACACCAAACACAGCTGAGAGCCTTCTGACTCCTCTGAAAAGGAAACGAGTGTAAAACGAGACCAGGAGAGGCGCGGGTCAGATACGTGTGGTGGATTTTGGTGCTGGGCCCTTTTCCTCTTAGACTCACTTACCTCCCATCTGAATGGGACTTGATCCTCACAGCCGGCAGGAAAAAACTGCAGAGTCGACAGAACGCAGGACGAGGAAAAACACTCTGACCTCAACTCACAGATGCACAGCTTTTATTCCCATCACTGTAAAATTAATACTAGTGTCGCTGTAAAAACAGCTGTTAAAGTGGGCGGGAGGGTCTTAAAGCAGCACACAGCTGCTGTTAAACTGGGAGACAGGTTCCGTCGCTCTTCTTCCCTGCATGAAAATAGAAATTTTCAAGCAAAAAAAAACAAAGTAGAGAGGTTGGGTACTGCCTCATTTCAGAGGGTTCACTTCAGCTTTAATATAGTTTTTTTATTTTTTCTGTTTCAGTTAACGTTCAGTTAGCCTCAAGAGGACATGAACAGTTTTAGTTTTGTTTTTATTTTCCAAACATTAAAAGTTTTAGTTTACTTTTTATTTAGTTTCACTTTTTCCTTTTGTATTAAGGTGAATATTTTATGAGAAACCGGAGCGTAATTCATATTCGGACTGTTACCACAACAAGCCGATCTGTTTATTTTAGCATAATGCTGCAGAATTTTATTCAAAGTACAGTTCACAACTGACTGGATTTATTGATCTGCTTATTAGATTAGAAAAAACCCTATTGTGCCTCCACTTGGATTGTAGTCAATATTTTATCATCACCAAATAGTTAAATATCTCTAATAAGAGACACTTGACGACGTGGTCTGTACGTCCCAAGAGTCCTTAACTGACTCAGAAACTCAGTTCAGACTAGTTCTTAATGGAATCCATGCTAAATTAGCACAGCAGTAGACTTTGCTCGGCTAGGATTATCAGTGACAGCGCCATCTGCTGGCTGTTTAAGGTTTTACACAGAAGGGATCCACTTCTAGACCATTGATCACACACTGAAAACACAAAACTAACCAGTAATAGTATTTAGTTTTTGTTTAGGATGCAGTCAACATTATTATTTTGAAAACCGGCGCTTTTATTGTTATCATAGTTAACAAGTACATTTCTTCTCATGTTTTAATAAGCCATCTCTGAGGTCAGGCGTGGTGGAGAGAGGTGCAGTGGCAGCATTAAAGCATATTAAGCTTTACTCTGTCTGTCTCGCCTTTAGGTCAAAGTGATGCGATGCCTGGACCACCCGAATGTGCTGAAGTTCATCGGGGTCCTCTACAAAGACAAGCGGCTGAACTTCATCGCAGAATACATCAAAGGAGGCACACTGAGAGAAATCATTAAGAAAATGGTGCGTGTGTGTGTGTGTGTGTGCATTAAGAGGGGCTTTTAATCTACTGCATTGTTTCTCTTTTATGTCCTTTTGTAAATCCTCTTTTGCTGTGCATCACAAATCCTGTGCATGCTATACATCTGAGTTTATGTAAACATACACAGTGAGGTCCAGATATCTGAGACTGCATTGAGAATCTGGGACATTTTATCATTTAAAATTACAGAAAGTTGTCTTTTAAAGCAAAAGGAGGACACATACAAATACTAAGAATTCAAGTTGTAAAATTTAAAGAAAAAAAAAATTAAAGCCGCCTACTTGGAACAATACAGTTTGTAATCAAACTGAAAAATCTCACTGTGATCGATTATTTGAATATTCTAGCATTCAGTGATATCAGTATGTGCGAAGGCCAGTGTTGCGATTATTAATAAACAATAAAACACCTTGCAGCCTTAATATATGCTTGACCTGCGTCTCTTTTGCATATACAGGACAGCAGCTATCCTTGGGCTCAGAGAGTGAGCTTTGCGAAGGACATTGCCTCGGGGATGGTGAGTGAGTTTCATTTCATGTCCAAAATGGCTCACCTGTGAACATTCAGCCGTATAGAGTCCAGGTCTGTGTTATTGAGGTGCAGAACTGCGCCATCTGCTGGTTGCATTTAAGACTTTTGAATTGCCGGTGAACTTGCTGTAGGGAGATTTTCAACAGCAGATTAAAATTCACTCAAAGCTAAATTCTTTCATAACGATGTAATGATGACATTTACATTCTGTTTATGTTGAAAAAAACAAAAACATCAAAACATAACTATACAAAACAGTAACTTTTCCTCAGATTCACTTGTTTAAATGAGTTAATTTACTATCATGCCAGCAAAATAGTGGAATTTTATATAACACAGAATGGCAGATTTAGCCGAGCCGTATAACCATGAAGATTAAAATACAATTGCACTACAAAAACCCTCTGTGCACCAGACCTTGTAGTCTGTTTTGGGGAAATACTCATAAAAACTGTGCTTTCACTGTCAATTAAACCTTTAGAACAGTGACGCAGTGATAAATAAAGCTGAATACAGGACGACATGGCATGTTCTGAACGCCAACAGCAGGGGGCGCTCTGATCCTATCTCTATAGAAAAGTCTGTCCATTCTGCTCCATTCGTAGCAGCGAGGCCCGTCTCAATCATGACCTTTTAGCTGACGATTAATTGTGATAAGAATAATTACGAACAAGGATTTAATTGTCTTTTCTTGTTCAGTGTTGGCAACTATTAGAATACATGGCCAAATTGGATGATTAGCCACCTCACTAGTTATGATTACTGTACACTGTTAAAAAAGATGGTTCTTCAAGGGTTCTTCAGCAAAGAAAACAGTTCTACATAGAACCATGAACACTCGAAAGACCCTTTGCATTATTAAAGGGTTCTTTGCATCTTTAAATGGTTCTTCAGATTGATGGAGAATGTGCTGTAGACGGTTATATATAGGACCTTTTTGAAAAGGGTTCTATGTTACAATGTTGAGCCCTTTTTGGTGCTACAGAGAACCCCTTTCAAAACTTTTCACCTGGAAAAAACTTATTTAAGGTTCACAACTGGACCTTAAAATCACTGTTGTACCTTTGAGGGTACATGTACTTTGTTTGTACCTTGATAAAGGAAAAATGTACCTGCACAGAACCTTCATTATAACAGTCTCTGTAGAAGAGCACAGAGGCCGGTGCTGCTCAGAGGTGCCTTTATTTTTAAAAAAAGACGCTTCGCAGACGAGCTTTTGGAATGCAGCTTATGTATTTCTCTTCATGCTGCCATCTAGTGGCCACTCACATGTATCATGGTCATATCATGTTAAAGTGAGCAGGGAGGAGCGCGTTTCCCACTCAGAGATAAAAGCGTGTGGGATCAGTCGGTCAGCCTGTTGGGGCAGCATCTTTCAGTCCAGCACATGACTGTAGGATAACCACATCACGAAGTTACATAAGGCCAAAAAGCAAAGCGAGCTGGTTCTGAGTCACAGATGCTGTTTTTTCCACTGTGACTGATTTCTCTGTCTTCTGTTTCTCAGGCTTACCTGCATTCCATGAACATCATCCACCGAGACCTCAACTCGCACAACTGTCTGGTCAGAGAGGTGAGCGTCATCACTCAGATACAAAACAAACACGCTTCATCTGCGGATTTACCACGCAGAGGGGGCAGTTTGGCTTCATAGCAGATGCACAGGAGATTCTTTGTGCTGAAACAGTAGAGAGCAGAGTGTTTCTGTGAGGACGCAGTTCAGGTTAAGAGATAAATCCTCTGTAAAGCTTCCATCTGCGGCTCAGAGGATCAGATAGAGGATTAGACTCAGACTGAATTCAACACCCACTTAAAAACAAACCTCTGTTCTCACCATTTGTGGTGCGCTTTTTCATATTTAGCGAGATATGTGCATTTTTTTCTCTCTCTCCACTGTTGTTCATTGTAGTAAAATCACAGTACATCACATAATAAATATGCACATAATAAATAAATGAATAATAAAATAAAAAAAATAAATAAAAAAGACACAGTTAGAGACAGAAAAACAGAAAGAATAATAAGGTATTAATGTGGTTATTACTCTGGTTGAGCGCTGTAGTGGACTTTGAACAGCAGACTTTATATATTCTAAGAGCATGCCCTGTACTTTGTACAGCTGCATGAAGGAACGGATCACCAAAAACTGAATTTCTAAGTCAAGTCAAATGTCTTTATTCATTCTATCTCCCCCTCTTACCTCACATGTGGTCAATTGTCTGAGACACCTTTGGTGATGTTGAGTTTCAGCCCTGAAGTCATGAGGCTAATGTAGCTAACAAGTAATGAAAGTCTTCCACACTATAAACGATAAAATTATGCATTAGTACAGAGTTTTATGCAAAAATAATCACATTTTCTATAACTAAACTTCAGTTAACAGGCAAATATTATTTAAATAGTAACTTCTACATTTTTCAGAATTTACATACTGCTTTACTTTTAGAATTGACACTTTACTTAAAGGGGAACTCCACTTATTTTTCAAAATTGTCAAAATAAACAGGTTTTAAAAATACATTTTAGGCCAAAAATATATCAGAGGTGGACGTCTGGTTCCTATCACCACCACTGAGTGTTTTACATCAAACTGCACTGAATTGCTTTGTTTTGAACCAGTTTATTATGCAGAAATTTGTGGACTGCAGAAATTGTTTGTTATAAAAAGCAAGGCGGTCAGTTTCACCGATTATTTAACCTTTACAGTTTACAGCGTATTATATTAGCCTTTTAACTCCAGAGCAAAAAGCTGGTGAAGGAAACTTCAGACACCGAACATGTCCTGCCTGATGAACTGCATTTCGTGATTTTTGGTGAGCTGTTCCTTTAATCTGGTTGCCCATGTCTGCACTTTGACTAAAGCTTCTCTCGCTTCTCTCTCAGAATAACAGCGTTGTGGTGGCTGACTTCGGCCTGGCTCGGCTCATGGTGGAGGACAAAAACCCGGAGAAGCTGGGGAAGATCCAGGGGATGAAGAAGCCGGACAGGAGGAAGAGGTACACGGTGGTGGGCAACCCCTACTGGATGGCTCCAGAAATGATTCACGGTCAGTATCTGCTTTTTTTTCTATGCATTTTTTTTATTTTAGCGCTTACAAGTGTTATTACTGCCATTTTTCTATAATATTGAACTGAATGTAAAACATACTGAATTACATTTACATTCAGAACGCTGCATCGATAGATTTAAGTCTGCATTTCTGACTTTTTCTATTTCTTTTTGGGTAAAAAATGCCAGAAAAAAGTATAAAGATGGTACAAAACAATTACTTTACATTAAATTCACTTAGAATTCTCTTATACTTACAAATACTTATTATTAATATATATTAATATATAAATGGAGCCTGCTTTTGTTATACACTCTTTAAAAAGATGGTTCTTCAGGGGTTCCTCAGTGAAGAATACAGAGAACATAAAGCTATGAACCCTCAAAAAAACTTGCATGATTAAAAGGTTCTTTGCATCTTTAAATGGTTCTCTTGATGAAGAATGCGCTATCGATGGTTCTCTATAGGACCTTTTTGAAAAGGGTTCTTTGTAGCACCAAAAAGGGCTCTTCTATTATTACAGGGTCAAGCCTGTAACAATAGAAGAACCATTTAAAGATGCAAAGAACCCTTTAATCATGCAAAGGGTTCTTGGAGTGTTCATGAAGAACCATCTTTTTAAGAGGGTAGGTAACACTGGCTGTACTGTTGAAATGATACTGCACACACACACACACATGCTACAGTGGTTCTTTACCTGGTGAAATGGTTCTTCAGATTGATGGAGAACATGTTGTATATGGTTCTATATAGCATCAAAAAGGGTTCTGCTATTGTTACAAGCTTAACATCATAACAAGAACCTAAGCAAAACCTTTTCTGCTGCTATATAGAAGCATATGCAACATATACAATGTACGAAGCCCTGCTGGTGACATCCCATGTAAATAAAAATGGGAATGAGATCAACAACTCAGTAAGGTGTGGGAATGAGATAATTAAGAATTAGTAAGGTGTGGTAATGAGATCATGCCGTACTAAAGTCCACGCATTAGAATCTCGTTTCCACGTCTTAATAAGTTGTGGCCACAACTTAATTATCTTGTTCCCACGCCTTACTAAGTTGTGGCCACGCATTATTTTTATTTATGTCACCAGCAGGGCTCCGTAATAATGTGTACATATATGTACATTTAATTTAAAGTACATGCCTGATTCTATATGTCCATATATGGCCATATATCAGATTTCTGTATGTGATGGAATAAACAACGAAATAATAAACAGTGAATCAGAACGATTTTAGCTGTGTTTAACGTTGGTGGACGGCCTGTCTGATGCCTTACTGTTTGTTTTGGTTGCTCTGCTCACAGGAAAAAGCTACGATGAAAGGGTCGACATCTTTTCCTTCGGCATCATGCTGTGCGAGGTGAGTCCTCCGGAACAGATCTGTGGGAATAATCAGAGGCTTGGCTCACAGTTAACGTCTGAAATAGCCTCAGTCTCTCAGTCTCTCTCTCTCTCTTTCTCTCTCTCTCTCTCTCAATGGGAGACACCAGCATGGTAACCATTAGTGCTCCTCCAGCCTCCTTCACTGTAAAAGTGTTCTAAATAACCCAGTGGTCTCCGCTCGGCCGTTATTGAAGTGTTTCCCGGGCCTGTATTTAGGGAGGAAGCTTCGCTGTATGTGGCCGTTGACAGGAATAAAAAAGTTCGGAAGCGGAAGCTTCTTACTGTCTGATGTTATTTCAGGGAGCAGTTCTGTGAAAAATCAAACTTCACCTCTTTACCTTAAATGTAGTCAATCAGCAGAGACAGAAAAGAGGTTCTAGATAGTATAAAAATATTATAAGAATGTAACCATGGCAGAACTCTTTTTAATGCTATATAGAACCATTTTAAAGGGTTATGTGAAGAACTGTAAGCAATAGGTGCTCCATCGTGTAGTGATGATAATAATAATAATATTAATAATAATAATAGTTGCTGTAATAGAGAATATAAAAGACTATCATAACCATGTGAGATTAGCTGTAGTGTAATTAGAGTGACACACATAAGAACTATTTAAGCATTAAAGCTGGTTCTTTAGGTTCTGTATGTAACCACAGAGTTTACCGAAGAACGCTAAGATCCCCTTTTTAACAGTGATGGCGAAAAACAGAGTTAGTTGCCTTTAAATGTACTTAAGTATCAAAAATAAATTGTGATTTGCTGCAGTTATGATGTAATACTATAATGTATGTAAATTGATGTCAATGTATAAATTATAATATTTTAAGACATTAAATGCTGAATTCGCTGTTTATGTTTACAGCCACACATTAAGACATTAAGTTGTTTATTAATATAATATATCTGTCATAACTCACAATACTTTTACTTTGAAACTTAAGTACATTTAAAAGCAACCTTTGCTACTCAACTACATTCAGAAGTACTTTTGTACTTTGACTCAAGCAAATCTGGGCAGAAAACTTTTACACGAGTACTATTTTACCCAGAATCCTCCACTCTCACTCAAGTACAGTCGTTTTCAGCTCCTGGAAAACTGTAACTTTTACTTTTTTTGCTTTTTTGTTGTCATTTCGCTTTTTTGGACGTTTGGATACCGTCCGTACCTCTGTTTTGTAGATGATTACATGAACTCCAGATCATTTTCATTGGTCATCAGCATTTCTTATCACCTGCTTTGATCCTTCCACAGATCATCGGGAGAGTGAACGCTGACCCAGACTACCTGCCCCGAGCCATGGACTTTGGCCTCAATGTGAAGGGCTTTCTGGAACACTACTACACTCCAGACTGCCCCACCTCCTTCTTCCCCATGGCGGTCCTGTGCTGCGACCTGGATGCGGAGAAGCGGTGAGCACTGCTAACCTGTTAATGCAGTTGTATGCATAAGTTTGTGCACCCCTGACCGATCAGAGCACACTGGGCTCATCGGAAGGCGGGGCTTAAAGGCACAGGCGCTCTAACAGAGCGTTTCAGACAGAGGGTGAATAGAGATGAACAGTATGAGGAAAATAATGTGTTTTTGGAACATTGAAGCATCTAAGTCTATTCTACTAGAACAAAAATAAATGATGAACACTGAAAATGAGCATAATAGGTCCCTTTTTAAAGTGTGTAGAGGTGTTCAGTATCTTTAATAGACTTGCTTATGTGGTTTCTGACACTGTATGACTCACTGTTGTCTATAAACATGGACTAACATACAGACACAATTCAGGCTTGATGATGTCTGCTAATGTTTTTAGCTCTTTAATACACTTTAGTCCTTGGTTATATTTAAAAACGTGTCATAAAGTGTCCAAAACCAAATATTTCTTCCAAAAAACGTCTTACCACGTAAACGGGGTACTGACTGCACTTTTCTCTGCCAGGCCTGCTTTTGCCAAGCTGGAGGAATGGCTGGAGAACCTGAAGATGCATTTGGAGATGCGGTTCCCTCTGGTCTCGGAGTTGGAGCAGGTTCACCGAGACTTCTGGCAGAAGCACCCGCCCGGCGAGAACAGGCTGCCCACTCACCGAGAGCAGCCCGAGTAGCCAGTCGGGGCTGGAGCAGATGGTGTTTTTGTTCAGACCCTGCTGGCTGAAGGCGGAAGGGTTTTTGGGCAGTGGCACTGTGCCATGGTGCACAGGCCTACTGCAAGGTTCTGCCCATGACAGGAGGTCCGGAAGAAGTTTTGGCTGCCCCCGCGGTGGATTCAGAGGGGCTCGTTTCAAGCAAAGTACCCCATCACCTTCTCCTGGTAGCCAGGATATCTTTCCTCCACCATCGCTTTAGCCTCTTCTCTTCTCGTCTGACCACTGTTCTTGGGATCTTCCATTGTGTGCATTGTGACTTGAACTGGACCCAGTGGAGGATTATTGATGTCAGCTACTTTCCATCTACTTTCCATCAACGTTCTCGGTCGAAAGGCGATTTCAGGACCTGGAGTTGTTGTTTTTGTGTGTGAGATGTTTACAGGTGTTTCCTCAGCCTAGCTTGATTTCACATTGATCTGATTTACTGCTGAATCGTGTGGCTTCAAACTGCTAAAGGGGGCGTTTTAAGGGGGCGCTGTTGTCTACAAATCCAACATGGTGGGGGGGGATGTGGGGGGGGTAGTGCATGTTTGTAGATACTCATTTTTCCTTGCGCTGCTTATTGTTTTACCCTCAACAAAGTGGCACTGATTATGGGTCAAAACTGACCCCCCTCGTCTCGTTTTCGTCTCTCGATCCGTGTAGCGTCAACAATGTTCTGTCCTCAAGGTACACTCGTCAGAGTTTGGTACATTTTACTCTTTTACATTCATAACTGTCTGTCTGTGCGCTTGAGGTGAGGCCCAAAACGATGTGTATATAGCAAATTATGTTACATATTGTAAATGTTTTAGATATTGTATATGTACAGACATTATTTTGTATACAGTTGTGACATTGCCATATTTTTAATTGGGCTACGTGTTGGAAGTGAAAGACTAGTCCAGCTTACATCACCTGAGAGACTTCCTTTTTCGTGCAAAGGTCCTGAGAGATACAGTAGGTGTGAAATGTGGAGGATCTCTGCATTTTCTGAGTGTTTGCTTTGCTGTAAAAGTTACTTTATTTACTGTCCCTACAGGAGGCAGCAGTATAACGACACACTGAAATGTTCTTGAGTATCTCACAGTTCGGTAATCACGGCCCAGCAGACCTCTGTAGTCGGCGTCTTGGCCATATAAGGAAATCCGGGTCTAAGCCATTTATTTCTATGGGGAACATCAATGGCGTTTTCCAGTATTCCACAGCGGATACATTTTTTCCTTTCCCCAAAAGTGACTGGGTCCTTATGAGCCTGTTTAAATAGAAATAGTCGAAATAGAAATATTTCTGCGCAAAATTGGGTCTAAGCCATTTATCTCTATGGGAAACATTGATGGCGTTTTCCAATATTCTGAAGTAGACACAATTTTTCCCACAAAAGTGACTGGATCCTTACGATCCTGTTTAAGTGGAAAAATACAAGGTGATTCAAAAAGATTCATCTGATTTCAAAATGATTTATTTCACTTGTAAATCATTACAGAACGATGCAGTAAACTGTAAATGGTTTAATTGAGCATAAAGTTTATTATGTAATTGTACAAGTGCTCAATATGAACCTCCTCCAGCTGTACGGACAACATCAACGCCATAGTCAAATTCATCCCATACTTGATTGATCATGTTGGGTGTCGCTGCACTCACAGCTCTTTCAGTGCAATTTCGGAGATCATCCAGTATTGAGGAACCAACGACGAACGCTCTGAGCTGTTGGAGGTTCACTGCTGATGAAAATCACGCTGCACAGTTATGAAGGATTCACTCTTATTGAAGTGGAGAATGCAGAACGCTTTCTGCTCAGGGGTCTCCATCTCCTCTCAGACTGAAGGGAGCCAACTTCCACTGACAGTCAGAAACTTTATCCCCCTCTTTCAATTGGATTATGATTGGTTCCTCGGCGCCTCACGGTTGGAAAAATATGGCGCTTTGAAATCGGATGAATCTTTTTGAAGTAATTTTGGATCATTTCTGTTGGTCCGTTTATCCTAAAGTTTTCACACAATGTAAAAAAGTTGGTGTTTTCAAAACTGATCAAATTATTTTAAAAAAGTGAAAACAAAAATATGGTCATGTTGCCGACTACAGAATAACGACACGGTTCGGAGGTCTGTTGCAGGTCTGCTGTGTATCGTAACCTGTTCTTTATGGACTAGCTGTTACAATTCACTGTAATTTTCTTGAAATAGACTGTGTTCAAATTTTTAGCGTGCTGATTGCTGTCAGAGAAGTGCTCTGCTCAGTTTCAAAAAAAAGTTGCATTGAATTTACCCGATTCAAATGTTTATATATTTACCCCATGAATAAAATACAGATCATCAGCACAGTTGTAGACAAAAATGAGGAAACTGAAAGGCAAGATGTTGAGATGTAAACAAAGCCAAAATGTGGTTATTCAGAAGTGCTCCTTTCTGAAGAGTCAGAATGGTTCACAGTGGTGGTGATAGGACGTCCACCTCTAACACCTCCCTCACAGAAAGGTATTACATGAGACACTGTTTTACGATTTTAAACATATTTAAAATCCATTCATGGTGGAGGGACACATGCAGGATGTTGTGCAGGCAAAAGTAGTCCCTGAAGAAAGTTTATTTGTCCAGATTTTCTGTGTTGTAGTCATGGTGACCCCTGGTTCCTATCACCACCACTGTAAAGAAATCTGAACCATTTCACACCAAACCACTCTGAATCACTCTGTTTACATCTCAGCCACTTCAAATCAGAGCATATATTCTGATCTAGGATCAGCTTTTTTGGGTAGTAGGATGAGGTCAGTTTTCACAAAGTCCCTGCCCCCTAGAGGAACGTTAAAGGAATACTTCAGCGTATCTCTCGGCCTCATTTGTAGAGTACAGTCGATTTACCACAAACAATAATTTCCATGCAGAACTGAACAGAGAAACACTGGTTTCTACTAAGCACGTTTTTAAATCAGTGGGTTTTCGGAGTTCAGAGAAACACGTTGAATTTATGGTCTGTGGTAATCGACCGCACGCTAAAGGTGCAGCTAATAGAGATCAGGTTGAAAAACCACACAAGTATCCCTTTAAGAGTTGAAGCCTGAGCCCAAAAGCCACCTCACTGATGTCTGCCTGTATCTCACTATTGTGTGCAGCTCCCTATGGGAGACGTCCTGTTTACACGAAGCTGCTGGCTGTAAATATGTCTGTGTACTCAGCTTTCTCCCTGTGTCTCTCTCTCTCTCTCTCTCTGTCTCTCTCTCTCTATCTCTATCCTCTCCTGAAGAGGATGGTGTCTTGGCTAGGTGTTAGTTCCCTGTAACTGAGTGTAAACGCTGTTCTTCTGGATAATCACACCGAGCAGGACTGTCAGGAAAGCATGTGTACAGATCGCGGTCACGGGCCAAAACAAACACAAAGAAATGAAAAAAAAGACACAGCGTCTCTTTTTTTGTACAAAACCACTGTAATCGTTTTTGTATAGATCTTCAAACGATTGTTTTTATTTGCACTAAATGATAAAAAAAGTGGCCGCCACTTTTTTTTTTCCTCTCGGTTACGTAGAGACGGATGCTGCGCCGATTCTTATACAAATGCAAGTCACTGATGGAGCCTTTCGTGAAAAGTTAGTCCTGGGAAAAAAACCTCTCTTCTGAGTAGCAAACCAAGCGTGAAGGGCCTAAAAACCAGCGTCCGAGAGGGCAGCCGAGCTTTAGCCGCTGTTTGGTCCATCTGCTGTACGTAGCTCTCGTTTTTTGTCCTCTATCACTCTGTCTCCCTTCTTTTTTCTCAGTGTTTTACACTAAGACTTAAAACTTGAACCTTCTCCCACGTTCTGCTCGCTGCACGTCTGAAGGGAGATGACAGTTCAGCTGCATATGCATGTTTCTAGGTCCTCCAGGTTTATTCGCTGGGGGCTAATCGCTGTTTTCGATGGAACTTATGAAAGCCATATTTTTTCCTAGTCAGGAAGAGGCATCGCATTGACATTAGCTGAATTGTGCAGGAATGATCACCTTCACAAACTTCACAAACATTTTCTCCCAGTCATCAGTTTTTTGAAAATGTTCTTGCTAGGGCTGTCCAACGATTAAAACAACCAACCGAGATTAATCGCATTATTTTGTGTAGATAATCACAATTAATCACATTATTTTGTGCAGTTAATTGCAACTAATTGCAACATTCTGTGTAGTTTTGATTAACCATATTATTTGTGCAGTCACTCTATTTTGTGTAGTTAATCATGACTAATCACTTTATTTTGTGTAGTTAATTGTGGCTAATTACATTATTTTATGCAGTTGATCATGATTAATTACATATTTGTGAATATTCACGTTATTTTGTGCAGTTAAGTGCGATTAATTGCAATATTTTGTGTAGTTAATCGTGATTAAACACATTATTTTGTGTTGTCGATTACTTAACCAAATTAATTGTGAATAATCGTATTATTTTGTGTAGTCAACCATGCCTAATCACATTTTTGTGGTTAATTGTGAATACGCACATTATTTTGTGCAGTTAATTGCGATTAATTGCAATATTTTGTGTAGATAATCGTGTAGATCACATATGTGTAGTTAAACTATTTTGTGTTGTTGATTATGATTAATCACATTTATTTTGTGTACTTAATTGTGATTAATCACATTATTTTATGTTGTCGATAACTTATGACAAGGCTACAGTTCTAGCAGAGTAACTGCACTGTGACGGATGGTTAACACATTGGCAGCCCTAGTTTTTACACAGTTTCAAAATGCTACAACTTTCATTTTTAATCTTTTCACATCAAACATTTCACAACAAACAGAACCAACAGAAAAGTTCCAAAATCATCGAAAGCCCAGTTACAGTAACACTTTTTCTCTTTTCCCATAAAGTGAGTACCGTTTTTGTTCCACTGAGAGCGGCAAATTTTGTAAATACGCAGTTTCAGCACCGCCGCATCTTTTTTATTTTCTTATTTCAGCACTTAAACGTTAAACGCTCCACTTCTGAGCATTTTCTCCAGGTTTGCTACGCAGGGGTCAGAGGCCCAAGGCCTGTCTGCTGCCTAAAGAAAGATCCTTTGTGAAAGAAGTTCGTAACGACTGCTTCATCGTACCGTGTCACGTTCCTTCAACACTCAGCCTACATTAACAGAGCACTTACGTCGCTGTCTAGGAGAAACAGCTGGATGTTAGTATTCCACTCCGTATTTGAGTCTCAGTGCGCATGGTGGCCATACAGGATGGCGCTACGCTACAGTATACATTTCAATGTGAATCAGTATATGCGCATGTATCCTGGATGTGTTCTCACCTTTTCTGTCGACAGATAAACAATCGCACGCATGACGACGTCGTGAGCTACTTTATGTGCGAATGCTGCAGCAGTCCCTCTTTGCAAAGGATCATTTTTACCTCTGAATATTGCTGTGCCTTTGTTTTAAGCTAGCCTTGCCAACGACTTGTAGTGCATTTTGAAATGATTTTTTTTTTTTTTATCGTAAGCCTGATGGATTGATTTTATATCATTGCTGATGTTGAAATGAGAGTTCCTCTTGTTCTCTATATTTATATACCGTATTCTTCCATATCTCCACTGTCCAGTTTGGTATTTAGTTTTATGATTTGTTCTTTTAATTTAATTATTTTTACACAAGCTGTGAAAAAAAAAAAAACGATTCTGCACTTTAAATTCTGGCCGTGAAAAATTTGAGAATCCAAGGAGTTGACTATATTTGATTGCAGCTGGAATAAAACTGCCGCTCCTTAACAGTTCATGTGTGCGTTTGTGTTTTTATTTACAAGATCACAACTGGCTTGGATGTGTTTTTGCTTCTTGGTGAGCTTCAGAGAGCTTTTGTGACAAACTCAACGTCAAACTTGGCCAAAAAAGATAAACAAGAAAACCATATAATGTATAATGTTTAATGTAATTGGGGAAGTCATGGGTTGGAGGTTAGGGAACCAGCCCTGTGACCCCAAGGTTGCTGGTTCGATCCCCTGAGCCGACAGCACATGACTGAAGTGCCCTTGAGCAAGACACCTAACCCCCAACTGCTCCCCGGTCGCGGGGATAGGGCTGCCCACCACCTCAGGCTTGTGTGCTCACTGCCCCCTAGTGTGTGTGTTCACTAGTGTGTATGCGGTGTTTCACTGCACGGATGGGTAAAATGCGGAGGTGAATTTCCCTGTTGTGGGACTAATAAGGGTCACTTAATTTTAATTTAATGGTCCCGTATCAGGATAAACCCGATCTGTTCTCACTCCAGTGAATTCATTGCCTCTGTGATGTCACAAAAGCCAACACATTTACATATATCCACCTACAGCAGTTTAACCCCACCCACTTGCTCTGAAGTTATAAGGAGCGTCTCATCCTGGGAGTCTTTTTAAAGGTTTGATTTAGGGTGATCTATAAGCATAAATGGAATATAGTAAACAAAATCATGTTTTCTTTAGTGTATAATCAGCTGTAAATATAAATTATGTTTTTATTTCTTAGAATGAGCCCTTAATATCTACAGAAGGAGCAGCTCCTCTTCAACAGAGGCTACCATGTTGCGCCTCCATGTTTCTACAGTAGCCCAGAGTGTACGAACCAAACTCTGACTCTAGAGGGCGCCTTTCACGTTTTTACACTAAAACAGCAGCTTGAGCTGACCATTTTGTGTTGTGTGAAGTTTGAGAACCCCAATTTTGACCAATGGACGTTCAAACTTATTATTTAGCACCAGAAAAAGTAAAGGAGGGTGAATCCTCACCATCAAAGAAGAGAAAACATTAAGAAGCAAAATGAGATCAGGACAGGCAACGACAGAAACCCTGACAGCCACCGTAGGTCCTGCTACATGCTTGGAAAGGGAGGGGTGAGGGAGGGGAATTCAGCTGGTTGCAATCTGCAGCCTCACCACTAGATGCCACTAAATCCTACACACTGCACCTTTAAATAAGGACAGCCAATCAGAACAGAGCTCATTGTAACTCAGTCTTAAAGGCACAGTAACTGTTAATTCTAAGGGATATAGTACATTTTGAGGCTTTAACTTTAATGGCCGATTCTGTTGTGTATGTTATGTACATCATAATTTGATCATATACAGTATTACATACTGTAAGCATCAATACAAACCCGGCTTAATTAGTATTAATAAGAAAACATTCACACATAAGACAGCATGGCCTTAAGCTCTAACTATTTCCCTGCTTTAGTTTGGCACCGGAGAAAAAAAAACAAAAAAAAACAAATTTAAAGTCATTTTTAAAAATGGTTAACATTTAAAAATAATATGTTAAGTGAGAAAAAACGTTGGGCAACCCCTTTAAAGGGGAATCCTATCAATTTTCCAAAATTGTTTAGATGTAAACAGAGTGATTCAGAGTGGTTTGGTGTGAAATTTCGGTTTGGTGGTGATAGGAACCAGGGGTCGCCATGACTACAACACAAATATAGACATTTTATTTACTATCCAAAACCACCAGTGAACCTACACGAGTCTTCTGAGTTTATATAGAATGTTGAAAATAGTGGAAAATAGTGGAAAATCTGAAATAATAAGTTTTCTTTGGGGACTATTTTGCTTCACAACACCTTGCACATATCCCTCCACCATGAATGCTGCTAAAAACATCTTGTTGCTGTCCAAAGAAAAAGTATCTCCAAAATACTGGTGAAAGCAAAATGTGTTTTACTTTTAACTGGTTCTCTTCTAGGATGGAAACCCTGTTATATATAGTTCCATAAAGAGAACCTTTTCTATATACCAACAAAAAGGTTTTTGCTGTTGTTACAAGTTAAACTAGAAGACTTTTCCTTAGATGAGAGTGGGAAAATTAGAGCTAGCAGAACATCCTATAGAATCTGTATGTTTATGCATGTGCTTTATGTTTTATGTAAGTTAATTTTATTTCAAGCAATTTTCAGAGCATTTCTATTGGTCCATTGTTCACACAATGTAAAGTGCAGCTGATTTTCATATATTATGTAATAATATAACTTTCTGTGAGGGAGCTTTCAGAGGTGGACGTCTGGTTCCTATCACCACCACTGTGAACGGTTCTGACCCGGTAAGTTTCTCTAGAACAGAGCGTTTCACACCAAAACGCTCTGAACCACTCTCTTTACACCTTAACTCTTTAATTATGTAGGAATTTTGAAAATTCGGTGGTATGCCACTTTAGCAGTAAACACACTCTCCGCCCACTGCGCGCGCCTCCATGTGCGGTTTGTTTTCGTCTCGGCTGCGGAGGCGGGCGGGGCGCGTGACGCCACCGCGCGTGGCCAATGGCTCGCGGAGCTGCGTTTAAAGCGCGCTCCCGAGCCCGCGCGCCCTCACTCAGCATCAAAACCCCACATACGGCGAGCAGGAGGCTGCAGGCGTCCCGGTGCTGGTCGCCATAACGCACAAACAGGCAGGATATCACTACAAACGAACGGAGAGGAGCTAAAAAAAAACACTGACATGGAAAATTCGTCCGTCAACAACAGATTCAGGACTGCGCTCCTCAACCACGGTGAGTCCCGAGGGGCTGAGGATGGATGCCGTTCAGTCAGGAGGCTGAAGTTGGCTTCTTGTTCAGATTTTACCCGTTCCACCTTAAATGGTGCAGCAGTTACATTCAGGAGGCTGAGGTTGGCTTCTTATTCGAATTTTCCCGTTCCACCTTAAATGGTGCAGCGGCGCAAGAATATATCTGCCGCACCATTTAAGGTGGAACGGCAAACTAGGAAGCCAGTTCAGCTTCATCACTCGGAGTCTGTCTGAGGGCGATTCTGGTTCTTGACTTAGGGCATGACTTTACATACTTTACTACATTACACACTTTACAAAGAGGGTTCTTCGAGGGTTCTTTAGTAAAGAAAATGGTTCTATATAGCACCGTGAACACTCAAAGAACCCTTTGCATGATTAAAGGGTTCTTTGCATCATGACAGTGTTCTTCAGATTGATGAAGAACGTGTTGTAGATGGTTCTATGTAGAACCTTTCTGAAAAGGGTTCTATATAGCACCAGAAAGGGTTCTTCTATTATTATGATGACAAGAGTGCAACAGTAGAAAAACACTTTTTGGTGCTATATCGAATGATATATATGTTTTTAAGGGTTCTTAGGTAAAGAAAATGGCTCTATATAGAACCGAAGAACCATTGGCTTGATTAAAGGGTTCTTTGCATCATGAAGGGGTTCTTCAGATTGATGGAGAATGTACTGTAGATGGTTCTACACAGAACCTTTTTGAAAAGGGTTCTTCTACTATTATGATGTCAAGCTTGTAACAATAGACAAAACACTTCTTGGTGCTTTATAGAACCATACACTCTTAAAAATGTTTTTAAGGGTTGTTTAGTAAAGAAAATCTTTTTATATAGAACCATGAACACTCCAAGAACCCTTTACATGATTAAATGGTTCTTGTTACTGTGAAATGGTTGTTCAGATTGATGGAAAATGTGCTGTAGATTGTTCTATTTAGAACCCTTTTGAAAAGTGTTCCAAATAGCACCAAAAAGGGTTGCGTAGTTGTTACAAGCTGGACATTGAAATGGTAAAAGAACCCTGTTTGGTGCTAGAACTATATACAACACGTTCTCCATCATTCTGACTAACCATCTCACTATGCAGGAAAACACTGAAGCATGCAAAGGGTTCTTTGAGTGTACAGGAGTGTTCTTGACTAAAGAACCCTTGAAGAACCATCATTTTTAAGTGCGTGTGTGTGTGTCTGTCATAGTAGAGGCCAGCAGCCAATACCAACTGTACCTGATAGTCTTCTGTAATACATGAAGCTGCAGTGACTGTAATCTAAGCTGTAAACCCACTCAGTGATGCGACGGCTTGGAGAGCCCACATAGCCAAAAGTGCACTAGCCAAAGTGCTGCATGACTGTAGAGCCATGCATTAGAGTACCGTCCACTTCTTCTTCTTGGTGCTTATGCAAGGATTAGCCTGTCATACTTGACTATATATAGAAGAGTGATTTACTTTTTTTGAAGGAAAAAAGTGGCGCAGTGGTCTACTGAGGGACCATTCCCAGCGGAGATCCAGAATAAGCCAACAGTCATGATCTCTCATAGTTGTATATTTTCTCGAGGGACGGCGCATTCTTACACGCTGCTTTTTCATTTAGGTTTTTGGTGATGCTTTAGTGACCTCAAGTCTTTTTTTAAGACAGCTGGGCAGCCTCAATGTCATAGTGAAGAGCAGAATATGTTTGGCATTTAGTGCATGTAAGGAAATGTGACGCGAGTTTTGGTTTGAGGAAAGTTGGCTTTACTTATGTCCAGACCTTCTAGTGAGTGAACTTAACTACTGTAAGGTCATCCATTACTGACCATTATACAACAGTTAGTTCCGGCCACGCAAGCTGATTGGTTGAGAAGTGTTATGGTGAAATAACAGCACTACAAACACTGTATCACTCCGCTGAGACGCCGTTGCTAAGCAACGACTTTGACAGCTGTAGGAGACGCTTGAGCCATTTGAACGTTTTTACTTATTACTTTGCCACAAACAGAAAATGGATACTTTTAAGATCACATTTGACCGACAGCCGATTTGGTCAGACTCTGAAGATGAGACTACACTAAATTCCCAAACTGTCATCACCACTGAGCAGCTTTTCAGTCGGCAGCTGAGACAGAAGAACAGCTGAACAACCTGGAATCAGCCAGAAATGAACCCAATACCATTCGCCAAACAAAATGGGCTGTGAGATGCTTTACAGACTGGCTGGACCAAAACAACATTAATATTGATCTGACAAAAATGACAAAACTGAGTTAAACTTGACATTGTGGCAGTTTTCTGGCTCAGTCCGATTTGGTCAGACTCTGAAGATCAGACTACACGTTTGGCGAATGGTATTGGGTTCATTTCTGGCTGATTCCAGTTTGTTTAGCTGTTCTTCTGTCACAGCTGCCGACTGAAAAGCTGCTCAGTGGTGATGACAGTTTGGGAATTTAGTGTAAGGAGCTGGAGAACGAACTGCCGGCTGTGCAGTGAGTGAGCGGAGCTCGTTACTCTGACGTAGCAACAAGCTGCTTGTTAAGGAACTATAATTTGGCGGAAGGAACTGCGAACATTAAAACATATTAAACGCCGCGTTCACGACCCAGTTTATTTATTTATTACTTTATTTTTTTAACTGTTGTATAAAAGCAATAGAACACTCGACGTTGTGTGTTATCGCGAATAACAGAGGGAGAGCTAGAGGGGTATAAAGCCACCCCGCATTTCTGGAGTGATGGAGCTCCATCCAAAACCTTTGGGATGAGTTGGAGTGATCCAGAACTGACCATCCAACATCAGTACCTGACCTCACTAATGCTCAATCAAATCCTCACAGCAATGTTCAACATCTAGAGGTCTTCCCAGAAGAGTAGAGGCTTTTACTGCAGCACAAACTCACTATTAAAACCCTTCATTTCAGAAGAAACGCTGGTGTCCACAAACTTTTGGACGTGTAGTGGAGCCTGTAGTCCTGGAGCTGATGGTGCTCTTTCAGTGTCCAGCCTTTCTGCTCTAAACCTGACTGATGTTCTCCATCTGCATACCTCTGAGAGGCGTGCTCGGCGCTCCAGCTGATGAATGACTGTAATGCTTTCGAGATGACATGCCGTCATTGTAGCTGAAGGTGTGTCACCTGTCAGTGCACAGACTTGTGTTTCTTACCTGGTTAGCTGGACAACTTTCTTTTTTTTTATACTAGAACAGGTACAACAACAATGTCTATAGAGATCTTCTTTAATTATAATTCTTGATAATTAAAAGGTTAAGATGTAAACAGAGTCGTCCAGAGTGGTTTGGTGTGAAACGCTCTGTTCTAGAGAAGCTTACGGTCAGAACTGTTCACAGTGGTGGTGATAGGAACCAGACGTCCACCTCTAAAAGCTCCCTCACAGAAACTTATTACATGAAATGGCTATGAATTCACTGCCTGATGTCTGAGACACTGTTTTATGATAGTTTAGTGAAGATTTTGGCCTTAAAATCCATTCATGGTGGAGGGATACATAATATGCAGAGCACTGTGATGCAAAATAGTCCCCAAAGAAAACGTATTATTTCAGATTTTCCTCTATTTTCCATCATCAACATTCCATATAAACTCAGAAGACTCGTGTAGGTTCACTGGCAGTTTTGGATAGTAAATAAAATGTCTACATTTCTGTTGTAGTCATGACGACCCCTGGTTCCTATCACCACCACTGTAAAGACATCTGAACCATTTCACACCAAACCACTCTGAATCACTCTGTTTACATCTCACACACAAAATTATGGGGGAATTTTGAAAAATTTGTGGAATTTCATTTTAAATTTGTTGCCCCTAGAGCTTCATAGACCACTATTATCCAACACTGAGGGATATGAAGAACTCTCTGAGTTAGATTTCCACTGCAGTGACTCTGCAGTGTGAAAACTTTTGCATACGACTGTATGTTCTGTGCTTCAGTCGATATTACTGCGCATTTAATGCTGATATATGTAAATGAGCTCTGTTCTGATTGGCGATTTAATTCAGTCCGGGCTGAAATGAGCCGTATAACATCAGCGTGACTGGGCGGGGCTAAGCTGTTATATGTGTAGGGTGTTGGTTTTTGTGACATCACAAAACTGTGAATTCATTACAGGCTGTTATCTCAAGCCCTGTTATTTCAAAACTCAGTTTTTCATGAAATGGATCCTTAAATATATTGGAAAAACATAATTAGACGTAAAGTGCGGCCTGTGCAAACGTTAAGGCACTGTTTATATTTTATGTGTATATTTTTTCAGTATGTTAACCTCAGCAAATAAATAGATATTGTGCACTAATATTTGCAGAAAAACGTCATATTTATGTGTTTTCTGAAGAGGTTAACTTATTTATCACTTAGAAAACCAACAAAACATGGAATTTAGGTGTTCAAACTTTTGCATATGACTGTATGTGATATTTGAAATGCAAAAAAAGAGGTCAGTCTAACAATGGAAAGCAAATGTTTAAAGAGTGAATCAGGTTAAATCAATAGTTTAATATTCTGTTTATGGATTAATGATATGGCCAAACTACAATAGTGCAATTGTATTGCAACATATTGTGATTCTAAAGTACTGAAAACTCTGTTGAGCCCTTGACATGTTTTAAGACATATAATTTGTTTAATCTTTCGGTTCATCCAGACATCCAAAGAACACCTGTGATTGGTCGGGATGCATCACAGCACACAATAAACAATGATGAGTTAGAAGCTCATTTGCATAGAACACCTCCTCCTCCAGTGTTTCTTCTGAAATGAAGGTGTTAATAGTGAGTTTGTGCTGCAGTAACAGCCTCTTCTCTTCTGGGAAGACTTTACACTAGATGTTGAACATTCATGTGAGGATTTGATTCAGCATTAGTGAGGTCAGGTACTGATGTTGGATGGTCAGTTCTGGATCACTCCAGCTCATCCCAAAGGTACTGGATGGAGCTCCATCACTCTAGAGAACACAGTTTCACAATGCTGGGGGGCTTTATACCCCTCTAGCGCACGCTTGGCATTGGGCATGGTGACCTTAGGCTCATGCAGGTCTGTTCCAGAGTGGTCAGTGCTTTTCTATGGAGATCATACAAACTGTCACCAGTAGGTGACATTAGAAGTGGGCTTAGTGTTCATCATTTTCCAGAAATCTAACTTATCTCTGTTGTAATTCCTAAAAAGTGTTTGGGTTTACTGTGACACTGTTGTTGTTTGTCTCAGAGTCACTGTGGATCTTGTTTACAGGCGACAGAATCATCACCATCTGCTGCATCTATCAGCTGACAAGCAGCATCCACTTTAGGATTGAACACATTTCTCAGATAGAAGTTGAATAGTTTCCGTTGGGCACATTTTCAAAGATCTGTGCAGTTTTATTTTAAAAGCTTCACCTTGTGGAGTTGATTTCCAATTGCTCATCTCTTGGGGGAAACTCTGTTAATGACTGTGGCAGCAACCCGAGAGCTTTATTCCATATCATTGCTTGTTTATTCAGGAAAAGATTCACTACTAATTCAAAAATTGCACAAATAAAGGTTTATTCTCAATGGTAATTCTGCTGATCTTGCAGAAAATTCTACATAATGCAGCATTTGAGATCAGAGCTGACAGATTATGGCACAAATCATAATCATGATTATTTAATCATGATTATTTTGGTCAGTGTTGATCACAATTATTTAAGATGATTACTCATTGGCTTTGGAAGTATTAAGTATTGAAAAAACTTAACGGATTGAATTTCGGATTATTAAATCTGTTGAATTGCGATGTAGTGCAGAAACCACTGTGTAACAAATTTTGCACAGTATTTGTTGTTGTTTCGTGTTGGACTCCTTGAAATCAACGTGTTCTCAAACAGCTGAATTGGTTTTACCTTTCTTGTTGATGGAAGGCTCTCTCTGTCATTCTGGTTTGGGCTGAACTAAAAATGCCTCAGCCTGTCTAAGAGTGAATTTGGGCTTATAGGGAGGGGCGAAAGCGCACCGCTGTAAAGGAAAGGGAAGGACTGAATTTATGACACAAGACAAAACAAGAGCATCGCTGCGAAACAGAATGCAGCACAATTATTTTATCATGATGATTATCTTGTATTCATCATCGCTTAAAGCCAAAATCGTAATTGAAAATTCAACCAATCGCTCAGCCCTAGTTGGGATGTAAACAGAGTGATTCAAAGTGGTTTGGTCTGAAATGGTTCAGATGTCTTTACAGTGGTGGTGATAGGAACCAGGGGTCGCCATGACTACAACACAAATGTAGACATTTTATTTACTATCCAGAACCACCAGTGAACCTACATGAGTCTTCTGAGTTTATATGGAATGTTGATGATGGAAAATAGTGGAAAATCTGTTTTTTTGGCAACTATTTTGCCTCACAGCACCCTGCATATTATGTATCCCTCCACCATGAAAGGATTTTAAGGTCAAAATCTTCTCAGAACTATCATAAAACAGTGTCTCAGTCATCAGGCAGTGAATTCATAACCATTTCATGTAATAACTTTCTGTGAGGGAGCTTTTAGAGGTGGACGTCTGGTTCCTGTCACCACCACTGTGAACAATTCTGACTCAGTAAGTTTCGCTGGAACGAAAAAACAGCTGTTTGTGAAAGTTTGTGTCTCACTAAATTTAAAAAAAAGATTTTAATGCAACATCTGCATAGAACAAGCTTAAACATGACAAATTTCTACAAATTGTAATTCACAATTTCCATATATTTACTGAATTTAATATATTGTGGGTTAAAAAACTACAATAAAGGTGGCGTGTGCAAAGGTTTCTGCACCTTTTTAGTTGATCCACTAGTTATTTGTTTTGTAAGGTCTCAGGGATTGTCTTGAGTCATTAGGCCTTAATCCAAGTCTGGTGTAAAGCAAAACCCCCACATCACTGCCTACAAGACCTACAGAAAAACTTGGCTGGCACAGGATCAGCGATGCACTGACTCACTGTGCATTGTCGTTTGAGAAATGTCATCTACATCTCTGACACACCCTTCAAACCACAGAAAATATACCTCCAAGCTGTTTTGGTGAAACATGTTGTTTAACCTGGAAACCATAGCAAAACTGTGTACAGCATTCGGAGACTGAACGTGCCCCAGGTGTGTCTAATCTTATCGGTTCTCATTCCAACAAAGCAGGAACTCACCTGGTCAGTTATTTGATGGCTTAGGCAAAGAAACCAAACAGGTAGGATCAGGTGTGCTCATCAGAAGGTAACCCTAACTGTGATCACCTCAAAAATGTCAACCTCTGAAGTGTAAACACAACACAACAAGACAAACCAGAGGCTTTTTGGTCACAATCACCAAAAGATAAAGCAAGAACAGAAGGTTAGCTGGCTACGAGAAACATTTGGAGGCAGCCAAAGGGGGTCTTATGAAATACTGTGCAGTGTAACAAGGGTGCCCAAACTTTCACATCCTATATTTATCTGCCCGTTTGAACAGTCGATTCCCAATCTTGCAGAAAATGTCAGTGTGGTTTCAGATCGCGTCACTGCGCTGAAACTGCATGACTGAGAGTGTTGAGTGGTCTGAGGCTGAAGGCTGATGGGTTGGAATGGGAAGTAGTGAAGGGCAGACGGCTTCCTCGCAGGACTGAAGCTCTGCTCCAGTGTTTGTCTTGTGGTGTGACTGTGATGTGATGTGATGTGATGTGATCACCAGCTAAACTGATCGCCGTGACGATGCCGTCTGCAAACATAGAGGTCCCTGGCAAAGAGAAGCCACGGAGTATCCATCTGCATGTTTTTCTTTCTCTCTGTATTCAGTGAAGAGTGTCTGCTGTTCCTGATGTTGCCACAAAGCTATGTACTGTTTTCTCCAACACACTGAAAAAACTTAACAAGCATCTTAATTGTAGTCAGTATACACTGATCAGTCTTAACATTATGAGCACCTCCTTGTTTCTACGCTCACTGTCCATTTTATCAGCTCCACTTACTATATAGGTGCACTTTGTAGTTCTACAGTTACAGACTGTAGTCCATCTGTTTCTCTGCATACTTTGTTAGCCCCCTTTTATCAGTGGTCACAGGACGCTGCCCACAGGACAGAACAGGGTAAAAGGGGGCTAACAAAGTATGCAGAGAAACAGATGGACTACAGTCTGTAACTGTAGAACTACAAAGTGCACCTATATAGTAAGTGGAGCTGATAAAATGGACAATGAGCATAGAAACAAGGAGGTGGTCATAATATTATGCCTGATCGGTGTATATGCTTATTTGATTAATCATCAAAATAATCAGATTATTTGATTGCTAATCGATAGCGACAGCCCTAAAATGCAGTCCAATACTGATATGATTCTGATACCACTGTGCATCACAAAACCTTGAAGCTTCTTTCTGCTGATCCTTCATCTCCATAGAAAGCTCCACTGCCTTCCCTCACTGTTTAGCACTGTTAGGTTGAGGCCTAATTTGGAACCTGAGTGAAAGAACCGGTGAGGCATGGTCACCACAAAGCAGAGTGGACATTAAGAAATGAAAGCATCCATCAGGGACGAGAAAGCAAAACAAGGCTGGGATGCGGTCAGCCTCTGAAGTCCAGCTGAAACAACAGTGGAGAGTCAGAGAGTCCTCTGGTCACAGGGTTGGAGAGGCTTGTGGTCAACATTCCTCAGCCAGTGCTCGGTGCACAGATGTCCCACTCTAGTGTTTCCTCCTCTCAGTGTTCAGGAATCATACCTTTATGAGTTTTTCAGTCACTGCAGTGGAGAAATGTGGAAAAACCGTGGGCTACACTGAGCACTTGTATCCAGCAGTCATTTGATCTGAAACACCCACAATGTAGGTGCACTTTGTAGGTTTACAGTTGCAGACTGTGGCTCATCTCTTATTGCACAGTTCAACCTGTCCTTCAGTGGAAAGGGACCCCCGTAAGACCACTACTGAGCATAATATTTGGTTAGTGGACCATTCTCAGCAACTGCTGTAGTTATACTGTTATTTCACTGTTAATTTAGGGTTCAATTCTTGAATAGTCCAATATAAAATTATCCAATCAGGATTGTTCTCTCTGTGGTATCTAGGTAGATACAGCTGAGCTGCTCTCTCATTGGTTAGGACTTCAGGAGCTGCACTGAAGGTCATACATGTTAGATTAACTACCAACATAATTAGGAAGAGACAGAATCAACCAGTCATGCTTTTGATGGTTTTGAACAGGGAGGCCAAAAACATCACTCTAGTCCTTCTCGAGGTTCTAGATATGTTCCTGACTGTGACTGAGCCATGGTCTAAGCAGGATTGGTTTAGTTGGATCATTCTCAGCACTCTAGTAACACTAACGTGGTGGTGGTGTGTTAGTGTGTGTTGCGCTGGTGCGAGTGGATCAGACACAGCAGTGCTGCTGGAGTTTTTAAACACTGTGTCCACTCACTGTCCACTCTGTTAGACACTCCTACCTTGTCAGTCCACCTTGTAGATGTAAAGTTAGAGACGATAGCTCATCTGCTGCTGCACAGTTTGTGTTGGTCATCCTCTAGTCCTTCATCAGCGGTCACAGGACGCTGCCCACAGGACGCTGTTGGCTGGATATTTTTGGTTGGTGGACTATTCTCAGTCCAGCAGTGACACTGAGGTGTTTAAAAACTCCAGCAGCACTGCTGTGTCTGATCCACTCAGACCAGCACAACACACACTAACACACCAACACCACGTCAGTGTTACTGCAGTGCTCAGAATGATCCACCACCCAAATAGTACCTGCTCTGTGAGGGTCCATGGGGGTCCTGACCACTGAAGAACAGGGTAAAAGGGGGCTAACAAAGTATGCAGAGAAACAGATGGACTACAGTCTGTAACTGTAGAACTACAAAGTGCACCTATATAGTAAGTGGAGCTGATAAAATGGACAATGAGTGTAGAAACAAGGAGGTGGTCATAATGGTATGCCTGATCGGTGTGTGTCCTGTACTCTCATATCTGAAATGATCTGTGAGTCAAGACCAACTTATCTGAATTAAGAGGAGAATATCACATCTTCATATCTCAATTAATCTAAATGAATCTCCTCTCCCAGCACAAACTGCCTATAGAAAATCCTAAAATATTCCTGCTTCTCCTTTTCCACCACAGCGTTTCATGGGAAGCTGTGGAGTTGTGTCCCCGACAGGCTGTAGAAATATGTAGAAGCTGCAGATCCATTACATGCTGCGTCTGAACACGCCTCCTCCGCTGCACGGGTGTAGCGTCTCTCGGCTCACAGACATCATGCTTACTCACTTTTACACTCCCTCCGCACACGCAGAGCTCTAAATAGATTCTGAGGTGTGAACAACTGGTTTTACCAACACTGAGTTCAGATGGAGTCGACAGGACCGGCTAATGCGCTTCTATTGCAAGCAAATAACTACAAACACACTGTTCTACAGTCTTAATAATGAGTCAGTGTCCTGTCTGGAATTTTAGCCCTCGTAGTTTCATCCTCGGCTCTTCTGTGTGTCAGAATATTGACTTAGTCTCTTCACGTTTTCAAAATGTTGACCTGCTGGGTCGAAATAATTACTTATTTTTTCAAAATATTGACTCATCATGCCACAGAAGACTTGTAATAATGTAATTATATATATTACAATATCTTATAATAATGGCATCATCCCAAAATAATGACTTACTTTCTCATTACTTTGACATACACTGTCATAAATAAAGGCTCTGTGTAGGAACATTTTACATTCATCAAGGTACAAACAGTGTAATTGTTCCCTCAAAGCTACAACAGTGGTTTTAAGGTCTGATTGTGAACCTTACATAAGTTTTTCCAGGTGAAAAGTTTGTATTTGTACCTTTTCATAACCGAATGTTTTAAAACAGAACAGTAAAATAAAAAGCCTGGAAGCGAGACGGGGTGTGTGGAGTCCCCTGACTAAAGGTACTGAGATGGACCCTCGAGGGAACCACCCCAGTCCCTGAAGGGGACTGACCCAGTGACAGTTTACTACCTTTATTTCTGATGGTGTAGTATAAAACTATAAAAATAATCAGTCTTTATTTTGAGATATTAAGTCAATATTATAAGAAAATGTCAGAATTTTGGGATGCTGGCTGAATATTTTGAGCAATCAACTCAATATTTTTAAAGAAAAAGAGATTTCAAGATAATGAAAAGTCATTATTTCAAGATATTAAGTCAAATTTTCCAGCAATGTCCTTATTTTGAGACATCAAAGAAATTCTACGGATTTTCCAAAATTCCTCAGGAGTTCAGTGTTTGAGATGTAAACAGAGTGATTCAGAGTGGTTTGGTGTGAAATGATTGATTGTAGAGACTCCTGTTTTACTTGGCAGGGTGTGTGTGTTTGTGGAGGGGATTTCCACCAATTTATCAAATTTTCCTCCATAATTCAGTGTGTGAGATGTAAACAGAGAGATTCAGAGTGGTTTGGTGTGAAATGGTTCAGATGTCTTTACAGTGGTGGTGATAGGAACCAGGGGTCGCTGTGACTACAACACTAATATAGACATTTTATTTACTATCCAAAACCACCAGTGAACCTACACAAGTCTTCTAAGTTTTATATGGAGTGTTGATGATGGGGAAAATAGTGGAAAATCTGAAACAATAAGTTTTCTTTGGGGACTGTTTGCTGCACAACACCCTGCACGTATCCCTCCACCATGAATGGAAGTTTTTAGGCCAAAATCAACAATTGTGACAATGTCTGGGAATGAGCTGGCAGTATTCGGCATCCGGAATTTCATAAATCAGGAATGTCCAGCTGTCCACAACACCTTCAGAAACAGCTCAGTTCCTTCAAACTGTAAACAGGAAATCAAGAAAGGTCATTTTAGTGAACTGTGTATGTAGGAAAAGAAGCAAGGGTCACAAATAAGGTGTGTAAGGAAGCACTTTAGTTCCTTGAAGAACCTGTGAGTGTTTTCTAAAAGGGCTGTGCAAGTGTGAAGAACCTTTCTAAAAGTTTAAGAACCTCAGGTTCTATACTTATTAAAGGGTTTTTCCTAGAACTGAATTTTAAGCCAATGTAAAGCCAAGAACCACTATAGTTTTAAACATGGTCTGTTCAGCAGTCAGTATTAAAGGGCCCATATCTGCATTTTCACGTCCAAATATGTTATTCTGTGTTGTTTTAAGTAACAAAAAGTCATATATATTTTTTTACATGCCCACTTTTAAAACTCTTTGTTCCTTATATTTAATCAGTCTGTCTGTCTGAAACTATCTTTATAACTTCAGTGTGAGTGGGTGGGGCTAAACTGCTATAGGCTGAATAGGTTGATATACACAGATCAGGCATAACATTATGACCACCTCCTTGTTTCTATGCTCATTGTCCATTTTATCAGCTCCACTTACTATATAGGTGCACTTTGTAGTTCTACAATTACAGACTGTAGTCCATCTGTTTCTCTGGATACTTTGTTAGCCCCCTTTTACCCTGTTCTTCAGTGGTCAGGACCCCCATGGACCCTCACAGAGCAGGGACTATTTGGGTGGTGGATCATTCTCAGCACTGCAGTGACACTGATGTGGTGGTGGTGTGTTAGTGTGTGTTGCACTGGTACGAGTGGATCAGACACAGCTGCTGGAGTTTTTAAACACTGTGTCCACTTACTGTCCACTCTATTACCTTGTTGGTCCACCTTGTAGGTCCACCTTGTAGATGTAAAGTCAGAGATAGCAGCTCATGTGTGTCAGCATAGTTTGTGTTGTCATCCTCTAGTCCTTCATCAGTACCAGCACAACACACACTAACACACCACCACCATGTCAGTGTTACTGCAGTGCTCAGAATGATCCACCACCCAAATAGTACCTGCTCTGTGAGGGTTCATGGGGGTCCTGACCACTGAAGAACAGGGTAAAAGGGGGCTAACAAAGTATCCAGAGAAACAGATGGACTACAGTCTGTAATTGTAGAACTACAAAGTGCACCTATATAGTAAGTGGAGCTGATAAAATGCACAATGAGTGTAGAAACAAGGAGGTGGTCATAATGTTATGCCTGATCTGTGTATGTTGGTTTTCATGACCTCTCAAAAAGTGTCTCTTCTGCAGCTGTTTCTTGTTTGAACCCTACGGACTAAACAGTGCATTTATTAATGTTAACAATGTTTACATACGACATCAAACTGCTCTATATTAACCCTTGTGTTGCCATATAAAGGCTAAAGCAGAGAGCTAATAGCAGGTAGCAGGTTTTTCCATGATGTTGTCCTGAACATGTTTATGCTTATTTTATGTAATGTGTGTGTCTCTCTCTCTCTCTCTCTCTCTCTCTCTTCCTCTCCCTCGGCTCCTGCTGCCCTGATGGATCTTCCTCCGTATCCTCTATCCCTCATGCTGGACAGATGATGAGGTAAGCCCGCTTTCACTCGTCTGGTATGTTCTGGCTGCGGTTCTTGCACGCTTGCTGAGGTTCTTTGATGGAGAACTCTGCAGTGAGACCACCGTTCAGGGTAGACGTTCCCACGCCACGAGTTTAGCCTTTGGACTCACTCTAATTCCTGACCCGCTCTTCAGAAATGGGTTTGGTTCTTAACCCAGTTTTTCTTGCTCCTTAAAAACAGCACAGACGCCGCGTTTCTGTCCCGCCTGTTCATCACTGCTCAGGTGGTCAGAGCAGCCGCGACTCAGCGTTTCACGCTCAAACACTAACGGTGCTTCTTGACTGAGGAGTTTGTCCTTTCTGATATGCAAAGCTTTTCAGACTGAGAGTGCTGATCTGCTTCAGTCAGTAAAGTCAGAGTAAATAAGAGGAATCTGATCGTGAATTCACAGGGCTGCTTCATGAAGCTTTGTCAATACAGGCCATTGTTTTCAATAATGTAAAAGCAGTCTGGTTGCAGATGAGTGTATAACTTGATTCTAACAAGCTTGTCCTGTAGAACTTAACAGGTTTCAGATAACTAGTAGGAAACTAGAAGGTGATGTTTAAACAAAAAAAAGGAAAATTATTAGATAAAAGAGCCGTACATGATTCTGAATTTCAAAAGTGACAAGGCAGATACTTCATACAGTGTTCTTGTTCCCAAAATACTTCAAAAAGGAATCCTAGAAAATAGTAGTTTCTACTTGTGCCTAAGTATTGCATATATAGAGTGCTGGAGCCTATTCCAGCAGTCATTGGGCGGAAGGCAGGATACACCCTGGACAGATCAGCTGTCCATCACAGGGCAGACAGACATATACTTTCACACACGCACACTCACACCTAGGGGAAATTTAGCGTGTCCAATTGGCCTGACTGCATGTCTTTGGACTGTGGGAGGAAGCCCACGCAGACACAGGGAGAACATGCAAACTCCACACAGAAAGAACCCTGGTCACCCGGCCGGGGAATCAAACCCAGCCCCTACTTGCTGTGAGGTGACAGCGCTATATATAGATTCATATGGTTCAATTTGTGGTTGTAGTGAGTTATTAGTGTTTGGCCTGTTCTGATTAGCACTTATTAGCACACATTTAGAACCAATGACAAACTGTGTTTGCACGCTGAGGAATTAGGCCTCCACATTTTACCCATCCGTGCAGTGAAACACCATATACACAGTAGTGAACACACACACACACACACACACTAGGGGGCAGTGAGCACACTTGCCCGGAGTGATGAGTAGCCCTGTCCACAGTGCTCAGGGAGCAGTTGGGGGTTAGGTGCCTTGCTCAAGGGCACTTCAGTCATGTCCAGTTGGCTCAGGGGATCAAACCGGCGACCTTCCGGTCACAGGGCTGGTTCCCTAAACTCCAGCCCACGACTGGTGTGGATGTTGTGTTGTAGAGTTGCTTCGTACGGTGGCCGACAAGACCCAGTGCACAGTACGATTAAAATATGTTGCAAACTCATAAACGTGCTAAAACACTTTCATCCACATGACTACACCTGAGCTACATTTCACAAACACTCCACAAAAACATGCAACTTCAGAAACACTGCAATGCCAGTCACAACACCATGGGAATGTTTCTGGAAAACTCTGGAAGAAGCTGATAAGACCGCAGAGACTCACATTCAGCAAGTTCGTGGTTAATTTGGCGGCCTAGTTAGCCGTTCTGACACGTCATAGTTACAGTCACACTTTACAGCTGATTCCAATCACGATACGGTGATATTAGTTCCGGTGTCGTCATTGTAATGAGTGTTTTTCTATGTTTGCACTTCGTTTTTTATTCGCATTTTGTTGGGTCGTCTCAGCCACCGCTGCTTTGTGTTTGCAGTGCTGTTAAAACTAAACAGATGATGCTGTATATGAACTGTGGCACCGTATCGTATCTTAGTCAACTCCACCTGTGTTCCAAGGGTTCTTCTGACGGGCGATGTGTAAGTCCGTCATTGAGCCTCCTCTAAGCAAACGGGCAAATGAGCCGTCAGTGCTCCTGTCCCTGTCCACCCAGCCTCACTGTCTCTCACTTCAGTGTTACTCCCTGTTCGTCACATGTCTCTCCAGCTGTGTTTGGACTCGTGGAGGTGTCGCCAAACAGAGCAGATAAACAGTTTGTTGGGTGACGAGTGCGGCTCTGTGGGTGTGATGAAACCAGGCCGCGATTTAAGTACATTCCGTGCTGCCACGTCACAGCTCGAAGGCATAATCCAGTTTTACTTGGCAGGTTGTGTGTTTTGTGAAGGGGAATTCCACCAGTTTTTCAAATTTTCTGCACAATTGAGTGCGTGATATGTAAACAGTCATTCAGAGTGGTTTGGTGTGGTTAATTGTAGAGACTCAGATGTCTTTACAGTGGTGGTGATAGGAACCAGGGGTCGCCATGACTACAACACAAATATAGCCAATTGATTTTATTTACTATCCAAAAGCACCAGTGAATCTACACTTGTCTTCGGAGGTTTATATTGAATATTGATGATGGTAAAATAGTGGAAAATCTGAAATAATACTGTTTCCATACCGTATTTTTGCCTCACAATGCCCTGCATATTATGTATTCCTCCACCACGAATGGATTTCAAGGCCAAAATCTTCTCAAAACTGTCGCAAAACAATGTAAAGTGGGCAGTGAATTCATAACTATTTTGTGTAATAACTTTCTGTGAGGGAGATTTTAAAGGTGGACGTCTGGTTCCTATCACCACCACTGTGAACAATTCTATTTCTATAGCCAGACATTGACCACTGATTAAGGTTTTGAGGACAGCAAAGCTAATAAACACAGCGAGAAGTCAAGGATAAGGATCAACTAATCGGCTGCAATAAAATAATTATTAATAAATGCTGTCGTTGAATTTGTGCAGTGTTGCGTGGTGAAAATGGTATTCTTGTTATGTTTAGGGTTTAAAAAAGTTTTTTTTTAAAAAAAAAGTTTTTCAAGTTGATGTGATCAGCAGCTCTGATTAATGCTGGTGGTCCTAATTGAATCAGCTTTGTTCGTATTTTTCAGTTAAGTCAGTTAAGTGTGAGTCTGAGTCGTGAGTCAGTCAACATGTGACTCGCTCACTCTTAAGTCCCCCATCTAACATTCCTAACATGAGTGGATCATCTTAGTCCCTCACTAAGATTGCATTCTCACCAGTGACAGTGTTGGCACAGTGTGAGCACATTTCTGTGGGCTTTCTCCTCTTCTGTGCAGACTGCCGGGTGTGGTGGACAGCTCTGCGGCTTCTTCCCTCGTGCTAAAGGGGGGAAAGGCACGAATGACTGCTGCATCCAGCCCAAGAACGGTGACATCACTCCTGTCCAGTTTTAGCTAGCTCTGCACGCTGACCGCACACGTTCCCACTGTAAATCTCGGACGTCTCCCTCATCCAGGCCTTCTGAAAGCGCCAAGTGGCTCGCATTCCGCTGTGGTTTTCACTCGAGCCACAATCACATCTTTCCTTCAGCTGAGGCCTGCAACACCAGCGCTGCGAGCCAGCGACTATAGTTGGACTTTATTAGGCCATTAGCTCAGCGCTACGTTCTCATTTCTGTTTTTTTAGCCACAGGGTATCTGTTTCCCTCGTTTTCATTTATGGTGCGTTCCAGCACACACATCTCTCTGGGTTGCGCCTGAAAGATCCACCCAGTGATTGGCACCTCACAGACAGGCTTGTCTGGAAAACCAGAGCTTATAAATACAAGCAGAGAAAAGGCAGAACCACCCTTACTGCCTCCGTGTGACTGTCTGTTGTTTCAGAAACAACACCCAAGTCTTCCTCATGGTTTCACTCCCCTGCTAAACTTCTTTCTTAACTCGATAGTCTTCCGTTCTGTCCGAGTTATTGGTCAGTGGAGCAGTAAGTCCTCTGACATGGAAGCATGAACGGTTTTCAGATTATGTTACACTCAGCGATGAAGTGCTGTCGCCTAATCAAGCAAATGGGATCTTTGCATTTGAGAAATGTGGCTTGGAAACATTGACATTGGTGGTTATCGGAGATGACGTATCTCTTTGTCTCCTTAGATAAGAAGGCGTAGTTTGATGAAGCTGAAAACAATCAACTAAGTGAGCTACAGGCAAGTGGCTGGATCAATGCACACTGTGTAGATATACCCATGTTGAATCATGTTACCAGTCTATTAGAGGCCTTCAGGATTGGGATTAGGAATACATACTCAGACTGTATTCAGTCCAAGTTACATTTAGTAAAGGCAATATTCAGAATACAGTTACATTTGACATTAACTGTATGAACTGATAAATCAATGTGATCAGTTATTAATCAGTGTTACTGAGCTCTGCTAAAGCCTGAGTAGACTGATAAATCAACGTGATCAGTTATTAATCAGTGTTACTGAGCTCTGCTAAAGCCTGAGTAGACTGATAAATCAACGTTATCAGTTATTAATCAGTGTTACTGAGCTCTGCTAAAGCCTGAGTAGACTGATAAATCAACGTGATCAGTTATTAATCAGTCTTACTGAGCTCTGCTAAAGCCTGAGTAGACTGATAAATCAATGTGATCAGTTATTAATCAGTCTTACTGAGCTCTGCTAAAGCCTGAGTAGACTGATAAATCAATGTGATCAGTTATTGATCTGTGTTACTGAGCTCTGTTAAAGCCTGAGTAGACTGATAAATCAAAGTGATCAGTTATTAATCAGTCTTACTGAGCTCTGCTAAAGCCTGAGTAGACTGATAAATCAATGTGATCAGTTATTGATCTGTGTTACTGAGCTCTGTTAAAGCCTGAGTAGACTGATAAATCAACGTGATCAGTTATTAATCTCAGTGTTACTGAGCTCTGCTAAAGCCTGAGTAGATGGATAAATCAATGTGATCAGTTATTAATCTGTGTTACTGAGCTCTGCTAAAGCCTGAGTAGACTGATAAACCAATGTGATCAGTTATTAATCAGTGTTACTGAGCTCTGCTAAAGCCTGAGTAGATGGATAAATCAATGTGATCAGTTATTAATCTGTGTTACTGAGCTCTGCTAAAGCCTGAGTAGACTGATAAATCAACGTGATCAGTTATTAATCTGTGTTACTGAGCTCTGCTAAAGCCTGAGTGGACGGATAAATCAATGTGATCAGTTATTAATCTGTGTTACTGAGCTCTGTTAAAGCCTGAGTAGACTGATAAATCAGTGTGATCAGTTACTAATCGAACTGAAGTCTCCTCAGCAGTGGACATGTTCGTAAATGATGATAGTACTGGTGTTGTACTGGCCTCGTGCATGCATTTCACAGGACGTTACATACATGCCATCAACTGAAAATCACATAGCAACCCAGATTTAACAGCAATGTACTATAGATGTAAATAAAATATGTAGTTTTATTTTGCTGATATGTGCTGTTCTTCTACATATTGACAGCTAGCAAGCACAATAGCTAATCAGCCAATTAGGCCATTTTAGCCACTTAATGCAGCATACAGTGAGCAAAAAAGACAATTAACTTGTAAATCACAATTATTTTTGTGGAAATTGTCATCTAAAATTTCCTGATTGTGAGAGGCCTGTTTAACCCTAGCATTGCTAGCTTTTACTCACTGTTAGCCATTAAATCATTTTGATCAAATGAATGCTCCCAGTTAAAACACCACAGCTGTACTCTTAAATAAGCTGGTTCTTTAGTAAAGAAAATGGTTCTACGTAGAACCATGTATGCTCAAAGAACCCTTTGCACAACTAAAGGGTTCTTCAGACTGAAAGAGAATGTGCTGTAGGTGGTTCTACATAGAACCTTTTTTTGAATATGGGTTTTCTGTTGTATACAAGCAAGACATCATAACAACAGAAGAACCCTTTTTGGTGCTCTGAAGTTCTGTATAGAACCATTTTCTTTCCTAAAGAACCCTCGAAAGCCGCCTTATTTAAGAGTCTCCTCCACTAAATGCGTGCAGATTCCTTCACTTTCACTTGACAATATAAAACAGTGCCGTTACTCTGATGTAGACTGGATAGATGGTTCTGCTTTGATGCTGGGGTTCTCTGCTAATGATGCTGCCCTTTCACTTGGCGGGAGTGGAACTGAAAAAATGAAGACACCTCGGGAGAAGTGGCTAACGAGAGGCACTAATGACCACCTCAGGTTCTCGTAATGGAGAGCTTTACTGCTTTTATCTTCTCTGGCTGTGAGAGAACTGTTGTTGGTCTCATTACCAGGTGTTTCCTGTGTTTCTTTCAGAACGGGTAGGAAATATGACGAGCCACCCGTATCGCTGCCTGTAGATACGATGTGCTTGACGTTTCTGCTGTTATCATAAACGTGCAGTGTTTGACGAGAACCATTTGAGCCCGGCTGCTTTGCTTGGCTCGGCTCGACCCACAACTGGAATGCTGCCCGCTCTCTGATTGATCGGTTTCTTCCACGTACACGAGCGGAGCTCGGCCCAGATGTGCACCGCTTCCTGTCCCAGCTGGGCTGGATCGGCCCTGGCAAGCCTAGAGTCCCCTGTCTTCTGCGGTTCTGGAGATGGTGACCCGGAAATGCCTTTGAGCTCATGAAGTGGAGTCCTGTGTTAGAAAGTCAATTGCTATAAATATATCCTCCAGCCTGGTTCTCATGGCCCCCCTGCGACTCCCGGGGCCAACCAGCGGCCCGATTGGAGAGTCAGAGCATGAGGGATGCTGTTTGCCGGGGGTCGGGATTAAAGAACTGTCAATCACAGATGACTGATTAAGAGTTCCAAGGCTCCAAAGCTAAGAATGCGCTGGAGTGGCCAAAAGCTGTCTATGGTGGGATAATCCAGATGGCATCTGGTAGCTGTTTTACTGTCTCGCTGGTTTTGACAGTTGTTATGGTTATGCAAAATGACTGCTTGTCCCTTTTAGAACGTTCTCATGATTTTGGCGCTTTAATAAATGCTTTTCCACACAACTGGCTGCCTCTGCACTGTAATACATCTTCTCTGACAGAAAGAAACGCTGCTTTCTCGTACTTTCAGCAACGATTTGGATTGAGCAGTCCTGTCAGATTAGCGTCTGAACCTCGTCTGGACGTGAAGGCCATCTGCATTCAGACACTGGGGGGTGAAATGAGGTGACTTTGCAGGACGAATGTTCAAGATGCAATGCCCTCATCCTTTAACAGCCTCCAAAAGCTTCCATATGCTCAGGAGGGGGTCAGTGGGCTGGCATTAAAGCGTATGAGGTGGTAGTTTGCAGAAAAATATCATTCGCATAACTTCATGACCTGTTTGATTCCACTGGAGCTTTTATGTGCAGTTTGAAATGGCAAGCAAGGCTCTTCAGTTCATTCATAATCCAGCACTGGACCACTGACCTGCAGAGCTAATATAGCAGCACTACAGGCAGCACTAATATTATTGTGCATAGAGATGAAGCCTTCAGACTGACCCCTGTGAGGAATGTGGAACCGTGCTGTGGAGGTATAAGTGACTGTAAAGAGCTTAAAATTTTAAAATCTCTGTTTATAGTGTAAAGTGGTGGTGTCATGAGATACATATCTGATTTTGTTCCAAAATTTCTCCACCATCAATCATTGAGTCTTTCAGAGTGGTTTGGTGTGAAACGGTTCATTTTAGAGACTCAGTTCTTTACACACTGCAAAAATAAACTCAGCAAGTGAAAACAATTTAAATGTAGTCAAAATATGCAATATTTCTCAATATGTGGTTGATGTAAGCGTATCATAACATTATTTAGCCTTATTTCTAGATATTTCTACTTTCTTTAAGTCATTTTATCTGGAGAAAGTGTCTTATTCTATTGACACATTAATTTACTTGGTTTGAGAAATAATGCAGATAATTTTGCCTATTATAAAGAAATAAAGCTTAAAACGAGTTGATCTGCCGAAGATGCTTCTCTAGATAAAAAATACTTGAAACAAGTAAAAATTGTCTAGAAATAAGTTTGTGTGTGTGTGTGTGTGTGTGTGTGTGTGTGTGTGTGTGTGTGTGTGTGTGTAAATATATATACTTTATAGCACCTTTCATACATTAAAAATACAGTTCAAAGTGCTTCACAAGACAAAGTAAAAACAAACAGGAAAAAAGACAAAATGTAATCAAAAATAAAATAAACAAATAATAAGAATGCAAAAAATAAAGGCAATAGCAGAAAATAGGATATATTAATAATAATTAAAATTAAAAGGCACAAGAGTATAAATAAAAATACAACAAACAATAAAACAATACAAAACTAGTTAAACGCCAAAGTAAAGAAATATGATTTAAACTTTTTTGTTGTTGTTTTTGGTTTTGTTTTGTTTTGTTTTGTTTTGTTGTTTATAACGTTGACAGAAGGACCCTGACGGACATTTACTGGTAATGTGTTCCAGAGCTTTGGTGCAAAAAAATAAAACAAACCTTTTTATGTTTCCTATGTGGAATATGGAGGAGGCTCGCATTTTACGCCCAAACGTTCTCAAAGCTATCGTAGAACAGTGTCTCAGTCATCAGGCAGCAATGTTCTCTTACAGAGGCATCACACTCTTCAGATGTCTGGTTCCCATCACCACCACTGTGAGCCGTTCTCACTCTGTGAGGGGTTGGGGGTGGTAGGGGGGGTTGAGAAGGAGCAGCAAATAGGACTTTCACAGTTCAAATCACATGCAGTCTGTCTGCAGCCCTGCATGTCACTCACTCCAGAGGACTTTAATTTGTTTGCTTTTTTCCTCTTTAGTTGAGTCATGAGATGCAAATATGTGTAATTGTTCTGTAGACACAATAAAAGTACCACTGTTACCGTTTTAGTATCCACATCCACAACACAACAGACAACACGGTAACAAATCCATAATAGCACATTTTGTCATAAAGGTGGGCGATTATGCAAAATACAGTATCACGATACTTGAAAACATTTCCACAATACATATCTCAATATGAGATTTCTTACAAATGAAAAAATAAATAATAATAATAATAATAATAATAATAATAATAATAATAAGGATGGACAAAAAAAAACACTAAAGCAAGTAAGAATGTGCAAAATAAGTAAAATTACCTTTTAATATTCTTAAAACAATCTCAAAATAATATGTATTATATATGTATCGACTAGATTTAAGGTCATTTCACTTTTCAAGACACCATTTTTTGCAGTGAACCTGAAGCTCTGTTTGTGTTTACCATTAAAGGGGAATACCACCAATTTATCAAAATTCTGCATAATTAAATGGTTAAGATGAGTCGTTCAGAGCGGTTTGGTCTGAAACGCTCCATTCTAGAGAAATTTACAGAGTCAGAACTGTTCACAGTGGAGGTGATAGGAACCAGACGTCCACCTCTAAAAGCTCCCTCACAGAAAGTTATTACAGGAAATGGTTATGAATTCACTGCCTGATGTCTGAGACACTGTTTTACAATAGTTGTGACTTTGAAATGCAGTCAAGGTGGAGGAATACGTGCAAGTTGTGAGGCAAAATTGTCCCCAAAGAAAAATGTACATAAATGTTACATATTAAAACTTCTTTTTATGAACATATTTTAAAAATTGAAGTTTAGTAGTCATTTATAAAAAGAAATGTCAGACGCAGTGAACGTGATCGAGCATCCATGTGCCATACAGTCAGAGTCTGTGGTCAGCCACTTTAGACGAATCCATCTCCATTCCGCGTCTGCGCAGGCATGTAGAATCTAGATTACATTCACAATTTCAGTTGTTTGTTTTCTATAAATGACTAAAGGTCTTACATTTTCAAACTGAAGATATGATTATAAATAGGAACAGAAATGGCAGAAGTCTGAATTTAGCACAGTCAACAAGTTAAGAGCCAAAATAGTCCCCAAAAGAAACTTTTTTTCTAGATTTTCCACTATTTTCCCATCATCAACATTCCATATAATCTCAGAAGACTCGTGTAGGTTCACTGGTGGTTTTGGATAGTAAATAAAATGTCTATATTTGTGTTGTAGTCATGGTGACCCCTGCTTCCTATCACCACCACTGTAAAGACATCTGAACCATTTTACACCAAACCACTATGAATGACTCTGTTTACATCTCACATGCTGAATCAGGCAGAAATTTCCCTGAACACTAGTGTTGCAAGGTCCCACTCTTGGCCTGCTGCTGGTCAGTAAAGGTCAGGAGGCTTATATTGTTGGTGGACACCACCCAACTTTAAGTACCTTCAAGAACGTTCACTTACAACAAGCCTGATGTAAAAGCAGTAAAACAGCCTGAATGAATACAGATCTGTCAAAGCAGCCCCTCAGGCAGTGAGTCACCTGTCTGCCCTCATTCCCAACAGCGTCAGTCATCCTTCAGTCTCATATTCACCCATCAGTGAATCTGAGCTGCGCTGCTGTGATTTGATGATTAAGATGAGCTGTAATGTAGACAGAAGCTTACACGTCCAGCTTGTGGTTCGTTTAAGCTCAATCAAAGCCTGATTAAACCCAGACTCGTCTTAATTAAAGAGGTTTTCAGGTGAAAGCGGTTTTCTACCCTCTAATAAGTCCATCTGAAGTGACCTTCATTTCTCTGTGCTTGGTTTAGTCTATTTAGTCTAGGTTTAGTCTGTGTGGTGTAGTCTGCTTCATTTCAAGTTTAACTGTAACTGTAAAATTACAGGAGAATACAGAGACGGTGACCCTTCTTCATCAAAGCTGCATAAAAAGAGCACAGATTTGATGCTTTTAATGACGTATGAACTGCTTTGTGTCTGATTCATTGAACTTTCATATGACATGGAAATGAGCAAAGGTTTGACTGCAGTCAGCCTCAGTGCGTGAAATCAAGCGCCAGCCTACCAGCACCTCATTTACATGTCATTTATATGAATCACGCCCCAATTTATACATACATTTCAGCAGGGAGCCAGTAAAATGACAGTATTCAGCGGCACATGAGCCAATGGCTGTGCTTGTAGGCAGAGTCTGAGGATGAGCAGTGAGCTTGCTGCTCCCACCACTGACCAAACTGTATAATGTTAAAATTACAACCAAAGGAAAGAATAAAATGTGAAATAAATACAAACGTTTTTTTTAAAGATAGCATAAAGTACAACTTTTTGAACATATATGCCCATTTTAAATTTGATGCCAACAACACATTACAAAAAAGTTGGCAAATATTTTTTAGAAAACAATAAAATTCAACATTTCAACATTTGATTTGTTGTCTTTGTACTATTTTCAATGAAATATAGGGTTTAAATGATTTGCACATCATTGCATTTTGTTTTTACTAACATTTTGCACAGCGTCCCAACTTTTTTGGAAATGGGGTTGTACAAGTTATTCAGTATTCAGCGTCAAAAAAAAGAAAACAATATTTATGTTATGAAAATACACAGAATCTTCAACAGCTAAATCTACTCTCAGCTGTGTGAGAGTCAGTGAGTTACTCTTATCTTTATTCCAGCTTCCATTCTTTTCAGGAGACTCGCTTTCAGCTCCTCAAACAATCTGCGGCCACACCTCCAAAGTTCAGTCTTAGAAGCTGGTTGATCATTTTCTGAAGTAATCAAACACATTCAGTGATGTTGAGGTCTGGACTCTGGGGTGGTCAGTCCATTGTTCAGCTTCTTTGTTTGATGTGTCCGTCTCCTTTTCTCAGTGAGGTTCTTCTTGACAGCTACACATCCTTTCAGACCCATAGCGCTGAGTCGTCATCTCACAGTGGAAGGATGGACAGGAACACCTGTGGATGTTTTCAGATCTGAAGCAGCTTGATTTTCTCCTCTCTCTCAAAGATGAAAGCTTTACATGCTGTTTATCTGATGGGGGCAGTTTTGGGGTCTACCAGGTCTTCCAGGTGGTTGTTAGGAGCCCCGTTTTCTATGTAGCTTTTAAAGATTAAAGATTTTAACTCCTGTTTTGGAAACTGTACTGATTTTCCTTCATTATGCATGTGGATTATTTTATATCTAACCTCCTCAGAAAATGAGGTAAATGAAGAAATGAACATTGGTGTCTAACTACTATAAATAAAATACAGCTTTCTTCAAGAGCTAAAAGAGCTAAAAAGTTTCCTTTGGTTACTCAGGTTAAAGGTTAAGCGGTGTCCAGTTACAGTAACAGAGTTCAGAGAGAGAATAGCTGTAAAGTCAGTGATGTGTGGTTGTGGAGGTGGATGTGTTATAAGGCCTGGTAAGTCCACCATGTGCTTTTGATTGTAGGATCAAAGAGAAGACACAGAGCACCCCCCCCCCACCCAGAATCAGCATGTGTATGTCCCCCCTTTCTAGTTCTGCCCTTAGATCATGTTACACTCAGACACGCCTAGTACAGGTTCCACCTTCCTACCACAAACACCACAGCCGGAGCTCTAGGTCACCCTCTGTTTACTCTCTCTGTCTCTCTCTCTCTTTCTCTCTCTCTCTCTCGTTGTGTCAGATGGGCACCTAGTGATTTAAGGTCATTACGCCTTGGTGGATTTGTTTTTCTTTAGTTGTTTAAAGCGAAAAAAATTACAGACCAAAACTTTAGCTTTTGGGACGAACTGTGTGGACAAACCTTCTGAGATTACTCAACATTTTACCAGTACTTTAAAAAAAATGTGCCACAAAGCGTTCTTTAATTGATGCCACAGAAAATAAAAAAAACTCTTTCTGCTGTGCCCCCTAGTGGCCATTCTGCAGAATGGAAATCAACTGAGTATTTTTAATTAATATAATCAAATAAATATTTGTTCACTGTAACTGTTATCAGAGGAACTAGGACTCTGTCGCCATGTTGAGCTGCTAGTGAGCAATGAGGAGTGAAGGGGGGAAGGGTGAGATCCCCCTGCTGTGAAAAACTAACCACACTTCTCCACAAAGACGGCCGTGCAGTGATAAAACGGACGACTGCAGCTTTCGTCATATCAACAATAAACACACAGCAGTTAAACACAATAACAACGCTTTATAAATGCTCACTCACCCACGAAGACCAAAATCCAGTTCTGTGTCTCGTTTTGTAAATCATACACATTTCCATTAAAATATATTCCATCAATGTTGTTAAAGAAAGAAATTGCATATTTTAACTGAGGGAGCTCCTCTAAAAGAGGTGGAAACCTGGTATTTCACGGCTCTTGATTGTGGAGGTTTAACTTTTAAAAGGTTCTTCACGCTCCCATTTCTCATTTACAGAAAAGACATGAAGTGATTGTTCTGTGGAACCGCTTTAAAGAACTTTTACTGGAACCTTATTTATTTAAGAGTATAGAGTTGTTTTGGATTTGAAAGTTTTCAAAATGTAGTATTCAGATTTAGGCAGTGATTGTGTTGACATGCACTTAATAATCCGATAACTGCAGAAATTTAGATTTTGTCAGTAATCCGATCAACATGTTTGTATGCACTTGAGTAATCAGATAATGGGGAAACTCCGGGTCAACATGAGACAGTAATCAGATTTCTGCTTTACAACCAGACAATAAACTCACAGAAGAAGACGTGATGTAAACGTCACGTAAAACTCAAACTTCATGTTGTGGCTTTTTGTTAAAAATCACTTTACCTGAAAATATGAACATACATCAACTAGAAAATGAAGAATTTTAAATCCTTTATTTCGTAAAGCATGTATTTGGTTTCAGTGTCGCCGCGAGACGCAGCAAAACACTCTCTGCTCACTTATTTCCGGTACAGCCGTCTGTTTTCACACATGCGCAGACTGAGAAATCCAAAAGAAATCAGAGTAAGAGTTTTCTAAATCAAAGTATGCTGTTTACATGACCATTTGAATAATCAGATAACTGCAGAAATCTGATTATGATCGGATTATTGAGTGCATGTAAACACGCTCAGTGATTGATGATGAAACATAAATCTTTGAGGTACAGAAGTCGATCAGTTACACTCAGTTTAACGTTGCTAACAAACACTAGAAGTCAATACCCAAGTCTTTTCTGTAAATACAACCTCAAAACCTCTCTCAACCCATGCAAACTGGCTCAAGTAAAATCTGTAAATATAAAAATAAAAATTATTAAAATGTGTAAATTTATCCAAACTATTCCTTTTTTTAGATGAGCTGTCTAAAACAGTACAGTATGGACTGAGTGCACTAGTGCAACCGTCTGCTATCCTAACACAATCCAGACTGCAGTTGTATTTGAGATCTGTTTGGAGAGATAAACGAGCTGCATTAATGTGGTTGACCAAATGCTTGAGGCTAATGCTAACGCTGCGCAAATCTCAACATTAATCAAAATAACAGATATCGTCACTGCAATGCCAAAACCCTGTACCTCCAAAAACATAATTTTGCAAGAAAAAGGGCAAAAATATTCTTTACTTTCAGTATAATTTACTGTGACATTGTTCGTTTTTGGCCATTTCTGTTGGTCCATTCATCGTAAAAATTCTGATGCAATGTGCACGGCAGCTCATTTCAAAGCAAGTTAGAAAAAATATGAAACCATAAATAAAAGAAATACAAAAAATCAACAGTAAGTGTTAAAATACAATAATTCAGAAAGAGGCTTGAAAGCTTGGACACAAATGAAGATGCAACGACTGCATGTGCACTTGGGCCCAATCCCATTTCACCCCTCGCCCCTACCACCCAGCCCTAAGCCCTCCGTTTTGCACGTTCACGTCTAGGGGTAGGGTGTCCCAATTTTTGTTGAGATAGAGGGGTAGGGCGAAGTGTTAGAGCTACATGACCCTCCAAACAGAGGTTTTTCAGAGACTCCAAACAGAGAGTTATGAGAAAAAAAGAAAAACCGGTAAGACGGCTGAACAACAGACCAAAGAAACACACAAATGTGAGAATTTTCTCAAAATTACGATAACCATTATATTTTCTTAGTTTAATGTCGTTTCAGTGTATTATGGTCGTTTTCTGCATAACACGCATAAAAATTGCTAATGTCTCAGTAGATAGCTAGCTAACTTACCCGTTCCACCTTAAATAGTCCAGCAATTTTGACGCCTGAAGCGCCAGAATGTAACTGCTGCTCCATTTAAGGTGAAACGGGAAAATTCGAACAAGAAGCTGGTGAATATCTGACTTCAGCTTCGTATCACCAAAGAATTAGGGGTGGGTGATAATAAATAATTGCCCCCCTCTTTGAAGGCATATGATGGCCTAAATGTAACTAAAGCCCAGCAGTGAGGAGCTGAACTTTACCCTCCTCTGCTGTCACTGCAGACTGGCAGGGTCGCCTGCAGAGCAGCGCTAGTAACTGTTAATGAAGCAATGTTTTGTTTTGTTTTTTTTATTTGAGGGTCCCATTTCGTAAGGCAAGATTTCAACCACTACCCCTTGTAACTCAGTTTCAAGGGGTTAGGGTGACACTTTAGTTTTTCCCATTATGGCTCTTTTCCAAAGCTGAAACCAACCTGCACGTCTGCTCCACTGTGTGGTTCTCTCCTCGCGGTTGCTGCTGTGTGTGCTCAGGGTGATCTAATGCTGTCATAAGTTATTAATGAGGTTGGTTTACAGTTTTACTTCGGCTGGGTATCGTGGTAGCACCTCAGGGCTGCACCGCGCTGCCAGCAAGCCAGCGTAAGGAGGGGGTAGAGCCTGTAATCAGTAAGAAAGCCCTCAAATCCTCTGCTTCTTGTAAGCCCCTGGAAATCCCACCAAGTGAAGTAGCAACTAATTTGGAGGGCACTCTGGGTTAAACCACACCCCTCCTCAGCTTTCAGTTGTCCGGATTAGCAGAGACGGCCTCATCCTCAGGTTCCACAACAGGGCAGAAGATGTTGGAGCCTTCAGGCTTGCTAGCAGACAGCGGATCCTCATCTGAAGTAAGTGTCTGATGTGGTGTGCTTGGGGAGAACGCTTGGTTGTGTGGGCTTAGTATGGACTGCTGGTCTCCTGAGGGCTCTGAGGGTCCGTTTGCTGGTTCCGTAGTGAAGTGGCTGGAGCTCGAGGCCAGTGCAGTGGACTTGAAAAGCGTAATTAAGTGATGATGTGAGAACACTTGACTGTCTTCAGGGTTCAGCTCTGCAGCAGAATACTGAGACGATCCCAGCGTTTAACTCAGTCGATTTACGCCGTGATTGATGACCCAAATTTAACATAATGGTACGGATTCACACCACTGATGAACTCTTGTCCTGCACTTTGGCTGACCAACGTTCTTTTACTCCTCAGGGTGATTTGAGTTGCTTGAATGGAGCAGAACATGGAATGTTAAAATCACCTAAAATCACAAAGCTTCTTCTTAGGCTGTCCTAAAAAAAAAAGTTGTTGCTTCAACTGACAGAGGCACGGAAGTGTTGCCGTGGTCATAGCACTGGTGAAAGCTTTAGCAGTATTGATTGTTGATCGGATAAAAACAGACGAAGATGCTTTGTACTCTATTTTCAGTTATTTATTTTTACGTATAATACTGGGTGCACCTGGATGACATGTTTGGTGCCACGGCTCCATAAAAAAATAAATGGAAACGGAAATAAAAATAAATAACAATAATAATAATAATAATAATAATAATAATAATAATAATAAAAACAAGAAGTGCACAGTCCCTCCTCCCTTTTCACTTCTTACCGGTCTAGAAGAAATGTTGCGAGTTTAGCATCAAACATCATCCCTTTACTTGTCGAGAGCTCCAGTGGTGGAAAGCAGCCGAACATGGTTTCCTGGCTTGAGCAGGCGGCGGTGGTGATATTGGTTGCCTACCAAAAGTGGTATTACAAGACAGGACGGGCTAGGGCTAGCTGGTTAGCATGCTAACTTCAATAGATATCTCTGCAAAGATCTTACATATTGCAAATTTAAACATTTAGCAGTTTGAATGAAAATATGCAAGCTAGAAGTTTCTGTGGAGCAGAACCAAAACACAGCAGCGCAGTGCGAAAAATTAGCAAAACAGGCTCTGGACCTTGCTGTGTCCACTCACTAAAAACATCCAGATTTTACATGGAGAACCTTAAAGAAGGTCCTTATTCACTTTACTGCTGGATCTGCATCCAGGGAACCCTTAAGTTTCTGATTGACTGGACCTTCAGAGAACGGACAGACAGAAGAGGACAGGTGAGGTGGCTTGATAGCTCAGTAATGCTTTTTAGGTTAGCTTTCGCTTGGTGGTTAGCTTTCTCCTTTTCATTTCTCCAGCTGAACAGAAAGACAGAGTTTTGTTAAAGCTGAGTGGGCAGGACAAACCACATCAGCCTTGTGATTGGTGAGGATACTGCCTATGTACGTACTACCCAAGATTAGGACCGCCCAGTTTGCATCAAAGAGGTGATTTTTGGCAAAATACACTGGCCATTTAGTGGACATTGGAAAGTTATTCAGACACCATAGGTACAATGTAAGCTCACAAGAGCAAGATTAGAAACAAAAACATGAATTTATGTTTCCTGAGGCTTTAACTGGAAATGTCGTCCAACACGACAAGCACTAAAGCCCATTTATATAATGAGTATTTATTGCAGACCTACCGAATTCCAGCAGTTTAAGCAGCAGTGAATTGAATCAGTGCCCAATGCAATGTATATCTAACTTTGGCAAAGCAACCGAAATGTCCAGACTGTAATCTGTCAAAGATCTTGGCAGCTTTACTGAGTCAATTATTAGAGTGAGTTAAAACATTTATAGTTATGAGGCTGTTAAGGGATCAGGGGCTGCTCGTTTGCCAATCCTAAACAGTTGCTTATCAGGTTCATCTCGCTAATAACAAAATGTAAATCCAGTGGTGTTTTGTGATCAGGTTTCAGATCATGATTGTGGTGGTTGCCTGCGAGCTCCACGCTTCCTTCCTTCTTCTGTATTGTGGCAGTAGACGCTGCAAGAGTTATGCCACATAAATTAATGTTTACAGAGTTATGTTTGCTCCATAAACGGGCAAAGACAATGGGATGTCAACCACACACATTCCTAAACCAAGCGCAAGATCACGGGACCCCATTGGCAGGAGTTTTTCCATGGAACTGAGGAGCTCGCAGCTCTGTGACCGACTCAAAACAAAGGATATTTATGTATGTTAACCATACAGGAAGTTCAAGTTGTACAACAACATGTTAAAGGATCTGGCTGAGCGTCTTCTGTTGACGTTTCTCAGGGTTCTGGCCTCACGGAGAGCTGTGGTCACTCTCGTTTCTGAGCAGGAACTGGAGCTGGAACCCCGGAATTTTCCCAGAAGAGCTTTTGGCAGAGCCTGAGGGTGAACTGTAGTCTTTTGTGAGCACAAAGCCGTATTATAGTGTTCGCTCTTTCAGAGGGGATTTTGGTGGTGCTTTGTTTTAGCGGCGTGTGGAGCAACGCTGTGCCACTCTGAGACTACAGACGTGTTTGGAAGGATAGATAAAGCGAGTGTTGCGTGGTGGATTTTGGTTGGATTGGGGAAAGGGAAAAGGGGGCTGGGGGGATTTTGGTGGGTTTTAAAAAATAAGTCTAAAACTGAATTGCTTAATAATGCAGCTGATATTTAAATGGACAAATTTCTCCCCACATCCAGTTATCAGAACGTTGGTATAGTTTATCTAATCCCGCTGAGGGGAGGCCTTTGCCGGGCCCACTGGCATCATTTGCAATTTCAAATGGAGCACATGACCTGGATTATCCTCAACATTACTGACGGAGTTCTGCTCTAGTTGGAAATTGGAGCCGCTTGAGATCTGTTCAGCGTAGCCTGTTAACTCCGAGTCTGAAAATGTGTATGAGCAATACTTCTTTTGGTTTGTGCAATATTGTCATCACTTATTTGTGTTGAGATCATGGCTCCTGTTTATCATTTACAACATTTAAATACAACTTCATTTCCAAAAAAGTTGGAATACTTTGCAGAATGTAAATAAAAATAGAATGCAATGGTATGCAAATCATGTAACCCATATTTTTGAAGGAAAATACTACAAAGTCAACATATCAAATGTTGAAACTGAGAAATTTTATTGTTTTTGAAAAATATTTGCCCATTTTGGATTTGATTCCAACAACACATTCCAAAAAAGTTGGGACGGGTGCATGTTTACCACTGTGTTTCATCACCTCTTCTTTTAACAACACTCTGTAAGGGTTTGGGAACTGAGGAGACACTGCTGTAGTTTACAAAGTGAAATGTTTTCCTGTTCTTGTTTAATACAGGATTTCAGCTGCTCAACAGTTCAGGGTCTCCTTTGTCATATTTTTCATTTCATAATGCACCAAATGTTCAGTGGTGACAGGTCTGGACTGCAGGCAGGTCAGTTTAGCACCAGGACTCTTTTAATGCAGAGCAATGCTGCTGTAATACATGCAGAATGTTGTTTGGCATTGTCTTGTTGAAATAATCAAGGCCTTCCCTGAAAAAGACGTTGTCTGGATGGCAGCATATGTTGCCAAAACGTGTATATATCGTTCAGCATTAATGGTGCCTTCACAGATGTGCACGTCACCCATGCCATGTGCACTAATGCCCCCCTATACCATCATGAATACTGGCTTTTAAACTGTGCACTGATAACAAGCTAAGTGGTCTTTAGCCCGAGGATGCAGTGTCCATGATTTCCAAAAGGTTTCAACGTTTGATTTGTCATTGTACTATTTTTCAATTAAATATAGGGTTTAAATGATTTGCACATGATTGCATTTTGTTTTTATTTACATTTTGCACGTGTCCCAACTTTTTTGGGGGTTGTAAAACAAAACAAAACAATCATAACTCTACCCAAACTTTACCAAATGTGTCAGTAGTGACTGTTTCGGTGACAATTTTAGCTCATTTTGAGCTCAAAAACACAACCAGTACATGACCAGCAAACACAGCTTTGAAAAGCTGTTCACACATAAAATCATCATATTTTTCATTAAAACACTAAAAAGTACTGAACTGCAGAAAATATGATGATTCTTAATGTTCCACCCTGATTTTCAGAATTTGGGACACATTTACTTCAAAACAGTGGGATCTAACTGCTCACCATGTGGCCATGAGCGACAGGGATACAGCCTCACTTCCTGCTCTAAAATGCAGGGGCATGGCTAAAATAAGGCTCTGCATATAGACTAAAACTTTGTGTTTTGGTAGTGAGATGAAAATGTGTGACAGCATTTTTTTTTTCAAGTTTTTAATTTAAATATTAAACTTATGATAAATCCAAATCTTTCAACTTCATTTTAGAAATTGCCCTATAAATAATGATTTTGTATATGTTTAGCTTATTACTGTCTCTGTTGATGCCTTGGATTTAAATAGATCAGAACATAATCCTAAATAATCCTAAATATCTCTGGAGCCACTGTTTGAACTAATCTGGTAGAGTGGTCCATAAACGCTGTATGTTATATGCTGAAAATATTAGTGAGTTGAAATGTGTATAGTTTACAAAACTGAACATGAGCTGGATTTTGATCTTCGTAGGTGATTTAAGCATTTATGAAAATGTTTTTGTTCTGTTTAAATGCTGTTTGTTTATTTTACAAGGCATCAGCAGGAATATAGAGACGTCTCTGGGTCACGACTGCAGAAGATTTAAAAACAAAGTATTACATTTTGACGATTATGTTAATTTGTCTATTTAGATTTACATTTGGAGCTCTTTCAGATGGACATTATTTTTCTTGAATAACTTTAATGGAATATGTTTAGATGGAAAAGTGTTCGATTTACAAAATCAGAGGAGAACTGGGTTTTGGTCTTCGTAGGTGAGCGAGTGAGTCAGCATTTATAAAGTGTTATTGTTGTTGTTGTGTTTAACTGCTGTGTGTTTATTGTGTCAGCTGTACAGGTTTGTTGATATGAAGAGAGCTGCAGGTGTCTGTTTTATCCCGGCACGGCCGTCTTTGTGGAGAGGTGTGAATTGTTTTTCACGGCAGGGGCGTTCACCCATGCGCTTTCACCCCTCGTTGCTCGCCAGCAGCTCAACAGCATTTCACACAGAGATTATATTAGTTAAAAATATCTTAATTGATTTCCATACCATCTGTAGAATGGCCACTAGGGGGCACTGCTGAAAGACATTAAAAAGCACTGTGCAGCATCTCAAGCTAGCTCATTAGCTTTGTAGCAAAACTTTATAGCTGAAATTACATTTGGAGTAAGATTTGTGTGAATGCACTGTGTGAGTGTAATTTTTGGCTGAACTGTTTTCAGCGTAATTGTGATGTATCTTCGTTTTTAGCTGTGGTTCTGCAGCTGTTTTTAGCCATGTTGGCTGCATGTCTGGGACACCAGAAGTTGTACCTTTGAAAGGCTTTGTGGAAGAGAGCCCAATGATGGGAGGCAGATTTGGAGCAGGGAGTAGTGTATTGTATTTTCTATGCTGGGCTGGCCAGAATATGTCTGAACCTTCTGGACTATAATAAGCGCTAGCCTGAGAATTCACACTGAGGCTGCCTCTGCAATTCCACTGTCCAGTGCACAGGCCTAAAAGAATGGACAGATAGACTGATGGATGGATAGACGGACAGATGGATAGACAGATGGGTGGGTGGATGGATAGGTGGATGGGTGGATGGATAGATAGGTACTTAATTGATCCTGAAGGAAATTTAGCAGACAAGAACTTTAATGTCTGGGTCACGCAGTCTCTGGGTCTCTGTATCGGCCCTGGTTAAATTGTTTTTTAAAGGGAAATTGTAGTCCTTTTTCAACACTTTTGCATATTTAAGTGAGTCAAAATTAAAATTTTTACAGAGTCGGAACTGTTCACAGTGGTGGTGATAGGAACCAAATGTCCACCTCTAAAAGCTCCCTCACAGAAAGTTACAGGACATGGTTATGAATTCACTGCCTGATGTCTGAGACACTGTTTTATGATAGTTTTGAGAAGATTTTGGCCTAAAAATTTCCATTTATGGTGGAGGGATACATGCAGGATGCTGTGAGGTAAAATAGCCCTCAAAAGAAAACGTAATATTACAGATTTTCCACTTTTTTCCATCATCAACATTCCATATAAACTCAGAAGACTCGTGTAGGTTCACTGGTGGTTTTGGATAGTAAATAAAATGTTTTTGTGTTGTAGTCATGGTGACCCCTGGTTCCTATCACCACCACTGTAAAGACATCTGAACCATTTCACACCAAACCACTCTGAATCACTCTGTTTACATCTCACACACCGAATCATGGAGATATTTCGAAGAATTAGTGTAGAAGTTGCAGGTGACCACTGATGACACAGTGAACACCCTTTTTTAAGTGCTAATATGGAAATGAGTAGAGCCTAAAGTAACAGAGTGGGGGAAAAATCCATCAGATGTATTTTACGAGACTTGCACAGTACTATGTTTACAGAAAAACCTGGGTGACTATTGGCTCCTAGTTGTGCACTGAAAGGAAGAACTCTTGACTGAAACTGAAATTCAGGACACACTCCACTGAAATGCGCAGTTTCATGTACTTGTGATAGACACAAAATTTGGATGCCAAACATGTCCTGGCTGATTGTATCTGAATGTTTACTGTTCCCAGCTGAAATATTTGAATCAGTGCCCTTTTACATGTGCCCGAGTGTGTGTGTGTGTGTGTGTGTTTGTGGCTCTCAGTCCTGTTCTGTCCTGTAGTGGTGGTTCTGCCCTCAGGCCTGAAGGACCAGCACTTGATCCCACCTGACAGCCTCCGAAGGAGCGCGCTCTGAAAATAAAAGCCTTTCACTATTGTTGCTGATGGGAAGGAAATTGGGCTGTTCATGAGCTCAAGTAGAAAGTTCCTGTCTAGCCGAAGTGTTTTTTTTTTAAAGCAGAGAACAAAAAGCGTTATTTATTTATTTATTTAGTTAGTTAGTTGTTCTTGTGTTTTTCCTTTGTTTTCGACCAGAGCGAGTCTTGAAGGTTCAGCCAGACTGCAGTTACCATGTGATACCATGCCGGGTTGTTTTCTTGAACCAGCCTAACTTGTTTCTTCGCCTCAGAAATGTGCAAAAATGAACATAAACAGCTATTGCTGAAAGCTTTTTCTGCAGTAAGACATCACTAGAAGTCATTTGATCTCAGTCGGGCTCTGTCAGATCTTGGTTCTCACTGCGGTGATGAACAACTTTGACCAAGACCACACTCCACTTGTGCCGGACGGGATGCCGCGGGCCTTTCTCGGTCAATTAAGCATCCGGATAAAGGTTACCATGACAGCCCCTGATCTCCTGGCACTCGGGGATCTTCTGGCAGAGCAAAACACTGCACTGTTGTGCTGCTCAGAACTCTGGATTAACTCTTACTTTGGATTAACTCACCCATTTTCAGATTCTGCTCTCATCCAGACACCGTAGAGCATGCACTGAGGCTGCTTAAAGGGGAATTCCACCGATTTTTCAAAATTTATGCATAATTCAGTGGTTGAGACGTAAACTAAGTCATTCAGAGTGCTCTCCTGTGAAATCGTTCACTGCAGAGAAAGTTACCGATATGGATTTTGTTTTAATTACTATCTAAAACCACCAGTGAACCTACACGTGTCTTCTGAGTTTATATGGAATGTTGATGATGGAAAATGGTGGAAAATCTGAAATAATAAGTTTTCTTTGGGGACTATTTTAACCTAACAACACCCTGTATATTATGTATTCCTCCTCCATGAACAGATTTAAAGGCCAAAATCTTCTCAAAACTATTGTAAACCGTGTGCCAGTCATCAGGCAGTGAATTCATAAGCATTTCATGTAATAACTTTCAGTGAGGGAGCTTTTAGAGGTGGACGTCTGGTTCCTATCACCACTGCTGCATTATTCACAGTGGTGGTGATAGGAATGTGACTCATTTCACACCAAACCACTGAATGACTTTGTTTACATCCTAGCCATTTAACAATGCAGACAATTTTGAAAAAAACGGTGGAATTCCCCTTCAGGATTCCACTGTACACGTGAGAGTGGTCAATAGTGTGTAGTTCTGTGGTGTTATAGAGGGAGTGTTATACATTCTTCAGCTGTTATTGTTTGGGAGGATGTTTTCTTTAGGGACTGTTTTGCCAGCATGTATCCTTCCATCATGAATGGATACGTTTTTTTTTGTTTTTTTTTACCAAAACCTTCTCAAAACTGTCGTATCTCAGACATCAGGCAGTGAATTCATAACCATTTTATGTAGTAACTTCCTGTGAGGGAGCTTTTAGAGGTGGACGTCTGGTTCCTATCACCACCACTGTGAACAATTCTGACTCTGTAAGTTTCTCTTCAACAGAGCATTTCACACCAAACCAAACTACTTGTTTATGTGGAAATTTTGAAAATTCAGTGGAATTCTCCTTTGGATTGAGGCAAGAGTGTGATGATTGAGGAATGCTGTTAGCATCATGCTAATCGGTGAGGTGTAAGCTTCCATTACTTTACTATTACTGAAGAAAACTGAAGACGTAAAACGTCTCTGGGTTGTTTTTGCTGAATTCTCCCTTCGGAATCATTTATCTGGACGATGCTCTTCGTCCTCGGAATTCAACAAACTAGTATCTTCCTACCTTCTAGAAATAACACAGTATTTATATATAACACAGTCTGTGTCATGAAAAAACAGAGCCTGCCTAAAAACATGACTCCCAAGCACAGAAAGGATCGCTTTCTTTAAACACTTGTCCTAGATAAAGAATGATATTCCTCATATCTGCAAAATATGTTCTCATATGGACAGGACACAGACCGGCATCTGACCTATATTGGTGCCCCTAATTGTTGAGCAGTGTGACTCCAGTACTGTTGAAATGTCACTCAGCATGTGATCCTGCAGAAGGTCAGGTTCCCTGCTGGCTGTTCATGTGTCTTCTTCAAAGGCCGTCTTCGTGCTGATAGCGGTATCAGCTGCAAGGTTTATATTAGTAAACTTTAACAACATCTATTAAATGGACAAAAATTAGATTTACAAATTTCCAGTGGTGAACCGTGACTATTATATTAGAGCTAGGTCTTCAAATTAGGCCTTAAATGTCAAAACTCTGTCAAAAACAAGGAAAAAATAATGCTAATTTTTGCTAGCAGCCCTATAGGATTCTAACAGTATGTTAATCCTAAAATAACTACATTTTTTGGCCTTTCTGGATTAAACAGACATTTGAAGCTTGTAAAACTCATTCCATATGTTTTATCTGAAGCTTGTAAGACAGTGTCATATATCTGAGCTTGTATGTACGTATCAGTGACTCTTTCAGTGAAGAGTTCTGTCATAGAGCTGCCGCCACTGTTTTACATTCCTAACAACTAACCGGAACACTGCTTAGACTACGACGTGTATTTTTCTCTATAAATTGGTCGCCTTGTAAATCGAGCCTGACTGGTTGATTCCTCTCTCTCTTCCTAATTATGTTGGTGGTTAATCTTACATGTAAGTCCTTCAGTGCTGCTCCTGAAGTCCCAACCAATGGGTTAGCTCGATACCACAGAGAAAACAATCCTAACTGGACAAAACTCTGTTGGGTTTTTCAGGATTTTAACCCTTTTGTTTACACCCAAAACTAGAATGAAAACATGCAGCCACACTGGCCCTTTGTGGAGGAGATTAGACACCCTTGAAATAAATGTATTAGTAACAAAATATTTGCAGGTTTAAATACAACAAGCATCACAATTGCACGATTGTATGATTATATCAAATGAAAATTTGTAAAAAAGTGAGGGTTCCCCACTTGCCTCTGTTGTTAAAGGGTCTTCTCTGACATAAAACTAGAGTTTAATAAGTTATTTGTTCGGCAGTGCATTATTCTGTAGCGCAGCATTATATCAAGTCAGCCTTATCGGTTTGACCGAATTCATGATCTTGTATTGTTGTCATGTTTCATCCTACAATAATCTCTCGCTACAACTCGCAGCATGCATTATTCAAAAACATCATACAACTATTAAAGTCACAGGAACAAAAACTGCCTGTTTAATTCTAAAGGATAAAGAGAAATCTTTTAAGTAGAAATGAATTACAGCTGTTTTTGGTACACAAATTCCTCAGAAATATTATAAGTGGAAAATAAAATATGAGAAAAGTGTGAGAAGAGTATATAGAGGAAGCAGACTAAATCAGGGGTCTTTAATTAAAATTCAGTAAGGTCCAGTTAAAGAATTTCCTCAAGCAAAGATTCGGAACATCATAATGTCTAACTTGCATCATGATTCAGTGCCATATACTGTTTACTGAAGTAGCCTAGTAGGTATATCAACATCTTATACAGTCAACAACTGAATGTCAAATCAAATAAAGTACAATTCAGTGATATTTCAACAATATTTCAGTCAGTTTTTTGTTTTTAGAGCACAGCATGTGAAATAACTTCCCTCTGACTCACTTTCTTCTCCGACTGCCGTTTCTCACCTCGTCCCTCCCCTGTGTGTGCGTCACTCACTCGAGTCTCAGTGCTCATCGTAATGCACAGATCTGATTGGCTGAGTAGCGTCACTGTGATATTTACAACGCATACAATTGGTCTGTGAGTCTCCCGGGCCGCTAAACTGCTACCACAATGACTAGAAATGATATGCCGATTAAAATAGGACCACCCCGTTGAAATTAAATAATTCTCCATAGTTTATCGGTTATATGTCCAGGTCCTCATAGGACAGCGTCTGGGTCCGGACTTGGACCGCAGTCCGCCTATTTAGACCTCTGGACTAAATCATAAACAACTAAAATGTATATAAATGAATTGAACTAATAATAGTAATAATAAATATTCCTTTTTTGCAAGTGAAGTCATCAGTGAACTCTTCATAAGATTTATTTTTTCTTTGGACATCATGATCACAAATGCAATCTATATATTGTCATTGTGATAAATTATGTCACAGTAAAATACAGAATGCTTTTCTGAACATATTGTGTATGTTGTCAGTACTTGTAGACACTGACCAACTACATGTTTCATTATAAAGAGACTCGTTTACCTGGATTTAGTGCCAAATACTGAATAGAAATGATTGCATTCACAGATTATGATGGTATATTTTTATAAATGTAGCACTGCTGGTTCTTAGTTCTTATGTTCCAACTGATCAGATATCTCGAAAAACAAAAACATGAAAAAAGTCTTGAAGTATCACGATTTTGTCCATATCGCCCCAGCTCTACTTGGGTCTTCAATGACTGCTTAATACTGCTTACAGCCCGAAGCAGCTCTGAGGTTTTCCACAAGATGATTGAAGATGGCCAGGCTGGTAATGGGCTCCTCTCCCTGAGGGCGCTTAGCTGTACGCATGATTAAGGCATTTCCTGGTTGAATTAACGCTAGCATGCTCGACTGGACGTGTCCAGCCTCCGCTTAACGTCAGCACTTCGCGCTTAAACAAACTAGATGAGAGTGGAACCTCCTGCCAGTCTGGAGGCCACAGAAGCAAAATAGTGAGATGGATCTAGAAGAAGGGTTCGCTCTCTAGTGTTGGCCAGAATCTCAAGAAACCTCATTACTCGGTGGTTCTTTTGTCTGAACTGGCTTAAAGGGATGGTTTGGGCGGGGAAGCCAAATATACACCTACAGATTCAAGGGTTTGTTTTAGTTATGTGATGTACTTTTTATAGATAACAGTGTCAGAAACTACATAATCAATTCTATTTGAGATTTCTTAACAACTCAGTGCCACGTGCTGATTCAGGCATACAGATAGCACCATGCTAATTAGCCTTCATTACTTGTTCGCTACATTAGTGGACTCCATTCAGGATTTTTACTGGATTGTCCCGCAGGGCTGGGAGTTGATCCCAAAAAGAATCGCTTCCTTAATTCCAGGCCTTTGGGAATTCTCATATAGCCTTGGACTCGATTCCACACAGTGATATTTAAGTTTGCCCTCAGTGTGCACAAAGAATGAGAGACATTCTGTTGTCACTGTCTAAACAGTCTGTCTGAAAACGTATCCTTGTACAGCCCTGATAGTCCGGCAGTATTTTGCTCCATGTATTTTCACCATGATAGCTAGGTATATTAGCATCAAGCTAGCAAGGTTAGCCCAGCCTTATTTTGGATTTTTATGTCAGCTCTAGTTTAAATGTGGACATTTTTAGCTTGTAACAGGCATATAAGTAACGTTATTTATGTTATATGTAACCGTTTTTAAGTAATGCTTCATTTAAAGGCTTATTGTAGCAGTAGCTTATTAGCCAGCTAGCTTTCTGCTACCTGTTCAGCCTGCTAGTGAGGGCAGAATGTATCCAGTTATAAAGAGAGATTTAAGTCTATTAGGAGTAAATCATGATGTTTAACTGGCAGATTATCATCGGGTTGCAATTAAGACACAGATTTTAATGCAACAGCTGGGCTTTTTCACACAGTGTCATGTCTGCTGAAGCTGTTCTTGCTGTAATTTCATCTTTCTTTAGTTCTACTGACAGCCGCCCATCCTACCCACCCAGAGAATGAGGCCAATTGTGCTCTCTTGGACTCCCCGCCATGGATGGCTGTAGCATCACCAGGGATGGTGATGATGGGGCCAACACTTAGATGGTTGTGCCACTTGGGAGCCTCGTGGAATCAACTCTTGACCCTTCAGAATTGGAGTTGACTCCAGAGGATCTGGAATCAAAACAGCCCTACCATCCTGGATGTTGGTTGTCTTTCCACAAAAAAATGAATTCCATTCCCAGAAACAAAATTCCAGCCTTTTAATAAGCATTTTAAGGTTGAAACTGTTCTGTTTATTCAATCAGACTACTTGTATACAAAGACTGAGTTTGTGTTCAGATTACCCTCAATGTGGGGTCAGTTTCAGAAAGGTGCACTTTTTGGTGACATGTTTAGGCACTAGCCCCAAATCTGAAGATATCGATCCCCCTGCATCGTGGCACTGAATGAGTGTCCAAGAATTTTACAGGGCCCAGGTTTCCAGCCTCGTAGCGCCACTGAAACAGACACCGAACGTGTTTTTGCTGGTTTGCTACTTTTTAGGAATAAAGTGGAAGATTTTGCAGAATTATCACTTCAGCTTCTACTGTAATTATCTGCACTAGAGGATCTAGCGCTGTTCCCGTTTCCTCCTTGTTTTGCCAAGCCTTTTTAAGTCCAGTGGAAAAAGGTATCCAAAGGTATCCATCTGTAAGCTCTGACGACATAAACCTGGCACGTCCTGCGGATCTGCGGGCCAGATTTTCCTGCTGGGTTTTGGTCTGCTCTCGAAGACCCCTCCTAAAGAGCCTCATCCACTCCTTCCTTATCCTCCTTTCTGCCTCTCGTTTATTCCCAGCTTCTGCTGGTATTTCCTGAAGTCTATTGTACAGGGGCAAGGTTGTCCCCCCTCCCCCCTCCCCCCTCCTCTTCTCTCCCCGAGATCACAGGCGTTCAGCGCTTCACTCTCTCTTTTTTCTGCCTCTACCTCTACCTCTGTCTGCTGGTTATCTGTATGCTATCTAAGCTGAGTCAGGTTCTCTCTGTGCTGCTGCATGTGTGTGTGTGTGTGTGTGTTTCCCTGAGGTCGTTTTCGCCGCTGCTGGTGGAGTGTGAGTGTGTGTATCAGCGGTCTGCAGCATGGTAAGTGGAGCACGGTGCCCGCCAGCAGCTACGCTAGTGGGCTGTGTGGTGCAATCAGAGATGTATTGCTGAATTAGAGACGTGTCTGTCTGTCTGTCTGTCTGTCTAGAAGGGAAGCTGTTTCATTCTCAGGCTGAGTGTGAGCAGCCCCAGTGCGGTGCTGTGTTTGTAGTTTATTGGGCCGGTGTTTTGAATCTAATGTACGTGGCTACTAATGTTTGACAGATAACGTCAAAGCTTTGCTGCTCCTGCGGGCAGTGAGGGCGTCTGTAGATGGGCAGATGGTGTGTTGTCACAGGTGGTGATCCCTGTAGAAGGAAATCCTATAGAGAGAAAGCAGGTAGCTTTTTATTTATAGTATCTGCTGAACTTATAAAACAGCATAAAGCTTATGGAGGTATATGAAGTATGTGAAACTTTAATACTGAGTAGTACGTATGCTTGTCATTGTTGGTACATTGGGTTTGCATGATATATAAAAGTAGAGCTGGGCAATACGGCAAAAATATTGTATCGCGATATTTTCATGATACAAAATATGTCACCACATTATTTTTTTTCATCAGTCTGATCAGTTGGAACAGAGGAAAAAGAACCAGTAGTGCTACATTTAAAAAAATACTGTCAAAAACTGTGAAAACAAATATTTCTATTCAATATTTGACATCTAAATCCAGTTTAATGGGACTAATTTTGCTCTCTTTATAATGTAACATACAGTTGGTCAGAGTTCTATGTACTGACCTAACCTGCATGATACCTTCAGAAAAGCATATTGTATTGTACTGTGACATAATTTCTCATGATATTGATATATATATATATATATTGTCATATTGCCCAGCCCTATATAAAAGTTTATTATCGCAGAAAGGAGAAACACGTTCCGACACGTTTTTGTTATTTTATATACTTCTAGTGCATATATCCAAATACACACACTGTCTTTTGACTTTGTACTTTCAGTATGAACAAAAAAGTAGATATTTGTATCCATAAAGATAAGGAGTAGATACTGATAAAAATGTTAGAACAGACAAAATAAGCCCACATTTTAAAAATATTATAAAAGACTGAATTCAGTTATTTGTATTCAATGTTTTACACACTGTGCTGCTCTAAATGCAGTTAAACAGGACTAATTAGGCTCTCTTTGTAATCAAACATGCAGCAGGGAAGTGCTTTTTGAGTACTGATGATATCCACGATACACTCAGAAAAGCATATTGTGAGGTAATTTATCACAATGATGATAAATATTGTCATATTGCCCTGGTCATATATGGTGCTTTTGTATGTATGTATGTGTAACTTCAAAAGATGTAATCTTAAGTGGTCACCAATAGGGGTGCAACAATTATTCGATTTAGCCGACTAAAATCGACAACCAAATTAGTTGGCAACTAATTTAGTTGTCGATTAGTTGGTGACGTCATTACACATATTTCTCGCACTCACTAGGAACATTTCACAGGAACAAAATCCTTAAAAGTGTTTAAAATTTTAATCTAAATAGATTGTTTTAAATTTATGTGATTAAAGGGAAACTGATTTAGTTTTGTTATATTTTGCTACTTTGCTCATCCTTGGTTATAAATTTTGAAAGGAAAAATATATTGGAGTTTTATTTTTTTATCTTTTGTATTAGCAGGAAAGTTCAAGTTAGAAGTTATTTGGTAATCTAGTGATTCATAATCCGAATAATCGATTATTCGTTTCAGTAATCGACAGATTATTCGACTATCAAATTAGTTGTTTGTTGCAGCCCTAGTCACCAATATATTTTACTGTACAGAAAGCATATGAAACTGTGCTGGAGTATTGTCATATCGCTTGGTTATATACTTGTGAAGCTACAAATGTGGATGAATGGTAAAGAAATCCATGAATGATTCCATGTCCAGATGGGAGGAAGTCTTCTAATACATCAGGAGATGGTGGGATAGGAAATTTCCAATTACCTTGCACTCGTGTGTTGTGTGGAAGGTAGTGGTCAGCATAGTGAGGGCTTAATTAAATCCTGAAATAACAATGAGATGCTGGGTAAACAGACCAGAGATATATAGAAAAGCAATGAGTGATGACTCACTGAAATTCAGATAGACTCTTTGTACAACAGTAACATTACTGAATTCAATTTGAACTTGACTGTCTTATTATTGACTGGCTGTAAACCAAGGCCGCTGATTTAATGGAGCCTTTGCCTCCCTTGCGAGCCCACCTCTGAATCCCCCTGCTCAGCTAAAACATCACCGTTCTCAGAGACTATTACATCATCCGGACTGTATGTTTTTATAGCCGCATTGGTACATTGGCATCGGTACTCCAAATGCCAGGCTGACGGTGGAAATTATGATCATATTCCATCGTTTTCCTCCAGATTTCAGATTTGAGTGGATTGTTCTTGGTCTGTTTCCTTGGTCAGTGCTTCTCCAGTGTTTTTCTGAAATGAAGAGTATAAATAGAGAGTTTGCTGCAGTAACAGCAATGTTGGAACACTGCTGTGAGGATTTGATTGAGCATTAGTGAGGTCAGGTACTGATGTTGGATGGTCAGGTCCCAATGGTATTGGATGGAGCTCCATCACTCCAGTTCCACTGCTCCACAACCCAATGCTGGGGGCGCTTTACACCCCTCTAGCCCACGCTTGGCATTGGGCATAGTGACCTTAGGCTCATGTGGCTGGTCCAGAGCATACCATTCTATTGGTCAGTGCTTTTCTATGGAGATTATACAAGCAGTGTCAGCAATGGCTGACCTTAAAGTAGCTGAAATGACTTATTAGGACTGTCTGGACACTTAAATTGCCGAGATCATTTAGCAGCAGATATGAAATACTGGTCGTTGATCTATGCTAACAGCTTGGCTATCGCTGAGACTGAGATGTATCGGCTCTGTGGAATGCCACCGCTGATCTATCACCATGGACTGGACCTCGTAACCCTCTGGGCTTTCTACAAGAAGCTGGGGAGCAGCTGCCAGACACAGTGACTGACAGCTGGGGTAAACAGCACAGCTAAATTTGCATCACGGCTCTCTTGTAGACGGCGCTTTGAGGAATTCGACCCTTCTTTCCTCCCAAACAATAGCAGCTGAAGAATGTATAACACTCAGTTCCCTCTATAACCCCACAGAATTATACACCACTGACCGCTCTCAAGTGTACAGTGGAGTCCTAAAGGGGAATTTCACCAGTCAAAATTGTGTGCATTGTTAAATGGTTAGGATGTAAACAAAGTCATTCAGTGGTTTAGTGTGAAATGAGTCAGATTCGTGTGAATAATGCAGTGGTGGTGATAGGAACCAGACGTCCACCTCTAAAAGCTCCCTTACAGAAAGTTGCTACATGAAATGGTTAGGAATTCACTGCCTGATGACTGAGACACTGTTTTATGATAGTTTTGAGAAGATTTTGGCCTTTAGGTGGAGGGATACGTAATATGCAGGGCGTTGTTGGGTTGAAATAGTCCCCAAAGAAAACTTATGTCAGATTTTCCACTATTTTCCATCATCAACATTCCATATATATATATATATACATATATATATATATATATATATATATATATATATATATATATATATATATATATATATATATATATACACACACTCAGAAGACTTGTGTAGGTTCACTGTTGGTTTTAATAGTAAATAAAATGTCTGTGTTTGTGTTGTGGTCATGGCGACCTCTGGTTCCTATCACCATCACTGTAAAGACATCTGAGTCTCTACAATCAACCATTTCAAACCAAACCACTTTAAATGACTGTTTACATCTGAAATATGGAGGAATTTTGAAGCATCACTGTAGATGCTGCAGATCACTCGTGGTGCTCTCAACACCCAGTTTTCGAGTGCAGTGATGAAGGTGTCTAGAGCCCAAAATGACAGAGAGGGAAAAATAAATACAACAGAAGTAATTTACGAGCTGGGAGATTCGGAGAGTGTGCGGAATATGTTTTCCATGGCTTTTAAAAAGAGGCAAAGTTAAAAGGAGGTGAAACTTTCCTCATTTCTCATCTCCCATTTTTTTGAGGGTTATTTTCTCTGGCAGACCTTGTCAGTTGGTTTCTCTACAATAAATTACACATCAAACTCAATTTAAAAGAACTCATTTTGAAGAATGTTTAGCAGATATAAATCAGGTTTAAGTAGATCTAAAGCAGTTTTGATGAGTGTCCCCAGTTTTATAATTGTATCCTAAGTATTTTCACATTACCAGTCTGGTAGGTTTATTACTGTATGTGTTTTGGTTATTCTGGTTGTTATGGTCCCTCAGCTCTGTGGATAAAGCTCTGTATGTACTGCTGTGTCATTTGCAAGACTTTAAATAATCTTTCAATTCAGGTTGATTTTGATAGTCTGGATAGTTAAAAACCACATTGGATCTGATTTCTGCAAATCGGATCCAAACCATATTTGAAGGTGGGTTGAAATGCGACTCCAGACAGTTTTTTAGAGATCTGTCTCAGTCTGGATGGTCTGGCCACTCAAGTCGGATGTCAAAGTGTTTTTTATGTCACTCTTGACGCAACAAATGACCACAATGTCAAATCCAGAGTGGCTGAAGTGCTGATGATTCAAGAGAAGCTCCAAAGATCCACGCTTACGCCAGAGAGGTTGGAGGGCAAGATGATGCACCTCCGTCTCTCCTGCACCCACGAAATCAATGTCACCAGCGTAGCTACGTAGTCACTGATGCAGTGTGTGAAATACCCCCTGGTATTCAGGGGTCCCACGTTGGCTGGCTACTCGAGCATTGTCTAGTGGCTCACTCAGCATAGCGGCGCTGATGCTTCAATGGCAGTAAATGTTAGTTTTATCAGTTGTTCTCCTGTAAAGTCTCTGTTCTAGTGCGGTTCTGCACTCTTCCTCACATTAACTGAGATCTTCCTCGTCTCCTCTTCTGTCTTCAGTGAGAGAAATGAGGAACAGTCACTCTTCACTCCAAACTCTTGGGAAACTGGGCGAGTTTTCAGATTTACAGATCTGCTGCCCGGATTCCTCTGAAGTTTTTCAGAGGAATCCGGGCAGAGTTACAGGTTCTAGACTACGAAGGACCAACTGGGTGAACCAGTCTGCTACAGCACCACCCTGAGGCAGAGCAGTGCTGCAGCTCCAGTTAGTTAAGAACACCAAAGACAGAAGCTGGTTGTGGGTGAAGCAGATAAACAATCAGCTTCACTGAATCTGTACTTGAGTGTCTATTTTTTTCTAATGGACAGCATAACTTGATAATAAGTTTTATTTTCAGGGACCCCCAGAATATTGATTGTGAGACATTCAGCGGGTCCAAGAGGTTAATTAGGGGACCCTCTGTATTTTGCATCTTGTACTGACGCCTGCGTCATTACCACAGCAGCCCATGCAGGTAGGTTGGTGAAGTCAGGACACACAAATCTGATCTGATTACTTGCAGATAACAGTGCGGACATTCATCTCAAAAGATCTGATTTCAGAAACAAATCTGATTTGCCTGCAGTCTGAAAACAGCCTAGATTTGTTGAATGCTGCTCTGATTGTGTTTTTGATCAGGCTGATTTGTGATGACTGGGCCGCTGTGTTAGTGATGAATAGTGGTGCTGCCCTCCTAACTGGCAAAACCTCACCACGCCACTGGGTTTCATTTCATTCTGTGGTGCTGATTCAGCTCCTGTTCTGCTTTATATGTCCTCAATAATCTGATCATAATAGGATTTCTGTCGTTATCTGCTTATTCAAATGATCGTGTAAACGCCATACTCCGATCTAGAAATCCGATTAAGAAATTTGATAAGAAGACTTGATTTTGGCAAGCAGCGTCACTGCGAGACGCAGAAAAACACTTTTGGAGCGACGCTGAAACCAAATACATGCTTGACAAAGTGAAGGATTGAAATATTTTTCATCTTTAAGAGCAGCATGAAGTTTGAGTTTTACGTTACATTAACGTCACGTCTTCTTCTCTGAGTTTATTGGCTGGTTGCAAAGCAGAAATCTGATCACTGTCTGACTCATGTAGACCTGGAGTTTCCCCATTATCTGATTACTCAGCGCATGTAAACACACTCACTGTTGTTCACACCTCCCACTTTTGAGCTTTAGCATTTCATTTTAGATCAAAAGGGTCAGAAAAAAGAAGAACAGAGACATAAAAACTTCAGTTCCTATACTGACAGATCAGGGGTGTCAAACTCAGCCAGTAAAGGGGCCATATTAAAAAATCTCATCAAATATGTGAACCAGAGAAAAATGTTTCATTTTTAATTAATGTTGTGCTGCAACCCAAACTGGCCACTGTAAAAACAAAAATACAGACACTTGTAGCAGACCTTGAAATATTACATGGACACTTAAAATATTCAAAATTTAAGTGTCCCCAGGAGCTCAGTCTTTTAAACCTACCTGTTTGCTTGAAATAGACACCTGGTATCTTTTCTTTGCTGCACGTTCATTAAGACTGGGCTCAGTTTCTGAGCTGCTGAGCTGACGTCGTGTTTATGTTGGTTGAACTGCGGCTGAGATGCATTTTGGTGATATGACTTGTGTGGAATTGCGTAGAATTGTGTAGAATTGAGGTGTAACCACTGTCCCATAGACTATTGTTGGGAGAGTCGGAACACATTATGTTGCAGTGCATGCTGAGGACTGTAGTGCAGCACATTGTGAAACAGGCTAATATTAATAGAAAATTAAAATACCTTTGCGGGCCGGATAGGATTGTGTGGGGGGGCCTAATTTGGCCGGAGGGCTTGTGCTTGTGACACACGAGTGATAGTCGTTATACTGCAGTTCTACACACTCATAAAAATAAAGATGCTGAGAAGTGCCCTTGGCCAATGAGTAACTCTAAAAGACGGTTCTTTAAATAAAATGACATGTAAGTGTGAAATTTTAAAGTTTGAGAGCCTCCATATAATGTAAAGAACCTTTAATTCAGCATAGAACCTTTACATTATGTGACCCTTTAAAGGTTGTCCACACTCACATATCTTTTTTATAAACATGTTTCTTTAGGGAACCCAAAGTAGCTCTTCACCATCGCTCAAAGAACCCTTTTGTGGAAAGTTTTTTGAAGTATGAGACATTTTTTCCTGAACTTTAAGCTACTTTTACTTCTATTTGGCTCAATATATTATTGAAATAACAAGACAGGGCTTCTCTAGCCCCCTCTGACCATCGCTGCTGCCACAATCCAGCTGATTCCACTGCATTGTAATGTCCTGTCTTTGCAGTGCCAATGAAACTCGATCCCTAAGATTGCATTTCCAGGCGTTTGTGTCTGTAATTGTGTTTTAGAATGCCAGTGAGCTTTTAGTCTTCTTATCTTGGCATCTGTGCAGCCGTGCTGTGTCTGTGCGGTGGATGCGTCTGCGCATGCGTGTGCGCTTTGTGAGCTGGATCTGTCCTCACTAAGCTTCACAACGGAGATCAGGCCATGTGCTATCACTTTTATCTGCATCCCAAACTCTCTAAGCTGCTTCCACCCACAGATACATTAAAGAGAATGAACCCCACCCACCACCCCGCTGCTGGAGTTATGTATACTGTTGGGAGAACATGTGTAGCTGCATATGTAGCCTCAGCCAGAGCTTAATGCCACAAATCTGTTCTTTGATTCGATCTATTTAAAGACTGTTTGTTAAATTTTTTTAGTTTCAGTTTACTAATTCATGATTTGTCCCAATTATGTTAACTATGGAACAGAACAAACTGTGTTCATGTATATACACACAATATACGCACACTATATAACACTGAAATGACTTATGCGTTCTAGATATAAATCGATTATGTAAACACCACAGCGCTGTGTTTTGGGTTGTTATTAGGTGTGAAATGATTTGTACATGAATAAAGTACAGAGATCAGGGATAACATTATGACCACCTCTTTGTTTCTACGCTCATTGTCCATTTTATCAGCTCCACTTACTATATAGGTGCACTTTGTAGTTCTACAGTTACAGACTGTAGTCCATCTGTTTCTCTGCATACTTTGTTACCCTGTTCTTCAGTGGTCAGGACCCCCATGGACCCTCACAGAGCAGGTACTATTTGGGTGGTGGATCATTCTCAGCACTGCAGTAACACTGATGTAGTGGTGGTGTGTTAGTGTGTGTTGTGCTGGTTCGAGTGGATCAGACACAGTGGTTCTGCTGGGTTCTTACTGTTTATGTCAGAAAGATATTTTGGTATTTTGTTATTTTGTGCATCATTTTACTCCACATAACTTATCCAGTCTTTGACTTACTTCTGTTTTTGAACTCGTGACATCACAGTGAAATTTAGTGCCACTGTGTTTGTAGCACTACATGTAATTATGAGGTACTTTCCTGTGTCCTTTATCTAGAACATGTTAGACATTTCAGTGTAATTTAGTTAGACTGTCCTGGTACTTATCATCTTACCCAAAATAATGACACAGCACTTTGGAGTTACTCACTTAATATCTAGAACCTTCTGGGCATTTTTTCTGTAATTTAGTAAACTCTCTCAGAACTTACTATCAAGAGGCCTTAAATAATTATCTAGTGCTTTAGAGTTTGGAGCCCAAACTTTTGCACACAACTCTACTTCAGAGATACAGTGTTTAGTTCTGACAGCAAACAATGCATAATGAAATGAAATGAATGACACTGCTGTTTTGTATATGCAATAATGTTACATTAGCTCAATATCAGCCAATAATATCAGTCCAACCCTAAAGAGGTAGTGGAAGATGGGTCAGACTCGGGGGGGGGGGTTAGTCCTCCTTTCCTTGCCTGTAAAATCACATCCTCAGGGAGATTGTGTCTAATGCTGCTGTCAAAGCCTCCCAGCCTTCCTGCTGAAGGAAACAGGCCTCATACTATCTTAGGCTGTGACTGGTTCTACTGCTGAAGGTCAGGTTACACTGTAAGACTGTCTATGTGTACATAAGAGTGTGGACTGTAGGCTGTGTACTCTCTTAACCTTTTCTAGATCACTGTACCGGTATCAGCACACTTCTGTCAAAGCATTCACTTCCGTTTTTTATACATCATTTTTATGCATCAAGTCATCCAGCAGTGTGGTTATGCAATATATCACTAGGAAGCTTGAAATCTCAGGACTTGATTCCCGCGAACCACTTTATGATACGTTATTCACAGCAGTTACGATCGTCTCATTTGCGGCATCAGCACTGATACTAGAAAATCTGTGTGTCCTTCAGAGCCTCTCTGTTCTCCACAGAGACACCATAATCCAACATGTGGTCTGATAACCCGGCAAAAGTCAGAGATCAGTTTAGAGATCTCTGAGTCAGGAGGAAGTAAACTCTTCCCTTCTAGTCTCTGTTACTCTGTGACCGTAATTCATACAGTTATCCTGATTGGTGGGAAAAAAAAACTTGTGTTATCTTTCAAATGAGACAGAGTTCATCACTGTAGCCCAAAGTATGTGGGAACAGAGCTGCTCCTACTTTGGGTTTAAATGAGGTGACTGTTAACAGGTTAAGGGGTTTGGAATCACTTACATTGATATTGTTTATTTTCTGGGCAGTAGGAATCCAAACAGGATTTAAGTATTACAAACTTTTTCAGTGATAAATAATATACATGTACATGTATATTATTTATCTAATATACTTTATTAGAATGTAAATAATATAATATACATGTATTCATTCAAAAGTTTGGAATTGCTTATTATATTATCAAGAACTATTTTAATAAAACATAAAATAGGAATTGTTCCAGAGCCACATTTTATACTTTACGTCTTCCTCAGTGTGTTAAATTCAGCAAATAAACAGTAATTTTGCATCAAAATGTGAAGGGTGTTCTCTGTAGGGGATGTGTTCATTTGCAGTGAAATTAGTTTTATTTTACTGAAAACAGTAATTCCAAGCATTTGAATAGTACAGTATAACATTGTTTGGCGGAAGAAAAACCTTGTATCTCCAAAATGGTAACTTTACAGGAGAAGGACAAAACATGCTTTGCTTTTAATGTAAGTCAATGGAACCAGATGTTTTTCCAAGCCATTTTGGGCTGTTTTTTTGGTCCATTCCTCATGAAATTTACACACAATGTAAAGATCAACAGGTATTTTCAATTTATATCAAAAACTGAAAAACGACAAAAATGGTGATACAAGGTTTTCTTACGACAGCAGCAATATATGTGTGTGTGTGTGTGTGTGTGTATGTATATATATATATATATATATATATATGTGTATATATATATATATATAGGCATCTCTTTATAAAGTGTGTTTGTACTCATAACTGTATGTAAGGTATGTAGTGCTTTCAGGATAAAATCTTATGATCCAGTAGATTCCAGCTGCATACAAGTTTTCTCTCTCTCTCTCTCTCTCTCTCTCTCTCTCTCTCTCTCTCTCTCTCTCTCTCTCCCTCTCCCCCTCCCCCTCCCCCTCTCCCCTCCCTCCCTCCCTCCCTCTCTGAGGCCTTTGTCCTCCTCATATCTCTCCATCCTTGTTTAAAAATGATACTGAAATGGGGGCAGTTCAGCACTGGTTCCCCAGACAGGCACGTGTGGAACGTCTGACAGTGACGAAAGACAAGGTGCGGCCCTGAATCCAAAGCAACTGTTGTGTCTGGATTTTGCGTTGAAGGTTTTTAGATTTTTCATTCATAGAATCATCATTATTATTTATTCGAAATGCATTATTCTTTTCATAGCAATAATTTGTACTAGATGTTGTAACATTGCTGTGAGGATTTGATTGAGCATTAGTGAGGTCACGTACTGATGTTGGATGGTCAGTTCTGGGTCACTCCAACTCATCCCAAAGGTACTGGATGGAGCTCCATCACTCCAGAGAACACAGTTCCACTGCTCCACAGCCCAATGCTGGGGGGCTTTATACCCCTCTAGCCCACGCTTGGCATTGGGCATGATGGGCTTAGGCTCATGTGCAGCTGCTCCAAAGTGTCCCATTCTGTTGGTCATTGCTTTTCTGTGGAGATAATGTAAGCTGCATCAGCAGTAGGTGACCTTAAAGTAGCTGATGGCTGAATTCACTCATTGGAAGGGCTGTCTGAACACTTTTGGGCACACAGTGTAACATTAAACAGCTAATTTACTCTTAAAGTACTCACCACTACATTATCGGTACTCTTAGGCAGTGTCAGGACTCTTTTCCACACAGTTCCCTGGACTATCTTGTCTAGCAGAGTGGACATAGTGGGCAGAACACCTCAGGCTCGCTCTAATGACATAATGGGATAAATGTTGAGAGGATACACTGCAGGGAGGATCCTGTGGGAGGCACCATTTCACGAGCGGCATGAGACAAAGGCCACAACTTCCCCCGGACATTCCAGAATGCGCTGTACAGTTTAAATGAATGGCTGTGTAAATGAACACTGTAGCAGGATGGAAAGGGCTTACAGTAGATGCAAAAGCATTATTTAGAACCTTGGTTTGAAGAAGAAAGTTTGGTTCAGGATTTCTCCTGGACGCCCTCAGCCACCACATGGGTTTATTAAATTTTGTCAGTTTTGTTTTTTAATAAAAAAAGAGCAAGAGAGCTGTTTATTAGGCTTCAGAATCTCCCTATATGTTTTATAATACACCGATCAGGCATAACATTATGACCCTCCTTGTTTCTAAGCTCATTGTCCATTTTATCAGCTTCACTTACTGTATAGGTGCACTTTGTAGTTCTACAATTACAGACTGTAGTCCATCTGTTTCTCTGCATACTTTGTTAGCCCCCTTTTACCCTGTTCTTCAGTGGTCAGGACCCCCATGGACCCTCACAGAGCAGGTACAATTTGGGTGGTGAATCATTCTCAGCACTGCACTAGCACTGATGTGGTGGTGGTGTGTGTTGCACTGGTCTGAGTGGATCAGACACAGCAGTGCTGCTGGAGTTTTTAAATGCCTCAGTGTCACTGCTGGACTGAGAATAGTCCACCAACCAAAAATATCCAGCCAACAGCGTCCTGTGGGCAGCGTCCTGTGACCACTGATGAAGGACTAGAGGATGAACAACACAAACTGACTTTACATCTACAAGGTGGACTGACAAGGTAGGAGTGTCTAATAGAGTGGACAGCGAGTGGACACAGTGTTTAAAAACTCCAGCAGCACTGCTGTGTCTGATCCACTCGCAAAGGCACAACACACACTAACACACCACCACCACGTCAGTGTTACTGCAGTGCTGAGAATGATTCACCACCCAAATTGTACCTGCTCTGTGAGGGTCCATGGGGGTCCTGACCACTGAAGAACAGGGTAAAAGGGGGCTAACAAAGTATGCAGAGAAACAGATGGACTACAGTCTGTAATTGTATAACTACAAAGTGCACCCATATAGTAAGTGGAGCTGATAAAATGGACAATGAGCGTAGAAACAATGTTATGCCTGATCGGTGTATGTGCCTAATGTAAGCTTATGTTGAAGCAAGCTAATGGCTTAGCTCTACATCCAGATTAAGCTTAAGTGACATCAGTGACATTAGCGATGACCCTCTTGTTTAGCTAAGCTTTCAGTTGCATTTAAGGGTTTTTTTTTGCCTTATTTTGTTTTCAGCTGCTAATAACATACTTAAAACTGCACTATGTCAGATTTGGGGATTTGGAGGCCTCTCTGGTGGAAATTTGTAACTGCATGCAGAACATTTGCATTGCCTGTGCTTCAGCCCTCTTCATCGAGAGGATGACACTGATGATTGAAAGAGAATTCGAAGAGAACTCAGTCTAAACTCTGTGAAGGACGTGTCTTCTGAGGATGTGAGTGAATTATCCACTATTATCATCATATCTTCATCAGTATGATGTTGATTTTCAGATCATGTGAGGCCTAAACATCGAGTTGGACCTTCTTTTTAAGTCTGTGTGTGTGACATTAATACATAAAGACGTACGACGTGATCTGAAAAACAACGGACCCGACGCCTCTCGCTGCCTGTTTTTATCCTTACTGCATAAACACTTCTGGTATCGGTCAGGCTGAAGCCTGGGAATCAGCTAATACAGCACACGGTCCAGTTATACAATTATGCAATCGCATTTCAACACCACTGTCCAATAGAACTCCCTTATAATCCCACATCAGCAACTAGAACAGCCACATCAGAGAAGCCTTAATGGTTCGCCTGATAACATCTGTGGCGTTTCAACAGGGCTTTTAAGGAGGTTTAAGCCTCGTGCAGTGGTTTTTGGTGCTGCTTAATGAAAGACGCAGACCACCTGGACTGCAACTGACACCATTTGGGGTCCACTGAGACCTCCACAGTTCCACAGCCAAGGATGAAATAAGGGTGCTATTTCAGGAAGGCCTCAGTTGTTATGTCCAATTCCATTGTTTTTATCTCAGGTACAGTTAAACCGCTTCTCTTCTCTTTTGGCACCAAAACCCCTCAAGACCCACCGGCTCCAACCACAGGCCTTTGTTTCTTCTGCACAAAGTCATTCCAGCACTCATTTCTAATGTGACTTGTGGTTCATTGAAAACCAATAGACAGAATAATCCCTGGTTTCCTTTGGAAACTTTTTTGCGAGCGCTGAAAGTGAGAGTGCAGCTATAAGAACAGTTTAGTTCCTGTCCAAGTTGAGCAATTAGGAGCCATTACTGAGCAGGTCCTGTAGGAGTTTCTCTGCGTTGTGTGATTTATTGAACACGGCACTTTTAAAGCCAGACTATTGGGCGCAAGTATTTGTAACACAGACATGGCTAACTGGACTTTTGGTAGCCATCCAGCTCTTGTGAGTCTCTTGTTTTTCAAAAGAATCAAATGTGACCAAAATGGTGCAAACACTAGTGCTGCTGGAGTTTTTAAACACTGTGTCCACTCACTGTCCACTCTATTAGACACTCCTACCTTGTCGGTCCACCTTGTAGATGTAAAGTCAGAGGCGACAGCTCATCTGCTGCTGCACAGTTTGCGTTGGTCATCCTCTAGTCCTTCATCAGTGGTCACAGGACGCTGCCCACAGGACGCTGTTGGCTGGATATTTTTGGTTGGTAGACTATTCTCAGTCCAGCAGTGACACTGCCGTGGTGGTGATGTGTTAGTGTGTGTGGTGCTGGTACGAGTGGATCAGACACAGCAGTGCTGCTGGAATTTTTAAACACTGTGTCCACTCACTGTCCACTCTATTAGACACTCCTACCTTGTCGGTCCACCTTGTAGATGTAAAGTCAGAGACGATAGCTCATCTGCTGCTGCACAGTTTGTGTTGTTCATCCTATAGTCCTTCATCAGTGGTCACAGGATGCTGGACGCTGTTGGCTGGATATTTTTGGTTCTCAGTCCAGCAGTGACACTGAGGTGTTTAAAAACTCCAGCAGCACTGCTGTGTCTGATCCACTTGCACCAGCGCAACACATACTAATGCACCACCACCACATCAGCGTCATGGCTGAGAATGACCCTCCACCCAAATAATACCTGCTCTGTGGGGGTCCTGTGGGGGTCCTGACCATTAAGGAACAGGGTGCAGAGAAACAGTTGGACTACAGTCTGTAACTGTAGAACTACAGAGTGAAACTATATGGTCAGTGGAGCTGATAAAGTGGACAGTAAGTGTAAAAACAAGGAGGTGGTTTTAATGTTACGGGTGATTGGTGTGTATTAATTCCTCCCAGCTACCACTGAGTAACTCTGCTTTACCCGATTTATTCATGCAAACATTAATATGCAAATCTGTTAAATGAGGGGCGGAGCTGAAAAGCTCATTCACATTCAGTGACTCTTAAGCTGCGACACTCATTTTTCTCGAGGAACAGATTTATTGTGAAATTCGAGCGGAGTTTCTAATCGAGGGCTGTGGTTCCACAGCTGTTTTCATCAGGAACGCTGGATATGGACGGGGGGACCTGGCTGAATGGGACAAGAAGTGGAGGAAGTAGAGGGCGGGGTTTCTCACTTGCGCCTGCTGATTGTTATTTAGCTGATAACTGAATAGCAGTAAAATCTGTCGGAAACAGTTGAACAATGTTTTCGGCTCTCAGACACGCTAAGAGCTGCAGCTTCCTGCCATTTAGGTGTAATTAACGAGCTCACTGTTATTCCAGCAGCACTCAGACCTCACGGAGAGACGGATCAGCGATCGCTCCCTCCGTCCGTCACCCTCAGGAAGACCATTAGAGACGTTATGATCAGACTTTACAGCAGGATGTTTCTTTTCTTCATTCCTTTCCTCTTTTCCTCTTTCCTTTTTATTAAAAGGGTTTGTTTAAATATTTTCATTGCTTATTTTACCTTTTTTTCTTCATGATTTAATCTTTGTCATTTTTCTTCATATTTGTTTTTGCTTTTTTTTAGCTTAGCTTTTTAGCTTGTTATTCCTCTCTCTCTTTATTTTTATTATTTTTTTTTATTTTTAACTTTCTTTCATCTCAATTTTATATTTTTACTTTTTTATTTTCTTCCTTTCATTTTTTTCCTTTTTTGTTTTCTTCCTTTTGCCTGTTCGTTCTTTCTTTCTTTCTTTCTTTCTTTCTTTTCACCCTGTTCTCTGTGAGCTGTGTCTGTACTGTGTGTAGGACCCTCTGATTTCTGATTTGTGACTGAATCACAGAACTGAGGCATAAAAACCGATTTCAAGTGCATAAATGCACAGAATCTGGAGTTTTGAGGGGGAAATTATAAACAACTCATTGATCACGTTAAACGTTCGGGGTAATTTGTCCTTATACCAATCAGGTATGTTCATATTTGACCATACAGTGAACACTAGGCCTGTTCTTTGCAGAAATCCTGTTATATTTCTGTGTTGGTCAGGGCCTGTGCAGTGTCCAGCTCCTGCCCAGTAGAGACTCAGTGTCACTGAGATGAAACATCACAACAGCTTTACTGCTTTTCTTCAGTCTAAGCGTAACACAGCTCCTTTGATCGAGCGAACGCTTCTCACAGAGTCTCATATTGGAGCTTCCAGAGCAGCAGCGTCCAGTAAACTCTGTGTTTGTGTAATTTTACGTTTTTTACTTTTACGTTTTTACTGGGTTTTTGGCTCTTTTATCTCACACACTCCCACAAACTGAAACGGACTGAAAACACTGACATTGGTGAGATCCTACTGGTGTGGGTTCATAACACTTCTCTGTCCTTCAGTGAGGCTCAGAAAAACATTTCAGTGCTAGTAGCGGCCCCTTGTGGAAATAAAATCATTCTTTCTTTTATCTTTTTCTTCCTTTCTTTTCTTCTTTCCTACATTTTCTTTCATGACATCACAAAAACAAAGAATTCAAAGCAGGCTGTTTTCGCAGTTTAGTTGCTGTATAAGGCCTGTGTGGACTTGGGGGAGTAAATGGTACATTTTAAATCTTTTAACACTGTTTATACAAATGTATCACTGAGGGGAATTTAGTTTTTTGGCTCTCACTAAAGCTGCACAGTTGCGATATTTGCAATACTGAGATCACAAAAGGCTGTAATATGGAACTGAACTTTTCTTCCTTTCTTTCAGTTTCTTTCATTTTCTTGTTTTTGATCTTAATTTTTTTTTGTTTTTACTCGTTTTTTGGCTTCTTTTTCATTTTCTTGTATTTTTCTTTCTTACCTTATTTATTTCATATTTTAAACTTTTTTTTCTTGAAATGATTTTTTTTCTTGAAATGATTTTTTTTCTTAATTTTTGTCTCTACTCATTTCTTTTTTGGATTCTTTTTCATTTTCTTGCTTTCTTTCTTATTCTATCTATTTATTTATTTGTTTCATGTTTTAAACTCTTTTTTTGTCCTTCATTTTTGTCTCTACTCGTTTCGATTTCATATTTTAACTTTTTTTTCTATTTTTTCTTTTTGTCTCTAATCCAAAACTGGTACTTCCAGTAGTAAAGAAGCATCAGTAGTCAGGCCTGGTTTTGGTGTAGCACAGTACTCAGTGTGAGTCCCCACAAAGATTGGAATACTAACGTGTGTGTGTGTGCGTGTGTGTGTGTGTGTGTGTGCTGGTGTTAGGGTGATCAGATATTAGGAAGTCTCCATCACTTGCCCTTCATCACACGTGCGTGTTTTCTGAAGCTTTTGTTATTGTTCATGTCCTGTCCATAAAAGGCTCAGTCCCGTTCTGCCCGCTGGTCAAACTTGCCAACACTGTAAGCGTCCAGCCTCTTCAGCAGGAGTTTAAAGAGCCCGTATCCTACATTTATAACGTTATATACCAAAAACAGTCATCATTCATTTCTACATGATCTTTTTCCAAACTCTCTTTATCCCAGTTTAACAGGCTGTTTGTGTTACTTAACCCTAATAAGACTGATATATATAAATGAGCTCTGTTCTGATTGGCTCCCTCATTCATAAAGCAGTCTGGACCACTTCTTATAACTTCAGCATGAATGGGTGTGTGTGTATATGATATATGTGAATGATCAGGTTAAGTGAAAGATTTGCTTCAGTTTGAAAGTGCATTATATTCCAGATATTTTAGCAAATATCAGTTTTATTAACAAATAACGACACATTTGTAGAAGAGTAAAAACAAAAGTAGGATTTTACACCGATGACCACCTCCTCGTTTCTACGCTCACTGTCTATTTTATAAGCTCCACTTACTATATAGGTGCACTTTGTAGTTCTACAGTTACAGACTGTAGTCCATCTGTTTCTGCATACTTTGTTAGCCCCCTTTTACCCTGTTCTTCAGTGGTCAGGACCCCCATGGACCCTCACAGAGCAGGTATTATTTGAGTGGTGGATCATTCTCAGCACTGCAGTAACACTGATGTGGTGGTGGTGGTGGTGTGTTAGTGTGTGTTGTGCCTTTGCGAGTGGATCAGACACAGCAGTGCTGCTGGAGTTTTTAAACACAGTGTCCACTCACTGTCCACTCTAGTAGACACTCCTACCTTGTCAGTCCACCTTGTGGATGTAAAGTCAGAGACGATAGCTCATCCTGTAGTCCTTCATCAGTGGTCACAGGACGCTGCCCACAGGACGCTGTTGGCTGGATATGTTTGGTTGGTGGAAAATTCTCAGTCCAGCAGTGACACTGAGGTGTTTAAAAACTCCAGCAGCACTGCTGTGTCTGATCCACTCAGACCAGCACAACACACACTAACACACCACCACCACGTCAGTGTTACTGCAGTGCTGAGAATGATCCACCACCCAAATAGTACCTGCTCTGTGAGGGTCCATTGGGGTCCTGACCACTGAAGAACAGGGAAAAAGGGGGGTAACAAAGTATGCAGAGGAACAGATGGACTACAGTCTGTAATTATAGAACTACAAAGTGCACCTATATAGTAAGTGGAGCTGATAAAATGGACAATGAGCGTAGAAACAAGGAGGTGGTCATGATGTTATGCCTGATTGGTTTATCATATTTAAATAGTATGTAGTATCATCATTGTTGTCCAAAGAAAAACTTTGTCCCCAAAATGTAACTTTAAAGGAGAGGGCAGAAACATTACATACGTCTTAACTCGTAATTTAAAGTTAATGTGAAAGATTTTTTTTCTAAGTGATGCAGATGTAGCGCTGATGTAAACAAACAGGTTAACATAAATGCATCCGAACTGCTGATCAAAGCTGTGGGTTAATGTCTTGTGATGGACGGTCCCTGTAAAACGATGTGGTCACAGAAGCGGGCAGCCATTATCAGTGAGGCTACTGCAGCCCGTTTGGCTCGCTGCCCACTGACCCTGCAATGTAAACATTGATAAGAAAGGCATTTTAATTATGTTTGGGAATATGATCTGAAAAGATTGGACAAGGTCCTGCTTTTTTTTTTTTTGCCTGTGTGTTATTGCAGTGTCTGGTCTTGTTCCTGCGTGTATCTCTCTCTCTCTCTCTCTCTCTCTCTCTCTCTCTCTCTCTCTCTCTCTCTCTCTCTCTCTCTCTCTCTCTCCTCGCGCTCTCTCTCTCTCTCTCTCTATGCTGTTATAATAGTTAAATTAGTTTTCCTAATCACTCCCTCGTTGTTCCCTCACTGCAGTTTAAACACCGCTGTAATTCAAGCTGTAACAAAGTGCATTTACATGTGAGTAAATTAGTACTTTGATGGATATCACTGTCTGCTGACCACAGCGTCTTTATTCCAGGATAAAGTCATTGTGTAACCAGAGTTCTTTCTCAAATTTCCTGACACATTCATGGATCACTTTGATATTTTCACTCGCTGGAGTTGGCTTTGCCTGATGTTCGGTGTTATTTTGCATTTTCGGATTCCGATTCCATTCATGATTCCTTGAAACTGACACTACATCTAAAAAGAGATGAAGACGAACTGTGTACTTTATTACAGAACGGCTGCGAATATAAGAATGTAAAAGTGAGAAATTCAAGTTTAGCACTAATTTGCTTTGAAACACTGAAAATGTTGCTTAATTATTTTTATTTTAGTCTAAAAAATGCTTCACTCAGAGCTCAAAAATAGAGCTTATAAGTTCTTAAAATGGGCTTGTCATGTCATGCATTGATCAGTAATCTATACCCTATCATTATAATGTGTTATGAATGTGTTCATAGTTTCTTATAGACATGAAATTCTTAGAAAGTGTGACTGTGAATTTTAGATCACAAGCAGTAACTGCACCACTGCTGCTTTTATGCTAATCAGTGAAGCCTTTTATGCTGGTAACACAGAACAAGCAGAGAAACAATTAACAGAATAATTCTGCTTTGTCGGCCCTGCCAGAACACTTTTAATCCACTGTTAAAAAGACAAGTTTTTTAAAAAAAATTCAATAAACGCACAATGTTTCCAAAGTCAGTGAGTGATCATGATCTCAGTATTGACCAAAATAATCATGGTTTGTTATTTTGGCGGTAATCGAGCAGCCCTACTCTGAACAGTGCGACCTGAACAAAAGCTAACATTACTGCTCTAAGAGGGTTTATGTATTATAATTTTGTGCTCTAGCTAACACAGCTGTTCCAGGATAGCTAGAAGGCTGCAAGAGAGTTTAAACATGAAATAAATAAAGAAAGAGAGAAAAGAAGAAGGAATAGACAAGAGGAAAAAAATGAAAAAAGAAACAAAAATATAAAATTTAAAAAAATAAAGAAAGGAAAAAGAAGAAAAAAAGAAAGAAAGAAAGAAAGAAACTGGAAGAAAAGAGGGAAAGATCAACTCCAGCTTACAGCCTTCTGTAATCGCAGTATATTGCAGATATCGCAATGAACTGTGCAGCTTTAGTGAGAGCCAAAAAACTAAATTCCCCTCAGTGATTTTTTTTGCTTGGCGTACTTCATAAACAGAGTTAAGAAGAAAGAAAGACAGAAAGACTTTGTTCCACAAGGGGGCGCTCACTTCGCTATTAGCACTGAAATGTTGTTTGTGCCTCAGTGAATGAGAGAGGAATGTTATGAACCCACACCAGCAGAAGCACCAATGCTACCTTTTCCCTCCCAATACGATAGTGATACTAATACCTTAGTGATACCTCCCAAATAGTACCTGCTCTGTGAGGGTCCATGGGGGTCCTGACCACTGAAGAACAGGGTAAATGGGGGCTAACAAAGCATACAGAGAAACAGATGGACTACAGTCTGTAATTGTAGAACTACAAAGTGCACCTATACAGTAAGTGGAGCTGATAAAATGGACAATGAGCTTAGAAACAAGGAGGTGGTCATGATGTTATGCCTGATCAGTGTAATTAGTACCACATTTAATAATTATAAGAGATATACACTCTTTTAAAAAATGATAGTTTGGTAACACTTTCTATGAATGTCACCTTTGTAAGCATCTATAAACACATTCATAACATGTTATAATGCATTCATAAGGCATTATAAACATGGCTATAAATATTAATAAAAATGCATTACATGTTATAGCCATGCTTATTATGCATTATGAATTGTTAACATAATACATTATAAGTACTGATCATAACAAATTATAAGAGCTCATAAGTCGTATTTTATGCTTAAACGGTATTTTAGTATTTTATACTAATGCTGTTTGCTATCCGGTGTCGACCAGAGGAGGATGGGTTCCCCTTTAGAGTCTTGGTTCCTCTCAGTGTTTCTTGCTCTTAGGGAGTTTTTCCTTGCCACTGTCGCCCTTGGCGACGCTCTTGGGGGCTCGGACACGGATTTTTCTGTAACGCTGCTTTGTGACAATAGCTGTTGTAAAAAGCACTGTATAAATAAACTTCTTTTCATGGTGAAATGGTTCTTCAGATTGATGGAGAATGTGTTGTATATGGTTCTATACAGCACCAATTAATAGCATCTGCTATTAATACAAGCTTGACCTTCTTGGTGCTATATAGAACCAAATACAACACATTCTCCATCAATCTGAAGAACCGTTTTAGCATGCAGAGAACATTATGGTCCTTTGAGTGTTAATGGTTCTATATAGATCCAATGCCTTTACTAAAGAACCCTTGAAGAACCGTCTTTTTAAAGAGTTTAGTTAAGAACTGAAGTAAGTGTAAAACACTTTTATTTGCGAAAACATACCGATAAAATCATACTGATAAACCTTTAGTCTGTACATATGAACACGCAGCAGCTTCTCGGGGTCACGTCTGAATTTCTCAGCTCATCTGGCTCATCCGTGCGCCTCGTACACTCGTGCTTACATCTGCAGCCCTACACTAAATAATTTGGCTCTAGTGGAACTGAAGATGTAAGTGTTTCTAAAAGGAAGCCGTTCTCAGTTGCACAAGCTTTTCTTTAACTACAAGTGCTCAATGGACTACACTATAATCTAGTTCTAATCTTTAATTCTCCCTATACAGTTACGGTTCGTCTGTCCAGGCCAGATAAAGGTATTTTCTCCTTCGTGCCACCCCTCCTTTCCTCTTCCCTCCATTCTCTATAGTCTCCGACTCTGATTAGGCCGGAGAAGAGGACGAATGCCGGGTCTTAACCTACATCTCTGTCTCAGCTGCTACAAAAGGACTAAGCCTGTGGAGTAATCGTGTTAATACTCTGCATGTGACTGTGTTAAGAGTTCTGGCAAAGGGGTTCCTCCACTGAGACTTCGTCCTACGGAGAAAGGAAAAAAAAGGCCGCATCACCTGTTTGTGAAGACACAGGAGGATCCTGTGGTGACCAAGTCCTAAATCCAGAGTTAAAAACGTGATTCAGGAGCACAAAGTTGCATTCAGATTAGTTTAACTCCTTCTTAGTCCGTATTTAAAGGAACAGTTCAGTGGGAAATCTACTGTACAGTTCCCCACTTTTACCCCAGATGTAGATGACCAGGCAGAACATGTTCTGTGTGTGAAGTTTGGTTCTTTAGTTTTAGCTCTAGAGCTGCGTATTCATAATGTAAACACTGCATAGATAAAATCAGCCACCTTTAGTTCATGTTTATAGACAATACCGTATCATACATGATCAACACCTCGACTTCTGCTGACAAGCACATTCAAGCTTACAGCTGCACTCTTAGAAATGGTTCTTCAAGGGTTCTTTAGTAAAGACAGTGGTTCTATATAGAACCATGAACACTCAAAGAACCATTTGCATACTTGCATGGTGAAAGCGTTCCTCAGATTGATGGAGAATGTGCTGTATATGGTTCTCTGTGGAACCTTTTGAAAAGGCCAGAAAGGGTTCTGGTACTGTTACGATGTCAAGCTTGTGTCAATAGCAGAACCCTTTTTGGTGCTTTATAGAACCAATAAGTGATATGTTTATTCTGCATCAACTACACTTTTGAAAAAGATGGTTCTTCAAAGGCTCTTTAGTAAAGAAATTGGTTCCGTACTGAATCATTAACACTCAAATAACCCTTTGCGTGCTTAAATGGTTCTTTGCATGGTGAAATGGTTCTTCTGATTGATGGAGAATGTCAAGCTTGTATCAGTAACAGGACCTTTTTGGTGCTATATAGAACCAATAGGTAATATTTGTATTCTGCATCAACTACACTTGAAAAAGATTTTCAAAGGTTTTTTAAAGGTTCTTTAGTAAACCATACTGAACCATGAATGCTCAAATAACCCTTTGCATGATTTGCATGGTGAAATGGTTCTTTAACAGTTCTTTAGTAAAGATAATTTTCTATAAAGAACCAGGAACACTCAAAAAACCCTTTGCTTGCATGCTTAAATGGTTCTTTGCATGGTAAAAGGGTTCTTCAGATTGATGGAGAATGTGTTGTATATGGTTCTATATAGCACAGAAAAAGTTCATTTAGGACCCTGTTGGGGTTCATCCTAAAGTTAGGACAGTATTTAGGAGGTTTAGTCTGGTTAGGATGTTTGTGTGATACTGTTAATGATGAGATTATGAAGTTAGGAACTGTTATTCTGTAATAGATACTATCTGAAATTCAGTCCGTACTGAGGTCGTCATGGAGACTAAGCCTTATTACGGAAACTTCTTAAGGCTGAAATCTTATCTGCTTAGTCACCATGACGACTTCAGTTAGGACTGAACAAACATCCTAACTAGACTAAACCCCAACAGGGTCCTAACTTCTGTTTAAGGTCCGTTTCTATGGTTTTAGGCTGCTGTGTCAGGCAGCATAGTTCACTACCAGCATAATGAGCTCCATTTATTTCTACTGTAAAACGCTGCTTTCACTGTGAGATGTTTTTCTTTTCTAACTCTGCGTTTTAAAAATCTCAGACGCTGCAGACTCGATCTCCACCGTCCCCTCTGATTACCTTCGTGTGTTAATGTTGATGATGAAATATTACAGTGATGGTGAATAATGAGGAGACGGAGCTGAACGTGTGTCTGTTTATTAGGAGGAGTAAAATTAGCGCGCTCAGCTAAAGCGTTTGGGAAATGGAGACTGAAACTGGTGAGCGGCAACACTCTGATAAACAGCAGGGGGCGCTCTCACAGTATTCACTACTTACAGTTTATCACACTTTAGTTTAGTTTGACCTTTTTTATATCAGTGACGGTAGCTAATGTTAGCTGTCTGGCTAACCAACTTGATTGTTTTAATTACGTGTTACATTGCATTTCAGCTGTGTGCGTATGGTTGGTTGCTAGGCAACAGACATGACAGTTGATTATCAACTTCGATCAAGTAGGTTAAGATTTCTTAACTTGAGATCAGATGCTGTAAAATAAGATAAAACTCCTAAATTAAGATCAGATTTCCTTCTTTCCTTCTCATGGCCGTGTTGTTTACCATAGCAATGTCAAAAGGTGTATGAAATTTGGTAGACATCATCCTCTGAGACCCCTTAAGACCCCACATTTATTATGAATGGAGGCCATTCTAAAAACTCTGCCCATCATTTGTGTTTTACTGGCTCTTCCATGGTGCGGTGCTTGAACATGTCTCATCTAGGCTGATCGATTAAATTCAGGGGGTTAAACGGTGTAAAATTTATTTTTTCTGGACTGTTCCCTTACTGAGAGGTGTAACAGAGTCTGTGTGTAACTGTGGGTGCTGGTTGGCAGCCATTAAGAGGAGGCTGAGTGGCGTATATGGAAGAAAAGCAGAGTGCCAGGTCTGTATGTGGACGTCTTTTGTATTGGAGCTTCCAGATGTGGAGCTGCTGTGGTCAGCGGCGGTGCCACTCACAGCCTGGTGCTGCTAGATGACCAGCGTGGAGAAAGGGGCCCGGCTCAGTTCAGCATTAAAACTGTGACTGTAGTGGGAAGACATGAAAATTGGGCATTTTATCTGATCCCAATTGAGAACAAGTGACTTCTGCAATGCAGCTTTCAGCTTTGCTGCAGTAACAGTCTCTACTCTTCTGGGAAGGCTTTACACTAGATGTTGGAACATTGCTGTGAGGATTTGATTGAGCATTAGTGAGGTCAGGTACTGATGTTGCATGATGTTGGATCTGGATCACTCCAACTCATCCCAAAGGTACTGGATGGAGCTCCATCAATCCAGAGAACACAGTTCCGCTGCTCCACAGCCCAGTGCTGGGGGGCTTTATACCCCTCTAGCCTACACTTGATGCGCATGGTGACCTTAGGCTCATGTGCAGCTGCTCCAGAGTGTCCCATTCTATCGGTCAGTGCTTTTCAATGGAGATTATACAAGCTGTCAGCAATGAGTCACTGAAATTACTCATTAGAAATATTTGGTCCCAACCAACTGCTTTAAATACATTTTTTAAGAAAAAATAAGATCTGATGTTTTGTGTTCCTGAGGTTTCATTAGATAATATTCATTAGATACAGAACTCAATGGAAATACCCCACAAAGACATTAATACAAGCTGTTGTGTTTGTGTGTGTGGGTGTCCATGCTTGCACATGTGTTTGTGCCTTGGATCACAGATGTGGTTTTGCAGAACGGGGACACGGTGGCTTGTTAAAGCAAAGCTGGGCAGATGTTGTGGAAAAGCCGCCAGCATGGCGAGAGAGAGAGAGAGAGAGAGAGAGAGAGACCTTAGCAGTATAAGCCGCCTCCTTAGAGGCTACATGTGTGAGGGGCGTTTCCATGCAAATGAGGTAGGCTGTAGGCAAGTGAGAGGAACCGAGAGCCGGACGCTGGTGGACGCCGGGTCATGTTTACTCTCCTCCTGTGTGGCCTTTCTTTTCCTGGCTGCTCTGCAAAGTCTTCATTTGTTTGCCGTTTTTGCTGAAAGTGTGCAAATGGCAGCAAACTCTGAAGTAAACAGCGACTGTGAGGTATGTTTGTGTTTTGCACCCTCGTTCAATTTCACAGTGACCGGCCGCGGAAACGGTCTAATTGATTTGCGATCCCAGATATGGTGAGATTAGTCTGTCTTTGTGGGGTGTTTCTACTAAGGTACTTGTATATTTTCTATGTTATACTTTGAGGAGGTCAGGCTGCAGGTTGCTGTATCTGATGTGTCACTGTTTAACTGAATGATCAGGTCTGTAATTTTAAGCAGCTGCTTTATTGAAAGTCTAATTCATGCAGTGATTGAACATTTGTTGGAAGTACAGCAAAGAACACCTGTAAACACCAAGGCCTTAGTGTTCAGCTTAACTACACTAGCATAGTTTAGAATCACAAATTCGTACCATATTTTATATACAATAACAGCTTAATGCAGATTTAAATACTCTAAAATAGACACCATGCATTCATATTTTTACAACAAAAAGTTATACATATATAAATAGAATAGCATAATTATCTATTTATATGACTTTTTGTCTAGTTATCTCTTCTAAGTGTAGTTTTACTAACTTCCTGCATCTTCTGCAGCTAAAAACAACAGATTGTTTACAGACTTTTATTAATTATTATGAATATTTACACCATTATTTGTAAATATAAACCTGTAAAGGGACTATATATTAGTCATTTTCTACATTAATCTGCCACCATGCTTCTTTTCTATCATATTATAAAAGCACTGTTGAAAAGCTTTGATTTGTTAGTGTTCTTCCAGGTTTCCACACTTTTTTGTGCACATATGATTTTGCGGTGCAGGTTTGTTGGTTAGATTGTGATCACTTTGGTCCAGCTGAGTGAGGAAGTATAGAAGGCAGTGTTGTCCGCACCTGAGGTTCTGTGTGAGAGGCTCCCTGTGTTCTTAACTCCAACACGCACACCATTCCTCCCTTTATTGGTCTGCTTCACAAAGAGCCCTGCTGTGCCGATCTGAACAACCACACCATTCACAGCTCCGGCTACCACTTTACAGGCAGAGCGTGCTGGGACAGTTAGCGCTGCGCCTCACACATGGACTCGCAGTGCTACCCATATCGCCACTAAAATAGCCTGTGTTGTTTTGTAGATCCTTGTTTGGTTGTCTCTGATGTCTCTGGTTGGTTTTGACTCTTATTGTGGCCACGAGCTGCCCATTTGAACAAGAAGGAGCCATGCAAAATGACAGACTTTGTGTAATGTGTACAGGAGGGTGTGCACTACAACAGAAACAGACCCCTTTGAAACAAATGCCACAAGAAAGAGCTACGAGAAAGAACCACTTTTCTTCGGTATGGTGATTGTATCTTGCTAACACAGCTTGCGCTTAAGCTGCATACTGTTTCAAGATACACAAGACGTCTTGGCCACGTTCACATTACAAGCCTCATTGCTCAAATCCGATTTTTTGCTCAAATCCGATCTCTCTGAGATGATGGTTCACACTCGTTTAGGTAAGTGACTCAAATCTGTCATTAATGTGAACAAACTGGCGTCCTGAAATGACCCGCATGCGCACATCCTACTCAGTAACGTCACGTGAATGAATCACGTGCTTCATCAGCAACAAACTAACGAGCAGAACGAGCTTCGCTGAGAAGATAATTAACTCTGATCAGCTCTCAGCTTCATTATTAGAGCGAGACGAAGGAGAAAAAAAGCACATGAATTCCTACCTGAGATTCACATTAAGGTCTCCTGGCCACAAATCGGATATGTATCCAATCTAGGACCACATATGAAAGTGGGATAAAAAAAATGTTAGTAAATTTGATGATAACAGGAGGTTTAAAGCTAACAGCTGTTAAAATGGCTGTTTGATGCAGTGTATATGCCTGTTTTTTTTAATATTATCATATTAAACATTATTGAAGCAAGTATTAAATTAAGCACCCCCGCCCTTTCGGTTTATGGTGATGGCGAAAAGCTGCCATTGCGGCAGCCCTAGTTGTGGCTATTTTATGGTGCATTCAGAAGTTGTAAACACTTCTGTTTGTTTAATGGGTTTTCTGTAAAGGGACAAGAATAGGCTAAATGGCATTGGGAAAGTTTGCTCCAAGATAATTGGAGTCCAGAAGAGAGACTTGGGCTCCTTTTGGGAGAAATAGGTGGGCCCAGAAAGCAAAACACTGCTCTCGGAACAAAACCTCGTATCTCCAAAATGGTAACTTGACAGGAGAAGGAAAAAACTTACTTTACTTTCAATGTAAGTCAATGGAACCTTTGTCAATGGAAGACTTTTTTCCAAGTCATTTTGGGCCATTTCTGTTGGTCAGCTCTTCATGAAGTTTACACACAATGTAAAGGCATTTTCAAATAATGTCAAAAACTGAAAAATGACAAAAATGGAAATGAGCGATTTTTGATCCGACAGAAGCGAAAAGGAATTGTCAGTCAATCTGACCACGTTCTGTCCAGTGAATTCACTGTACACCGATATTATTCACCGATATTATTCATTTAAAATTATTGTTACGGCTGCATGTTGTTCCCTTGTGCTGACCGTGCTCTGACCCATGTATGTTGATCTGGTGTCTCTGACATAAAACTACTTTGTTTTGAAGCTGTGTGAACAGACTGGGTAAGGTGCAAATGAACTGCCCTTCTTCAAGTTGCCCTCGAACAGCTGGCAAAGAGTTTGAGGTTCTGTATTAATTTAGTGCCCACTTGGCATGTTCTCTGATACCACATGGACATAGTTGGCCAAGCTGGCGCTGATCCATTGTAGATATACATGATATGTATTGTTCACTTTATACATTCCACCTTCCAATAAACACCACAATGTGAACAACTGTCATGATTCAGGGACTTGGCCAGTTTTCTGACTTTACAAGTGGAGGAAAACTGTCCAAGCGCGCCATCAGCATTTGATATACATCAGACGGTCCATGTGGGCAGAGCATCTGAGACTCAGACAAATATTTTGATGTCTGAAGTGCATATGCTCCTTTTTGAGCTGAGCTTCTTGGCATCTCCATCAGCTCTGCGGGTTTGCTTGCGTCGCTTGTGGCTGTAAAGATGCTGCTGGGAGCATCATTGAGCTCTAGAGCTGTTTTACAGGCAGGGTGTGACTCTCTGCCATCCAGTACGGCCTGCTTTCTGGGTGTTCACGCTCTGCCCAATAAAGCATGTGAAATAAAGCTACAGAACGTGGTTTCTTATCTTGCACCCAAAGCTGGAGAGCTGTAAAAACAGCACAATTAACTCCCCCGGAATGAATTTGTGTCAGAGTCTGCTTTCATCATGTCCTGTCACTCCAGCAGTTCAGCTGGAGATGAACGAGGCTTCCCACGGCATTGCAGAAGTGGTGAGCACAGCGAGACGTGCTTGGAGAAGTTAATTTGAAGGATCCTTCGCTGTTACGGTCACCCTGCCGTCCAAACTGGAGGCTGTTGTTATTATAAACTGTACTGTATATTTACAGTGCGTCCTCTTGAATCATGTCTGCGAGTCGCGAGAGGAACCACAAACCTCAGTCCGTCCAACATCCCACACTGCTGCGCCCCGGCCTCTCTCGGTTCCCTCAGAGTTTATTTCCACTGCACAATGGGGCCTTTGAGAGCAGTAAATCGCCCAAAAACAAAACCCTTGTGGGAGGAATTTGTTGTAATAAGCTTAAAACAATGCTCAGCTTCGTTAATAGTCTGTTTTAATGATGCATGACGTGCATTCCAGAAACGTATAGGGTGAACTAATGTGACCTGCACTTGATCTTGTGCGGTCGTTAGTAATTTTACATGCTCATATCTAACAATAAAGCATTTATTACAATGTCAGCAGTGCTGACAGTATTGGAGAAACTTTTTTTTTTTATTTTACAACAACACAGCGTATTTAAACTCAGTGGCCACTTTATCAGAAACCTTTCCCTTGTAATTCCACCTTGGTGGTGTATAGTTGGAGACGAGCTCATCTGTTGATGCAGTTTCTGTTAGCAGTCCTCTGGTCCTTCGTTAATGGTCACTTTCTGGCCACAGAGCCGCTCTTGGCTGAGAAACTAATCAGAAACAATGAATGAGGTAGAGAGGAGCTGGTGGGCCACAGTCTGTACGATAAAAATGTGATAACATGACAAAAACGTGCTGAGTGTTTTTCACTTTCACAAAACAAGATTGTATAGCAATCACTTTTTGCTAATTCAAATTATAGTGAAATAATATAGTAAAATAATAGGCTATAACAGCCGTCACTCTTTTCAGAAGCTTTCCACAAGATTTTGGAGTGTGCACAGGGGCTCAGTCATGCTGGAACAGGAAAGGTTCTTCCCCAAACTGCTGCGAGAAAGTTGGGAGCTTATTATTGTGTAAAATATCTTTGTGCTGTAGCATCAGCATCACCCTTCACTGGAACTAAGGGGCCCAAACCATGAAAAACAGCCCAGCCCATCATCCCTGCTCCACCAAACTTTACTGTGGGCACTGTGCACTCTGGTAGCGTTTTCATGGCATCCACCAAACCCAAGTTCATCCATCAGACTGACAGATAGTAAAGTGTGATTCATCACTCCATAAAATATGTTTCCACTGCTCCAGAGTCCAGTGTTGCTGTGCTTTACACCACTCCAGCTGACGCTTGGCATTGCGCATTTTGATCTTAGGCTTGTTTGCAGCTGCTCTGCCATGAAAATCCATTTCATGAAGCTCCTGACGGACAATTTCTGAGCTGTTGTTGCTTACAGATGCAGGTTGGAGCTCTGTAGTGAGTAATGCAACAGAGGATAGGAGTTTGTATGGTCTACTGCTTTGTGGCTGAGCTGTTGTTGCTTCTAGATGCTTTAATTTCACAATAGTAACACTTACAGTTGGATGGGGCAGATCTAACAGCACAGTGACTTGACTTGACACTTTTTTCACAACAGAATTACTCTACTTCCTGTAATGAGCTGCAAGTGAGACTTATATAAAATTGAAACATGTTTATGTCATCGCTGGTGATAACTGCGTTTTCTGATGTCGAACATGTCCCTGATTCATGGAGCTACAATGACAGCATTTTGAGGTTTGAGAGTGATTGTATATGGCAACGTGCGACAAAGCTGATAAAAATAGGAATTGAGAAATCAAGAGTTGACAGTTGTGCATGGCCTCACTGGTGGGAGACTGCAGTCCAGCCTCTCTGACGGAATTTCTCATAAACAAACATGACTTTAGATCAAAACAAACACAGCAGACGACAGCAGGGAATGGATTGGTATGCAGAGAAAATGTTGTTGTTTTTGTTTTTTACAGTGTCAGTTTGGATAAAATGATTATCTTTTTATTCAGCTCTGCTCTCATTGGTTAAAGGGTCTTGCATAATGTCCACTTTGTGTTTCATATGCGAGACACAGCATATATGCGTGTGTGTGTGTGTGTGTGTGTGTGTGTGTGTGTATATACTGATCAGGCATAACATTATGACCACCTCCTTGTTTCTACGCTCATTGTCCATTTTATCAGCTCCACTTACTATATAGGTGCACTTTGTAGTTCTACAATTACAGACTGTAGTCCATCTGTTTCTCTGCATACCTTGTTAGCCCCCTTTTTTACCCTGTTCTTCAGTGGTCAGGACCCCCCATGGACCCTCACAGAGCAGGTACTATTTGGATGGTGGATCATTCTCAGCACTGCAGTAACACTGATGTGTTGGTGGTGTGTTAGTGTGTGTTGTGCTGGTTCGAGTGGATCAGACCACTATGACTGATCGGTGTATATGCATGTGTGTGTAAATATATATAAGGGTAGCAATTCTGATGTCCGTGATGTTGTATTGTGGTTCCAGAAGAGAGAACCGTGATTCTCCCTTACCCCCATCAACCCCAAAATTATTGGTGATCTAATAAAACCCAGAAAACAAAAGAATAATAATTGAATTGTCTTAATTCAATTATTGTGACATTGTCCAATCAGTTTCCTAGAAACAATCCCCTTAATCGTTTTATATACTAAAAAATTGTAATTCCCCAAATATAGGTAACATTTTTTTTCCCAATCTTAGAAAATAAATACAGGCTGTGCTCAATCCAGTAGGAGGGGTGACTGATTTCCACTTCAACAGGATCAAACAGGATCTACACTTTCTGCAGAAATACTCTGCATCCCTTAATAAAAATATAAAAAACTACAATAAAAACAGGCATGTGTTCCTGCTGGCCATCACTGTGACATCAAAGGCTCACTGTAGCCCTGGTTCACGGAGCTAATCTGACAGCATTTGGAGGTTTGTGAGTGATTGTAGATGACAGTGTGCAACAAAGCTGATATAAATAGGAATGCAGAGCGGACAGTTGTGACCTCAGTGGTGGCGAAACATCATCTGACTTGGTTTTCACACATTCCTCTCTTAACTCTTCTCCCAGTGATCCACCACCATCACCGCTGTCTGGGTTCTAATCTAGCTGTTGATGTTTTGAGTTCTCTTTCATTAAGGCTAACAGTTTTAACTCCGGTGCTCTGTTATGACTCCACTTGTGTACAGCATCATAGAGGTTTGTTATGAGTAACGTATGCTTAGAGATCTACAAGGTTGTTTACTTTTTCTTCTGCATTTCGCACATTTCAAGATTTCTGCATAAATAAATAGTTAAAAATGAAACGTTCAGAGCGGTTTGGTGTGAAATGCTCCGTTCTAGAGAAACTTACTGAGTCAGAATTGTTCACAGTGGTGGTGATAGGAACCAGACTTCCACCTCTAAAAGCTCCCTCACAGAAAGTTATTACACGAAATTGGTGGAATTCCCCTTTAAAAGGGGCTGCAATCACATCTTTTCAAATGATGCCCACTCAGCTCGTAACATTTAAGGAGATTTTCCACGACGTGGTGCAGAGCTGAATGGTGCAGAAAGCTGGTTAAGGAATTAATTACAGTAACGATGCCTGCTGAGCTGAGGCTGCTCGCTGACAGGCTTTGCTGAGCTTGACCAACAATGAAGTGAAAATCCCACAAACAAAATAGCCGCTGTGCACAGAGAGCAGAGCAGGCCTGCAGTGATCAATGAGGAGCGCAGGCTCGGTCAGACACTTACTGCATCGTTATGTGAATGTCCACCCCAGCGTTAGAGAAAATTCCATGACTACCAGTCCAGCAAAAGAAGAATGAGCAGCACTTCGGTATCAGGGGGGCGTTATAACATAATTATGACTGTGATGCTCTTATTAAGCCCATCAAACCAGCTGGTAATTAATTGACTGCTCATTACTGCGTTTTTAGCAATAGGATGAAATACACATTCACTATAATCTGTCTTTAACAGAGATGGGAATCTTTGAGCTGATCACAGTTCGATTCATGATTCTTTGATTTCAGTATCTTCTGTAAATTATTCAGTGTCTATTAGAAATTACTGTATATATGTATTATATGAATATATTATACTGTATATATGTATTATATGAATCATTCAGTGTTTACTAAAGCAATACTGAATACCATTCGCCAAACTAAATGGGCTGTAAGATGCTTTACAGACTGGCTGGAACAAAACAACATTAATATTGATCTGGCAAAAAATGACAAAAACTGAGCTAAACCTGATATTGCGGCAGTTTAATGGCTCAGTCCGATTTGGTCAGACTCTGAAGATCAGACTACACGTTTGGTGTATGTCATGGGGTTCATTTCTGGCTGATTCCAGGTTGTTTAGGTTCTTCTGGCACAGCTGCCGACTGAAAAGCTGCTCAGTGGTGATGACAGTTTGGGAATTTAGTGTAAGGAGCTGGAGAACGAACTGCTGGCTGTGCAGCGAGTGGGCGGAGCTCGTTACTACTGACGTAGCAACAAGCTGCTTGTTAAGGAACTATAATTTGGTGAAGGAACTGTGAACATTAAAACATAATAAACGCTGCGTTCATGACCCAGTTTATTATTTATTACTTTATTTATTTAACTGTTGTATAAAAGCAATAGGATAACATCACAGCTGTGATCTGTTGTGTGTAGATCATCACTTTGCGATAACACACTCCCTCACGTGTTCTATTGCTTAATTTTACAAAGGATTCGAACGCGGCTCAGCCAATCAGATTTTAGGGCCGGAACTATCCGTTTTATAATAGGAATTATTCCACCAAAAGAAAATGATTGACTGGCTACTCATTACTGCTTTATTAAGCAATAACCAAAGTTAATTTAGCATAATATCGTGTGTTAAACATCAATGTCTAGTTAAACTCTTATTGACCAGGGTATATTTTGGTTTGTCCATCTGAATTTACATGACCAAATCGTAAGGGAAATTATTCAGTAGCTGCATGAAATAAATGTTTATTTTATTTACTTTTTTTTAATTCCGCTCAAATTAACAGAAAATGTGTTTTATGATCATACACATATTACTATATGCTTACAGTTTACTGCTGAAAGCCAAAAATCTTAGACGCTCTTTGTATTATTTAATAAAAATAATTTTTACAGAGCAGATCACTGAAGAGACGCCATCTGTTTATAGTTTATAGCCCAGATTTGTGGAAAAATGGGTCGACTTTCAGTAGAAAAAAAAACCTGTGAGTTCAGCTTTTATTATAAGGCTTTAAAATTACATCACCCACCTATTTGACTGGAAAGAAGACAGATACAGCTCTCATATGACACCCACCTTTTGAATGTAGCTTATGAAATATGAAAGTGGCCCACCAGCCAGTACACTGCAGTCCTTCCTTTCACCTGATGGTGGCAGCACTGCTGTAAGGTTACAGCATAACACGCCGCACTGCGGTAATGAAGTTAGCTAAAGTTTAAGAGCCTTTCTTCTCTGACTGACCTGCAGCTTCATTTACTGACCAACATTTAGTCCAGACTGCAGCCATAAAACTCTGACTAACACTGAGGGCCGCAGATTTTTTTTTGGAATTTTTTCATCGAGAGCCGCAGCAAATTGGGCTCATATTTCAAAAGACTGTAATGTATTTAATATCAACAGAAATGAAACAGCATGAACATTATAGTAATTATTCAAGAGAGACACTAAAGCAACTGCAGCTCTGCGAGTCTCACAGTACCGTCTTCCTATAAGAGCAGATTCAGCAGGTCAGTAAATGTTAACCCTTTAAGGACAAACAAAAACGGCTGTTTATGCTGTTAATCTGCTTTTCTAGTTTCAATATGTGAAGAACATTGATTTAAAAAAAAATACAGATATCTGTTTAGTTTGTCTCACACATTACATTGTGCTAATATACATACATACATACATACATACATACATCATCTAAACCGCTTATCCTTCTGGGTCGCGGTGGGGCGCTGGAGCCTATCCCAGCTGTCATTGGGCGGAAGGCAGGATACACCCTGGACAGGTCGCCAGTCCATCGCAGGGCAGACAGACAGACATACACAGTCACACATACACTCACACCTAGGGGCAATTTTAGCACGTCCAATTGGCCTGACTGCATGTCTTTGGACTGTGGGAGGAAACCGGAGTACCCGGAGGAAACCCACGCAGACACGGGGAGAACATGCAAACTCCACACAGAAATGACCCTGGTCGCCTGGCCGGGAATCGAACCCAGGCCATTCTTGCTGTGAGGCAACAGCGCTACCCACTGTGCCACCGTGCCGCCCGCTAATATACTGAAATCTTAATTTATTTGAATGTATAATCTAGCTCTCTTTTAAAAAAGTGTGGACACCCCAGCAATTCACTGAACTGCGATTCAGTTCAGCATAGCATTAACTCTCCAGTCCATGCAGTCCATAAACTGCTGATCTTAATCCAGGGGCTAAAATAGGGGACAGTAATATTTACCCTTGATGAGCTGTACCTGTTTATTTTGAAATCACTGTTTTTTTTTGTGATGTCACAAAAAAAATTAGTTTACATATAGCCATGTAATCAGCCTACAGCAGTTTAGCCCCACCCATTCACACCGATAAAGAGCTATAAGAAGCATTGGACTGCTTTTTGAGCAAGGCAGAGCCAATCAGAACAGAGCTCATTTACATATGTGTCTTAAAGGTACAGTCTGTTTACCTGTAAAGGATAAAGGGAGGTTGGAAAATGGTCATGTATAAAAGTGAAATATGAGTACGTAAACATAAATGTTATAAACATGTAGGATATGGGCTCTTTAATAAGAGCATTACAAGGACAATTTAAAGCACCCGATACTGAAGTGTAACAGGAAAATGGATTGTGTCCACTGGGATTGTTTTGTGTGTCGATATGCAGGGTAGGGAAGCATTTGGTAGCTCCGGAAACTCACATTAGCAAAATCGGACCTGTGTTGGTGCAGTAGCTGCTGAGGCCGGTGCTGATTGGTGCCCTGGGGCAGCGTGGCAGCTCAATGAGGCTGAAGGACACTGCGACCCAGCGCAGGCCAGTATAAAAAGCCGGAGTGAGCATTTGGGTCTGAGAGACGGAAAAGTGGAGCTGGGTCCGTGGAGGCGTGAAGTTCCAGCAGTTTCAGCTTGACAGAGGTTCTGCAGGTGAGCTTGTTTAGGAGGGCTGTAGTTGGTGAAATACTGGAGGTGCTGAAGGAGTTTGTTTGTGTTCATCTTCTTTATCTTGTGAGATGGTTTGATTCAGATGGCGTAGTCACCTTGATAGTATGAAAAAACTCTCGTTTCTGAAAAGAGGACAGTCTTGACCTACTCTCAGACAGATTAAAACGGGCGTTTTCTATTTCTAGCTGAGTGAAAAGTAGGCTGAACGCCAAACTGGAGTGCAGAGCAGACTCTAACGCAGAAATTTAAGTGCAAGCTATTCATTTTTCAGGAGAGGTTTCTGAGGAAATCAGATATAAGAGAATCCACTTGCATAATGAAGGAGAAAGTCAAAGAAAACTAAGTGAGTCTCCAAAACGAATTTGAAAAATGAATAGAAGCTCCAGAGAAAATGGGGCTCCTAACAACCACCTGGAAGAGCTGGTAGACACCAAAACTGCCCCCCATCAGACAAACAGCACTTAAAGCTTTCATCTTTGAGAGAGAGGAGAAAATCAAGCTGCTTCAGATCTGAAAACATCCACAGGTGTTTCTGTCCATCCTTCCACTGTGAGAAGACGACTCAGCTCTATGGGTCTGAAAGGATGTGTAGCTGTTCAAGAAGAACCTCACTGAGAAAAGGAGACGGACACATCAAACAAAGAAGCTGAACAATGGACTGACCACCCCAGAGTCCAGACCTCAACATCACTGAATGGGTTTGATTACATCATAAAATGATCAACCAGCTTCTAAGACTGAACTTTAGAGGCATGTCTGCAGATTCTTTGAGGAAGTCCTGAAAAGAATGGAAGCTGAAAGTAGATAAATACAGAAAACTTTGATATTATATTGAGTTTTTTACACCGAATGACCGTTTTGACCTGGAATTGAAATAAATCAAGGTTAATTCAGGTTCAGTTTTGTATTCCCACATCACTTTTTTAAACTGAGAATGCTGTGGTTGTACTCTTGGCCACTGTCCTAAAATAGGTCAGTGTAGGCTGTTGGAAAGTAGATTGAAGATTGATCTAGTGGAGCTGAAAACGGGTCACCAGCCCCCCACTAGGCCTGATAATTTCCTGCTTCCCTTCAGCCACCAAATGAAATCTGTTAAGAAGAAGACAAGAACACTTTGTCTTGTGTGTCTTTAAGATTCAAGTTTCTGTTTTTGTGCCTGTCTAGTTTGGAAAGTTTTCAGTCCTGCAATCTTTTGTTAAAGGGGAATTCATATCTTTCAGGATTTCTGCATAATTCTGTGTGTGAGATGTAAACAGAGTGATTCAGAGTGGTTTGATGTGAAATGGTTCAGATGTCTTTACAGTGGTGGTGATAGGAACCAGGGGTCACCATGACTACAACACTAATATAGACATTTTATTTACTATCCAAAACGACCAGTGAACCTACACGAGTCTTCTGAGTTTATATGGAATGTTGATGATGGAAAAAACCATGATAAATTCTCAAAACTATCAAATCAAATCAAATCAAATCAAATCAGATTTATTGTCACATCACAAGAGTACAGGGACACAGGTGAGTGAAAAACTTGAGTGCGAGTTCCACAAATTATGCAGAGAACAGTATTTACACATAGATAAACAAAACTATAGATAGGATAGAAGAATAGATAAAACCAATTTAACTAAAATATATACATATAATCTTACACAATAACTTAAAAATAATAATATTGCACCGAGACATATAATATTGCACTGGGAATGTAGAGTGAGTGTAATCAACCATATACTATATATAGTAATGGATATTACAATGCTATGTAGATGTGCAAGTAATCACACTAGGTGTGGAGGTAGAAGATGGTACAGTAGGTGGCAGAGTATTTAGTAAAGTGCAAGGTACAGGAAGTTAAGTGGAAGCGCATAAAACAGTGTCTCAGTCATCAGGAGGTGAATTCACAACCATTTCATGTAGTAACTTTCTGTGAGGGAGCTTTTAGAGGTGGACGCCTGGTTCCTATCACCACCACTGTGAACAATTCTAACAATTCAGTTATTCAGAAATAAAAAATGGCCTTTAATGGTCCAAAAACAAGAACATGAATGTCTTCAGTGAGTGAAAGTCTTACTTTCTGGGCTTCAGCTTTTGCTCACGCCCTCTTCACTGTGAATAGTTTGGTGAGCTGTATGTGGGTGAGAGTAAAACACTCTATATGGTAGTATTGACTTTTTCTGGCATTACATAACGAGAGTATCACAGATTCCTGTTTCTGCTTTGGCCGCTGCTGTATATTTTAAGAACTTGGCAGGATCGCCGAGCTGTAGGGAGTTCACAAATAAACAGTTGAATAAAACTGGAAGGCCTATACTGTGTGTATTTATACCTCATTTACAGACACTGTAGAAGTGCCTGCTGCATGTACAGCACTGCGGATATCTTACACTCCCAGGCGTAACTCACATAGGCAGCTTGTGTTCAAGTAGACAGCCTGAACTGCTTTCTCTGGCGCCAATTTTAATTTCCAGTGGCTGGATCCAGACCTCGCTTCATCCGCTCCACACAGCTGATTTAATCATTTCACATTTTTCTGTTTCTCCTCTTCCCCTGTCCATCCCTTCCACCAAAAATGGCCATGACGTAATGGGGCCCTTTGTCGCTCTCTTTCGTTTGCCTTGACTTCACCTTTGCCCTGTTCAATGGAACCTATCTCCTCCTCCTCCTCCTCAACCTTCCACCCTAAACCTTCCTCCCTTCATGGTTGGAGATGGCAGATTGTACGGTAGCTCCTGTAGCAATGGAGGACAGTGACCATGAGCCAGATTCTTCGTCCGACGACCAGGACTCCACTCCGACGTCCCCAAAACCCAGGGAGGTTGAGGCTGATCAGGTACTTGACTTTCCTAGCGCCTGCTGTGGATCTTCTTGATGCTAATGGCAGGAAGGGTAACATCCACACGTCTACCTTTAGTGCTTTTGAGTGCATCCCGTCAACCACAGGTGTTCATTTAGGTGCTCCTCACTTTTCTGGGAGCAAACCGTTACGTTGCTGCATGTTGCTATCATATTTAGCAAGCCAGTCTTTTGTCTACAGTGGCTGGGAATTTCTGTGATTCGTAGTAAACTGGCAGTTTGGCACCAAGTATCAGCTTGCTTGTTCAACTGGTGCTGTACAGCTTCTCACTGAATGCCAAACCCTTCACATAGACCACTGTTTGAGAGGCTCTCTTGAGCTGCTTCATCACTTTTCCCACCAGGTGATCTGCACCGCTGCTTTGAGACACTGTTATTCAGCTTGGGCTGGTCGGGGCTGGGAAACCTTAGCTGTGCACTAAAAGCTTCAGCAACTAGAACCACTGCTTACGAACCTTTTTAAGCATTATTTCTGCACATTTAAAAACATGAACTGACCAAAGTGGCAGCCAACAGAACTTAAGGTCCTAGTTCTAGTTGCTCGAGACAGCTGGAACTGTCATAATAACGGGTAATGATTTTATTCTAAAGTGGCTAATTGGGCTACCTTCAATTCTAGTTAGCTTAATTTATTGAGTGTGTTTACATGCACTTAATAATCTGATAACTGCAGAAAATCAGATTTTGTCAGTAATCCGACCAAAGTGTTTACATGCACTTGAGTAATCAGATAATGGGGAAACTCCAGGTCTATATGAGTCAGACAGTAATCAGATTTCTGCTTTGCAAAAGGCCAATAAACTCACAGAAGAAGACGAAACGTAAACGGGATGTAAAACTTAAAGTACATTCCGCAGCTTTTTTTGTTTTTGTTTTTTTTAAACATCACACAGTTTTTTTAGGGTTCCTCATTGACCAAGAGCTCCTCTCAGCATCTTTATATTTATATGTGTAGAACTGCAGTGAAACGTCTCAGTCCATCCAGCATCTATTAGTATAGAAACTGATGTTTTACGTCTCTGTTCTTTTTTTGGATCCTTTTGATCTAAAATGAAATGCTAGAGCTCAAAAGTGGGGGGTGTGAACAACGGTGAGTGTTTATGTGCACTTGAGTAATCAGATAATGGGGAAACTCCAGGTCTACGTGACTCAGACAGTAATCAGATGTCTGCTTTACAATAAACCAATAAGCCAATAAACTCACAGAAGACGACGTGACGTAAACATCACGTAAAACTCAAACTTCATGTGGTGGCTTTTTTTGAAACTTTGGGCCACTTTACCTGAAAATTTGAACACACATCATCTAGAAGATGAAGAATATTTTGAATCCTTCATTTTGTCAAGCATGTATTTGGATTTCTCAGTCTGTGCAGGTGCGAAAAAAGACGGCGGTACCGTAAGCGAGCAGCGTCGCCACTAGATGGAGCAAAACGCTTTTGGAGAGACGCTGCTCGCTTACGGTACCGCCGTCTGTTTTCGCACCTGCACAGACTGAGAAATCCGAAAGAAATCAGAGTAAGAGTTTACATGCACTGAGAAATCTGATTACTGAGCTAAAATCCAGCTTTCTTTATTGGATCTCTAGAACGTACTCTGATCTAAGAAATCGGACTATGCTGTTTACATGACCATTTGAATAATCAGATAACTGCAGAAATCTGATTATGATCAGATTATTGAGTGCATGTAAACACACTCAGTGATTGACATGAAATGATATACTGCACTGTTTAGCACACTCACTCAAAAATAACTAAAATAACACAGAATCGTGTGTAGCATCAAGCAAAACTCTAGTTATGTCCGTCCATATGTCAAAATGCAAGCACACAATCTGTGGAGGCTAGCATAAATTGCTAATTATGTCAGTGTTAGCTTCCTCACTAGCGTACTTTAGCAAACTCTTCACGAAGTAGTAATTCTGACATCAACATACCATTTTAGTTTACATCCTGATGCTGAGAGTGGTGGTGTAACAGTGCTTGGGGACACTTCTGTCACCTGGAAAAGTGAAGAATTTAGGTACCAAAAAACAAAACTGGAGTCTTCAGTGCTGGACCGATGACCAATGGAGGGGTCAGTATTGTCATGCAAGCATCATAATGTGAGTTGATGTCCTATTTGGCGCTTTCCTTTCAGTTTTTGACTCTTTCTTTATTGTTGTGAAGAAAGTTGCCTTCACTGAAAGGCTCCTCTGCAGGTCCACGTCGGGTCCTGTCTGTCAGTTTGATCCAGTTTGCAACGGTCTTTGTGCCACGTGTGCACTTTCAATCAACACCTGCTAATGTATCTCGTCCAGTGAACCATCTGTGAATGCTGAATATGCTGTGCGGACAGATTCTTGTCTGGCCACACTTAAAGAGCTATATATCACTCTGAAATTGCCAAGCAGATCCCTCGAGGTGTCTGGAGTCGGGAAACATCCTCAACCCACACGTTTTTATGCTCACAGTAACACGGCATGGTTTTTCAGCTTCAGCAGGGCTGTTAATACACTTCTGCCAGTCATTTTAGCCACTGACATCGGCCTATTGTCTGACGCACGCACCTAATGATGGTTCTATGATGGTTCTACAAGGGCTTGTTGGTAAAAACAATGGTTCTATATAGAACCAAGAACCCTCAAAGAACCATTTGCATGATTAAATTGTGAAATATTTCTTCAGATTGATGGAGAATGTGCTGTAGATGGTTCTACACCAAACCTTTTTGAAAAGGGTTCCATATAGCACCAAAAAGGGTTCTTCTATTGTGTCAAGCTTGACATTGTAACAATAAAAGAACCCTTTTTGGTGCTATAAGGCACATTCTCCATCAATGTGAAGAACCATTTCACACTTTAATCATGCAAAGGGTTCTTTCAGTGTTCATGGTTCTGTTTAGAATTATTGTCTTTACTAAAGAACCCTGAAGAACCATCTTTTTAAGAGTGTTTTCAGTCCTCCTGTCTGAAAACTAACTACAGCTCAACCCTTGCTCATTTCTTAGTACTGATTCAGGTGTTTATGGCTCACTGGCTGTGTCCGAAACTGACGTCGAGACCTTGCTGTCCGTGGTGTATTGTGATGAAGGTGCCTGTAACTGAATCACATTTGAAGCAGCATTGCAACATTTAAGATTAGCTGTTAGCATTAGCCTTTTTCTCTAACCAAAATGTGTATTTTCCCTTAACTAGACCTCACAGGAAGAGGCTCTGATGCTTTATTGGCTGTGATACCTGAAGTGTTAGCTTATATTAGCTAATTTAACCAAGAGACTTTGCAGTCGAACACAAAAATTAGACATAAATTGCTACACAAACTGTTACGGTTGTTCTAAAATTATAATAAAATATACAGTATCTACTGAAAGTCAGCATTCATAAAGCTCTGTGATTTCCTGCATAAGCTTTTCATGAGATCCGATATAAACCTGCATAACTTCAGTGGTTATAAAGGCTGCTATTCTCAATTTTGATGTCATTTAATGTTAGTGTTATTCACCACTAATACTAATGAGTGTTTTAATCTAATTTAATTTAAAGTGTATAAGGCAGTGACACAGATTAAATGAAAAAGATAAATACCAGAAAATACTGTAGAATTTTAACTAAACGCTAAAGAGATGTTTATTAAAAGTGTGCACTGTCTAATAAAAGGTAGACTGAGCTCCACACATTGAATCCTGCTTATTAGAACAGCCACTGTACAAGTAACACCAACAGATGTTTACAAACAAACACTTTACATTACCCTCCAAATGGAGGATTTTCAGAGACTCCAAACAGAGTGTTTTGATAAAAAAAAGAAAAACTGACAAGATAGCTGAACAAGAGACCAAAGAAACCCACAAATGTGAGAATTTTCTCAGTTAAAAAAATATGATAATCACTGTATTATATTAGTTTAATGTCATTTCAGTGTATTATGGTTGTTTTCTTCATAACAAGCATAAAAAAATCACTAGTAGTATGCTGATGTCTAGGAAGCTAGCTAACTAAATTTTCTGTTCCACCTTAAATAGTGCAGCAGCCCTAAATGTAACTAAAACTCAACAGTGAGGAGCTGAACTTTACCCTCCTCTGCTGTCACTGCAGACTGGCAGGGTCGCCTACAGAGCAGCACTAGTAGCTGTTAATGAAGTAATGCTCTTTTTATTTGAGAGTCCCATTTCATAGGGAAGATTTAAACCACTACCCCTTGTGACTCAGTTCTAAGGGGCAAGGAGACACTGAAAACAAGGGGTAGGGGTGAAGATAAGAAATGGGATTGGGCCTTAGTCTATTATAAAGTTTCAGCACTGTTATATATCAACACCAGCTACTGTAACTGCAGCCTAAGACTGCCAAGGCCTCTAAACTACTACACTGGACAAAACCTGCTGGTTTGTTTGGGGTGTTTTGGTCAGTTCAGTGTTACATAGTTAGCTTAATACTCATTTCAATTCCCTAAAGACATCGAAACTCAGAGGACCTGATGACATTCACAGGGAAAATGACCACGACAACACATATCGACTGTAAACCATTTTAGTTTACAGCAGGACGCAGTTCATTTTTACCATGGAGAAAAACGGCTTTGACCCAGTTCCTAATACAGGCATGATGCTGACGACAGGTTCAGAGGTCTGTTTGTAGATCCTTCATTCTATTAACACATGAATGCTTTGTGTCTAATCACTAAACTGAGTGTTTTCTCTTCTTTCTTTCCTTAATCCTTATTTTCCATCTACCTACATACTTATCCTCCTTTTTGTGCTTACCCGCTCCATCTGCCCATCCCACCTGACCCTGACCCTGCCCCTGAACCTGAACCTAACCCACCCCAGAACTCCAGCCACTCCAAGGACGACTCGGAGGACTCGGAGCTGGAGAATATCATGGGACGTAACCCCCCAAGAGAGGGCCACTCGTTCCCCCACCACGGGCCGCCGGGGGCTGACAGTGAGAGCGAGGGTCATGAAAGCCCCCGCACCCCGGGGACGCCCACCTTTTTGAGGCCTCCTGCTGGCCGCAGGGCCCCGGGGGAGTTAGAGCATGACCCTAGACACGCCGTTCATCGCGGCCTTGTGGACTATAGCCTGCCTTCGCCCATCAGCCCTTCCAGGCCCAAGAGCCCCTGGGGTCGCTTTGACCCCTACGACTCCTCTGAGGTAATGCTGCAGAGGGAAGCAAGGGGACGCTTTGTTCTCGCATTGGATCTGGACTGAAGAATTTGACTTTTTAGGACCAATAAGTGGGAACAAGCTAAAATATACCCTCCACAAATGTAGTCAATCAGCGAAGAGATGTTTAGTCTCTGAATTTTGCTTCTTTTTTTATTATTATTACCATATTTAATTGTATTTATTATTATCATTATTATTATTATTATTTAGGAAAAACCTCTGAGATTAAAAATCTCTTTTTCAGGAGTGTCCTGGCCAGGATAGGGAGCAACACATGATGCTCTCACGAAACAAAACACACATTACAAACCTAAAACAGGCAAATCAGCAATTAACAACCCATAAATAGTCATTTAAAACACTGACAGTCTTTAGTTTTGCACTGAATCTAGCTTAACTAATGCAGCTAACAAGTACTAAAAGCTTAGCATCATACATAAACTAAATTAACTAAATAAATAAATAAAAATAAGCTAAACTTCTTTTTTAACTCTGCATTAAATACTGTTATGCAAAAACAGACAAAGTTAGGTCAAAATTCAGCCAACTTTGAGGTGATAAGCTGTTATAAAGGGGATTTTTCCAAAAATCTGCATAATTCAGTGGTTGAGATGTAAACAAACCATGTAGTTGGGGGCTGCATGAGCTGCGCTAACGTTATTCCTCCTAATAAACAGACACACGTTCAGCTCCGTCTCCTCATTATTCACCACCATCACTGTAATATTTCATCATCAACATTAACACACGAAGGTAATCAGAGGGGACGGTGGAGATCGAGTCTGCAGCGTCTGAGATTTTTAAAACGCAGAGTTAGAAAAGAAAAACATCTCACAGTGAAAGCAGCGTTTTACAGTAGAAATAAATGGAGCTCATTATGCTGGTAGTGAACTATGCTGCCTGACACAGCAGCCTAAAAACCATAGAAACGGACCTTAAACAGAAGTTAGGACCCTGTTGGGGTTTATTCTAAAGTTAGGACAGTATTTAGGAGGTTTAGTCTACTTAGGATGTTTGTGTGATTCTGTTTTCTTATCTGGAGTTAACAATGAAATTATGAAGTCAGGAACTGTTATTCTGTAATAGCTACTGTCCGAAATTCAGTTGTCATGGAGACTAAGCCTTATTACAGATTTCAGAGTTAGCATGTTCCTGTAATATGACTTCTGGTTCCCGTCATCACCACTGTAAAGAACTCTGAGTCAGTAAGTTTCTCTAGAATAGAGCATTTCTTCTCAAACCACCAAAATTTGAAGATCTGGTGGAGTTCCCCTTTAAGAACTCCTGGCTGATTGACTACACTCGATGTGAGTGGAGAAATCAGTTGTGTCCACACTTTAAAATGATGGTTCTTCAAAGGTTCTTCAGTAAAGAAAAGGGTTCCGTACAGAACCATGAACACTCAAAGAATCCTTTGCATGATTAAAGGGTTCTTTGCATTATTAAATGGGTCTCCAAACTGATGGAGAATGTGCTGTAGATGGTTGTATATAGAACTTAAGTAATGGTTCTATGTAGCATCAAAGGGTTCTATTGTTACGATGTCTGGCTTGTAGCAACAGCAGAACACTTGTGTGTACATTTGATTTTTCACCATATTATCTCCGAGTAGAGCTGGACGATATGGCCCCAAAAAAAATTTATATCGTGATACTTCAAGAAATCTTCACGATACATCACGATATTCATTTTTTCAGTTGGAGCAGAGTAAAAAGAACCAGCAGTGCTACATTTAAAAAAAAAATATATATCAGAAACTCTGTATACAATCATTTTTACTCTGTATTTGGCACCAAATCCAGTTCTTCTATATAGAACAGTGAATACTTTGCATGATTAAATGGTTCTTCAAACTGATGGAGAATGTGCTGTATATGGTTCTATATAGCATCAAAAAGGGTTCTTCCATAGTTACGATGTCAAGCTTGTAACAACAGCAGAACCCTTTTTGGTGCTACACAGAGCCCTTTTCAAAAAGGTTTTGTATAGTGTATACATTTGATTTTTTGCCATGCTATAAGTTTGAGTAGAGGTGGGCGATATGGCCCAAAAATATACATCACAATACTTCAAGAAAATTTTTTCACGATACACGATACGTCACGATATTAATTTTTTTTTTTTTAGATATCTGATCAGTTTGGGGCAAAGTAAAAAGAAAATAATACATAATATAAAAGATAGTATTTAAAAAAAAATACTATCAAAAACTGAACACAATGTTTTTTTTATTCTGTATTTGGAACTAAATCCAGTTAAACAGGACTAATTTTGCTCTCTTTATAATGAAACATGCAGTTGGTCAGTTTTTTTTATTTTTATTATATTTTTATTAGGAAATTGCTGTTTAATTTCACAGAAATATACTGACGAATTGCCTCAATGCTACCGGTCAGAGTTTGAGGTCTGAGAATATCCACGATATGTTCAGAAAAGCATATCAACATAATTTATCACCATTAATATATATATTGTCTCTTTGCCCGGCCCTAGCTGTGAGTAAGCTAATGACAGAAGTTAATGGGCTGAAAGTTGGTGCTTCATTTCTGCAGGTGCTCTGTGACGACAGGGCTTCATCGTATTATCCTGAATTCTCTGCTAGAAAGGAAACTGTGTTTGGCTTTGGGACATTAGGTCTGGAATGGAGCGAGAAACAGGGCTCAGACTGAACCACAGCAGCCAGAGCTTTACGCCACCCTGCGCAGACAGACAGACAGACAGACAGACAGACAAACAGACAGCAGCACTTTACTGTAGAAAAGAAAAGCGGATCCATCTGCCTCCTCTGACCGTGTTTAATTTGTGCCTTCCTTTTGGGGACGGAGCAGTTTGGGTCCGGATCTTTGATGGTCTGTCTGAAACGCTGTAGGTCCCATGCTGGTGGTCCTCGCTGCGCTTGTAATTTGGTCTAATTAAAGGTGGCTGCCTTTTTATAAACGTCTTTATATCAGCTAGGGTCTGTTGCCACCACAGAGCAGCTCGTCAGGATCTGTTTTGGCTCTGACGTGGTTTCAGTGTTCAGCTCACTGTTTGTGCTGTGTGTTGTTTGAACTAAAAGACAAAATTAGTGCATGTTGTTATATAATTTTAGCAAATTATTCCTCTTTCAGATGTTTCTCTCAGACTTTTTTGACTTTTTCCATTTTAAGATCAAACTGTGCTGCAGCTAACAGGACCCTCTCTCTCTCTCTCTCTCTCTCTCTCTCTCTCTCTCTCTCTCTCTCTCTCTCTCTCTCTCTCACTATATCTCGGTCTTTCTCTCTCTCTCTCTCTCTCTCTCTCTCTCTCACTATATCTCGGTCTTTCTCTCTCTCTATATCTCGGTCTTTCTCTCTCTCTATCTTTTGCTCTTTTTCTTTGGCTCCATCTCTCTCTCTCTCTCTCTCTCTCTCTCTCTCTCTCTCTCTCTCTCTCTCTCTCTCTCTCTCTCTCTCTTTCGCTCCATCTCTTTTACTTTCCTTCGCCATCTCTCACTCTTACTTTCTTTTGCTCCATTTCTTTCACTTAATCTTTTGCTCTTTCTTTTGCTCCATTACTCTTTCTTTCTCTCTCTATCTCTTTCTTTCTATCTCTTTTGCTCTCTTTCACTCTCTCTTTTGCTTTCTCTCTTTGTCTCTCTCTTCCACTCTCTCTTGGTCTTTCTTTCTCTCCCTGTCTTTCTCACTCTCTTTATCTCTTTTGCTCTCTCTTTTTCTTTTGCTCCATCTCTCTCTCTCTCTCTCTCTCTCTCTCTCTCTCTCTTTCCTTCCCTCTTTCTTTCTTTTGCTCTGTAGGATCAGGATAAAGAATATGTGGGATTCGCCACTTTGCCAAATCAGGTTCACCGCAAATCTGTGAAAAAGGGCTTCGACTTCACTCTGATGGTAGCAGGTAAGACGAGCATTCCCTGTTTTAAAAAATTAAAATGGAGATTTTGAAGAATAATTAGTCCAAGTAAGCTGTGGAGACCCATTTTGAATTCATCGTTTATGTCACAAAAACACATTTACATCTGTCCATCTATTCAGCTAATAGCAGTGTAGCCCCGCCCCTTCAGGCTGAAGCCCAGACTGCTGTCTGAATGAGGCACAATACAGGACAGCCAATCAGAACAGAGCTCATATATATATATATATATATATATATATAGGTCATAGTCATGCAGTAATGGTACATGAGTAGTCATGAGTGGACCTTATATACAGTACATGTAGGAATGTATTACATAGGGCCTTTAAATCTCTCCCTTACTGATTCTCGCTCGTTGTGATCTCTTAGGAGAGTCCGGCTTGGGAAAGTCCACTTTGGTCAATAGCCTGTTCCTCACAGATCTCTACAAAGACAGAAAGCTGCTCAATGCTGAAGGTAACCTTCACCTGTCCTTTGTTGTGTTTGTTTTTGTTTTTTAAGCATATTGATGAATTGTGCAGTAATATCGAACAGCGTGCACTGCAAAACATGCTATCTTGGTGAGTGCTGCGCAGTCACTGCTTTTTTCAGGAAATGCGCTATTCTAGTTTAATCTGGTGAAACTGTCATTCTAATGGCACATAATTGTGCTTTTTTTTCAATAAATAATGCTTAAAACCAATAGAATAACCCTATTTCATTAGATTAAATTAATTAAATAAAAACATCTAGAAATAGGTTAATCAGTCTTATAACATTCTCAGAGCAATCTGATTATTAGTAATGTTAACTATATTGACTAGATTTAAGATGACTGCACTCTCCAGGATAGCATCTCTCAGTGTAGGAAGAAGTGAGTGGGCAATACGAGGCCTTCATTGATATTTGCTGTCATTATTTTTTAAATTGTGATCTGTACACATGCATAGTCTGTATTAGACTCAGTGGTCTCTCTATGTGCAGAGAGAATCACCCAGACAGTGGAGATCACCAAACACACGGTGGACATTGAGGAGAAGGGCGTCAAACTGAAGCTCACCATAGTGGACACACCAGGCTTTGGGGATGCGGTCAACAACACTGAGTGGTATGCAGGTTTCCTGTTCACCAGAATAAATACTTACAAGCCACATTTTGAAGATAATTTTTCAAATGTGAGCATTTTTGCATTTAATTTGCTGCTCGAAAACCATTCGTATAAACAGTTCTCATCTCATGGTGCGTATAGACAGTCCTTGTTAACTCGTAAAGTTGGAAAATTGCCACCCAAAGCTGTTCAGCCTTTACATGAACAATGTGTCCAAAAGGATCCAGACAGTCAGTCATTCTATTGAGTGAATTCAGTGGTCATCCGTTGCTGATGGAGCTGGTATAATCTCCCTAGAAAAGCACTGACCAATCGAATGGGACACTCTGGAGCAGCTGCACATGAGCCTAAGGTCTCCATGCCCAATGCCAAGCATGGGGTGGGCTAGAGGGGTATGAAGCCCCCCAGCATTGGGCTGTGGAGCAGTGGAACTGTGTTCTCTGGAGTGATGATCCAGAACTGACCATCCAACACCAGTACCTGACCTCACTAATGCTGAATCAAATCCTCACAGCAATGTTCCAACATCTAGAAGCCTTTCCAGAAGAGTAGAGGCTGTTACTGCAGCAAAGTGGGACAAACTCACTCAAATCTGTCCATATATGGAAACTAAGCTGCAAAAACTTGTTTTATTACATTGTTTTTTTGATGTCATGAAAACCAACACATTTACATACATCTATCTATTCCACATGCAGCAGTTTAGTCCCACCCATTCAGACTGAAGTTATAAGCAGTGTTTCAGTCTGGACTGGCCAATCACAACAGAGCTCATGCACAGTCTTACAGGCACAGTAACAAAAACAGTCTGTTTAATTCTAAGAGATAAAGAGAGGTTGGAAAACAGTCATGTAGAAATCAATTATGACTGTTTTTGGTACATAAACTCACACATAGATGTCTTAAATACACTTTAAGGGAGAAAAGTAGCATTAAAAATGTAGAATATGGGCCCTTTGATGTAACATATAATGTAACCTAACATGGAAACTGCCCGACTTGTATTTGCTACTCAGTCATTCGAGTGCAGCTTCCTTGTGGAAAAGTTGTGGAAAGACCCCGTCGCTGTTGTCGGAAGAAAACCTTGCATCTCCAAAATGGTAACTTTACAGAAAAAGGAAAAATCCTACTTCACTTTTAATGTAAGTCAGTGGAACCAGAAATTTTTCCGAGTGATTTTCGGTTGTTTCTTTTAGTCCATTCATCATGAAATTTGCACACAATGTAAAGGACAACAGGCATTTTCAAATGATGTTAAAATCTGAAAAACAACAAAAATGGAGTTTCGAGGTTTTCTTCCGACAGCAGCGATATGTAGAGTTTCAGATTAGATTTGAGGAATTCTGGGTAATGTAGTTGTTGCTCAGAGCTGCAGTGTCTCTGTGTTTACTCCCTCAGCTGGAAGTCGGTGGCGGACTACATTGACCAGCAGTTTGAGCAGTACTTCAGAGACGAGAGTGGCCTGAACCGCAAGAAACATTCAGGACAACCGCGTACACTGCTGTCTGTACTTCATCTCCCCCTTCGGTCACGGGTACGAGAACGCGCTCAGACGCTCAGACACACACACACACACACACACGCACGCACACACATGCACACACAGTGTCACACACCTGCAGTCTCTTTACTGTATAGATCAGTCTTTCCAGCAGTGATCAATCACAAATTTGCACATCTTTGCAATGACTCACGATTTTGTCACTTCACATCATTACTTTTGCATTAAACACACACCGTACTGCAAAAAAGCCATTCATAAAAACTAAAAAAATACTTTAAAATGAGATGTATAATATTGCGTTCTACACAGCTTCCTACATAATTTGAGGCTCAAAATGTTCCACTTCATACTCAAGTTAAGCTATCAAGAGCAGAGTCTGCACACCAAGCAAAAGAAAATCAGAATTTTATCTTCTATCAAGTTCAGATCACATCTGAATAAGCACAATCTGTGGATTAACCAGCAGCTTTCAATAATTTTAAAAGTTGTGTATGTCTGTGTGTATATATATTTACACATGCAAATACATTCAATATTTTTAACAATATAAAGGAAAAATGTATTTAGTCATTTTTTGAGCCCGGGCCTAGTTCAGAGTCAGAGGATGTTCTTCTAAATAGGTTGGAAAGCACTTTGTTTTGCTTTTTCTCTGAATATTTGATTGCAGACATATAGTGCTTATTTTGTATACAAGTTTTGTTACATAATTTAGTTGAAGAAATATATCAGGCTTATCTCAGTTTTCTTGCAAACTCTCCCCACACAAAACGAAAAATAGTGCAAACACTGAGAGAAGCAGCTTGAAGAATCAAACATTTTAGCCTGAAACAATCAGGGAAAGGCAGCGACGTCCTGGTGGGACTGTAAACTCATGAATGAAATAATTTACAGTTCTGAGCTGTATTGTGATCTGTTATTATGGTACTGTATGGAGGTCCTTCAGTTGTTGTTGTTGTTTAAAGTCGCCCTCTTCTGGAAATATTTAGTAATTACATCAGTCTGGAAGGTCACCTTCCTTTGAAGCTCTCCTCCAAGTGAGAAAATGACTCAGCAATAAAAATCTAATTTAGTAGAACTGTCCATTTTATCCCACTGCACTGGCCACTTTATTAGAAACGCCTACCTTGTGCTTCCACTCACTGGCCACTTTATTAGAAACACCTACCTTGTGCTTCCACTCACGCCACTTTATTAGAAACACCTACCTTGTGCTTCCACTCACTGGCCACTTTATTAGAAACACCTACCTTGTGCTTCCACTAACTGGCCACTTTATTAGAAACACCTACCTTGTGCTTCCACTAACTGGCCACTTTATTAGAAACACCTACCTTGTGCTTCCACTCACTGGCCACTTTATTAGAAACACCTACCTTGTGCTTCCACTCACTGGCCACTTTATTAGAAACACCTACCTTGTGCTTCCACTAACTGGCCACTTTATTAGAAACACCTACCTTGTGCTTCCACTAACTGGCCACTTTATTAGAAATGCCTACCTTGTGCTTCCAGTATGTAGGTGCACAGTTAGAGGCTGCAGTCCATCTGATGCTGCACTGTTTATCACCCCTCTACTCCGTTCACCACTGGTCAGTTCCTGACCACGGGACCTCTGTTTCCCAGCGATTATTTGGGTGGTGGTCCAGTCTCAGCACAGCAGTGACACTGACATGATGATCACTTGTGTGATGTATGATCATCCCTAGTTGTGAAATCGTCTCAGTATTGTGATTCATTATAATTGTCTGGTTCTTTGTGTCCAGTCTCAGACCTTTAGATGTTGAGTTCATGAAAGCCCTACATGAGAAGGTCAATATTGTGCCTGTGCTGGCCAAAGCAGACACACTCACGCCCAGCGAGGTCAAGAAAAAGAAAATCAAGGCAAGTAATCAACCTTGACAACAGCATAAAAAACTTCAGATTGCTTTGTTCTAATAGAACTTTTGTTTTTTTTCTTTTTACTCACATCATGCAGATTCGAGAGGAGATCGAGCAATATGGGATCAAAATCTACCAGTTTCCAGACTGTGATTCAGATGAGGACGAGGATTTCAAACAGCAAGACCAGGAATTAAAGGTACAGTTTGACCATTAAAGGCCGGACAGTCTTGAAACTGTAGTCCATCTGTTTCTCTGCATACTCTGTTACCTTGTTCTTCAATAGTCAGGACCCCCACAGAGCAGGTATTATTAGGGTGGTGGGTCATTCTCAGCACTGCAGTAACACTGACGTGGTGGTGGTTTGTTAGTGTGTGTTGTGCTGGTGCGAGTGGATCAGACACAGCAGTGCTGCTGGAGGTTTTTTTTGTCCACTCACTGTCCACTCTATTAGACACTCCTACCTTCTCAGTCCACCTTGTAGATGTAAAGTCAGAGACGATAGGTCACAGGACGCTGCCCACAGGACGCTGTTGGCTGGGTATTTTTGGTTGGTGGACTATTCTCAGTCCAGCAGTGACGCTGAGGTGATTTAAAAACTCCAGCAGCACTGCTGTGTCTGATCCACTTAGACCAGCACAACACACACTAACACACCACCACCACGTCAGTGTTACTGCAGTGCTGAGAATGATCCACCACCCAAATAGTACCTGCTCTGTGAGGGTCCATGGGGGGTCCTGACCTCTGAAGAACAGGGTAACAAAGTACGTAGATAAGCAGATGGACTGTTTGTAACTGTAGAACTACAGAGTGAAACTATATGGTCAGTGGAGCTGATACAGTGGTCATTTCTTTCCTCATCTCTCTCTTTCTGTCTCTTTTTCTCTCTCTGTCTCTCTTTCTCTCTCTCTCTCTTACTGTCTCTCTGACTCTCTCTCTTTCTCTGACTCTCTTTCTCTCTCTGACTTTCTCTCTGACTCTCTCTCTCTCTCCCTCTCTCTCCCATCTGCAGGACAGCATTCCGTTCGCTGTGATCGGCAGCAACACGGTGGTGGAGGCGAAGGGCAAGAGGGTCCGCGGCCGTCTGTACCCCTGGGGTATCGTAGAAGGTATTACAGTGGCTTGATTATTAACTCTTAAAGTCTAAACTCCAGAACGGTAATTTTATAGGAGAAGGACAAATGTAATAATTTCTAACGTGCATTACTGGTACTGTGATTCTATTCCAGGTAATTTTGGACCTTTTCTGTTGATCCGTCCATCATGAATTTTTCATAAAATGTGAAGAAAAGCTGGACTTAAAAAACAGCTGGACATAAAAAAAAGGTTTTATTCCAGCAGCGATAATGTGTATTTTCGTAATGAATTACATTATTAGTTACATAATGAATTACGTTATTAGTAACATAAAATTCATTTACAGTCAGTTCATATTCTGTATGGACAGATTTGATTCTGTCGACGTTTCTGTTTGTTTTGATGTCTGTAACAAAAATGTGGCCAAAGATTTAGTGTCAAAATGAAGTAATCAAACCACCTTGGGAGCCACAGCATTTTATGTCCATTTTAAAATTGTGTCTGTAAATGTGTCTCAGTATGTGCTGATGTACTAGTAAAGACTAAAAATATAATATAAATGAAAACACAGACTTACTTTGCTCTACTTTAAGCTTTAGCTCAGCTATAGCTGCTATTCTCGCATCTCCAGCAGGAAAATTTTCATTAAAAGTAGAACAGTTTCTTGTAAAATGTCTCTCAACGTTTGACTTTTTACAAGGCTGAAGTCACTTCTCATTCGCCAGCTTCTTATTCAAATTCTTCCGTCCCACCTTAAATAGTGTCTGAGGCTCCAGAATGTAACTGCTGCACCATTTAAGGTGGAACGGAAAAATTCAACATATATATTTATGTGTGTGTGTGTGTGTGTGTGTGTGTGAATATAGATAAATATGTATATGTAGATGTATCTACGTATCAGAATGGAATTAAATGCAGGAACGATTTATTCCCAGTAATTTGGGACGGTTTCTATTTGTCCATTCATCATGATATTTTACCACAGTGCAAAGGGCAGCTGGGATTTTCAAATTATGTCAAAATATTAAAAACATCAAAAACAGAGATGGAAAGTGATGCTATGTTGCGTTACATGTTTTTACTGCTTTTCTAAGTGAAAATAAGTGAACACATCCTCTATAGAGACAACAATTTTACCTAAATTCAGTGCTCAGCTTCTATTTATCTGCTCAGTTTAACATACTGGAATAACAAAAACATAAATATAACCATAACTTTAAAAACAGTGTTACCCCCATTTGTTAAATTCTGCAAATTAAACAGTAATTGTGTATTAAAATGTGCAGAAGTGTGTCTTTGTAGAGGATGTGTGACTTATTTACACTAACAAAATCAACAAAATGTAAAAGCTGGACATATAAAAGTTATTCTACTTACAAACATATATGTATTATTATTATTATTGTTATTATTATTATTATTATTGTCATTGTTTTGCACTATTATACAGTCTTTAAGATTTTATTTTTAAAATGAAATAATAAATGTATGTTATAATGAAAAAAAACAGGGTTCCTGGTAAATCATAACTTTCATATCAAGTTGCATTAAAATGGTAAACCACTGATTTTGCCCAATCTGGCAACCCTGAACATGTGTCTGGCTCTGTATGAACAGCTGTGAGTGGAGCAGGGGTGTTTTAAATCATTAAAATTGAAAACAACGTTTTGGTCAACTTTCAGTGATGAGGGAAGTGATGATGTTTAAGCTCCTCAAAACCACTTTATACCAGAACACAAAGTCTTTATGAGCCGCCACAGAATAACTTGCCTTCACAGCTCTGAACAGCTGCCCAGCTCCCGTTTATTATCTGTAGTAAATGAGACTGAGAGCATGCGAGAGCTGTAGGAAACCTAACTGGACTGCACCTGGAGACGAAACTGTTACTGTCGCCTCTAACTGCCAGAGTCTGCAGATCTGGATTATCGTTTGTTCCTCCACTGAAGAGCTCGGCTTCATAATAGTAGAAAACATGTTGGTTATTCAAAGATGTTCGTTTATTGAATATTTTAATTATGGAATCTAATCAAATATCTCCTGCCGCTCTAAGAGGTTCTGATTGATGATGTGTGTTTTCCAGTGGAGAACTCTGCGCACTGTGACTTTGTGAAGCTGAGGAACATGCTGGTACGCACACACATGCAGGACCTGAAGGACGTAACCCGTGAAACCCACTACGAGAACTACAGGGCCCAGTGCATCCAGAGCATGACCCGCATGGTGGTGAAAGAGCGGAACCGCAAGTAAGAAACACACAGAACATGTGAACTTTAACCCTCAGGAGTGACAGCGGTCACTGACGGTAATGTTGTGAAGTGTTATATGAATTATTTCTCACTTGTAACTCATTGAAACAGGTGGAGAAATGATGTGGAACGGTTCTACATTTTCACTCCACACCACATAATACACAGAACAAAATACTGTCTGATGGTCAAAATCAGTCAAATATATACTGACATAAATAGACTGATTTTGACCCCTTATTGAAACCAAGGATTTGGAGACCCCTAGTGGCGAGTCTATGTCCATTGCATGCCTCCAAAAATAAATACAAGGAGAATACTGTTAAAGCTACACTATTAAAAAATGGTTCATCAAGGGTTCTTCAGTAAAACGGTTCTATATCGAACCATGAAAACTCAAAGAACCATCTGCATGCTTTAGTGGTTCTTTGCATGGTGAAATTGTTCTTCAGATTGAAGGAGAATGTGTTGTATATGGTTCTAGGTTCAGCTGCTGTTACACATCATAACAATAGAAGAACTTATTTGGTGCTGCATAGAACCCTTTTCATAAAGGTTCTACATGTACAGCACATTCTCCATCTGAAAAACAATTAAGGCATGCAAATGGTTCTTTGAGCGTTCGTGGTTCTTACAGGACCATTATCTTTACCACAGAACCCTTGAAGAGCTGGGGATTTTTTTTGATAGTGTAGCAATGCAGATTTTAGCAAATAATTTTGATCAATAACCGTTGAATAGTTTGCAATTAATTGTTAATGGGGAAACCTGAAGGACACAGCCCATAAAAATATCAATTAAAAATATCAATTACAAAACTAGCAGTTAAAAATATCAATTAAAAAATATCAATTACAAAACTCCACCTTATATTTGTGTCACTCAAACTCCAATGTCAACATGTCATTAACTCGTTAAACTACAGGACTGGGCTTCAGACTAAATTCACTTACACGACCAATCTCTAGGCTATGTTCACACAGCACGTAAAAGTCCCAAATCAGATTTTCTCACCAAATCTGATTTGGCTGTTCACATTATCTTTTAAATGTGATCTGTATGTGACATCAGTCTGAACAGATCAGCGTCACGCTGCTTCACGCGGCTCATCCAGAGGTAAACAATCACGACTGCCAACAAACGCCAGTCGCTCCCGGAGGATCAGCTTCATCTTCACCAGCATCACAGGAGCCATCATGAATCTTCACTGAGTGACAGCTGGGCTCATCACCCAGAATATGTTCGAGTTCGCTGTAAAAAGGGGCGCGGTCACTTCTTTGGTTCGCTTTCTCGAATTCTTTAAACTTTGCTTTCAGACTTTTAACTGTTCTTTAACGCTGCAGCCTCGTTCTCCTACGGCCGCGTTCGGACATTCCTTTCGAAATCTCTTAGTCTTTTAGAATTTTTTGGTACAGAAACATCAGCCCAAATGTTTATGAGTCTCAGCAGTGCGAAATTATGACGAACGTCGAGTTGAACTGACGTAAAAGCCACATGAATTCTAATCTGGCTGCTCAGACTGAGTCGCACTGCCACAGATCGGATACGTATCAGATTTCCGTTCCACATATAAAAGCGTCTCAAATCGGAATTGAAAATGTCAGATTGAGTGTGTTTATCTGTTCAAACTGACACACATCTGTGTCACATATGAAGAGAAAAGATCAGACTTGGGTCACTTTTACCTGCTGTGTAAATAAAGCCGAAGTTACACCTCAACTATTAAGTACTGTCTACTGTATACGTCTCTTTAACATGATGATATGTTCAGAACCAGTCAATAAAACCTGTTGCCATGGAAACGGGATGGCAGCCTCTGGTGAATTTTTGCGTCTCGTGGAAAAAAAAACAGGATAGAATAGAACAATGTGTGCAAGACAAACTCGATAAAACTGAGCACCTATAGCCACAGTCTGTTTATCATACAGTTTCAAAAGCAGCCTGTTTAATTATGAGTGCGAAAGAGACGTTATGTAGAAAATGGTCACGTACAAATTAATCATGACCGTTTTTAGTACACAACTAAAGAAAATTTAGCCCTTTAATGTTCAGTAACTACTACTTAATATTCTGTAACTACAGTAACTACTACTTACTATTCTGTAGCAGGTGAAAGTTACTATTCTGTAAGTAGTAGTTACTGAACATTTTGGAACCAAAAAAGGGTCTTTTATTGTTTTTTATAACTACAAGAGTTTGATGCAGAATGTGAATGCACAGTGTGTCCCAACTCAGGGGGCTCTATCAAGGCGAGTCCTTTGAAGGACGCTTCGACCCGCGAAGAATGAGCTGAAATGAGACGGTCTGCCCTACGGCGTTTTGCCTGTTTGTGTCACAGCACCGCTGTGTCACAAAACTCGTCAAGTTCTTTTAATGTTCTTTAAAGATGGAGCCAGAAGCTCAGTTTTTTTTTCTTCATTTATTAGAGCTTCACCGCCAGCTACTGATGAGTTTTTTTTTGTTTTTTTACGTCTGTATCGTGAGCCATTCGCCTCAGTTTAAACCCAATACTTATATATTAAAGTGTCTCTTCAGCCGGCGTTCGCTTCTCTGTTGATGCTGCCATGTTCTCGAATCCTCGCCGGCACGCAGTGAAACTTGGGATATGTTGGCTGGCGACGGATCCACCCGATGGATCCTTCGTTGCCGTGGAAAAGGACACATTTCGGGGCCGCATTTGAAGGAGCCTTCGAAATAGGACAGTCTAGTCGCGCCGCTGTGACACAAACAGCCTTCAGATGCAGCCTCTGAAGGACGCAGCCCCTGAATTGGGACACACTGACTGTTAAACTCTACTAAACATACCATTCACTCCTCATTCTATTTAGAGACTAAGCTACCAAAACAGTTCATTAGGGTTCAAGCATGCAATGCATTAAACCCTATTGGAATTGTCAAGATTTTTCTTATTATTTTTCCACCATGGAACGGAATGCACAGCCTAAACCGTAAGTCCTACGGACTTGAAACTTATAATAGGTCAATAGGTAGTAGTACCTCCCGCTACTCAGGCGCAAGGAATCAACCCAGTCGGCCACAAGGGGGCACTATCACGCAGGTCAACGTGTTTTGGCCTATAACTCCTAAAGCAGATTTTTCCCAGACAAGACATATTTTTTTCCTAGTTCCTTGGGTCCAAACAAACAACTTTGCCATTTGGACCATTTAGCTCTGCCCACTGAGATTTTGAGCTAATTTGCATAATATGCGAAACCTACTTTTGCAAACTAGTCCTACAATTTTTAACCAATCCTCAAGTAATTGGTGTCAAAAAATTCAGAAGAGCCTTTTCCTCTTATGTATCATATGTAGTACGTTATTCCAAACAATTTCGCAAATGCATATTTATTACAAAACTGCATAGTTTTTTTGTAATCGGTAACTGTTTAAAAAGCCACTTTTTCGAACTAGTCCCTGGATTTTGATCCAATCTTTTCGAACTTGGTCTGGAAAAATTCTTTGGCATGTGTAGGTAAACAATTATCAAAAACATGTTCACTTTTCTGCTGAGTGTTCTGTGGAACAATCAATTAATTACTGTGGCCATGGCTTTGCTAACTTGATTTGCTATTACTCAACAGTTTTTGGTCAGATCATCTCCAAACTTTAAGGATTTTTACATATTTAGATTTTAATGGTGCATGCCACTTTTGGTCCAGATTGGCCTTTAGGGGGCGCTTTAGCACTCAAAAACACTTAAAAATCAATTAAAATGCTATTACAATGTTATTACAAGGTCGACAGATAAACAAATGGTTCCATACGACTCAGGTCACTCACATGAACAACTTTCTAATTACATGTTATGTCAAAAAATGTACTGTTTGTCTGGTATTTTGGCTTATTCATTCGAAGACTACATTATACAAAGGCTTATTATACAAAGGTCAAAAGGTCAATCTGACCAAAACTTGGTAAACATCTTTGGATATGGTCCCTGATTGAGAATCATCCCTTATTGTGGCCTTTTTACTAATTCTGACACACTTTCACTGAGCTCATACTTTACTTTAGTCCTATGTTTCAACTTTTCATCTTTTTCAACTTTACTCATATTTTTGCCTGTAACTTTTGATCAGAGTGAGATAGAGACAAAGTTCTTTGACCCACAGCTTGAGGCCTTTTTAGGCCTAATGGGCTAAGCGAAAAGGTTGAGGCCTTTTTAGGCCTAATGGGCTAAACCTGAAGAAAGGCCCATACTGCTGTTGCATGCTTGAACCCGCTCATTGCCGCTTGCGGCTATATTTTTGAATTATTTTTTCTGTGGTGTCACCAAAAACCACGCATTTACATATAAATATATATTATTCAGCCTACAATTTTATTTATTAAATACAAGTTTAGCCCTGCCCATTTATGCTGAAGTTATAAGGAGTATTTCAGCCTAGACTATTTTTTGAGTGGGCCAGCCAATCAGAACAGAGCTAATTTATTTACATCAGTCTTAAAGGCACAGTAACACAAACAGCCTGTTTAATTCTAAGGAATAAAGAGAGTTTGGAAATAAATGACATTAATTTAATTAAAATGAATTACACCTGGGTTTGGTACATAAAACCACACAAAGAAAAGAAATAAAATGTATGAAAAATGTAGGATATAAGCCCTTTTATGTCTCTAAAGCGTTGAACTTTGTGTGTTTCTTTTCTCCTCGCCTGCAGTAAACTAACCAGAGAGAGCGGCACAGACTTCCCCATCCCCATGGTGCCGGGGGTAACGGACACGGAGACGGAAAAACTCATCCGAGAGAAAGACGAGGAGGTACAGCACCCCGCCTGCCCGGCCAATCACGAGCATCACCATCCGGACACACAGCCACATCCGGACCCCCACACAGAGCCAGAGCCCCACAATCCAACCCCCACTGATACACACCCAGAGGGGTCCTGACCATCTACATGGGTTTTACTGTATAAAATAAACAACAATGAGCCTCTCAAACAGGTCACACACCTAACCGAGAGGGTCTCAGAGGAGAGGTCGCTAGAAATTAAATTAAATCCAGTATTAGCATTAGCTACACAGCGTAGTAGTAGCCCCGATACAGATTATTCAAAATTCCTGCATAATTAAAAGGTTATGATGTATTAGAGTGGGTCATTCAGAGTGGTTTGGTGTGAAACGCTCTGTTCTAAAGAAACTTAGTCAGAATTGTTCACAGTGGTGGTGATAGGAACCAGTCGTCCACCTCTAAAAGCTCCCTCACTTTTCACTACTTTCCCATCATCAACATTCCATATAAAATTCTTGTGTAGGTTCACTGGTGGTTCTGGATAGTAAATAAAATGTCTATATTTGTGTTGTAGTCATGGCGACCTCTGGTTCCTATCACCACCACTGTAAAGAAATCTGAACCATTTCACACCAAACCACTCTGAATCACTCTGTTTACATCTCAAATGCTGGATTGTGGAGAATTTTTGAAAGATCAGTGGAATTCCCCTTTAAAGTGGTACACCAGTGCTTTTTAACCTGATTTCTCAGTGCTGTATCTCTAGCCTATGGTCAGTCACGTGTCCCTGTGCTTAACAAAAGAACAGAAAACCTTGAATCTCACTTATAATAGAATCCAATGGGCAGCTGTTGATACACATTCTTTTTCTTAGTATAATTTTCTTTAGAAAATAGTGCCTGTGGTTACTGAGTATAAGCTACAGATCCAGCAGATAGAGGTCAGACTAAAAAACACTGTATTCCTTTAACAGTCGTGTCCTGCTAGAGCAGTTTAACAGGGCGCACAAGGCTGTGGGAGACAGTATTATGCATGGTCATGTCTGGTACTTTTGTATATGTACTGGTTTTCCTGGTTCCAGTGTTTGTGTCGTAGGTCTGGAAGCCTGCACACTTTCGCAGTGATGCACTTTAGTTACCACAAGTCATGACTCTAAAAAGGGCTGAGCTCAGGACGAGGGCTTTGCCATGAACACCTGCACAGTAATATTATTCTACTGCAGACTGCATTCACCCTCATTGTTTTTATTTATTTATTTATTCATTCATTCATTCATTCATTCATTCATTCGGCAACACTGCACTATAGGGGGACATTATAAAGCCCTTCTGATGCTGTTATCAAGTCAGTAGCGGGTAATTTAATGGCTGCTCACTGCTGCTTTATTAAGCAGTAACCAGTGTGAACAAGACATTTTTCAGAGCACCTTCATTTGTGTGTTATGCTTCAGAATGTTTAGCACATCGTTTATTGATATTGACCAGAAGCTCTGTTGAAAAGCACAGTTCATTCAGACCCTGTGCTCAGACTAGGCCTCATAGTACACATTAAGTAAAATACATCACTGTGTTTTCTGATAGAGAATAATTGAGTGTGTTTACATGCATGTCATAATCAGATTGTGTCAGTAACTGTTTCAGTGTGTTTACACTTAATCTGATAACTGCAGAGAATCAGATTGTGTCAGTAACTGGTTCAGTGTGTTTACGCTTAATAATCTGATAACTGCAGAAAATCAGATTGTGTCAGTAACTGGTTCAGTGTGTTTTCATACTCTTGAGTAATCAGATAATGGGGGAACTCCAGGCCTACATGAGTCAGGCAGTAATCGGATTTCTGCTTTACAACCAGCCAATAAACTCACAGAATAAGACGTGACGTAAACGTAACATATACTTCATGCCGAAGTTTCATCAAGATGGAGTCACTTTAGCAGAAATATGAAGATACATCATCTAGAAGATGAATAATATTTAAATAATTCATTTTAAGCTTGTCGGTTTCAGCGTCGCTCCAGAAGTGCTGTGCTCGTCTCGCAGGTGCTGTCTTAAACGCTGCTCGCTGTTTTCACACATGCTCAGACAGAGATAAACAAAAGAAATCAGAGTGAGAGTTTACAGCACTGAAACACCCCAATGCTGAGCTCAAATCCAGCCTCTTAATCAGATTTCTAGAAACAGCCTTAACCTTTAATCCAGTGTAAGAAATTGGAGTGTGCTTTTTACACGACAGAAATCTGATAATGACTGTATTATTGGTTTGCATGTAAACACTCTGTGTTAGAAGGTCCGTATTTAGAGCTAATTGATCATTTATTATGACGTAGAAGGCATTGATTGGAATGAAAAGGAATCAAGCTCATCATATAAACATTGCTTAAGTTAGGATTGTGCAAAAGATTAAAAGTAAATGAAGCTCTGTAAAATGTCTTATTCACTCTAGTTATTGCATGAGAAAGTAGTAACGAGCAGCCAGTTAATTAGCAGCTAAAGGCTTGATGAGAGTATACAGAACCTTGGATCTATTTATTTATTTATTTATTTATCTATTTAAATGTTTTTTCTGCCTTCATTAATTTGCTTAAGGCCAGTTTTCCCCTCTGTGTGGTTTAAAGACCAAATCAGAGCCGTTTCAGCACTACAAATGAAACAACTAGCAGAGCTACTTTTTAAGTAGAAACAACCAGCTCGGCTCGCTCACTCGCACAGAAATGAATCTCAGAGGTGGAGTAATTGAGGTAAAGGTGTTAGAAAGTCCTCTATATTTGCTATAGTTACTCATGTTCTTGTGATCCTGAAAACTGCTGCTATTACTGAGAATCAGTCATTTTAAATCAGTTTTCTTAAGTAGGCTACTCTCCAGAAGCAGGTCTGGTGAATTAAACGTGTCTGTATGAAATATTAATGTGATTTAATGTGTAGCTAAATTATTTTTTTTATTATTATTATATTATTATTTTTTTCTCTAAATATAGCAGCACGTGTTTCTGCCCTGACATGCTATTTTTATTATTTTCACTATTCTCAGTTATGAACACTGAGCCCAAATGCCCCACATATGCTATACTGAGCAGTGGAGAAAGTAAAGGGTTTTGATGGAACTGCAGTAGTGTGTAAAAGCAAAAATGCTAAACCAGCTTCTAAGACTGAGCTTTGGAGGTGTGTCTGCAGATTCTTTGAGGAACTGAAAGTGAGTCTCCTGAAAAGAATGGAAGCTGGAATAAAGGGAAAGAGAGACTCACTGACACTCAAACAGCTGAGATTAGATTTAGCTGTTGAGGCTTTTATATACTTTTTTCTGCATTTTTTTCATTGTGATGCTGAAAAATGAATAACGTATAATGAATAAAGTACTTACACTGCAAAAAATGGTATCTTGTCAAGAAAAATGATCTTAAATGTAGTCAGTAAATCTAGTATTTCTCGTTTTGAGATTGTTGTAAGATTATTTTAAGCTTATTTAACTTATTTCCAAACATATTAGTTGTTTTATTTTTATTATCTCACTATACTGGCAGATAATTTTGCTTGTTTTAAGAAATGTGCTTGAAACCAGCTAAATTATTTGCCTGTATAAATAATTTTACTTAATAAAATGACTTAAAACAGGTAAATGTTTAGAAATAAGTTAAATAATCTTAAAATATGTGCACAACCATCTCAACTACTAGATACATCAGCTAGAATTAAGATAATTTCACTTGACAAGATACTATTTTTTGCAGTGTAAAGGCCGTTTTGACAAATTTTCTTTTTCTTTATTATCGTCCAGCAGAAACACAACGTTAATTAAACTATCACACTCTTAAAAATAAAGATGCCATGGAAGAACCACATTTGGTTACCAAAAAATAAAAAAAAACCTTTTAAAATTTAAGGAAACTTCATATGAGTTAAAGGTTCTAGGGAGAACCCTTAAATTGGGATAGGACCTTTACATTTAGAGAAGGTTCTTTAAATCTTTAAAAGGTTCTTCCAGATTCATAGATGTCTTTCTCAAACATAGTTCTTTGCGGCAGTGGGCCTCAGGGACCCCTGTACGATCTACAAACCCTTTTTAAACATGGTCCTTGGTAGCAGTGGTTCTCAAACCGGTTCTCAGGGACCAGTTTGAGGGGTTTGAGAAAGAGTTTGTAGTTTGACATCACTCAAGAACCCCATTTTGGCACCCTGTGTGTACTATTTCGTCTCTGCATGTATATTCGAGCAGTAGTTCTCACTCCAGTCCTCAGGGTTTGAGAACCACTTGCTGTATGGTAGTTTCTTGTCCAGTGGACCAAACTGAAGACTTTATGAAGTGAATTTTGTTTATGTTCTGTTATTATTAACTATTATTGTCATTAAAATCTTATAAACGTAAGACTGTCGGCATAATTGTGACACCAAATATCAGTACGCACAAGCACAATCCACGTTCTCCTGTTCAACATCTACATATAGATAAATATTCTTTAATAAACTGAGCCCCACTTTAGAGAATAGCTCAAAGCCCACATTCAGACTAATTTCTCACCAAAACATTGAGGTTTTGCAACTTGCAAGCAGGTATTTTTACAATTATGACAAGAAATAATTTCAGATAGTAACAATGCCCCACAAAAATGTATCATTTTATATCAACATGTGTATAATTTGCATCAGTTTCTGCACAAAATGTGTAAATATGTATATAAAATACATCAATTTACTCTAATTCAGTATCATGGATACTATCTGACTGAATCAGCTTATTTTCAGATTTTTATCATTTGGGAAGCTAAAATCTGCCGTAATATTGATCCTGTGGTGGCACAAAGCGAGTCTTGTCGATTCCCTGCTGCCAGTTCCCAATGCTAACATGCTAAGAGTTAAGCAGTCCAGTAAAGCAGCCATGCAGAAGTAAAAATAAATAAATAAATAATCAATTGGCCAATGGCCTGCGCTCAAAGTTTGCCCTTTGGTCACGTGACCAGTTCGAAGCTGTCACGTAGGCCTTTTTCGATCCATTATTGATGGTTCAGTTTACTAACATCATCAATGTTCCTCTGTTTTCCGCCTGTTTTTCCAGCTGCGACGGATGCAGGAGATGCTGCAGAAGATCCAGGAGCAGATGCACACTCAGAAGGAAGCGTATTAACCCCTTTTCCATCTACATGCCTGAGACATTACCCACCCCGTCATTGCGTTCCGCTCTGGTCGTCTTCCCTTTCCAGTAACCACAGCTGCAGAACCGTTGCCTGCCCTGAAGTGCTGGAGGTCCACCAGGCCTCATTAGGTGCCATCACCCCAGATGTGAGCAACAATACACTGTGTTCTGTCCTCTTAAGCCACCACACACAGTCTTATATGCCATTACAGACGCAGCAGGTAGCAAACTAAACAGCAGCTGCTCTACAGGCTGAGAATTCTTTTCAGTTTTAAAGGGAAACTCCAGCATTTTTCATCCTGATCTCTGCCTGCTGTATCTATAGCAAACGGTCAGTTACCATGAACAATACTGTTGAAATGCTTCCCTTTACTCAGTTTCAGAACCTAAAAACTGTGGACTTCAACACCTTTATAACTGAAGCCGATGGGAAGTTGCTTCAGTTTCAGCTTGTGTCCATTGACGTCTATTAAATTCGGTGATTTTCCTGTTCTTTTACTAAGCACAGGAAAAAATATTGGCCTTAGTATTTGACCACATGCTACAGACACTGTTGTTCAAAAGTTAAAAAGTTTAATAACACAGTCGTATGCCAGTGTTTGAACTATTTCTAAGTAAGAAAAAGTTAGCACAGAGAACTGAAATATGGCATTTTCTGCTAATTTTAGTGCACAAATTCTAACATACTGGAGAAATAAAACAAAACATTAAGTGTGCCATGACTTTTGCACACTTTGGCTACATTTTATGTTTTATTTTTGTTTTGTTAAATTCAATCAGTAAACAGAAACTGAGCATTAGAGTGTGCAGAATTGTGCAGAGAGGTGCCCAAACTTTTACATACGACTGTAAAATTATACATATTATTGTATTAATATACAGTAATGTATTTTATTATTTGGCTTATGTTTCAAGTGATTATTCAAAAATGAGGTCAATAATTTGGCAAAAAGATATATAAATATAATAAAATAGAACACCTAAAATACCATTTTGGCATTATTTAAATATACATTCTCAAAGTTTTCAAATATAAAATGAGATTATTTATATAATTCTTAACATTAATGGTATTGTAGGTTGAAAAATGCTGAAATATTCCTTTAATAGTCAAACAAAGCTATTTTCTCTGTCTAGTGAGTCAGAATTAACGTCCACGTGACTCTGGCATCAATGCATTTACACAAGGGGCTGCGCTTGTGGGAGCTAAAAGCTAAAAACAAGAAGGCGACATGCTTTAAAATCCTCTGCTTGTACTCATCTGCACAGTAATAATAATGATGATGATAATAAATTCCCCCTGGAGTATTTTATAATAGCTCAGTATCATAGAGGGTGAATTGAATTATTTAATTTTTTTCTACGATGTGCTATTTTATTTGTACAATTTTGTTAAATGAATGCGTTTGTTGTACTGCATGTACATGCTTTTGTTTGTATTGCTACAAAAAAAAAGGAAAGAAAAATAAGAAATGGCTTCTTTACATAAGTCTAAAAAATGCTGTTTTATTTTCTTATGAGTGAAATAATAACTGAAGTACTGTAGAGCAATATTTTTGTTAACGAGGCTGACAAATGTTTTCTGTTCTTCTATGGAAATGATCATGCAGGCAGTGATTTTACAGGAGCATGACACTGTAAACTAACAGAGAAAAGGAAAAAAAACACTTCTAGTGATCTGTGTACAGTAGCAACACCCTAAATATATAAACTAGAAACTAGCATGTGACTGGGCTTCTGACCGTGTCTGCGTTGCAATGGCATAATGTTAGATTTAAAGGAAAACTCCAGTGTTTTTCCACTTGATCTCTCTCAGTTGCATCTGCAGGATTCAGTCATTTACTACAGGCAGTAATTTCAGCGTTTCCCTAAACTTAAAGCACAGAAACCCAACAGCACTTACATTAGCGGTCAATGGGAAGTTGCTGAAGCACCTGCCCATTGGTTTCTACTGTAAGCGTATATTAAAGGGTCCCATATCCTCTATATGTCTTGTACTTTATTTGTCCGCTTATGTTTGTATGGTTTTCTTTTCTAGTCATAATTAAAGGAGCAGCGCTTAAAAGTTAGTGCCATCTAGTGGTGAGGTTGCAGACTGCAACCAGCTGAACCCTCCACCTCTTCCCTCACCCCTACCTTTCCAAGCATGTAGTAGAACCTACGGTGGCTGTCAGGTTTTCTTTCTCTTCTTTGAAGGTGAGGATTCACCCTCCCTCACTTTTTCTTGTGCTAAATAAGAAGTCTGATCTTCCATTTGTCCAAATTTGGTTTCCCAAAGCACAAAATGATTAGCAGCACCGGCAGCAACCACTGATTCTTCTTCTTTCTACATCTTCCAACCGGAGCTACAGCGCCACCAAATTCAAGCTGCTGTTTCAGCGTAAAAAAGCGAAGGGCGCCCTCTAGAGCCAGAGTTTGGTTTGTCCACTCTGGGCTACTGTAGAACCATGGCAGCCTCTGTTGAAAAGGAGCTGCTCCCTCTGTAGATATGAAGGGCAGATTTATACACTAATGAACATGGTTTTGTTTACTATATTCTAATTCTGTTATTACATCCCCCTACATCATTTTCAGTTTTAACGACCGTTTTCCAACCTTTCATTATCCCTTAGGATTAAACAGTCTTTTGTTACTGTGCCTTTAAGGCTAATGTATGTAAATGACCTCTTTTTTTTATTGGCTGCCTCGTTCAAAAAGCAGTCAAGCCTATAATACTACCCATAACTTAAGTGTAAATGGATGCGGTTAAACTGCTGTGAGCTGAATAATCGGTTATGTAAATGCACTGGTTTTTGTGACATCACAAAACAGTTCATTCAGAACGGGTTGTTTTGCAGCTTAGTTTCCCCATATGAACTGTTTGGACTGCGTAGTGAATGGCAGTGTTTACATACCGTACCGAACTCTTTTGTTTAGAAAAAGTGAGTAAGATGTGGTGATGTGGTTTCCCTGATATGGGCCCTTTAAGGCAGTGGGTTGTCTGATGTAATCAATCATACTGCTACAGAGTGGTTTATTAAAAAAAGCACTGGAGGGTCCCTTTAATGAAGTGGAGTATCTTATTTTTGCAATCGTGCTCTTGTGAGAAGACAAACACATTTAGCACCTGTAGAAGAGAGTTTAAAGTCTGCTGATGCAATAAAGAACTAAACAATGGCAGTAAAGAGAAAACATGATAGAATTACCCACCAAAATCCAGCATAACATGACCACTCCACTCAATTTCTACATTATTTTCTGTGTATTAGTAAAACAGACCACTCTTAACAAATTCAAGCTCTAAATATGATCTACAAATGAAAATTTGTTAAAGTTTAGAAAGTGAAAATTAAAAAATGAGCTAATTTTCAAAGAAAAAAGGCCACTGGAGGTAATAACCATGCTAAAACGTATCTGCTAGAGCTACTGCCACGTTTTTCAGCAATCCACTGTGACAAACGTCTCGTTCGTTGCCTTTTTCTCCTGCTACCCTGATCGTCTCTTAAAATAAATTTGTTTTTTCTTCTCATTTTTAATCTTTTAATGGGGTCTCTAAAATAAGTTATAGTCATTGAAAGTTTATTATAGACGGATGAATTTACTTTATAAAGTAGTTTATTGATTAATGTAATATATTTTCTAATCCATCTTGAGTTGAGGCACATGGACGGGGTCAGAAAACGTGCTCTGTCCGAAACTTTATTATTATTATTATTATTATTATTATCGTTTTTATTTTCAATATTTGGATTTGGGCCCCATGGTTTGTGTTATAGCGTAACTGTTCAATTTGTTTTTTCTAGGATGTTCCTTCATGTTATTTTGTTCTAAAGGGAACACAAGTATGTGGTTTTGGACTTTGGATTTTTTTATATATGTATATGAACATGTCTTTATTTGGTTTTCATGAATGCATTAAGTGTACTGTGTAATGGTCGATTGTGAAGATGCAAATGACTAGAGCATATTCTTTAAAATAATAAAAAAATCTCACCTGGTGGAACTAAACGTGTTTAATGACTTGCCAGTTGCTTAGAAACGCATTTAGTCGTCCAGATTCACGCAGCTGTGATTATGTGTGGTTAGAACTGTGATTTGACATTTTTTCTCTCGCTCTAAAGGTCTGCTCTCTTCATGTTTGTCCTTTGCTTATCAGCTGCACTTTTTTGCCAAGAACTAGCCTTGTCAGGGTTTTTCTCTGTGTACCGAAAGGAAGCAGCAAAATGTTCAGACGTGTCTGTAATGTTGAGTTTAAAATGCATGAATGAACCTCCTTCAGTCACTGCAGTATAATCTTAAAATTAAAAGTTCTAAATGGCTCATCATTTGGATTTTCTAGAGAAAAGTTGGTATAGAATCGTTAGTGGAGCTTCTGTAAACTTTAAAAGGCTTCTTCACCTTTCACCTCTTCTTCAACTAACCCCTTTACCGGTTCATTATTGAACTAGAAGTGCCACCAAAGAACCACTAAAGAACCCTCTTTGCTTTTTGGCAACTTTATTTTTAAGACAGCAGCCAATTTGTGCACAATTGAACCTCCTCTAACCAAAAATGATGTGATTTCATCTTCGTTCTCTAAAAAGAACAAAAACACAAAAGCGTGCCATTTAGCCCTTCAACTCCGTGAGACCACCGGTGGTTCCAAAACGCACTTCGTCATATTCTTCATAACGTTCATATTTCATAAGCTACATTCAAAAGGTGGGAGCTGTAACTGTCTTCTTTCCAGTCAAATAGATGGGTGATGTATTTTAAAGCCTTATAATAAAAGAAGCTTCACTCACAGGTTTTTTTTTTCTACTGAAAGTCGACCCATTTTTCCACGAAATCTGGGCTATAAACTATAAACAGATGGCGTCTCTTCAGTGATCTGCTCTGTAAAAATTATTTTTATTAAATAATACAAAGAGCATCTAAGATTTTTGACTTTCAGATTTTTGGATTTCATGCAGTTACTGAATAATTTGCCTTATGATTTGGTCACGTAAATTCAGATGGACAAACCAAAATATACCCTGGTGTATAAGAGGTTAGGGATTCTTGAGCAAATGGAAGAACCATTTTGGTTTGAATTTTTTTTTTCTTTGTTGTTAAGTGTTTCAGATCCATCATTCAGGCTGTTTGGGTTCATCTGATCTGTGCACACTTCTGCGAATCGGATGTCCGAGCTGTTGCAGTTCCAGCTCACAATCCTCCACTTCCACACAGAGAGCAGAACTGACCTGTGCTGAGGGGTCTTTGGTCAGTCACTGTAGAAAGACCACTGTAAGCTCTAAACAGCTTTAAGCAGATCACTGTACTTACGGTGCAGGCCGAAAGTTTAGAAATGACACAAACGTTAAGATGAACGTCAAACTTTTTTTTTTTTCCTCAGGAGTTGGATTTTGTTCCCCCTTTGCTACAGTGACAGCCTCTTCTCTTCTAGGAAGGCTTCTAGATGTTGAACATTGCTGTGAGGATTTGATTGAGCATTAGTGAGATCAGGTACTGATGTTGGATGGTCAGTTCTGGATCACTCCAACTCATCCCAAAGGTATTGGATGGAGCTCCATCACTCCAGAGAACGCAGTTCCACTGCTCCACAGCCCAGTGCTGGGGGGCTTTATACCCTGACTCTTGGCATTGGGCATGGAGACCTTAGGCTCATATACAGCTTCCTATTCTGAGCGTCATATTCTGTTAGTCAATGAATACCATAGAATACTCTACAGCAGGGCAGCCCAAAGTGAGGAGTGAGCCCGCTCCCTCACCCAATGAGAGAGCAAACATATTCATTTATTCCATATACAACTTCCTATTCTTTCTTTTGAATCACATTTTTGAAGTATTTTAATAACAAAGTAGTTTAATGTTAAAAAAAACACATTTTAAATGCTCCATATGAAACTTACCTTTATCCTTATTTTGTCTTTTGGCCGTTGGCCCATCACAAGCATTGCACTTTGGCACAAAAAGTTTATGCACCCCTGCCACAGAGTACGAGATCAAAGAGATCACTGCAACACCAGTGGAATATTCTGGAACAAATAGCTTTGATTAAACTACATGTCAGTAAATATGTGCTGACTGTGGGCAACCTAACTCAACCTATTACTGCATTAGGTTTTTGCTTAATGACGATATAAAAGTCGACTCATTGACACTTTTTCAGAAACTTTGTGTAAACTGTGTACAGTTTTTTTCACATGCCGTCCTGTTACAGTTTGTGCTTCTATCTTCACATGGTGACTTCTACCATCTTATATTTATTATATTCCCTTTTTTAAGCTGATGATTTTATCAGTATATTTTTCATATCTTACTGTATTTTTAAAAAGACAGGCATAAATGGTCTTTTTTCATGCATTGATGATAAAAGTGGGCAATATTTCATGGCAGTATACTACTTCACTCCCAATGTATGCATTGCAGATTGGATGTTGCAATGATGCACACTGTTGCCTTATGGCAACAAAATGCAAAGTACCTCTACAAAATGTTTTTTTTTCCACAATTATTGTACATTTCTATACATTTTGACATTTGCAGTAAGAAAAAACATAAAAGGGTGTTTTTGTGCATTTCAGAATAAACTGCAGGTAAAGTTAAATATTTTACATTTTATATCTATTTTTTAATCAGTGCTTGCTTCCAGACTTTTGTCCTGCAGTGAGTGTCATGACTGTCCTAACATTTGAATCGAAGAGCTTTCTACAGTACAAAGTTCATCTGCTGTGTCAGTTGGAACAGAAATTCATAGAAATGCACATTGATTTATTCCCATCATGTGCACTGCAGGTTCCACTGTTGCATGCAACAAATTGCCTCTATCTATCTGTTTTGTATGTATGTATGTGGTGTGTGTGTGTGTTGTGTATATATATATATATTATATATATATATATATATATATATATATATCGAAGAGCACATACACACATACATAAAATTGTGCCATTTCATTAAAAAAATGTTATGAAATCATGAAATGCCCAATTTTAAAACTTCTTTTTGAACTCAATTTTCTCTCTAGTAAGTATATTTTTATAAACTGCACACGATTTTTGTGTAGTTGTTTAGAACTATTCAATGCAATCAAAAATTTGTACGAACAAATCTAGATATATGAATATACCTTATATATTGCTTCTTTTTTTTTTTTGCATGTTTTTTTTGGGGGGGGGCGATTAGTTACTTATGTAACGCAGCTGTGCTTGAGGACTTTGCGATGGCCTAAACTAAACTGCCCCTTGAACACAGATACTCAGCAGATTACTCCTTAGTACAGATGTGGGTGTTTGTTTAAAAAAAAAAAAACTTTGTGGCTTTAGAGTAGCTGGACACGATGAACTGCCAAGCTAAATATTAGCATTCAAAGCCCAGGGGCGTTCGGTCAGTTCGTTATTAAATTCCATGTGAATGGTACATCATATTTGAATGAGATTATTTCCTAGTTTCTCTGGTTGACCCACGGAAAGCTGAATGAAAATGCATGTCAATGACTGACGAATGCACACAGAATGTTTTAACCTCATGATCTGAGATTTTAGCCGCCAATTTTTGGAACAGCCTGCCTTGTTCCCTGTATTAGCTGAGTAGGTGGTGGGCCAAGGTCTCTGTTTTGCGCCACAGTTTCTCTTTACTCGTCAGCCCACGAGTCACGTGATCAGCACTCGCAGCAAAAAAGTCAACATGCATCAAAAAAACAAATTCGACCCGGTGAAGAAGTCTGCAAGGTGACTTTTGCTCTACTTCTTCCATCTTGGCTTGTGGCCTGCTGATCCTTATCATCGCTGTAATGTTGTTGTAATTTATGCAGTTCTGACCACACAGTCTGAAAACACTGAGTAGAGCTACAAGTCCAAAAGTCCGTAGACTCCAGCGTTTCCTCTGAAATGAAGGTGTTAATAGTGAGTTTGTGCTGCAGTAACAGCCTCTACTCTTCTAGGAAGGCTTTACACTAGATGCTGAACATTGCTGTGAGGATTTGATTGAGCATTAGTGAGGTCAGGTACTGATCTTGGATGGTCAGTTCTGGATCACTCCAACTCATCCCAAAGATACTGGATGGAGCTCCATCACTCCAGAGAACACGGTTCCACTGCTCCACAGCCCTATGCTTAGGATCACGTACACCTGCTCCAGACCTCTGAAGTCGTGTTGTCATTCTGTAGTCAGCATCATGCCCATATTCAGAACGCTGGGTCTGAGCTGTTCACCATGTGGTAAACAAATCTGTGATGATCCATGTCATTTTTTCACGATGCTCAGCAGAAAAGTTGACGTCTTTTTCAACTTAAGTGCGCAGTTTAAAACCACAAACAGGCCCTTTGCAGGTTAGAGGAGAGCTTTTCAGACAACAATGAACTTGAGAGACGACTTGAGAGTCTTGGAAAAGGCGTCGTCTGAACACTCCTTAGGGCAGTTTGAATACATACATACATCATCTAAACCGCTTATCCTTCTGGGTCACGGTGGGGTGCTGGAGCCTATCCCAGCTGTCATTGGGCGGAGGGCAGGATACACCCTGGACAGGTCGCCAATCCATTGCAGGGCAGACAGACAGACAGACAGACAGACAGACAGACAGACAGACAGACATACACACTCACTCACACCTAGGGGCAATTTTAGCATGTCCAATTGGCCTGACTGCATGTCTTTGGACTGTGGGAGGAAACCGGAGTACCCGGATGACAGAGTGAGGCATGACTTCAGAGATCTACACTATTACCCGAGCTTTTCTACAGAGATACACTGTATTTCTAACAGTACCCAGACAGGCCTAATTAGTGAATTAATGAGTGATCAAGAACCAATCATCTAACATCACGAAGTGAAATGAGTCACCCAATATTTTTTAGCAACGTCTGAAATGTGGAGTTATACATTCCCGGCGATCTGCTCTCCTGTTACCGAGTGCGAGTGACAAGATCAGTGGTGTAACTGTACTGTCCTACAGCGAACTCGCCTCTTTCTGTACATCCTAACCAGCTTTAGCAGCGTTAAATCACATCTGCTCCACACAACTACAGCACTGTCATATTTTAGTATTAGTGCATTCTCAAGCAACAAAAGTGAAAGAAAGAAGTGGGTTCATGTAAATTACAGCCCTGATTTAAATGAAAGTAAACTGATGATGCTGTATGTATGTGAGGCACTGGAGAGCAGGAGAACGTTAGCTTCCCAGGCTAGCTGTGTTTTGCAGCTGGCTAACTTGAAGCAGCGCTCCGTCACTCACACAGCACGGGAGAATTGATGTTACTGTAGATCAGTTAGTAATGTTAGTTACTGTGTTGTGCTCTGACATGGATGTGGTAGGAGTGACGGCAGTGAGGCAGTGTGATCTATAACTGACGTACCGAACCAGCTGTTGAGAAACTAAACAGTTTAGCTCTCGTCACCAGACAGCTAATATAATCAGTTTTCTTTCTTAAATTACAACTATTACAAAAATTGCGGCCGTGCTTTTCCAGCTGGCAGAACAGCTCACCAGAAACTCTCTCCCACTGTCCCATGACAGATTTGTGACATGTTCCACTGTTTGTCACGTTCTGACCATAAAGTATAGTTTAAGACAGTAATTAATCACTCAGGAGCAAAAATCAGCCTTCAAACTTGCACAAACTAATGATTTGACAGAGTCCGTTAAAGCAGCAAAGGGAGACAAACTCTCTACTAATACCTTTGATTTAAAAAGAAACGCTGCTGTGTACAGACTTTTGGACATGCTAAAGTTACACAGTTAATAAAAGAACACATTAGTGGGCGGAGCTTCGATAGGTCAGTTGTAAGATGTAAGTAAGTTAAGGTGCACGACGCAATAGCTAAACATCAAATAAACACAATAATGCCAGGATAACATGGCTTAGATTTACAGTATGTACAGTTTTCTTTCTCATATAAGTGTAGTGCTTAAAACATAAAAAAAGTTTGCCTTCAGGTAAAGGTCAGTGAGGGATCACGACCAAAGTGCTGGCCTACAACACTACCACTTCTTTCATTTTCAAATTAAATGTGAATTACATGACATTACACTGTAATAACATGTGTGTCATATCTGAAAGTGAAGCGCTTTGGTAACGAAGAACAAAGAAAAGCCTCTCTAAGCTGTAAACGCATCCCATGAGAGCTCATATCAGCAAGAGATGTAGGTCGAGGAATCCAGGTTGTGCTGGTTTCAGGCTGTTACAGCATCTAGACAATTTAGCACTTTTTGTACAGAAGGCCTTCTTCCTCAATCCCAGCAGACCTGTGTTCTAGGACCACGGCTTCCGTAAGTACTGAGCCTATAAAGTCAAGTGTTATTGTCAGTGTGTATTTAATAGAAGGTAAAAGCACAGAATAAAATTTCATTCAGAGGAAAAGTTAAGAAATCGAATTGTTAAGCCCCCACCCCCCCCCACCCCCCAAATAATATGATACAGTTGATCAATACTTGGTGTCTGAAGTTTGCTTCTTTATTTTTTTCATAGGAGATGCAAGGCTAACTGTTGCTAAGAAGTAATGCAAGCTAATACGTCACCAATTAGCACTGTGCTAACTGCACACCTAAATCCCAAACCTGCCTCAAACCGTGTTGTGATATGTTGAGTGAGGTAATCGCTGAGAGACTTGATTATGTGTGTACGACATGAACTAAAGCACATTAGTAATTAGTAATAAAAACAGTAGCGGCCTTCTGGAGGCCATAGTTTAGTCTATAGCCAGGGTCATTCTCCATTTGGAGGGGAAACCAGGTCACAAAGGCTGCAGGGCTTAAAAAGATGCTTAAAACATTAGACACAGCTACAAAAGTCAGTATGTACATTTACAGCTAACAGCTGTAATCTGCATTCCCCTTTAAGCACAGTTTCTATACTTTTTCCACACCTGGTATTTATCCTGGAATGCCTCATTGCTGTTTTGGCTTCTTAAATGTTTAATATTTAATATTTAAAAAGTATTTGCCAGTTTTTATCTTTTTGTATGATGTCTTTTGGATGCAGGAGCAACATGTTGGGGACTGGAGTTACAGAGATCAAATTCAGTGGCAACTATCAGGAGACCAGGAGTGAGGAGTGAACAGAGCTATTGACATTGTAATCGAGTCCTTATATAGAAATGCGCTCAACAGGTCGGAAGAAGAGAAAAGGAACGATCACAGCTGAATGAAAGGGAGAGAGTGAGGGTAGCTGTAAAAGACGTGAAGAGAAGGGAAAGTCTGGGGGCTTGAAATTGTGGAGCCATCTTAAAATCAGTCAGGAGGGTGGCAGCTCATTTACAATTAAAAGCTCAGGCTCAGTTACAGCAGACGGCCTGACTTTGAGGAAAGTTCACACCAGCAGCTTCTTTCTTTGGACTTTTCTTCTACAATCTATCTTACAATGTATTTAAAGTATCATTGCTAATTGATACACTTTGAAAATGCCAACTGCCCTTTGTTTTACAGATATTGTCCAAAATTATTTTGAGTAAAATTCTGTTTTACTATTTATTTAAATAGAATTTTTTTTTATGACCACCTCCTTGTTTCTACGCTCATTGTCTATTTTATCAGCTCCACTTACTATATAGGTGCACTTTGTAGTTCTACAATTTCAGACTGTAGTCCATCTGTTTCTTTGCATACTTTATTAGCCCCCTTTTACCCTGTTCTTCAGTGGTCAGGACCTCCATGGACCCTCACAGAACAGGTACTATTTGGGTGGTGGATCATTCTCAGCACTGCAGTAACACTGACGTGGTGGTGGTGTGTTGTGCTGGTACAAGTGGATCAGACACAGACGTGCTGCTGGAGTTTTTAAACACCTCAGTGTCACTGCTGGACTGAGAATAGTCCACCAACCAAAAATATCCAGCCAACAGCGTCCTGTGGGCAGCGTCCTGTGACCACTGATGAAGGACTAGAGGATGACCAACACAAACTGTGCAGCAGCAGATGAGCTATCGTCTCTGACTTTACATCTACAAGGTGGACTGACAAGGTAGGAGTGTCTAATAGAGTGGACAGTGAGTGGACACAGTGTTTAAAAACTCCAGCAGCACTGCTGTGTCTGATCCACTTGTACCAGCACAACACACTAACACACCACCACCACCACGTCAGTGTTACTGCAGTGCTGAGAATGATCCACCACCCAAATAGTACCTGCTCTGTGAGGGTCCATGGGGGTCCTGACCACTGAAGAAAACAAATCTTGTTAAATTGTACTGCATTTATTTTAAATGGGTTATTATATAATTGGTATTACACATTAGAGTGTATTACTTTAACATTATTACTGTATTATACTGTGCAAATGTGTTCTTTAAACCATTTTATGAATGATCTTGAAAATAAGTGACCACATCCTCTACAGAGAACACACTTCTGCACATTTAAATGCACAATTACTGTTTATTTGCTGAATTTAGCATACTGGAGGATGAGCTGTGATTACATCAATTGATCTGTAAAACACTTAGTGGGTGTTAAAAGACTGTCATAAGAAAAGACTTAAGGATGAAAGAGCAGGAAGGCTTCTGAAAAGCTGATAGGTTTAGCTTTGATTCTTCCCCCTTGATGCCCCCTTTATTGACCACCTATTGGTTAAAGTTCACACGTCCTCATAAATGTTCTGGGTTATTACTTAATATGTACCAGTTACTACTTTTTTCATTACAACTTCGTTTTAGTTTGTTGCTGGAGGTCGTATCGTCACATCTGCGCAGCGTTTAGAAGAGTGTCTATTAAGTCAATACAAAGATTTTGTGAACTTTTCTCTCTGCTTCTAACTAATGATTAACCTTAGAGCTCAGCTGGACTGAAAGTAGAAGGTTTACATATATATATATGTATATATATGTTTATATATATATATATATATATATATATATATAATGTTTATGATATGCTTAAAATTGACTCTGTCTGATTATGTCTGCAGGAATAGTATAACATAAATTGGTGCAAAATGACTTCCACTGATTGCTGAAAAGATTTTAAGTTCTTGATGATGAACAATATCCAAACGCTGGTGGTTGAAGTCAAGCTGAAGGCTTTTATACTGGATGATACACTTTCCTGAGTTAACTGTGTTACCAAACAGGGCTAAAAACCACCAAAAACATTCAACGTAACTAAGAAAAATCATTAAAAATCTTCAAGCTTCGATCTGTTCAAATGCATGAAAACGTGGTGGAGCACATTTAGCTCAAAGTCCATGTGCAGTGGACAGTTTGGCTGACCCTTTAACCCATTTGTCATTTTGCCACGGCGTGCAGAGAAAGCTGGCGGACCTAGTCTAATGCAGCGATATGGTAACAGTATGTACCGTGAAGATTACGACACTTATGGCGTGGAACCTGTACTCGATGCCCTTTTAGAACCTTATCAGAGAAGGTATTGAAGAGAACGCTGGCCCTGAAAAAAAACAGAGAAAGACGGAGATTCCACAGGCCACTGATTTGATCATTGACTTAACTGCATTAGACCTTGTTTGCTTTCTTGATCGGTTTACTTAATCCTCCCACTCAGACTGACCGCCAGCCTACACAGCCACGTCCATATATGGTCTTTCCACTGCTGAAGAAAAAGAATATTCTTTAAGTTCAAATAGATTGTCTCTGTTGTTGTTTGCTTTAGAATATTTGCTTTTGACAAAAGCACTCAGTGATTGGTGCTATCATGACTAACAGTATTTTCTGATGAAACAGTGCATTTCTCAAGCTAATGTGAACTAGCTAAATGCCAAATGCCTGGCAAACCTCTATATAACTAAAAAAACAACATTTTTCGTAAAACGAGCAATAAGCTGTAAGATGTGCTAAGATGTGCTAAGCCTGAGAATTTCAGGGGTTAATTCCTCATAAAGCTAGTCAGTCCTGAGGATATGGCCCCCTGTGGCCAGATTAAAAAATAGCCAAACATTTTTAACCCCTTAAATTCCAGGCTCATTACATATTTAAGTTAAAGAACCATATACAAGAGATCATCCATCATAGAGATAAATCATTGACATTTATGCACTGTAACCACTGCCTTTACTAAAGAACCCGTAAAGAGACTCTTTTTTTAAAAGGGGAATTCATTCAGTGTTTTCTCATTGTACAGAAACTAACCGAGTCAGAATTGTTCACAGTGGTGGTGATAAGAACCAGACATCCACCTCTAAAAGCTTCCGCACAGAAAGGTATTACATGAGATGATTATGAATACACAGCCTGACGACTGGGACATTGTTTTACAATAGTTTTGAGAAGGTTTCAGCTTAAAATGTGTGGGGTTTTAATACATTCATGGCAAAGATGTGCACGTAAGGCTGAATATTCCCCCAAAATTTTTTTTTCGGATTTTCCCCTATTTTAGTTATCATGATTACATCTAAAAACGTTGGTGAAAGTTGGTGTTCATCTTGAAGGGCGCAGGAGTGTGAGGTTAGCAGCCTTGTGCAATTCTGCTCAAATGAAAGACGCCAAAGGTTGGAATGACTGTGTTAACAGTACCATAAAAGTGTTTTTTGGGTTCTTCAGCTTTTGCAAGATACAAACAAGACGTTCACTCTTATTATCTGCACTAAAAATGTCGAAAAGCGAGGCCACTGGCTGAGAGAGAAAGACGGAGGGTACATTTCCTTACAACACTTTTCTGATTCTATTGATAAACTCCCCCTCCGCTCAGTAGGTGACCATTGTACCCAACTCATCCAATGAGCGGGGGTGAGGTCCACCTCCACGGATGCACACTCACACCCCCACCATGCTCCCTCCCTCTTCCTCGGGCCCTATAAAACATCCACCTCTGCCCCAGGTTCTTCAGTCTCTCCCAGACCAGCATCACCAACGGGTAAGCAGAAGAGCTGAGGACACACTTGCCTTTTTACAGGAGAACTTCGGAAGAATTTTGAAGCAACTGTAGGGAAAAAAAATGGATTGTTAAATTGTTGACTGAGTTTCACTGAATTGTGTTTAGCACCCAGAAACTTGCTGTTCATTTGTGGAAAGAGAAACTTGTAGAGAGGTCTGGAACCTCATTTAAAACTTAGTTTTAAATGTGTAGATCACTTAGAGAGAAAACTCAGTTTAGGGACAAAGCCTCCTCGGCTAACACCCAAGCTAATCCTAACGGTTGGAGATTAGGTAGCGCTTAAGCGCTTATCTAGTTGTGAAGCCTTTGTATTGCCATTTTATCCAGGTTGGATTAGAACGTAAAGTTGGATTAGAGTGTAGGTTGACATCTGCCGTGGACCGGACTAATTCAGGTCGGGTTCCGCAGGTTCTAAAACCTTCTGCTCTTTTTCTGTCATGCATGCATCTGATGGCAAAAAGTGATGCTGATCTGCTTTCTCTTCACAGATCCACCATGAAGTTCGTGGCTCTAGCACTAGCCATTCTCCTGGCTGCAGGTAAGCAATGTTTCTCAGCTTCAACATCAAGTATTCAAAGTTACCAGCTGACGAAATGCCAAGCCCAGTAGCCTGGTGTGCACAGCCCCAAAATTTAAGCCTCCTGTCTGTCCAGGTTGCCAGGCCCGCTCCATGCAGGCAGATGCGCCGACTCAGTATGAACAGATAAGGTCTGCAGTTGTGACATACCTGGGTCAGGTGAAGGAGACCGCACAGAAGGCCATCAACCGCCTTGATGACGCCGAGTACAAGGAACTCAAGTAAGAGATAAAGCTCGCCATTCGTTTGTTCTCAGCCAATGAGGATTAAAGCCGCTCATTATTCAGTTGTTAATCTTCAGTAACTGATGTATATATAAAAAAATAATTTACAAGTTCTCACCACAGTGTGGGCCCATGTGTGGACCCTTGTAGTTTTAAGCTGTTAATCTCTCTACCTCCACATGCACTAATAGTGTTTACACATATGTTTATGTACAGTGGTTCTCAAACAAGGCTTTAGGAACCCCTACACGGTCCACATCTGTCCTCTATCCCTTTTTACTGCAAGCAAAAGTGTGGACTATCTGGGGGACCCTGAAGATCAGTTTGAGAACCACTTCCACAGAACTAACAGTCTACCAAACGTAAAGTTTTCAGAAAGTGACCAATCTAAGAAACATTACATTCTCGTATATGGCCTCTTGAACATTTTTAAAAGGGTTCTATATGGCACAAAAGACAGAACCTCCACATGCACTCTTGGCAAAAATGGTTCTACATTGTACCAATATTCACACTAACAAGTCTCTTTTTCAACCATGGCTCCTAAAGGAACCAAAAGTCTGTTTTCAATGGCATCACTCAAAGGCATCTTTGTGTCTTACTCATTCAAAGCTTATTTGCATCGCATTAATTACACAAAATGCTTTCTGACGTTTTTTTCCATTCTTTTCTCTTCTTTATAGGGATCGCCTCACCCTGTCCCTGACCAGAATCGAGAAATACTTGGAATCTGCCTCCGAGTCTCTCAGACCAGTCAGAGAGACAATTGGCCCACAGGTAATAGAAGCCTTTGCCGCTCTGCGTGAGAAGGTGGAGAAAGATGTGGAGGACCTGCGTACGGAGCTGGCGCCCAAGCGCGAGGCGCTGCGCGAGGTGGTGAAGAAGCACATTGATCAGTACCGCGAGAAGCTGGAGCCTCTGCTCAAGGAGTACGCCGAGAAGCACCACGAGCAGATGGAGTACTTCCGCAGCAAGTTCGAGCCTGTGTTGAAGGAGCTGCGGGAACTGATAAAGACCAACGTGGAGGAGACCAAGTCCAAGCTGACACCCATCGTGGAAGTGCTGGTCAAGAAGGGGCACGAGCGCCTGGAGGAGCTGAAACACGCCATTGAGCCTTACATCCAGGAGTACAGGGAGCAGGCGGGAAGCACCTTCACCAGCCTTCGGGACAAGTACGAATCTGGAGAACTGCAAAAGAAGATCTCCGATCTGGTGGAAGAGATTAAGCCACAGTTAGAGAAGATTGCCGAATCTGTCCATAGGGCTTTGAAGGAATAAACATCCTCTCGTCCACTTCCTTGCCCACCGAAACGTGGCCTCAAAGGCCCATTTTTTCCCACACCCTGTTACTAACACCCGAGTCTGCAAGGCTTCATCATACAAATGGATTCTTTCCACACATCTACTCACATTCACATGCACTTTCCACTCGCCATGGGTTGATGCAGCAACCAGACTTTTATTTTCTTGCCAAGCTTAACACATGCTTAAGTAGATGCAACCTGTTTTTTGTGCAACATTCGGGCTAAATCTTTTGCTGTGCTTCTTGTGTTGTCAAAGAATGTGACAAAATAATGGCTCAATAAAAAACAGACTGTTTCATACAAACCTCTGTTGTCTCAAGTGTTCTTCTCACACCCAAGCAATGAGCCTCAAATCAAAACTCACTGAGCTCTCAGCTGAATTCATATCCTTCATCAACACATTCTAATTCAATTTAGAGTGTAAATAATTCCACCGATCATTTCTGCATAATGACATCATGAAGATGTAAATAGTCATTTAGAGTGGTTTGTTGTGAAATACTCCATTCTGAGTCAGAACTGTTCACAGTGGTAGTGATAGGAACCAGATGTCCATCATTCCATTTAAACATTCAAAAGACATGTAGGGTCACTAGAGGTTTTGGATAGTAATTAAATTGGCTATATTTGTGTTGTAGACACTTTTACCTCGGCTGTAAAAGACGTGAAGAGAGGGAAAAGTCTGTGTGTGTGTGGGTTGAAATTGTGGAGCCATCTTAAAATCAGTTAGGATGGTGGCAGCTCTACAGCAGACAGCCTGACTTTGAGGACAATATACACTAGACGCTTCTTTCTTTGGGCTTTTCTTCTACCATCTAACAATATATTTCAAAAAATAATAATAATATATAATATATCATCACTGTCTGGACAAAACCTTTGTTTTTAAACATAGTTGGAAAATGCCAGCTGCCCTTTACATTGTATGCAAACTTCACGATGGGCCAACAGAAATTGTCACAAATTATTTAGAGTAAAAACATTTTACATTAATTCAAACAGAATTTAACAAATCCATGCAATGGCTGGAAAAGTCAGGAACAAAAACTGCATTCTTATCTTACATATTCGTAAAATTGTTGCCATAATTTACTGTATTTATATTTCTATTTATTTGAATGTTTAATAATACTTATACCTAATGTATTATGTATATATATTACTCCAACATATTACAGAATTGTGCAATTTTTTTGTCTGCCTTGAAAATGGTAACGCATCCTCTACGGAGAACACACTTTGCATTTTTTAATATTTCAGATTGAAATACTGTTTAAATGCTGAATTTAGTGTATTAGGGGGAAAAAGTGTCATTATTGAGTATTGTGTGTTTATATTGAGGACTTGCACTAAAGCAGAGATGAGTTTGCAAGTAACTGTAATTACATCAGTTGATCTATAAAACACAACTGTGGATGTTAAAAGACTGTCATAACTGATGACTTAGGGATGAAAGAGCAGAAAGGTTTCTGAAAAGCTGGTGGGTTCAGCTCTGATTCTTTACTCGTGATGCCCCCTTTATTGACCACCTATTGGTTAAATATTTGTCACGTGATGTCCACACGTCCTCATCAATGTTCTGGGTTATTACTTCTTATGTACCAGTTACTACTTCTTTCATTAAAACTGTATTTTAGTTTGTTGCAGGAGGTCGTATTGTCACATCTGTATAGCGTTTAGCAGAGTGTCTATTGTATCAATGTAAAGATTTCATGAACTTTTCTTTTTGCTTCTGCACACTAATAAATAATCTTAGAGCTCAGCTGGATTGAAAGTAGAAAGCTTATGCAATTATACTGTAGCGACCCACTACTGGCTCAAGCGGCATCATGTTCTTGGTAAGAGAGGCTTTAATGCTGTAAATAAGTTGTTGTCATAGACATTATTCATGCCAGTGTGTTTTGTGCGTTAATGTGCTAAGCTGTCGGTTTAGTTAGTGGGCCTGTGAATCCACCATGGACTGGATTTGTTGGATTTGGCTGATTTTATTGATACAACAAAAACAAGTATAATGAACTTTTGTTTTATTTCTCTGATTCACTACTTCGCTCTCGCTAATGCCGCTCCCTCTCTTCATTCTCTCTTGCTGCTCGTTTCCATAAAAGAGCATTCGCTTAAAGTGCTTTGCTTCTTGCGTCTTATTCTACAATAATGCCACACTGCTGTCAGAAGTGGGATAGCATCAAGCCCGAGAGTGGTTGGCCGCTACTGGCTCACTCTGCCATGGATGCATGGGAGCCGTGGCCATGCAGAGTGGCACTGTCTCCACTCACTGTCCACTCTACTAGACACTTCTACCTTGTTGGTCCATCTTGTAGATGTAAAGTCAGAGACGACAGCTCATCTGCTGCTGCACAGTTTGTGTTGGTCATCCTCTAGTCCTTCATCAGTGGTCACAGGACGCTGCCCACAGGACACTGTTGGCAGGATGTTTTTGGTTCCCAGTCCAGCAGCGACACTGAGGTGTTTAAAAACTCCAGCAGCACTGCTGATCCACTTGTACCAGCGCAACACACACTAGCACGCCACCATCACGTCAGTGTCACTGCAGTGCTGAGAATGACCCACCACCCTGAGAAAATCCACATCCAATGTCCGCATAAAACTGGAAACTCCAGGCTAGCTGACTTCCTCACAGACCGCTGAGGTGCTAACAGTGTGGCTTCGCTCTACCAGGCCCGCTAGCCACTCGTAGCAGTTAACCAGTGCTTCACAGAGGTGGTCTAACTCGAGGTACAAAGGACATACATTGTGGCCTTGGTTAAATGTCCAGTATGGCAGGACACTGTTTGCTGCTGTGCTGGGAATCCATGCTGTCTAGCACCGCATTTGCGTGACATTCACTGCTGTGAGTGAGCAGGATGTGAAGCGCCTGAGCTAAGATGGTATATATATCCACATTTCAGCAGGGTAATTAAAAAGTATAATCATAGTGCGAGAATATGCTGACACAATTTATTATGGCATTGTTACGCCAGGGCTTAAGCACTTCAGTTTTCTTAAAGAGAAGAAATGTTTATATTGGGCCGTTTTAGGGTGATTCCTACAAGGACTTTTCTGCTGAAGAGCCTGAATGCGGGTGGAATGGTGCGTTTCCAGAGTACAGCAGAGGGCTGTGTTTTTAGCTTTCAGTGCTGGAGAGATTATGTTTCTTCTTGCTGTGTGGTTCTTCTTGGTGCTGTCTCCAGCAAATTAAAAAATAAAGCTGCGTTATGAACCTCAAGTCAGCTAAGATTTTCCTAATGTCATGCATCCCTTCGGTTCAGACTCTCTGGTGGACTCCCCAAAACCCTCTGTGAGAACAAATGACTGTGACGTCATCTCAGTCTACTTACCAACGATCTGACTCTCTGGATTACTCACTCTGTTCACCTTTTCTCTTTGACGTGTGATCTGGTTAGGTTAGTTTATAAGCCCAGGCTTTAGTCATAGTTATTTGTGAGATATTGCTTCTGATAGGCTGGTGGTAGAGGCCAATTCGAAGTACACTTTCCTAAATTAACCCCATAACCCCCGCAGCTCCTTGTAGCTCTGTTTTATCCAGGTTGGATTAGAGTGTAGGGTTAATAGGCCTTGACATCTGCCGTAGACTGAACTAATTCAGGTCGGGCTCCACTGGTTCTAAAACCATGTGCTCTTTTTCTGTCATGCATGCATCTGATGGCAAAAAGGTGATGCTGACCTGCTTCTGTTCTAGAGAAACTTAGAATTGTTCTCAGTGGTGGTGATAGGAACCAGACGTCCAACTCTAAAAGCTCCCTCACAGAAAGATATTATGTGAAATGGTTATGAATTCACTGCCTGGTCTCTGAGACATTGTTTTTGCCATAGTTTTGAAAAGGTTTTTGTCTAAAACGTATTTCTGGACTTCATTCATGGTGGAGGGATATATGCAGGGTGTTGTGATGCAAAATAGTCCCCAATGAAAGCTAACCAGCTCCCCTCTCCTTATTAACCATTAAACATTTAACATTTAGCAGTTGTTAGATAGAGGTTTTGACATTTATTAAATGAGGAGTTGAAAATTCTGCACTACATTTTCCTATTTGGCTATTTAACTGTATAAGCAAACTGAATTTTACATTTTTTTTATTTTGAAATAAAGCATGATGAGACATTGTTTTATGATCATTCTGAGAAGGTTTTGGCCTCAAACATACTTTTAAACTCCATTCATGGTGGAGGGATACATGCAGGTCACAAAAACTTCTTTCAGAGTTTTCACTATTTTAGTGTAAATATTTATAATTGTAATTGTAATTGACCCAAAAATACCAAAGAAATGCCCCAAAATTTAGGTTTCTAAGGCTTAAAAAAAGAAAATCATAAAAAGCTTACTTGGGTTATGATTTATATGTCAAATATTTTCCAGTCTTTCCACTTTATAAAAACATGTTAATAAAATAAAAATGTTGATTTGTAAAATAATATTAAGATCTCCATCAGTTTGCCAATAAAATACAAAGTAATTTATTTTTTAGGAAATATTTTTAAGGAGATTAGATATAAGATAATCCACTTGCATAATGAAGGAGAAAGTCAAAGGAAAATAAGTGAGTCTCCAAACTAGAGTTCAAAAACTGTTTAAAAGTTACAGAGAAAATGTGGCTCCTAACAACCACCTGGAAGACCTGGTAGACCCCAAAACTGCCCCATCAGATAAACAGCACTTAAAGCTTTCATCTCTGAAAGAGAGGAGAAAATCAAGCTGCTTCAGATCTGAAAACATCCACAGGTGTTTCTGTCCATCCTTCCACTGTGAGAAGACGACTCAGCGCTATGGGTCTGGAAGGATGTGTAGCTGATCAAGAAGAACCTCACTGAGAAAAGGAGACGGACACATCAAACAAAGAAGCTGAACAATGGACTGACCACCCCAGAGTCCAGACCTCAACACCACTGAATGTGTTTGATTACTTCAGAAAATGATCAACCAGCTTTTAAGACTGAACTTTGGAGGTGTGTCTGCAGATCCTTTGGAAAACAAAGTGAGTCTCCTGAAAAGAATGGAAGCTGGAATAAAGGGAACGAGTGGAGACACTAAATGCTAAACAAATCTGATACTGTAATTAATTGTTGATGTGTAACTTCCTGTATATGTATTTTCTGCTGCCTTTCCAGACACTGAAAAATTAATAGTACATACTATTAATACAAATTAAAAATTAAAATTAAATACAAATACAAATTAAATAAATGAGGGGTGGTTTCTGACTTTTGCACAGGACTGTATTCGTTTATTAAAATTCATGAATTGTCTAATCTCCCTCAGTCTGACGACAAAAGCTAAAGAAAGAGAAGATTTACACGAACAAGCAAAGACTGTTTTGTGGAGTTTTATTAGGATAATAAATCAACAGGACCTGACAGATCCTGATGTTTAGAGATCTGGTATTTATTAGTATTAGATGGATGAGACAACTTCATGAATCGCCTCAGGCAAAACCGTATCAACACTAACCCATAATCCTTTGCTCCATGAGCATTATAATGAGGGATCCATTATCACTCCCTTAAAAGCAAAGGGTCACTGAATGACGTTGGATTTTTTTGGTGGACACCCTTAAATTCTGGGCCAGAATATGTCAGCATGCTGTTTTTGCCACATCTTGGCTCTACAAACTAGTTAAAAGTTAAAATCAGATTTTCAAAATTTCTAAATAATTAAAAGTTTAAGATGTAAACAGAGTCATTCAGAGTAGTTTGGTGTGAAACGCTCTGTTTTTGAGAAACTTACCGAGTCAGAATTGTTCACAGTGGTGGTGATCGGAACCAGACGTCCACCTCTAAAAGCTCCCTCACAGAAAGTTATTACATGAAATGGTCATGAATTCACTGCCTGATGTCTGAGACACTGTTTTACAATAGTATTATGAAGATTTAGGCCTAAAACCCATTTGTGGTGGAGGAATAGATAATACGCAGGCATTGTAAGAAAAAATAGTCCCCAAAGAAAACATATTATTTCAGATCTATCAATATTTTACCATCATCAACATAATATATCCTACAAAAATCCTACATTGTGAAAATTTACAATGTCTTCAACACAAATAAATTTATTTACTATCTAAAACCACCATTGAACCAACACGTGTCTTCTGAGTGTTTATATGGAATGTTGATGGGGAAAATGGTGGAAAATCTGAAAAATGTCTCATATCAGGCAGTGAATTCATAATCATTTCATGTAATAACTTTCTGGTTCCTATCACCACCACCGTGAACAACTCTGAACGACTCTGTTTACATCTTAACCAATCAATTATGCAGAAATTAAAAAAAAAATTAGTAGAATTGCCCTTTAGTGTCAAATTGTGTACCTTAAATGGATGCTAAAGGGGCACTGTATATTTATATTTTTTTTTATACAGAAATGCAAAAAAAGGTTTGGAGTTTAAAGCTTAAATTTTAATTTCAAAATGTTGGTACTTTTTAAACCTTTGTGTCTCTACAAGGAAAGTTTAAATAAATAATATTTCAGGATCAGTATTCTAAAGGGGGGACTCCTTAACTCAAAGATCTAACTGTCCATGTTAATTTCACCTTAAAATGATTTTTTACTCTCAAAACCACATATTAAGCTCTCATGATCAGAGATTTTTAAAAACTGTTCTTGTACATCCTAATATAAGACACAGATCCCTGCCAGGCAAGTCAACATCTCAATCATCAAGTCCATCCTGAGCGATACCTGCGGATGTGTGCAGTGTTCCACAGGGTTCCACAGTGTTCCTCACCATTTGTCTTTAGCTGAATCTTTTCATATGTTAAAGAATATTAGCTGATCCATTTAGCTGTCTGGCAGGTCCTTCAGGCTCCTTAAAGATCCATTAATTTAGCACTGGCTAAAGGCAGAGCTGAGCCACTGAAGAACTGCATTGTCCACTATGGGTCAGAGGGCATCTCCTTTGTTTCCTAGTCGTACCGTTCCAATTAGCCGTGTGTTGACCGCTGCTATTGGGTCACAGAGACGTTTGATCGATTGTCGCCAAAACATGGGCCCACTGATGGCCTTCTATCGTCAGTCAATAATAGTAGGTAATATATACATGTAATTAAGCAGTACTTGGTCTTGATGGTCTATGTGTTTTGGACACTGAGGTGTTGAGCTGAAGCCTAATTAGCATCTCAGAACATATAAAACCCAGTAGCTCGGTTCAGCACAGACTGCATGGACACACGGCTTAGAAGGTGCTTCATTCACCTTGTTACAGAGAAACTTTGACGCGGAGGTTCTAACAGAGTTCGGATTTAATTGGAGACCCTAATAAACCGGCAGAGCAGAACTACAGCAGCACAGAAACACACTTCAATGGATGGTAAATGCTGATTTCCCCTTTCAGCTTTGTTTTGCTAATTCATAAACTGCTTTATTAAATAAATGTAATGAATATAAGTCATTATTTTGAGGCGGAGAGTCAAAATGCTGACAAAATGTCATTATTTCAAAAAAGTCATTATGTTTTGAGATACTAAGCCAATATTTTAAGAAAATAAGTCATGGTAGTCAGGGCTTTAAGGAAATAAGTCATTGTTTTAAGTCACTAAGCAATTATTTTGCAAAACTTTTAACTTTCTAACATCCTCCACTCTGCCTGCAACTGTTTTACTTGATTTTTCCTATTATTGTCATATTTTCATTTTCCAGTTGTTTTATTTTTTTTTATTTATCTATTTGTTCACTTATTATTATTCATATTCTTATTCTTGTTTTACTTATGTTTATTTTGTTATTATTTTAATAATTTTAATTAATGATAGTTTCCTTTTTTGATCTTATCCTCCTTTTGTTTATCTTCTTTTGATTTTATTAATTTTTACATTTTAGTTACACTTTCATTACTGTTTTATATTTTCTAGTTTTTTGTGTTTTTATTATTAATGTTTCTTTTTTATACTTACCTGATTTGAGTCGTTTTTATTATTAAATTTACTTTTATTATTTGATATGGTCCTACATATTATCAATCATAATAAGTCTATTATTTTGTCATTAACTCCTCTAATTGGCGGGAATGGGCTTCCGTACCTGTGTCCATGATTCATAAACTGCTTTGTCGAGGCTGGTGTGCTTCTACCCTCTCACCTGACTTCCTCTTCTCTCTGTCCCTCATTTCTTCTATCTCCAGTCTCTAAGCTGACCCAGGCCTGCACCATGGGCTTACCTTTCCTGCCAGAGGACACCTGCGCCAAAGCTCCTCAGGTAGCGGGTATCAAAGTTCAGCTGGAGACGTTCGAACTGTGGCAGCAGTTTGACCAGCTTGGCACGGAGATGATAGTCACAAAAGCTGGGAGGTAAGTTTAAACACTTCAACTTAGCACTGAACTTCAGGGAAACCTACAGAGTCAGAATTGTTCACAGTGGTGGTGATAGGAACCAGACCTCTAAAAGCTCCCTCACAGAAAGTTACATGAAATGGTTATGAATTCACTGATTGATATCTGAGACACTTTCAGATTTTCAGATTTTCCACTATTTTTCCATAATCAACATTCCGTATAAGCTCAGAAGAGTAGGTTCACTGAGTCGTGTAGGTTCACTGGTGGTTTTGGATAGTAAATAAAATGTCTATATTTGTGTCGTAGTCATGGCGACCCCTGGTTCCTATCACCACCACTGTAAAGACATCTGAACCATTTCACACCAAATCACTCTGAATCAGTCTGTTCACATCTCACACACTGAACTCTCAAGGAATTTTGAAAAATGTGGAATTCCCTTTTAAACATTCACCCAATTTTTTTTGTTTTATTAACCAAACCAGGAATTCTATGAACAAGAAGTTATTAAATGATACATAATATACTGAAATGATTTATTTATATTCATTTTTCATTTGATGACTTGATGATAAATTTGTCATATTCGTGTTATTATAATGCTTTTAAATACTTTACTTTACTTTTGTTTATTATAATACTTAACTGCAAATAGGTACTACTGGCAACATTCACTCCAAACATTTCCTTATCCATATATCATTATGTATATAGATAATAATACATTTGTTGTTTGTGCTCATTACAGAGCTGTATGCATTAATTTGTGAATCAATCACCGTTTACATCTATTATTGTGATGTTCCCCTTTCAGAACAGTGGTTTAAAGATCATGGTTTATTAATTTTAGCATAATTATGCTCACTTCTAATATCTTCTTGTCTGTGTTTCAAAAGGAGGATGTTCCCTACCTTTCAAGTGCACATCACAGGCATGGACCCTGCAGCAGAGTATGTCCTCCTGATGGACTTCATTCCTGTGGATGACAAGAGATACAGGTGACGTTCTCATGATCGGTGTCAGTAAAACTCCTGTATGTGTAAAAATGCAGCTGAATGTTGGTTCTGATTATCGACTGACCCCTTAAAGAAACAAATATATGAATTCTGTGTTTATGAGAGTGAGGGATTGAAGTATGGACCCCATATACGGATCGTTATGGTGACAAAAATGATCTTCCTTTTCTTCCGCAGGTATGCCTTCCATAGCTCTTCGTGGCTGGTGGCAGGGCGAGGGGACGCAGCGGTACCGGGACGTGTCCACTTCCACCCGGACTCGCCGGCCCGCGGGGCTCAGTGGATGAAGCAGACTGTCTCATTCGACCGCCTCAAACTCACCAACAACCTGCTGGACGATAATGGCCACGTAAGACGCAGACGCTAATCAACAGCTGCTATGTGTCTTTCACTTCTTTGTCTTTTTATCCTGTTTTTCCTCTCCCTCTCTCTCTCTCTCTCTGCTGTCTCTCTAGTCTCTCGCTCTCTAGATGGATAGTATTTTGTTGAATGATGTAGGAATAATAAGTTAATTGATTGAATTACTTATTTTCTCAAGTCTCAAATGTCAGAATAATGATTTATCTCAATCACATTTTCTTAAAATGCAATATCTCATTGTTTTGAATCAGAATTTCATCTTAATAATTAAAAAAAAAATTCATGAAAACAAATAATTATTTTGAGAAACAGTCAATATTTTGAGAAAATAAGTCATTATTTCAAGATACTTAGGCAATATTTCATGGAATTTAGTGAATATTTCCAAAAAAACAGTATATTTTGAGGAAATAAGTCATTATTTTGAGACACTAATTCAAAACTTTGACATTCACTCCTCCAAGTGTCAATGTCTATCATAATTATGAACCTGATGTATTTCGATTTCACGCACTGAATCATTCATTATTCACGACATTGTTTGCTATACAGAAGTTCCAACTCTCAGGTGACGAACAGAGATACTCATTTTTCATCACGTACGTGTTGTTGAACATGCAGATCATCCTGAACTCCATGCACCGGTACCAGCCTCGGCTTCATGTGGTGCTGGTGGATCAACGGAAGGACAGTCAGCTCACCGCCCACCGCAACTTCTGCACCTTCTCCTTCACCGAAACGCGCTTCACTGCAGTCACAGCCTACCAGAACCACAGGGTAACAAACATGGTTCTAACCTGACATTCAACCTGTCTTACAGCATGAAAACATCACAGCACAGTACACATGATTAAAGGGGAATTACAGAGATTGTAGAAACTCAGATTTCTTTACAGTGGTGGTGATAGGAACCAGGGGTCACCATGACTACAACACAAATATAGACATTTTATTCACTATACAAAACCACCAGTGAACCTACACGTCTTAATTTTCCACAGTCGTTAGGTTCCACAATAATATTATGCTGCAACAAGCAAAAAGGGAGTGGTATATCCTGGGTTGAGGCAAATACATGTAAATAAAAGAAAGCTGTAAATGCATTTATTGAGACATCGTAGGACTCACGAAAATTTCTAATGTGGTGCACTGACATTAAATGAAAATTACTTATTATTTAATGTTTCTTGTTTGTATTTCCTTTTCCAACTCTTTTCCAAACATTTGCTCTGCTTGACTCTACACATGAGTGTGTGTAAGACATTTGTGTGAATAAATATATCTGGGAATGATTATTAGTTAATTTTGCATGAATTTTTTTTTTTTTTGCATAAAAAAAGAAATAAAATCGTTAATCACAGTTATTTATATGACATTCTTTATTTATATGACAATTAGCTAAAATTTCATGCATTTAACAGCCTTAGGTGATAAAAATAGCGGTAAATCTGAAGAAAAAAAAAGCTTGGGGACTATTTTACCTTACAAGGAATCACAAATGAATTTTAAAATATGTTTAAGGTCAAAATCTTCTCAAAACTATCGTAAATCAGTGTCTCAGTCATCAGGCAGTGAATTCACAACCATTTCATGTAATAACGTTCTGTGAGGGAGCTTTTAGAGGTGGATGTCTGGTTCCTATCACCACCACTGTGAATAATTCTGACTCTGTAAGTTTCTCTAGAACTGAGCATTTCATACCAAACCACTCTCAATGACTCTGTTTACATCTTAACCATTCAATAATAAAAAATAACTGAAAAAAAATAAATAAATAAATCTGTGGAATTGTCCTTTAAAGAACAGCCTGTCATTCAGAATCACTGAAAACTATAAAACAGGCTGCAACTCAGCACATAATCTTGCAGATTAATTGAAATGCCGTTCATCTTTCTCATCATGTTGGTACATTTACATTTTAATTCTGTTTCTCTCTCCTCCACAGATCACTCAGTTGAAGATAGCCAGTAATCCCTTCGCCAAAGGCTTCCGCACTACAGACTCTGATACCTGGTAACCTGTCATGTTCCTGCACTGTTCTAGGGTCAAACTGATAACTGATCACTCTTTCATAATCCATAAACAACAGGGAGATGCTGTAAAATGTCATGAACTGCAGTGTGTTTGTTTCTTATCTCTAACAGGTCAAAGCTGCAGGTTTTCATTATGTAAAAGTCATATGACAGCAGAGCACCAACCGTCACGTATGAAATAGATCAATACTGATCTTTAGGACTTAAAGGAGAACTTCAGAGATTTTTCATGTCTATCCGCCCATCTGTAGCGCACGGTCAGTGAACACGGACAGTAATTCTGATCCATTTCCTTAAACTGACTCGAATCAAGTTTGTAATACACTCTAAAAAGATGTTCTTTAACGGTTCTTTAGTAAAGGGACTGGTCCTATTTATGCTAACCGTACACTCAAAGACTTTGAAAAGACTTTTGAAAGACTAAAGTCTGACAGCCTCTCACATCTAAAGACACTGTCACAGTTTTAGTCACTGTGATTTTGAAAAGACTAGGAATCTTGCATCTGCAAGACTGCAACAAGATTTTTGAGATCATGTCCCATCATGCACCTGGTGGAAATTTACAAGCAGATAAATACATCAGCGAAACATGCAGCGATTCAGCATTGTTCACTGGGTGTTATGAACTAAACCGTAAAAAACAAACAAAATAAGAATCCAATGTAAACAGAAAACATCACTGTTACGCTCAGTGAACCTGAAACATTTAAACAGCCCGTTTTTTCCCGAGATTTCAGGCTCTCTCTCTCTTTCTCTCTCTCTCTGTCTCTCTTTCTCTCTCTCTGTCTCTCTCGCTATTTCTCTCTCTCTCTCTCTCTCTCTCTCTCTCTCTGTCTCTCTTTCTCTCTCAGTTCAATTTTCAATTCAATAAGCTTTATTGGCATGACCATATTTAGTTACAGTATTGCCAAACCTTCATCAAAAAGGAACAAGAAAAATGAACATTTAGAACAGAGTGTAAGAACTCTTAACTTCATTTGATGTAAAAATAATTATGAAAGAATCACATAAAAGAACAGCAAAAATAGTCATTTGGAATTAAGTTGTAAAGAAAATTAAGAGGAAAAGAAAATAAATAAATAAATAAATAATAGAAATTTAAATAGATACATAAAGATTACAAACAGGGCAGTTTTTGATATCGTGTGTGTGTGTGTGTCTGTGTGTGTGTGTGTGTGTGTGTGTGTGTGTGTGTGTGTGTTTGGGTGGGTTACTCACTGTCCCTCATATTGTGGCAGGCAGATGTGTATTGTGCTGCTAAGACACTGCTTTCTCTCCTCTCTCCTAGCAGGACGGGAAGCTTCTCATTATTACTGAGGCGGCTAAATTGGGGGTGAATCTTCTCAAATTTAGTAAAGTATATTTTCCGTAATTGTTTGTATTTATCACACTTTGTGAGGAAGTGCAGCTCTGTCTCTACAGTGTTACTGTTGCACTGCTGCCAGAGTCTCTGCTCTTTAGGCAGCCAGGACCTCTTATAGCGGCCGGTCTGTACAGCCAGGCTGTGTTCTGTACTTTGTCAGCGTGGTTCTGTGTTTAGTGTCAGTCACTGTGTTCAGGTAATCCGCTACAGTGTACTGACATTTTCGGGCCAGAGAGCACTGCATTGTGCTCTGTGCGTGTGTCTGTGTGTTCCAATGGGTGATGTAGTTTTGTTTTTGGAGTGTTATAATTTGGTTTGGTCTGATTGTGTGGCTGGTCCTGACGGGTAACAGTGTTAGTGTGTGTTAGTGAATTCAGCATCAGGACCAGCTGTGTGAGGGGGCTCTTCTCTTTGCTCAGCTCTTGGCATTGCAGGGCTTTGTAGTGGTAGTTGTGGGGGTCACTGTTTTTTAGATGTAGCCAATATTTAATGGTTCTTTTTTGAATTTTGAGCAGCAGTGGAAATTGGCCTAATTGAGCTCTGCAGGCGTTGTTCGTTGTTTTCCTGTGAACTTGCAGGATGTTTTTACAAAATTCAGTGTGCATGATTTCTACTGGGTGTTTGTCCCAGTGGTCAAAATGTAGGTTTGAGAGTGGCCCCCATACATCACTGCCATATAGGAGAATTGGTTCTATAACTGATTGGAATATTTTGAGCCAGATTTGAATTAGTATTTGAAAGTGAATTTGTCGTTTGATTGCGTAAAATGCCCTGCACGCTTTCTCTCTCAGCTCATTGACTGCTGGATTGAAGTTTCCAGTTGAACTAATCTTCAATCCTAAATAATTAAACTCTTTACAGGTAATTTGAGTGTCCCTAGTGTGAAGCTGGATGTGTTTCCCTGAGATCTGGATCTCTCTTTTTTGGAAAATGATTGTTTTGGTCTTTTTCAGGTTTACTGCCAGGGCCCAGGTCTGGCAGTACTGCTCCAGCAGGTTCAGGTTCTGCTGTAGGCCCTGTTCTGTGGGGGACAGCAGAACCAGGTCATCTGCATAGAGCAGGAACTTGATTTCTGAGTTGTGCAGAATGAGACCATGTGCTGCAGAGCGCTCTAAAGCTGTGGCCAGTTCATTAATGTAAATGTTGAATAGGGTTGGGCTTAAACAGCAGCCTCTCTCTCTCTCTCTCTCTCTCTCTCTCTCTCTCTCTCTCTCTCTCTCTCTGTCTCTCTTTCTCTCACCCTGGCACGTCACCATTTTCACTAGACAAGACTCAACACTTCACTTCAAATTTCCAATGTCAGAATAAAATCATGAGAGTGTTGTTAGAGTTGTGTCGCACGCGCGTCATCTTGATCGTTTAGTGTGAGGTGGTCGGGACGGCCGTCTTAACTCAGTATTTTTCTTGTCTTGACGCTGCGACAAAATCAACCGTGTTTAATATTATCGTAAGTTTTAAGTCTTGGCCCATGCAAATGACGTGCCAGGGGCGCACGAGTGCGAGCGCACGCGAGAGAGAGAGAGAGAGAGAGAGAGAGAGAGAGAGAGAGAGAGAGAGAGAGGCAGAATGCATGCGTGAGAGCCTGAAATCTCTATAAAAACGGCAAATCTGCTCAACTTTAATACAATAATCAAATTAACTTAAAATGTAAACTGACTGTTTTAATATTTCAGGTTCACTGAATGTAACAGTGATGTAAGGAAACATGCAGAGGACTTTAACAATGGCATTATTGAAGAAGCATCATGTTTTTTTTGCTCGCTGTTACACTGGTTTCTTATCTTGTTTGTTTGTTTTTTACATAACACCCAATCAACAATGCTGGATCACTGTATGATGTGTAAACCTTTGTTAAATAAAAAAGTAACTGCACATTTTATGGGTTAATTAATAAAATTCTGGGTGATGATCTGCCAGAGTATACAGTTCTACAGTGAACTGGGCTGATCCCCAGATCTTTACACACCCAGCCAACATATCTTCCCATCTGTATCACTATACAGTGGAAGGAAAAGTGTTTATCTGCTTGTAAATTTCCACCAGGTGCATGATGGGAAATACTCTCAAAAACCTAGTTGCAGTCTTATAAATAGCGACACTGCGAGATTCCTAGTCTTTGCAAAATCACGGTCTGTGACTAAAAACCGTGACACTGTCTTTAGGTGTGAGAGGGCGTCAGACTTCAGTCTTTCAAAAGTCTTCTAGTCTTTGGTTACCATAAACGATCGAGATGACGCGAGTGCGACGCAACTGCAGCAAAACTCTCATGATTTTATTCCAACATTGGAAATTTGTCTGCGACAGTGAAATCGCTTGAAAAGTCGTTTGGTGTGAGGTTCTCTATAGAACCATTTGCATGCTTCAATGGTTCTGTGCAGGGTGAAATGGTTCTTTAGACTCATGGAGAATGTGTTGTATATGGTTCCATATAGCATCAGAAAGGGTTCTGCCATTTGCACAATGTCAAGCTTGTGGTGCTATGTAGAACCATTTTCTAAAAGGTTCTACATAGAACCACATACAATGCACTCTGTATCAATCTGAAGAACCATTTTACCATGAAAAGAACCATTTAAGCATGAAGTGATTCTATTTAGAACCCTTGAAGAACTGTCTTTTTTAAGAGTGCAGAAAGTTGCTGAATTCTGTCAGCAAACATTTGTCTGAACCACATACTTTTGGGTTGTTGTGAATCTGTGTGATTTATTTCAGAGGAGAGACGAGTTTTCCTCTGGGAAGAATCAGTGAAAAGTCTCTGAATTAGGGAAAAGTTAGCTGTTGTAGTTTTTGAACTGTCAGTGCTGTGCAACACTCGGCACAACGATTAAAACCCCTGTTAATATGGGGTTTCAAATGTTTACATTTTTTTTTTTGCTGCTACCAGTGTTATATTCAAGAAAACCTCATATCTCCAAAACGGTAACTTTACAGGAGAAGGAGAAAAACATACTATACTTTTAATGTAAATGTGACAAAAACAATGTGAAGGGTGACAGATACTGACAAATTATGTCAAAAACTGAAAGATACGAGGTTTTCTTCCGACAGCAGCGATATATAAATAAATACAATTTATTAGCAGATACATGTTCCAAACATTCTGAGCTGCTGCTCATAACTGCATGCATGTGAATGAAAAATGATTGACAGTGATGACTGACTCCCATTTTAAAGATCACATTTTGCATGTAATGTTTTAGAACTCAGGCTTTCATCGTATGACGGGTGGATCGCGAACTAATGTTATATCCGTAACCTAAAGCTGGGCTAACTGAACTTTTATGTAATTTGTATTGTCATATTTGTAAAGAAATTTCTTGTGAGCCTCATTGTGCGTCACACCTGTAAAGTACAAAACTACACAAGTACAAAAGTAGAGGCAAATACTGTGAGCCTTTATGTTAGGAGAGGCAGCTGACATACTGGCTTTTTTTATAAATCTTTATAACAAGCAGTGTAAACAGATTTAGAAAAGCTTTAATAACCTGCTTGCTGGAAGTTTTCTCTGGGACTCGGCGCAGCGGGAGGTCAGTCACTTTCAGTTAGGAAGAGGAGCGTGAGTAGCTGTCGCGTGCATATTGCTATCTCTGATCAGTACTTTTTCAGCTTCAAAGTCAACTGCGCCAAATTTAGTCCCACCCAACTCAAATTGACCTGAAGAACATGGTAGAAAAAGTCATTTTAAAAATCTCTCAACAGAAAAGACCAACATCATTCTTTCTCACACCACAAAAATACAGACAATAGAAGACAATCATGGAAATCATAGAGTTTCAGTTTTAACACAAACTGAAAGTAAGAAAAGAGATTTCAGATCAGTTCAGGAACGTTTTTCACTTCAACTTACATCATATAGAAGATGAAGAATATTTAAATCCTTTATCTCGTCTTTGGTTTCAGCGCCGCTCCAAAAGTGTTTTGCTGCGTCTCGCGACATCCACCGTCTGATCTCGCGCATGCACGGACTGAGAAATCCGAAAGAAATCAGAGTAAGGGTACACATGCACTGAGAAATCTGATTACTGAGCTAAAATCCAGCTCTCTTGATGAGATTTCTTGATCGAAGTATGGTGTTTACATGACCATTTGAAAAATCGGATAACTGCAGAAATCTGATTATGATCTGACTATGGAGTGCATGTATATGCACTCATTGTATCTTGCTAGATTACAGACTGGGAAGGTTGTGCTGCTCTGACATTACTGTAATCAAACAGGTCAGCCAGTAGTTCCAGACATCACCTTCCTCACTCCTCTTTGGCACTGCAGCCGCGAGACGGCGCACCACAGACCGGCGCTACCAGTGAGGACCAGCGGACAACAGATAAACAGCATCTGAACAGTGAGTCAGGTCCATTTCTGTGCTCACCTTTGCCACCTTTAAAACACTAAAACTTACTAACTTTAACCTCTTAAACCACAAAATTATTATTCTGTTATTGAAATATTATTATTACATTTTTTCAAATTTTCTGCATAATTCAGTGTGTGAGATGTAAACAGAGTGATTCAGAGTGGTTTGGTGTGAAATGGTTCAGATTTCTTTACAGTGGGGGTGATAGGAACCAGGGGTCGCCATGACTACAACACAAATATAGACATTTTATTTATTATCCAAAACCACCAGTGAACCTGCACATGCTGTTTTTGTTACTGTGCCATTAAGACAGATATATGTAAATTAGAGCTGAAAAACTTAAATTAAAAATAACTGATATCCCTTAATCAAGCAGTTTTCAAATCCCAGGATCTGCAGTTTAAATTACAGCCTATGCCATCAACAACAATGAGTGTGTTTACATGCACTTAATACTCTGATAACTGCAGAAAATCAGATTGTGTCAGTAACTGGTTCGGTGAGTTTACAGTTAATAATCTGATAACTGCAGAAAATCAGACTGTGTCAGTAACTGGTTCGGTGTGTTTACACGTAATAATCCGATAACTGCAGGATATCAGATTGTGTCAGTAACTGGTTCAGTGTGTTTTCACGTAATAATCTGATAACTGCAGGAAATCAGATTGTGTCAGCAACTGGTTCAGTATGTTTACACGTAATAATCTGATAACTGCAGAAAATCAGATTGTGTAAGTAACTGCTTCGGTGTGTTTACACTTAATAATCCGATAACCGCAAAAAATCAGATTGTGTCAGTAACTGGTTCAGTGCGTTTACACTTAATAATCGGATAACTGCAGAAAATCAGACTGCACTGAAAAACCTGATTACTGAGCTAAAATCCAGCTTCTTTATCAGATTTCTAGAAATAGCCTTAAGAGCTTTAATCTGATCTAAGCAATCAGAGTGTGCTGTTTAAACGACCACCTGAATAATCAGATAACTGCAGAAATCTGATTATGATCAGATTATTAAGTGCATGTAAATGCACTCATCTTAAGTTTTAAGCGGCACAATTTAACCTAATAAAAAGAGTCCGTGACTGTAGATGAGTTAATCAGAAGCAAGAAAACACCTATGTCCTACATAGGTACCACAACTCACTCCAGTCTTATATTCAGCGTTTGAACCTCAAGCAATAAAAAGTGGATATGCTGGTCTTCTTGGTCCCCAATCCAAAAAAATACAAAAAAGAAAAACACAACAAATAACGTGAACCTTAATTTATTAAAAACAATGATAATTTATATCATGGGCCGAAACACTCCTTATAACTTCAGTGGAAGTGCTTTAAAATTCTTTAGGCTGAACAGGCAGATATATGAAAAACACATTAATTAAAAATGTGCTGTTTTGCAGTTTAGTTTTCATTTGTGGGTTGAGTGGACTGAGGGGTGACTTGTACATTTTGAAACCAACGTTTACATTCTACAACTAACTGCTTTATTACTTATTTACAAGTGATAAAATTAGTTTTTTCAATGATGTGGGTCCTTTAAAGCAGGTTGGATGTAATATAGCTGTAGTCACTAAAAATCTCTGCTCACTTGGTCTATAAATGATGTAATCTGGTTTATCCAAGTAGGTTAATGCTTGATTAACAGCAGCACATTAGCCCGCAGATGCTCACTGTAGTCCAGCTAAGTAAAACGTGCACTGTTTCCTTTCACCATATCAAAAAAAAACAAAAACAAAAACATCTTATTTGGTGAAAAAAAATCAGCTCCTCAAATAGAGCGCTTATTAGAATGCCATCTCAAACACACCTGCCATCTACAACAAACTCACCAGCTGTGATTCACTTCAGGAGATTTCATTCTTGACTCTTTTCCTTCCACAGAGCTTTCAACTCATCATGGTGTTCACCCCTATTTAGCACACAATGAGCCAACCCTCTTGTTCACTGGGGGAGCAGCCAGTACCACTGAGAGCAAAAAGAGGGGGAGAGATGCTCATGTCCACTCAACTCCAGTTTTCCTCCACTTCCCCTGCCAGTAAGACAGTCCTAAGAGACCAACTCTGTTGAGAAACAAATGTAAATTAGTACGGCTGTCCTTAAAGGAATGCTGCGGCAAAAAAAAAAAAAACAAATTTACAGTTTTCCACAGCCAAGACATGTTTTATGTCCAAATTCTGCTACTTTACATTTATTTTTATAAATCATACTGTATCCTAAACGATGTCAACAAGTCTGCGCCACCTTAATGAAGAGCTGGTTGCAGTTTGATGTGACTGAGAGAAGTTTTGTGGATGTATTTACAAAGCATTTGTTAGCAAAATTAGCCTCGTAGCTCCAGCGCTAAACCAAACAAGCTAAATTTGGATACCAAACATGTCTTGGCTGACTGATGTCTGGGTTAAGTGGGGGAAATTGGGTAAATTACATTTTTTTTGTCGAACTATTTCTCTAAAGCTAAGTTTTAATGTTTACGTAAAAGGCCATTGCTGTTCCTTTGTCAGTTTAAAAGCTCAGAATTCCCTTTGGGAATCAGTATAACTATCTGTCTTAGCTTATTTGTCTGTCACGCTGCATGTATCCCTCACATTAATAATAAACAGATTTACAGCCAGCTGCTGTTTTTCTTCTAAGTCTATGAGCTCTGTGTTTAAGTGGAACCCCACTGATTTTTTCTACTTATTCTACAAAAATTCTACACAATTAAATGGTTAAGATGTAAACAGAGTCATTCAGAGCGGTTTGGTGTGAAACGCTCTGTCCTAGAGAAACTTACAGAGTCATAATTGTTCAAAGTGGTGGTGATAGGAACCAGGTGTCCACCTCTAAAAGCACCCTCACAGAAAGTTATTTGATGAAATGGTTATGAATTCGTTGCCTGATGTCCGAGACATTGTTTTATGACACTCTTGCGATGAAGGCCTGGCTTAAAATGTATTTTAATCCATTTATTTTAATCCATTCATGGTGGAGAGGTACATTCAGGGTGCTGTGAAGCAAAATAGCCCCCAACAAATACTTATTATCTCAGATTTTCCACTATTTTACCATCATAAACATTCCATGGCGACCTCTGGTTCCACCACTGTAAAGAAATCTGAGTCTCTACAATCAACCATTTCACACCAAACCACTCTGAATGAATGAAAAATATTAAAGAAACTAACATTAGCCTGATTTAAAGTTCATGAATTAGCACAAGGAGACTTGCTTTGGTGTGCTTACGTGTTGCCCACGCGCATTTGAAACTACATGTCCCAGAATGCCTCGGAATGCCTCGCCTTATTTTTGCCTAGAGATGCGCTGAGCGCGGACGGATGCGGAGTATCGAAAGGCAGTTCGATTCAGTTTAGCGAACCGATTCTTTGGATTTGTGCGTTCCAGTGAGTCGACGTCCGATTCAACGAGTCATCTTCGCTCACATTGCTAAGTAAACAGCCTGTATAGTCCTCAATCGTATTAATTTGTTTGCAAGAATGAAAAAAGCTTCATTAAGTCTGATTAGAAAGTGTAAACAGAACAAAACATCGTCATTGAGGAACATTTTTAAAATTGATAAACTGTATGTGTGAACAGTCATTCAGAGTGGTTTAGTGTGAAATTCCAGTCATTAATGATCTTTTTATTACTTACACAAACGTAAATGAAGCTTAAGTTTGCTTCTTATCTGCCAGCTTCTTTTTCGAATTTCCCGTTCCACCTTAAATGGTGCCGCGGTGACATTCTGGCGCTTGCGACTGCTGCACCATTTAAGGTGGAACGGAAAATTTGAATAAGAAGCTGGCAAATCGGCCGGTTTTAGCCTCATCAAACATAAACAAAGAACCGAACCACTGAAAGCCGTAGTAGGTCAAGGTCTGAACTTTGCAGTCAAGATGAACTTCAGCCTGAGCTCTTATGTGCTGAGTCTCACCGAGCGGTCCAACTGAGCATGCGCATAACACTAGCTAGCCAAGTAAGTTATAACGTTAGCGTATTAACTTCATCTGTCAAATGTTTTACTGTGTTTTAAATGTTAATTCAGTACTGACTCAGCTTTATATTACTATTTCACCCCTAATAATCTGCGCTATGGTAGGTTAGCTAAGTTAGCACAATTCCTCAGAACTCTATCAACATCAACAAAACAACCAATGTCCACCTACGAGGCTGAAATCTGAATTTTCCCGTTCGACCTTACATACTGCAGCAGTTGCATTCTGGCGCCATTTAAGGTGGAAGACGAAAAAAAGAAGCAAGAGAAATATAGTTTATCATCGTGGAATCCTATTCGAACCTTCCTGTTCCACCTTAAATGGCGCCAAAATGCACCTGCTGCACTATTTAAGGTGGAACGGAAACCTTCGAACAAGAAGCTGACTTAAGCCTCTATCATATCAACTGTTTATTCATTTTTTAGCTTTGACATTTTCACAAAGTGTATTTCAGCTCTTGTAGTAAAAGAGCGCTGTAAGTACCACATTCACAAAAAACCGACGATGTGGACGGTAAACATCGACAAAAACTACCGTTAAGCTAGGTTACATGTTTCAACCGAAGATGGAGCCTCAGATTCAAACACGGGCGCTGATAACGGACTTAGCTCGAAATGGCGGATAGCAAAGGTTGCAGTGCTGTGATTGGAGGGCTAATAGAAGAAGGCGGGGCTTGGCGGAGAGTTTTTTTTTAATTGTTTTTTTTATTTAAATCAAATTGAATACTGAAGAACGACGATTATGTCGCCTAAACATAGAATACAAAACTAAGCACATTAATCCAGCAGTTTAAGTGCAAGAAAGTTCTCAAATTAATCAACATAATTAATTACATACAAAAAATATGTAACGTTGTAAATGTGATTTTATTGAGCTAAAGTGTCATAATCTTTGTTAACTTCTTCAACACGTGTTGTGTAGCCGTTTGAAAAGACTCGCGAATCGGTTCGATCGATTCATAACAAAGGATCCGGTTCAGAAGAGTGGCTTTGCTGGGCTGCTGCGGGGGGAAAGATGGAGGAGGCAGGAGGTGTTTAGGGAGAGGAGAGATGCGGATTATGGCCGTACGGGAGAAAAGGAGCGATAAACGGGAATAAACAGAGCAAACCGAAGGCTGGCTTCGATCAAGAGAGAGAGAGAGATTGGAGGAAAACCGGACTAGACGGGTTCGGAGCTGCTCCTCAGCGCCTGGCTTTATTGATAGCAGGATTCGTTGGTAAAATCTGGATTATTTCTTTAAAAAAAATTATTAGTTCCAGTTTTTTGGCAGTTCGTCTCCAAAAGGATGAAGCAATTTTATCCACCTTTGAGCGTGAGCTGTTACTAAATATAATCGCCATAAAGAGAAAGAGAGGAAAACACGGATGACCACTCCAATGACCACTGAATGTCAACAGGAATGTTTAGAATATTTACGATGATTCATTTAAACCGTGGGATTTCATTGCAATGAGCGCTGAATGAGGAGAAGCTGGGCGTCCAGGACCTGAAGGAAACCCTCGAGTGCTTAAAGAAAAGATGGAAACAGCTGCTAATACTTTGCTCCTGCTTTGCTGGACCGTGCTGGCCGTGCTGGCCGCCTCAGTGCCCGGCAGTGGGGCCGGAGGGCTCCGTGTTGCCCTCTTGCATCCTGCCCGCCGGCCCAGCCAGCAGGGGGCGCCGAGGAGGCGCAGGGCCGCCAGGAGAGTGACCTTCGTGGACATGATCGACAACCTGCGCGGCAAGTCCGGCCAGGGCTACTACGTGGAGATGGCGGTGGGCACGCCTCCTCAGAAGGTGAGATTTAAGGGGGGGAGGGCGTGGATAACCCTGGGAACCCTGACTGTTAAAGGGCCCATACCCTACATTCTTACTGTGATTTATCTGTGATATTTGTGTGGTTTTATGTAACATATACTCTTAAAAAGATGGTTCTTCAAAGGTTCTTTAGTAAAGACAATGGTCCTATATAGAACCATAAACACCGTTTCATGCTAAAATGGTTCTTTGCATGGTGAAATCGTTCTTCAGATTGATGGAGAATGTTTCGTATACGGTTCTATATAGTATATTTTTGAAAATGGTTCTATATCGCACCAAAAGGGGTTCTGTTAATGTTACAAGCTTGAGATCGCAGAAATATAAGCAGAACCGTTTTTTGGGTTCTGCTGAAATGGTTCTTCAGATTGATGGAGAATGTTTCGTATATCGTTCTATATAGAATCTTTCTGAAAATGGTTCTAGATAGCACCAAAATGGATTCTGCTATATAGAACACATTTGCATGGTGAAATGGTTCTTCAGATTTATGGAGAATGTTTTGTGTACGGTTCTATATATAATATTTTTGAAAATGGTTCTATATCGCACCAAAAAAAGTTCTGCTATTAATACAAGCTTGACATCACAGCCATACCAGCAGAACCCTTTTTTGGTGCTTTATAGGACACATTCTCCATCCATCTGAAGAACCATATATATGTAAGTGAGCTCTGTTCTGATTGACTGTCTTGTATGGCATGTTGTTTAAAAAGTCAGAAAGCAGTCCAGCCTGAAACACTCCTTATAACTTCAGTGTAAGTGGGCGGAGCTAAACTGCTGTTGGCTGAATTGGTACATATTTGTAAACGAGCTGGTTCTCCTTTATAGGAATCGTTCAGTAAACATTATTATTAAACATGTATACACTTTTCCACGCTTATCCCAATTATAGTAAATCAGCCAACAAATGTTTGGTGTCTGAAGTTTAGTTTTAGCTCTGTAGCTACGACGCTAATGTAGCTAACAAGCAATGGAAACCTATACCCCACCGATTAGCATGGTGCTAACTGCCTAAATCATCACAGACTTCCACAATTAACTCAGATAGATCTGCTTCTGTGGTGCAGTTTGCATGATATTAATTGTTGTGTTCTACCTGTTAGATACCAGGGTGAAAATACTTAAAGCAGACCTTCACCAAGATTTGATTGAGCTCTCTTTGAATACTCTTTCAACACGTTTGCAGTCCTCAAATTCATCCCCTTGGGGTAGGGGTCCGAAGCACAGGCCATGTTAAAAAAAAAAAAAAATCCTCCACATGTTGTGTGCAATTACACATTTCCACCAGAGAGGTCTCCAAATCCCCAAGACTTACATAGCGCAGCTTCACGTAATTATCCTTAAGCACATCAGTATTAATTGTAGGAGATTTGTACTTTACTAAAGTATTGTTGAAATTAAATGTTTGTACCATTACTTTTACTCAAACACAACTCAAACGCAACTTTATACTCCTTACATATTCATTTAGACCTCCAAATTAGCCTGTTCATTAAGGCTGAGCAATTTTTCTGTTTTTTTTTTCCCCTATGCATTTTTTTTTTGTATCAAGTTCATATTGTTGTTAAATTAAACCGCCTCCCACCGCATGATAGCTGGATCTGCGAAGTTCTATTATGCATCAAGCTCGAAAAGTTAAGATTTTCCCTGAAGGGCTCCGTGAGATCCTTTCACAGGACCTGGGATCCTCTGCTTAATTTTGTCAACAACTCTGTTTCACTCGAAGAAGATGGCGATGCCTAAATATGTGAATCGAGAGTTTTTTTTTATCTATTTATTTTTATTCATTTACCCCCCCCCCTAATTTTATTTATACATTTGTACATATTGTAGTTTATTATTCACATTTCTTATTATTTACATATTGATTTAGACCACTCATATTCTGGTAGATATTCTGTTTATCTCTTTCACATCCCCAGGAGCAGCTTTAGTGGGACGTATGGGTTCTAAGGGGGTGGGTGGGTTAAGGTCGAAGGGTAAGGGGTTGATGCAGAAGCACACCTTTTGTTGTCTCACTTGAACAATGTAATATGTTTGTGATTGTACAAAATGCAATAAAAAGATTTGGGAAAAAAATTAAACCGCCTCTAACTATGATAATACTTTTTGTGTCAGTAGCGCCTGTTACCACTAGCTTGGTGCTAACGTAACGTTACAAACCCCATAGCTGGAAAATTAGCCATACTGTAGCAGCTGTAATCAGAATAAAAGTTATGAATAGAATTAAAACCTTTCTACTCTAAATATTGCCTTGTGATTACATGGTTATACTCATATCTGCATTGCTAAAAAGTCTTTTATGTTATATTAGTGCAGTTGTTTTATTCTGCTGTTGACATCACTGGACAGGTTTTCACAGCTCATTAAGTGGGCATCGAGTATTTTCAAGATTTTTGACTCTTTTTGGCTCAGGTTTATGGCCCTAATAGTTACGGTTCCCCACAGTACTAGAATTAAAGTTCCTTTATTTTCGATGTAACACTTTCAGACTGTCAGTGATATTTCTGCTTTTTTAAGCTGTAGTTTTGAATAAGTCATGTTGTTGGCTCTGTGTATCTTCCTGTACAGTGTTTAGACTGTGCATTAACGATGCACTGATAATGAATTTTTTATGGTTGACTCTTATTCCTTTAGAGCCAAAGGCCAAATTGTTTTAGTGCTTTTTAACCCGGAGCTCACACTGTGTGGGCTAAATAAACACATGAAACACATTAGCTCACGTTTTTATTTGCCAAAATCTCAATAGAAATAACATTATTTACTCTTTATTGGGCCTAACTGGCATTTTACACTCTTAAATGAAAAATTAGTTGCCTTTTTTAAATAACATGAGTGCTACATCAAAATAGGAGGCGAGTGGCTGTTTAGCACAATGAGTCGTGTAAAATTATGCTTTGACATTTTAAAAATTAAAATAATAAATTGACTGATTGCACGTTTAGAGTGAAAATCGGCTGATTCTGATTTTATGCATCCCCACCACACATGCCTTTAGATGCTACTAAAGTGATGTGCCTCAATTAAAACTACTTCATTTTAACTCTGGTGAAAGTGACCTCAGCCAAAACAGCCACAGCAGTCCAGTGCAAACCTATACAGACCCTGTATTCTTCAGAAGAGAAGGTCGTGTTTGAGAAGAGCTGGTCTTCTCTGCAGCTGTGCAGCAGAACACGGCCTGGCACGAGGAATACTAACAAGCCGTTACGTTACAGACAGCCTGTAAACAACAACAATCACTGTACAGTATGCCCTTTATGACACATAGATTTGTTTATTTTTTTTATTTGTTTTACCCACTTGTCTTGAATTTTGTTCTCCCGTTAGCTACACTATTAGAGAAGGTTCTTCAGAGGTTCTTTAGTTAAGACAGGGATTCTGTATAGAGCCATGAACACTCAAAGAACCATTTGTATGCTTAAATGGTTCTTTGCATGATGAAATCGATCTTCAGATTGAAGAAGAATATGTTGTGTAGCGCTGTTGTCTGAAGAAAACCTTGTATCTCCAAAATGAGATTTACAGGAGAAGGAAAAAACATACTTTGCTCTTAATGTAAGTCAATGGAACCAGAGTTTTTTCCAAGTAATTCTAGGCTGTTTCTTTTAATGCATTCATCATGAAATTTGCACACAATGTAAAAAAAAAGTAAAGTTATCATTTTGGAGGTTTTCTTCCAACAGCAGCAATAAGCTTGTTTTATTCTAGAAATCAGGCAGAATGGTAGTAGATTGAGTGGAATGTCAGGGGGAGAGTGTTTCCTAGAGGCAAGGATCAAAAAACTGATGAAGCTGCACTCTTTTTGCAGGACTTTGAAAACATTTAATATTTCTTTATTATTGTTAAATCAGACATTTTTCCATTGATTTTTATGACAAAGTGTCATCAACGGCCCACTATGGACCATTGGCTCCCCTCACCAATGGGTGCTTTGCGGCCAACTTGTGGTCCGTGGCCCAGTGGTTGAGAAACCCTGTTCTATAAAGCACCAAAAAGGGTTCTGCTTTGGTCAAGCTTGTAGCAACACTTTGCATAACTGAGGTGGTCAGAAGGGTGACCATACTTTATGCTAGGATGGCACTGGCCACCCCTTGGTTACACCTCTGCCCCCAGCATGTTAAATTAAAATCAACAAATGAACAGAAATTGTGCATCAACCCCGTAAATTCTCAGGCTTATTACACACTAAGGCTCAATCCCATTTCACTCCACGCCCCCACCACTTAGCCCTCTGTTTTGCACGTTCCCGTCTAGGGGTAGGGTGTCCCTATTTTTGTTGAGATAGAGGGGTAGGGTGAAGTGTTAGGGCTACATGGCCCTCCAAACTGAGGTTTTTCAGAGACTCCAAACAGAATGTTTTGAGAAAAAAAAGAAAAACCCAGCAAGATGGAGCAGAAAAGTCCCACAAATGTAAGAATTTTCTCAGTTCAAAAATTGAATGTTGTTTCAGTGTATTATGGTCATTTTCTTCATAATAAGCATAAAAAAATCGCTAATAGCATGCTGTTGTCTCGGTAGCTAGCTAGCTAACTTTCCTGTTCCACCTTAAATAGTCCAGGAGTTCTGGCGCCTGAAGCACCAGAATGTAATTGCTGCACCATTTAAGGTGGAACAGGAAAATTCTAACAAGAATCTGGTGAATATCTGACTTCAGCTTCATATCACTGAAGAATTAGGGGTGGGCGATAATAAATAATTGCCCCCCTCTTTGAAGGCATATGATGCCCTAAATGCAACTAAAGCCCAGCAGTGAGGAGCTGAACTTTACCCTCCTCTGCTGTCACTGCAGACTGGCAGGGTCGCCTACAGAGCACCGCTAGTAGCTGTTAATGAAGTAATGTTTTATTTGAGGGTCACATTTCGTAGGGCAAGATTTCAACCACTCATCCTTTGTACTCAGTTCCAAGGGGTTAGGGTGACACTCAAAAACAAGGGGTAGGAGTAAAAATAAGAAATGGGATTGGGCCTATGGCTTATTATGCAGTAACTACAGGGACTTCAGTGCAAACTGGCTGAGCTATTCTTAGGTTATAGAAGTGTGTAATGAAACTTTGGGCCTGCTGGCTGGCCCTGGTCATTTAAGGGGTTAAAATGTGCAGAAATGTGTTCTCTGTAGAGGGAGAGAGCGAAAGGACAATGAGGATGTCTTAGTCTTCTGGCCACAAATGGTTGTGGCATCATTGGGGATTGAACTCACAACCTCCTTATGATAAGGCCATATTATTTGTTTCCTTTTCCTTGTTAAACATTTTATTTTTGCAAATGTTGAGTAAAAGAATAATTGTGCTTATAGTTCTTGTTGCCATGTCACCCACCTTTTCGCATAGCATTCCCAAAGCTAGAATGAAGTTGGAAAGCGTTTCCAGAACCGAGTGATGTGAAAACAAGTGAACAGAAAATCCCAAGAATTGCGTGGCTGGTTTCCAGGATCTGAAGGTGCACAGATTGGAGGAAGCCACAGGAAGTGTATGAGTGTGGTCGGCTGCCAGAGTGGCAGGATGCAGGCTGCTGGCCCGGATTTAGCGGGCAGAAAGGGCAGGAAGCCTGAGGGAAGGATCAATGACCAGAGCAGTTACTGAGAGGCAGAGACACGAGCGGAGTCAGCAGTACTTAACTGATGTGTTTTGGGGGGGGGCAGCATCGGAAGAGCTCCAGCAGGAAACTACGATATTAAAATACCCACACACAACTGTCTGAAAGTAGCTAATGAGTGAGTTCAGCTACTTTAAGGTCACCCGTTGCTGACACAGCTTATATAATCTCTATAGAAAAGCACTGACAAATAAAATGGGACCATCTGGAGCAAGGTCACCATGACCAATGCCAAGCGTGGGCTAGAGCAGTGGTTTCCATCAAACATTATTGGATTTTATGGCTATTGTGAAAGAGGGTCACATTATTGATGAATGTGCTTTTAATATACTGTAAAGTGTATCACAAGGCAAGGCAAGTTTATTTATACAGCACCTTTCATACGCTGCTGTCATGCAAAGTGCTTTACAGAGTCAGAAAATACAGAGTTGTTTAAAAAAAAAGTAAAGTAAATGAATGTAAAAGTAAATAAATGATAAATAAAATGAATTAAAAACAGCATTAAAAGCTTGATTAAAACACAATTCAAACAATACATTTAAAAGAGAAAATCATTAAATGAACCTTTTTTTAACTCCTTGGAACCACCAGTGGTTCCAAAACGCACTTCGTCATATTCTTTACTTCATAACGTTCATATTTCATGAGCTTCTTTCAAAAGGTGGGTGTCATATGAGAGTTGTAACTGTCTTCTTTCCTAGTCAAATAGATGGGTGATGTAATTTTGAAACTTTATAATAAAAGAAGCTGAACTCACATTTTTTTTCTACTGAAAGTCGACCCGTTTTTCCACAAATCTGAGCTATAAACTAAGATTTTTGGCTTTCAGCAGTAAATTATAAGTATATAGCAATATGTGTATGATCATAAAACACATGTTTTGTTAATTTGAGGGGAACTTTTATGGAAAAATAAATTACATATATTTCATGCAATTACTGAGTAATTTGCCTGCTCCTGCACCATTAAGACGTTTATAGAGCAGTAATAGCACCTTAAAGTCTATTCTGGAACAGACTGGTAGCCGGTGTAAGGATTTAAGAGTTTGGGTAGGGGGTGTTTCTTCTTTTGCTCCTAGTGAGACTCTGGCAGCTGCATTCTGAATGAGCTGAAGCTGTTTGATGGTCTTTTTTTGGAAGTCCAGTTCGGAGACCATTACAGTGATCAACGCCGCTAGAAATAAAGGTGTGGATGAATTTCTCCAGCTCTGCTTTAGTCTGAACATCTCTGATCTTGTTGATGTTCTTAAGGTGATAAAAAGCTGATTTAGTAACTGCTCTGACACGACTGATAAAACTAAAATCAGAGTCCATCAGTACCGCCAAGATTATGGGCTATTTTTTAAGATTTTAGGGCTCTTTAATCCAGATAGGCAGCCAGTCTGTGCCTCTCATTGCTATTCCCACTATCACAATAAGTAGTAACAGAATCACATTAATTGTATTTTGTCCACATCGTGCAGCCGCAGCTGAGTGGATGATTGAAAATGCATTGATTCAACATTACATTGAGATTTCTGCAGGCAAGAGAGGGGTGGAGTAAGGAGCGCTCCATTCAGGCTACTACTGTCTGAGAGCTGCTGCCTGTCACATCTCTCTCTCTCTCTCTCTCTCTGGTTGTGTATCACATTTTGCCCAGTCAGTGAGTCTAGCAGGCAGGCGGACTGTCTCTGGTGGCATGCAGGAGGATGATCAATAATACATCTGCTCTTTAAATACCCTTGCTTGGAGCCTGGAGTTGCAAGGACAATCACTGTGAAAGACCCCCCAAATACAGATTTCACAAACATTAAAGGGGAATTCCACCGATTTCTCTAAATTCTCTGCATAATTCAGTGTGTGAGATGTAAACAGAGTGATTCAGAGTGGTTTGGTGTGAAATGGTTCAGATGTCTTTACAGTGGTGGTGATAGGAACCAAGGGTCGCCATGACTACAACACCAATATAGCCATTTTATTTACTATTCAAAATCACCAGTGAACCTACACAAGTCTTCTGAGTTAATATGGAATGTTGATGATGGTAAAATAGTGGATAATATGAAATAATACATTTTAGGGGGGTTATTTTAACTCACAACACCCTGTCTGTATCCCTCCACCATGAATAGATTTAAAAATATGTTTTAGGCTCCAAAGCTACCATAAAACAGTGTCTCAGACATCAGGCACACACACACACACACTCACACACACACACACACACACACACACACACACACTTTCTAAGCCGCTTATCCTTCTGGGTCGCGGGGTTGCTGGAGCCTATCCCAGCAGTCATTGGGTGGAAGGCAGGAAACGCCCTGGAGAGGTCACTAGTCCATTGCAGGGCAAGACATCGGGCAGTGAATTCATAACCATTCCATGTAGTAACTTTCTGTGAGGGAGCTGGACGTTTGGTTCCTATCACCACCACTGTGAACAATTCTGACTCTGTAAGTTTCCCCTAGAACAGAGCATTTCACACCAAACTACTCTGAACGACTCTGTTTGATATTTACTTTACTGACACTGTGGTATATTATTGCTGGACGGTATATTGTCTATATGTTGTTTTTCAATTTTAGCGATGTATTTGATGGATGAGTACTACACCCTTTATATCCGTTATGAAATGTCTATAAAACAGTGATGCTCCTGTTGCCAAGCAGTTTGTTTTTATTTTGTTTCTGTTCTATTTTCTGTACTCACGATATCCAGAAACTGGCAGTTAACAGAAGTGAGGGTCGTTTTACTGGGAGCTTCATATTGTTCAGAAACAGTTTAAAATCTATAAACAAACTGAATAAACAGAAAGTTTCCTTTCTGTAAATGAGTTTCTGTCTGATTATTGATTACAGTACTGCATAATATTTCCTTTTTAAGAGAAGAAAACAACAAAACAGTCTTCTAAACTAGCTATGACAGGTAATGTCAATAACTTTATTAATGCTACCTTAAATATCATCCGATACATTCTGAAAACATTCTGATATTGAATGTTATCGGTTTGACTGAACACTAGAGCTGGGCAATATGACAGTGTTCATCATTATCGCGATAAATTACATCACGATACACCAATCAGGCATAACATTATGACCACCTCCTTGTTTCTACGCTCATTGTCCATTTTATCAGCTCCACTTACTATATAGGTGCACTTTGTAGTTCTACAATTACAGACTGTAGTCCATCTGTTTCTCTGCATACTTTGTTAGCCCCCTTTTACGCTGTTCTTCAGTGGACAGGACCCCCATGGATCCTCACAGAGCAGGTACAATTTGGGTGGTGGATCATTCTCAGCACTGCAGTGACACTGACGTGGTGGTGGTGTGTTAGTGTGTGTTGTGCTGGTCTGAGTGGATCAGACACAGCAGTGCCGTCCCGTTTAATTTTTGCCAATTTATGCCCACCTCTACCCAGCACTGAGAGAAGTTGTGGGTGAAACAAGGAGCACTTTTTGATGAAAAACCACACATTTTATAAGCTGTTGCAAAAAATAATTTTTACAATTAATCAGAACTGATTTGTGTGCTTGTGTTGCAGTTGAACATCCTGGTTGATACAGGGAGCAGTAATTTTGCAGTAGGAGCTGCAGCTCATCCATTTCTGCGCAGATACTACCATCGTTCTCTGTAAGTACCGCCTGAAAAACAGCCTGCCGTTGGCAGAAAGGTCACGGTTGTAAAAGTAAATTGCCACCTTGTGCCGTAACGTTGCTTTTTCCTCTTTACCTTAAGCACAATCGAAGCAGAGGAGCTGCCCAGTCAATGATATCTCCTTTATTTTTCTGTACGGTAAAATATACTTTCAATTTGGTGTGTCTGCTTTGCTTTGGCGATACACAGCCAAGAGGAGCTCTGTGTTCAGAAACTGAACACTGATGAAGGGCTAGCAGACGGCTAACGCAACCTGATGAGCTACAGTCTCTAACTGATGAAGTGGCAAGTGAATATCATCACTGTCAGAACAAAACCTCTTCTATAAATCTTATATCTTAAACTCTAGCTAACTTTGTTACCACAGTGCGGCACCTTACACTGTAATTTCACAGCACTACTGCCACTGTCAGGTGAAAGGAAGAACTGCTGCATACTGGCTGGTGGGCCTCTTATAACACACTCTGAAACAGAAGCCAGGGGCCAATTAAAATCCGTCCACGGGCATCATTTGGCCCTGGAGCCAGACTTTCCCTTTTTTCTGTGATCTGCGTTGTTTGGAGTGACACACGTTGTTACACAAAGCAGATAAATCAGTGCTACGTTATAAATAATACTTGTATTAGAGAAATAAACTGTATTTTCTGTTATACATCAGCTGTTATTCCTGGCAAAAACTTGTTATATCCTGAAAAGTCTCTACTCATAGTCAGTTCCTGTAATATTCTGTTGTGCGGTGATGTTTATTTTCCGATTTCCGATCCGTTTTAGGTCCACGTCGTACAGGGATCTGGGCCGGAGCGTGTACGTGCCATATACGCAGGGCCGCTGGGAGGGGGAGCTGGGGACCGATCTGGTGTCAGTGCCTCACGGCCCCAATGTGTCGCTGCGCGCCAACATCGCCGCCATCACCCAGTCAGACCGCTTCTTCATCAACGGCTCCAACTGGGAGGGCATTCTGGGACTGGCCTACGCCGAAATCGCCAGGGTCAGTCAGTCACTTCAGGGCACTGTCAGCTCAGGGCGCTTTAACCTTCTCTTTTTATCTCTTCTCTTTTTGTCCTTTTTGTCTCTTCTCTTTTTGTCTTCTCTGTTTCTCTCTTTTTTTCTGTTTTATTATCTTCTCTTTTTGTCTCTTATCTTCTCTTTTTGTCTCTTCTCTTTTTGTCTCTTCTCTTTTTGTCCTTTTTCTTCTCTTTTTGTTCCTTTTCTCACTTCTTTTTTGTCTCGTTTTTCTCTTTTGTTCTCTTTTTGTCTCATCTTCTATTTTTGTCTTTTTTTCCACTTCTCTTTTTGTCCCTTCTCTTCTCTTCTCTCCTCTCCTCCCAGCCTGATGAGACCCTCGAGCCCTTCTTTGATTCTCTGGTGAGGCAGACCAGTGTACCCAACCTCTTCTCCCTGCAGCTGTGTGGAGCCGGCTTCACCCAGAACTACAGCCTGGGCAGTGCGACTGTAGGGGGCAGTATGGTACGAGGACATTATCTAGCACAGAGTGTATGACTTAGTGACGCGTTCCTGTAAAAGATGTAAGTTTTTATATAAGTTTGATGAAATTGAGTGGTGGAAGCTGAAGATGATATGCTGTAAACCTTACAGATCATTGGAGGGATCGACCCTTCCCTTTACGTAGGAGACGTGTGGTACACTCCAATACGCAGAGAGTGGTACTATGAGGTCATCATCGTGCGCATTGAAGTCAACGGACAGGATCTCAACATGGATTGTAAAGAGGTACGAAAGTGAGAGAGCATTTTATTTATTTTATTTTATCTCTGCTCATCGAGTTCTACTGAAATCAAGGATATTACTGTAATATCTCCTAATCTAGTTTATGAGAGTGTTTATTGGGGTCTTTATGGACTAATATCTCCTAGCATAGCTTATAGGTGGACTTTCTGAGGTCTTCATGGACTAATATCTTCTAATCTAGTTTATAGGAGCATTTATTGAGGTCTTTATGGACTAATATCTCCTATTCTAGTTTATATGAGCGTTTATTGAGGTCTTTATGGACTAATATCTCCTAACATAGTATATAGGTAGACTTTCCAAGGTCTTTATGGACTAATATCTTCTAGTCTAGTTTATATGAGCGTTTATTGAGGTTTTTATGGACTAATATTTCCTATTCTATTTTTTAGGAGTGTTTATTGAGGTCTTTATGGACTAATATCTCCTAATCTAGTTTATGGGAGTGTTTATTTAACTGTTTATGCACTAATACCTCCTATTATAGGAGCATTTAATAGGGTCATTTATGGACTAACATCTCCCATTCAAGCATATAGGAGCACTTATTGAGGTCTTCATGGACTAATATCTCCTAACATAGTTCATAGATGGATTTTCAGAGGTCTCTATGGATCATCATCCCCTATTTTAGCATATAGGAGCATTTATTGAGTTTGTTTATGGACTAATATGTCCTATTGTACTTTATAGGCGTGTTCATTGAGGTTGTTTATGGACTAATGTTTACTATTCTAGCATAGGAGCATTTACTGAGTTTGTTTATGGATGAATATTTCCTGGTCTAGTTCATAGGATCTTATATTGAGGTCCTTATGGAATAATATCTACTATTTTAGTGTATGGGGCATCTATTGAGATTGTTTATGGACTAATATCTCCGATTCTAGCATATAGGAGCATTTATTGAGGTTGTTTATGGACTAATATCTCCTATTCTGTGTATAGGAACGTTTGCTGAAGGTGTTTATGAACTAATAGCTCCTATTCTCAAGACTTGCTTTGTTATTGTAACAGCAGTGTGACTGAACGAACAGGATGCTGTGACTTGTAGCGAGTGTAATCTCATCTCTCTGCGTCCGTCTCTGACAGTATAACTACGATAAAAGCATCGTGGACAGTGGCACCACAAACCTGCGGCTTCCTCGCAAAGTGTTCCAGGCAGCTGTAAAGGCCATTGAAGCAGCTTCATCGGTCAGTATCTTTTCTTTCTTGGCCTTTGCTCCTCTCCCCTCGCTGCCTGTGACAGAGAAAAACGAGCTTCCTTTTAAGCTTTGCAGCTTCAGCACTTCGGCGTGGTCCCCAGGTAGAGCCTTGTCGCTGTTTTATTCTTCCTCTGGTCTTTTCTGGAGTTTGCGGTTCTAAAGTAGGCCATAACTGGGTCACCAAGTAGTTCACCCGTATTTATACAAACAGGAAGTTGGGTTTCGCCTGTGGCTGCGTTTCCATTTATGTATTTCTATGTGAATTTCTCTCATCAAATAAAAAAGACTTGATGGAAATGACAAAAATTGAATGAAGTCTATAAAATTCTCTTGGCTAATCAAGTACATTTTGGGTAATGGGCATAAAAGTGTGCACATTTGATTTTTCACCAAACCATCACTTTAATACTGGGAGAAAACAGCTCTGGACATGATTGGTGAACTTTATTCAAAGTCTTAGCAAGCCTTTATCCGTCCTTCACTTTGTCTTCTGCTCTCTCTCTCTCTCTCTCTCTCTCTCTCTTGCTCTCTCTCTCTCTGTGTCTGTGTTGTGCAGACGGAGCAGTTTCCCTCTGGTTTTTGGCTGGGGGAGCAGTTGGTGTGCTGGCAGGCTGGCACCACCCCCTGGCACATCTTCCCCGTCATCTCTCTCTACCTGATGAGCGAGAACCGCAACCAGTCCTTCCGCATCTCCATCCTGCCCCAGGTGCGTCTGCGTCTTTTCAGACGTTTTCAGACTGTAGTAAATCCAGTGATACATACGCAGCTCATGTGTTACTTATATGTGTTACATATAAGCACTTACGTTTCATCACTGTCGGAGCAAAATCTCCTGTCTCTCTCGTATTTCCAGAAAGGTCACTTTACAGGAGAAGGAAAAAACGTTCTAAACCTTTAATGAAAGTTTATGGAGAAATGATTTATTCCAAGTCATGTTGGACCGTTCCTATTGGCCTGTTCATCATGAAAACTTGACACAATGTGAACTTCAGCTGGCAATTTCAAACAATGTAAAAAAAAAAGGTCCAAAATTGAGATACAAAGTTTGTCACAACAGTACATATTATTAGAACATATATAATACAAATGGGCCGTGTTATTATTTGTAGGTACTTAGACATAAACAATACATATGGGGCATGCTTTTACTACATATACAGACATACATATATATGTACATAATGTGGCATATTATTATAACATTGATACTTTTGAAAAGAATAACAGATGATGTGTAATAAAAAACGCATTTTTATTAATTATATTAATTATGATCTAACATTAATGTTATGTTAACAAATTTAAAGCTCACTCCTAACAACATATATCATAAAATAAGACATTTCTTGAAAGTGGTCTGTAATGTATTTTGGAACACTATACACCGATCAGGCATAACATTATGACCATCTCCTTGTTTCTACGCTCATTGTCCATTTTATCAGCTCCACTTACTATATAGGTGCACTTTGTAGTTCTACAGTTACAGACTGTAGTCCATCTGTTTCTCTGCATACTTTGTTAGCCCCCTTTTACGCTGTTCTTCCGTGGTCAGGACCCCCTTGGACCCTCCCAGAGCAGGTACTATTTGGGTGGTGGATCATTCTCAGCACTGCAGTAACACTGACGTGGTGGTGCTGTGTAGGTGTATGTTGTGCTGGTCTGAGTGGATCAGGCACAGCAGTGCTGCTGAATGGAGCTCCATCAGTCCAGAGAACACAGTTCCACTGCTCCACAGCCCAATGCTGGGGGGCTTTATACCCCTCTAGCCCACGCTTGGAGCTGGGCACGGTGACCTTATGATCATGTGCAGCTGCTTTAGAGCATCTCATTCTATTGGTCAGTGCTTTTCAATGGAGATTATACAAGCTGTCAGAAATGGGTGACCTTAAAGTAGCTGAATTCACTCATTATAAAGGACGTCCAGATACTTTTGGACAGTCCGTGTGTGTGTTGGTGTTTGTTGAGCTAATGTGTGCTCCATGTCTCTCTCTGCTCTCTGCAGCAATATCTACGGCCTGTAGAGGACGTAGCTTCGGCGCAGGAAGACTGCTACAAATTTGCCGTGTCTCAGTCCAGCACCGGCACCGTCATGGGCGCTGTCATCATGGAGGGCTTCTACGTCGTGTTCGACCGCGAACGCAAACGCATCGGCTTTGCTGTCAGCACATGTCACGGTAACGAAGAGACAGTTCATGTTTTAATGTGTAACTCAATATTTGTTTCAGTCATATTTTGCTGTCACACTCAGTTCGGTTATGTTATTGTTTTATGGGAGATTGGAAAGTTGTTCCATTTGGAAACATAGGACCATAGGAACATAGCTTTCTTCTCCCTCTACTTATAGTATGTACAAGCCACGCAGTGCATGCTTGTGCACTGAAGCTATTGCTGCGATTGCCGGACTGAGTCGGAACCACATAACAGTTTTTTGAAAATATCTCAATCACAAATGATCAGTTTTCTGATTATCATTAACTGTCATTAATATTTTATCACCCTTGCGTATACTCTTAAAAAAGATGGTGCTTCAAGGGTTCTTTAGTAAAGACAATGGTTCTATACAGAACCATGAACACAAAAAAAAAAAACATGCATGCTCAAATGGTTATTGCATGGTGAAATGTTTCTTCAGATGTATATAGATAGATAGATAGACAGACAGACAAAAAAGAATGAACAAACGAACGAAATTAATCCCAAAGAGAAGCTTCAGTAGCAACACATATCATTTCACATACACTTTCATATACTGTGCAGAACATAAAAAATAGAAATAAAAATAGACATAAGTTGAGTATAAGAGTAGAAATAAAATATATCTATTTGCATATTTACATGGCATATAAGACAGTTCTTGTATTTACATGATAGCAGGCACTGAGTGGTGTGAGGTCTAAAAGCACAATCATTATAGACATAACTAACTAGGAGTTGCAGCAATATTACAGTGTACAGTGCGCAGTGAGTGTCATTACAGTAGTAGTTATGATATATTGCACAGTGTGTAGTAATCGGAGAGGAGATACAGTGATGTGGTTCAGCTCAGTTCAGACAGCAGGAGATCAGTCCCGTCTCTGCAGTAAGGAGACTCATTGTAGAGCTGTATATCAGTGGCTAAGAAAGATCTCACAGGGCCTCTTTAACACAGCGCAGCTGTACCAGTCTGACACTGAATGAGCTTCTCTGTTTATCCAGTGTAGCATGCAGGGGCTGTCAGGTGTTGTCCAAGATGGCTAACAGCTTGTTGAGCCGCTCTGTTCTGCCACAACCTCCAAAGAGTCCAGCTTGACTCCAACAACAGAGCCAGCCTTCCTAATAAGTTTGTTTATTTTGTTCAGAGTACTTTTGTTAATGCCGCTGCCCCAGAACACAACAGCATAGAGTGAAGAGAGTGTGTTGTACATGGTTCTTTATAGGACCTAAAAGGGTTCTACTATTGTTAAAGTGTCAAGCTTGCAACAATAGAAGAACCCTTTTTAGTGCTAGATAGAACCCTTTTCAAAAAGGTTCTGTGCCATTCATCTGAAGAACTGTTTCACTAGGCAAAGAATCATTTAAGCACGCGTATGGTTCTTTTAGTGTTCATGGTTCTATAGAGAGCCATTGTTTTTACTAAAGACTTTTGAAGAACCATCTTCTTTAAGAGTGTAGTTGCAAAAATATATGCTTTATTTATTTGTTTAGATGCGAAATAAAAGCAGTTTTCTTAAAATACCTGTCTAAATGTATGTTACAGTTAAGAACGTTCCTGATAAGCTTCCACTTCTGAGAGTTGAGGGTTTTGTCTCAACAATTTGCAGTGAATAGACCAAAAGAAATGGTCCAAAAAACATTTTTCCAATCAAAGTCTGAAGGGAATTCCACTGATTTTTCAAAAAGTGTGCATAATTAAATCAGTGAAATGTGAACTAAGTCATTCAGAGTGGTTTGATGTGAAATATTTTGTTGTGGAGAAACTTACCAACACAAATGTAACACAAATATAGACATTTTACCATCCAAAATCACCAGTGAACCCTCTGAGTTTTTATATGGAATGTTGATCATTATAAAACGTTTCACACCAAACCACTTTGAACCACTCTGTTTACATCTTAACCATTTAATTATGCAGGAATTTTGAAAAATCGGTGGAGTTTCCCTTTGAGAGCACTTGAAGTCTCCTGTAAAACTTCTGAGATACAAGGTTTTTGTCAGGACAGTGATGATACAGTAACCATGTCTCCCCAGTTCATGACGAGTTCCGCACAGCCTCGGTGGAGGGTCCCTTCCACGGCGTGGAGCTGGAGGACTGCGGCTACAACATCCCGCAGACGGACGAGTCCACGCTGATGACCATCGCCTACATCATGGCCGGAATCTGCGCCCTGTTCATGTTGCCCCTCTGCCTGATGGTGTGCCAGTGGCGCTTCGCCCGCTGTCTGCACCCGCTGGGCGCCGGCAACTTCGCAGATGACATTTCTCTCCTGAAGTGAGCCAAACCTGCAGCGGGAAGCATGTCCACACTGCAAGAGGCCACCGTCTTGGTGACCACCGGCAGGACCGTCCCGATGTTGGATGACGGTGGTGGGTGGGGGAGGGGCGGTCAGTGATGTGGTAGTGTATATAGTCGTACGTATTTACACGGCATGTCCGGTCGGACTGTCCTGAGCTGGGGAGAGTTTATAACCCTGTATGTGATGTTGGTCCCGTCCCCCTTTAGTGTTTCAAATGCAGGACCACCGTATGTAACGTTCATATATATGCGTGTGTTGGTCTGGGAGTCCTCAGAGGACGTGTCGTCATCGTGTAGTATCCCGATGTGCCCGGGGTCTAAGCTTGTTTTGTTTATGTCAAAAATTACTGTTGTTAACTTTAAATCCATTATGTTTTGTCCTACAGTCTTAAAAAAGATGGTTCTTTAAGGGTTCTTTAGTAAAGACAGTGGTGCTATATAGAACAATGAACACCATTTGTATGTTTAAAGGGTTTTTTGCAGGGTGAAATAGTTGTTCAGAATGTGTTGTATATGGTTCTGTGTAGAACATTTTTGAAAATGGTTCTATATGGCACCAAAAAGGGTTTGTCATGGCATCAAGCTTAGTCAAGTTACAGTAGAAGAACCCTTTTTGGTGCTATATAGAACCATTTACAACATTCTCCATCAATCCTAAGAACCGTGCAAAGAAATGCAAAGAAACCTTTAAACATACAAATGGTTCTTTGAGTGTTGATGGTTCTATATATAACCATTATTTTTACAAAAGAACCTTAAAAATCATCTTTTTAAGAGTGTACATACCTTATTTCTCTGTGTCACTTTAATCATGAGGCCATTAAGTAGTCGAAATAGGAATATTGCTACATGCATGATTCAAGCCAGCACAAATTTATCATAATAATACTGGCAACTTTATCAAAATACCCCAGACACAACAGCAAACTTTGACCAGTGTTTAAGGACTGGTTGATATCTAAAAATGATTGCCTGGTTTTGTCCTTTCAACAAAAATCAAACCACCTTGGCAGCCACAACATTTTATTTCCATTTAACCATCTGGTCTGTAAATGTGTCTCAGTATGTGCTGATGTACTAGTACAGGCTAAAAATCTAATATAAATGAAAACACAGAATTACTTTGCTCTGCTTTAAGCTTTAGCTCAGCCATAGCTGCTTTTCTCACGTCTCCAGCAGGAAACTTTTCCTCAAAAGTAGAACAGTTCCTTGTAAAACGTCTCTCAGCGTTTGATTATTTACGAGGCCGAAGTCGCTTTTTTTCCCTTGCCTTTCAGGGACCAGGTAAAAAAAATCACTAGGGAGCAAAGTGGTAAACAATTAACTTGCTATGCCATATTTTTTTCACCTGGTTCTCAAAGGATAAGGGGAGGAAAAACAGCTGCCCCCCTACTGGTCAAAGTTGGTGTAACATGCTAAGTGTTGTTATAATGTGAGGAAGAATGTTTTTCATGGCTAAAATTGAACAAGTGATGCTAGAAATAGTTTTTGGTATATTATACAGGCAGGAAAAATGATTAAAGTGGATTTTAGACTCAAGATTGCACTTTTTTTGGGCCTTTTGTACAGGAGTGTTAGCTTTGTTGGTAGCATGTATGTAGCAGCGTTCATATTTTGACTTCTTAACAGCCTCGTAATTCAGAGCGTCCCCTGACATTTGAGAGAAAAATGTACACAAAACACAACATATCAACCTTGAACAGGATGCAACAGTGGCACTTTTTTCGAAAACGCTGTTCCTTTTTTCCGTAGAGAAAAACAGCTTGAACTTCCTAATATGTGCGTGTCCTTATAAGGCGGACTACAGAATGACGACACGACTTCAGAGATCTCTGTACGACTGAGTGCTGCTCACGATGTCATATCCTTTACTAATAACGGGACCTTGTTTTAATTTGTGATTTACAACAATACCAGCCTCCGAAAAGGAACTCACCTGTTACTAACCACACCGTTGTGAACATACGAACGCAGGCCTTTATTCTAAAGGTCAGTTTATTTAAAGGTCTGTTTATCTGATTATCTCTGTAACTAAAAGCGCACCGGCTTTGGTATTATTTCGTTGAATGTGAAGCTGAGTAGTGATTCTGTGCTGGCTTTAATACGTGGCTTTAGGTGGGAACATACGCGTGCACACTTCGCGCACTCTAAACTGATCACACTACGAATCCTCTGTCGGACTTACTCAGAGACTTGTTCACGTTCTCACGGACTGATGCACACGTGCTGTCTCTTAACTCACTTTATGAGCCTTCGAAGCCCCTCTAATCCCTGTGAGCACTGAAGAACTAATGAGCAGCTCTAATGGGCAGGGAAATGAGACGAAGCTGTAATTGCCTATGCAGTACGGTAGCGCGCCTGGTTAGATCATGCTAGCTTTCTTCCACTCAATGCACATAAATCCTTCAGATCGAAGAGAGAAGACCATCAGATGCTTTATCAGGAGCATTTGGACTCATGTTTCAACCCGTATAGATATTTGTGTCTCTGTTTTTTTTTTAAGGGCCCATATCTTTGAAAAAAATGCTCACTTTTTTGAAATGAGTTTGATGTAGTATATAAACGCTGTCGAGGTTTCAAAATGTCCACTCCCAGGTCAATCCATACAGCTACTATGTGAAAGCCAAGTTGATAAAACAGCCCATTTTTAATTCACTGTTTTTGCGCTGTCACAGAAAACAACCTATTTACAAATTTCCGGCCATTCACGCTGAAGTTATAAGGAGTGTTTCGGCCTGGGCTGCTTTCTGAACGAGAACTGCCAATCAGAACAGAGCTCCTTTACATATGTAAGTCTTGTTTAATCTCAAGGCTGGCTTTGCATGCTGAAACTTTCATGCAACTTAAGTTGCATGAAACCTACACAAAACTAAGTTGCCCTTAAGTTGCATAATGTAAAGCGTCCTTCAACTTATTCGAAACTCAGCTGCAACAGTTGCAAGCAACACAAGTTTCAGGAAACAGATAAGACATCAATGCCTATAACTGTAATGGCTACTTAAACATTAATTTTCAACGTTTTAACATACACACAACAAATAAAACACTCAAATTTATAGTAAGAGATGGTAGATGGATAGATGAAGGACGTATACATAGATTTAAAGCAAAGAACAGCAATGAGAGCAGGGTAACTTTATAGTGAGAATGAAACAAACAAAATGAGCTGCTAATGTGGTTAAGCTAGTGGAGTAATTGCATGTGTTGCATGCAACTTTGTTTTTAAAATGCTTTGTGTAACAAGTTTCACAACTGTGTCTCAAATTGCATGGAAATTTTCATGCAACTAGTTGCATGTTGCAGGCAATTCATAACATGCAACTAGTTGCATGAAAGCTTCACCTTGTAAAGCCAGCCTTAGGGATAAAGAAAGATTGGAAAATGGAAACGGAATTGAAAATGACTCTATTTGGTACATAAAAAACACAAAAATGTTGTAAATGGACCTCAGAAAAATAGATAAAACAAGAAAAATGTAGGATATGGGCCCTTTAAATGCGTTACCCTGGTTTGGACTAGAACACTAATTAATATCCATGCCATGTTTAATTTAAATACCCATTTATTGTACTTTACATATCAACAATAAGCCACTTACTGTCTTGTCTGAATTGGATTTCTGGATTTTTGTGTTTGATATACAAAGCACTATTCAACATGCACTGAATACAAACCAAAACTTGTCGACTTCACAAGTTTTTCTTGCTTTATTTTTGCATACAGCAGTGTGTGGACCTTCGACAGACAGGGTATAAATAGTGAGTTTGACCTCTTTTTCTGCAGTAACAGCCTCTACTCTTCTGGGAAGGCTTCACACTAGATGTTCGAACGCTGCAGTGAGGATTTGACTGACCATTAGTGGGGTCAGGTAAGGTCTAACTCATACCAAAGGTATTGGATGGAGCTCCATCACTCCAGCAACAACCTTAAATGCGTGAGGCCACTATAGTCATCCAGTGATATATGACTGTATTTATTAAGAGATTAAATTAACATATTTCTAGGAAAAATGTACCCTGTACTTCCACTCTCTGTCCACTTTATGAGCTCCACCTACCAGTTGTTTTAGCACCTCTGGCCAAATCCCATATTTTGTTGATTGTTGAAGTGAAAAGGAGTAAACAATCTCTACAGCAGACTATTAAAAAAGAATAATAGAGGTATTGTGGGGCGTGTGTGAAAGTTTGAATGCCCTTCCAGTCTCAGAACTTGATCAACTTGCAGGGCCTGGCTCGTTAGGACAGGTTCAACAAGGACTAGAGGATGGATAACAGGTGGGGAAGATGGGAGGGTTTCTGATAAAGTGGCCACTTTATTGAAATTGTATCTGGACAGCCACATCGGAGCAGGCCTGGTGTGCTCTGCTGACATTGTATGTGTAAAGAGACAAAACAGTAATATCTTTAATTAGCCACATTTTAAAAAAGGCCGAAAAACTCTGAGTGTTAAATGTTTGCAGAATTGAACTAAGAAGGACCAGGAGAAAAAATCAATAAATTATTAAAATAAGATGATGTCATATTGGGCTGCTCACACCGAGCACATACTCGCAAAAGAGTGTCATAACATAATATATCATGATAACAATAGCATATCATCATGTTGCCCAGCTCTAATCATAATGACGTCAGCCGGCATGGAACTATGAGCCACTTATTTCACTCACATTAAGGTCCAGTATTTTCAAAACTTTGTGCTCATGCTCTTCTTAGATATAATGTCCTGGAACAGTGTTGTCGCCGTCCTCTGCTCCTTGTCTTTGTGTAGTGGAATCTGGAAATGACATGCAAACAAGGCACTCTTGTCATAGTTTAAGAACAATGAAGAACCATTTAGCAGCTCTAGAATTGATGGCAAGGACATAAATAAACAAAAACAAAGACAATAGGGCCAAAGATGATATAAACACATAAAGATAGTATTTACAGACATACTAGTGCAAAATAAAATGATATACACTGATCAGGCATAACATTATGACCACCTCCTTGCTTCTACGCTCATTGTCCATTTTATCAGCTCCACTTACTATATAGGTGCACTTTGTAGTTCTACAGTTACAGACTATAGTCCATCTGTTTCTCTGTATACTTTGTTAGCCCCCTTTTACGCTGTTCTTCAGTGGACAGGACCCCCATGGACCCTCACAGAGCAGGTACTATTTGGGTGGTGGATCATTCTCAGCACTGCAGTAACACTGACGTGATGGTGGTGTGTTAGTGTGTGTTGCACTGGTGCGAGTGGATCAGACACAGCAGTGCTGCTGGAGTTTTTAAACACCTCAGTGTCCACTCACTGTCCACTCTATTACATTGTTGGTCCACCTTGTAGATGTAAAGTCAGAGACGATAGCTGATCTGCTGCTGCACAGTTTGTGTTGGTCATCCTCTAGTCCTTCATCAGTGGTCACAGGACGCTGCCCACAGGACGCTGTTGGCTGGATATTTTTAGTTGGTGGACTATTCTCAGTCCAGCAGTGACACTGAGGTGTTTAAAAACTCCAGCAGCACTGCTGTGTCTGATCCACTCATACCAGCGCAACACACACTAACACACCACCACCACATCAGTGCTAGTGCAGTGCTGAGAATGATCCACCACCCAAATAGTACCTGCTCTGTGAGGGTCCATGGGGGTCCTGACCACTGAAGAACAGGGTAAAAGGGGGCTAAAAAAGTATGCAGAGAAACAGATGGACTACAGTCTGTAATTGTAGAACTACAAAGTGCACCTATATAGTAAGTGGAGCTGATAAAATGGACAACGAGCGTAGAAACAAGGAGGTGGTCATAATGTTATGCCTGATCAGTGTATGCATACAGTACTGTGCAAAGGTCAGAGACCAGCCTTCATTGAATTTCCAGTCAAAACAGCCATTAAGCCATTTTTCAGCATCAGGAAAAAATGTAAAAACACAGAAGCCTCAACAACTAAATCTAATCTCAGCTGTTTGAATGTTCAGTGAGTCACTCGTTCCCTTATTCCAGCTTCCATTCTTCTCAGGAGACTCACTTTCAGTTCCTCAAAGAATCTGCAGACACACCTCCAAAGTTCAGTCTTAGAAGCTGGTTGATCATTTTCTGAAGTAATCAAACACATTCAATGGTGTTGAGGTCTGGACTCTGGGGTGGTCAGTCCATTGTTCAGCTTCTTTGTTTGATATGTCCGTCTCCTTTTCTCAGTGAGGTTCTTCTTGACAGCTACACATCAAACACAAATATCTCCTAAAATTTAATAATCTGTAGTTGTTTTGACTGGATAATCAATAAATGAAGGGTGCCAACTCTTAAACAGTACTTATTTCTATATCTTGCCTGAAACTCAGCACATGGATTCACCTCACCTGGACTCACCTGATTACACACGGCCACTCCGTACCGCACAAACGTGGCGAAATGTTCACAGTTGTGCGTTAACAAGTTGTACTCAAGAACTTCGTCCAGCAGGCCATACATTCGCCTCCTCATGTCTGTGGCTGTAGATGCTGGACTGTGATGGCAGTCATTGCTGATTTTGATATGAGCTCCTTTAGGTACCGGCACCCGGGTGATGTGCTCCCGCCGGACCTTAGTGTGTCCGAGAAGAATGTTACCAGATGAGGGGAACACTCTCTGTAGCACATGCACCCGGAACCGTCTCTGCAGTTCATTCTCATCTGAAAAGATTACACCAAAAAGATCATTATGGGAAGGATGTGAAAAGTTCTTACACTGACTGGCTACTTTATTAGAATCACCCACCTTGTGCTTCCACTCACTGGTCACTTTATTAGAAACACCTACTCTGTACTTACACTTACTGGCCACTTTATGAGAAACGCCTACCTTGTGCTTCCATCAATTGTCCATTTTATTAGAAACACTTCCCTTGTGCTTCTACTAACTGGCCACTTTATTAGAAACACCTACTTGTGCTTCCACTTACTGGCCACTTTATTAGAAACACCTACCTTGTGCTTCCACTCACTGGCCACTTTATTAGAAACGCCTACCTTGTGCTTCCACTCACTGGCCACTTTATTATAAACACCTAAATCCTGAAAGCATGTTTGTGTATTTCATAATGAATGCAGTAAAGGGTTAATAAGTCTGTTACCTCCTACTGCAAAATGCACTATGTGCCCATCTCCTTCATACACACCCCAGTGTGAGAAGCCAATAGGGTAAGAGAATTCAATTAAGTCCCCAAACTGCCCATAACGAACAACGTCTCCTATCTGTGAGCAGTAAACCAACAGAAAAGGAACAGAAGCACGGTTTAAGCCATAGATCAAAAGGTCAGATACTCAAGCTTACGTCATTTGTGATTTTTTTTATCTAATATTTTTGACCAAAAGATTTGTGTGAACAGATTAAGCAGCCTACCTCAGCAGAGCCCTCCATTTTACTTTCCACTGAAAGTGGAAGCCGTGGAAACGTCTGCAGTCTTGAACTTTTGATCTCTGCTAGTCGTAAAACCAAGTTACTGAGCAACTGAGCAGTGAACAGTACAGAGGACTGAGTCACATACAGAGGACTTAGTAACGCTTTATTTCGAAGGAAGCCTCCATGGATACTGCTAAAGGGGAGTTCCATGAAATTCTGTAAAATTTCCGCATAATTCAGTGTGTGAGATGTAAACAGAGTGATGCGGAGTGGTTGGATGTGAAATTGTTTATTGTAGAAATTCAGATGTCTTTACAGTGGTGATAGGAACCAGGGGTCGCCATGACTACAACACAAATATAGACATTTTATTTACTATCCAAAACCACCAGTGAACCTACACGAGTCTTCTGAGTTTATATGGAATTATGATGATGGTAAAATAGTGGAAAGTCTGAAAATATAATTATGGTTTTAATTATTAACATTAAACTGAAAGACCATACAGAAATTTTGAAAAATGGGTGGAATTCCCCTTTAACACGTGTGAGAATCAAATAGTATGTTTATAAGGCAATTCTTGAGTAGTTGAGCCAGTAATTGCAAGATAAGATAAGGTGTTTTATGAAGCAAACAGCATTTTTGACCTGAGGGGCCTTAAAATACACATGTTTATTCCATATATATCACTGTTATAAATGAAGCGTCATTAATAGATCTAATAAGGCAGAGGCCTGCTAAACAACACCATGTATAACTTCTATATTTTTGAATTTCTTTTGAAGTATAAACATAGTTTCTATTAAGGAGGACTGTGTGTTTGCAGACACGAACAGCTACGACAGGCCTCCTTAAAAGACACTGTTCATCAAAATAAATCAAAATAGTAAAACTGTAACTCACAGTACTGTTGGGAGTAAAAACACAGACAGGATTACTGCTTTAACTATTTTAAGTAATATTTTACAAATTCAATTTCTACTTTTCTTCAAGTACAAAATTTTTGTACACACACACACACTGTATGGCCAAAAGTATGTGGACACCTGACTGTCACACCTATGTGCACTTGTTGGACGTCCCGTTCCAATACTATAGGCATTAATGTGGAGTTGGTCGCCCTTTGCAGCTGTAACAGCCTCCACTCTTCTGGGAAGCTTTCTACAAGATTTTGGAGTGTCTGTGGGAATTTGTGCCCCTTCAGTCTAAAGAGCATTTGTGAGGTCAGACACTGATGTTTGGTAGGGAGGGCCTGGCTCACAGTGGCGTTCTCCTGGTATCCACCAAACCCAGATTCATCCATCAGACTGCCAGATAGAGAAACGTGATTTATCACTCCACAGAATACGTTTCCACTGCTCCAGAGTCCAGTGGCGACGCTTTACACCACTCCATCTGACGCTTGGCATTGCACATAGTGATCTTAAGCTTGTGTGCAGCTGCTTCATGGAATGACCCATTCCATGAAGCTCCTGATGGACAGTTCTTGTGCTGATGCTGCTTCCAGAGACAATTTGAAACTCTTTAGTGAGTGATTTATCAGAGAATAGGCCATTTCTGTGAACCACTTCATGCCTGAGGTATTGTTGCTCCTAGGTGCTTCCATTTCACACTAACAGCACTTACAGTTGTCAGGAGCAGGAGACTGCAAGGCTATGTGCTTGATTTTATACACCTGTTAGCAAAAGTGGCTGAAACACCTGAAATGAAACGCCTGAAATAGGAAGTGTGTCCGCATACTTTTGGCCATGCTGAGTATGTTTATTCATACATGGGAGAATATGTATGACAATTATCACCCAAGCTCGAAGGCCTCAGACTCGACCACAATACATGAAGCTCTTGATGAGGCCTTATAAGTTCTTTTACTTGGAAAAAAAGCTTCATAAAATGTTATAAATGGCATTTTAAGGCAGTTCAAGGTCTCGTATGTCAGTGCAATGTTATTTACTTTGTAAATTGTCTTGGTCACCTTACAATTACTGGCTTAAGCTGTTAAACATTCAAGTATTGCTTTGTAAATATATCATTTCATGCTTATGTTATGTTTTGTTATGTTATGTTATGAAGTCCCTATGTAAGCAGGCTTTAAGTAAAGCTTCTGAACTCTGACTTTAATACTGACTCACTATTTCGAAGATGATAAATAACAAATGCAAATGTACGAATTGTGCAGGCAGCATTTATTTCATATAAAAGCGTATCAAAATCTTTCAGCAAGAAAAATCATAACAGTGACATTAATGTTATCTAGACACATGAAACTATTGCTACACATTTGTACATAACAGAGCCGTCTTAAGGCAAAATACTGGCTTCCCAAAGGCACTTTTATGTGTGAAGTTCACATATGAATTTAGACGATGTAACAGTTTTGTACCGCAACAAAAAAATCGTACCCCAAAATAATAAAAGTTCTTTGAAACATCTGAAAGTTGTATTGACCTCGAAATGGACACGTCATAAAAAACTGAAGCTGAGATACTGCATTTTAACATTATGAGGAGAAAAAAGACGCATAAAAGTGTTACATTTTGAAAATAAAACAACAAAAAAGGCAAAAAGTTGTAAAAAATCTAGATCATGGCAGCTAACGAACATGGGCAGTATAACGTACCAAACTGTAATCTCAAATCTATAGCAAACATATATTTTTTTATATCTTTCTCTCATAATTCACCAGACATTCGACTATTTTTTTGAAAATTTTACAAAATAGCTCAAAAACCATTAAAGGGGAACTCGACAATTTTTCAAAATCTCTACATAATTAAGTGGTTAAGATGTAAATCAGAGTGGTTTGGTGTGAAACGCTCCATTCTAGAGAAACCGAGTCAGAATTGTTCACAGTGGGGGTGATAGGAACCAGACGTCCACCTCTAAAAGCTCCCTCACTTTCCACTATTTTCCATCATCAACACTCCATATAAACTCTGAAGACGTGTAGGTTCACTGGTGGTTTTGGATAGTAAATAAAATGTCTATATTTGTGTTGTAGTCATGGCGACCCCTGGTTCCTATCACCACCACTGTAAAGACATCTGAACCATTTCACACCAAACCACTCTGAATCACTGTTTACATCTCACACACTCAATTATGCCTAAATCTTGAAAAACTGGTGGACTTCCCCCTTAAAGCAATGTTGGAGAAAGTACCACTGATAGTAAAGTCATACCTTTCCACAGAATCAGTGAGGGTCCTCACGGACCACTTTATTCCCATAATGCATTGATTATTATATTTCCAAATGAAGGAAAATTAATTCCAATCAATTATTCTGAAAACTTCTGAATAAAAAAAGCATTTGAAGAAAGATAAAATTGTTTTATGATCTGTTTTCATTTTAGCCTTTCATATTCGAAATTCTAGCTTAAAGCACACAAATTTTCATTATTATCAATATTTTCAATGACAATTTCTCAAATTATGTCTTATTAGCATAAAAATCACAGCTCTTCTTCTAAACGTCAGGTAGGGATGTCAAACAAACGAGCGAAAAAAGATGCATAACAAAACATAACACAAACACAAAACAATAATGTTGAAACTGATTAGTGCAAGAATTTCATATATACAGAGAAAAGAACAAAAACAAACACAACCAATAATACTGTGCTTGAGTCGAGGCCGTAAAGCCCAGTTTGTGCCCCCACCATGTTTCACCTACTGCCCTTTAGGAGGCTGATTTGGGACCCAGCTTATTCACTGCTGTCACAGAAACCATAAAACTGGTCTCAGATCAGTTTGAGGACAACGGCTACCTTTCGTTGTTGAAGTGAAACTTCAGTTCCTTTTTAATTATGTGTTTCAAACATCCAGAGCGCCTTTATTCTGCTGCTAGTTAGGCAGGTATTCAGATATAATCACAACGTTGGGCTCTGAAGAGCTAAAGGAGCATTCCGGCCTAAAACTAGCATTTACTATGTTATGTCATGTTATTGCAGTTGCATTCCTCAGCCTTGTCGTTTGACAGAATTCATGATTTTATGTTTTTTGTGTTTTCATCCCTCAGTATTCTCACTACAATACCCAGCATGCATTGGTTTAGGCGATAGGGTGTTGCAATGTGTACACAATATTAAATATGTACACATAATGTTTTATTCCTTTATTTTTATAGGTCATTAATAAGCCGGACAGTAAACTTCTGCACTGTGCTGTGAATTTCCCAGAGGCCATTGGTTCAGATGCGTCATGAAACTACGAAAATATTATATGTCACGGTTTGCCACAGGCATCTCTAGCTGAATTCCACTATAATGATGGTGTAATAATGGTAAACGCCTTGTTTTTGAGGTTTCTCCAGCAGGGTGGCGCATAAGCCGCCATGAACTCACACCAGCAGGAGCTTAGGTAACATTGGCTATCTGGCTTCCTTCTGCATTAGCCAGTAAAAAAATTCAAAACCCCCCAAAAATCCACCCCAAAGTGGCTGAGGTTATTCAGAGTACCTCTCACCTTCAAGATACATCATCAGAAGGGGGGTTTCCTCATCGTTATACTGGAGTTTCACTCTCACTACTGTGGAAGCGAGCAGGCATGTTTACACCAAAAAGCATGGAAGTAGCGTAGATGATACCATTTTAATTTTGGCCGGAGTGCCCCTTAAACTCTTCAAACACCAAAACAGCACTGAGGATTTGGTTTGGTTTTTGCTCCTTAGTTGTTTTACAATAGTGAGAGAGTTAAAGTTAAACTACATTTATCAAAGCTGTGTATGTCTTTCGCTCTTTCCAACCTCCCTAACGAGATGTACGTCTGTCCCTAGTTGTTACTTGAGGCCATATCAGAGAACGTGTGGAGAGGAGAACTACCGCTCTGTAATGTCTTCCAGGTTTCTCAAACACCAGAGGGCGCTCCTCAGCGAGTCCAAAATGAATGGGTTGATATGGAGCATTTAGAAATGCTTAAACATTTTTAATGTAAAAAAATTCATTCATTTCCTGAACACAGAACAGCATAAAACATTTTAACACTGCTGTATATTTTTAAGAGCTTTTAAACTCGAGTTATAGGTGTTTAAAACGGCGCCTTGTGTACGTCATGACGTCTATGCGCGCGAACGGCCAATGAGCTGCTCTGCTCGCCAACCAATCAGCACTCAGTAGCAGTAATGTTAGCGTCCTGCTGCCCAAAACCTGTTTGCTGTATAAAAAAGGAAACATACAGGTGAGTTTTCTTTGTGTTTTTAGTGAAATACATCCTTCTACTCTCTAGAATTAAAGGAAAGTTCTGTGTTAGTGATTAGAAACTATTTTAACTTTTCGTTTTTAGCCGCTGAGCTCCTTTGACTCCCATTCATTGATGACTCACTCGCGTGTGCCCTCTGCTGTTTTGCAGTCCTGTTTTTGATATAATGGGGGAAATAGGAAGTGGCCAGCCTCCTCATAATCCGGCTCTGGCCATAATGCATTAAACAGAAGTGCTTCAAGTTTTGATTTGTTTGTGGACGGATATGTTGGACTGAACGGTCATGAGAGGGCACACAATAAAACCTCCGTCTTTACTTACAAAGAGGCACTACAAAGGGGAAATCTAGCCCACAGGAGTTCTGATTCCTGGCAGTGATGTGCTGGTGATAGATGCATTATCATTAATTGGTTAGTACCACCTGAGTTCATTGTGAATGCGTGATTCATGTGTTGTAATGTACACTGGCATCGTGCTTGCTTGTCTGATGAACATGGACCTGACTTAATACACTGGACCTGGATGTATCTAATGACTTGATTGTGGTCATATGAGTGGACAGCAGTTGAAAAGTGAAGCCAAAATGTCTTGGACGCCCCCTAGTGGCTGGCTGTAGTACAGTTTCTAACCCTGCACCCAGTCGTGTAAGTCAAACTAACGTTTACACATCCAGTCAATAACTATTCAGCACTTGTGGTCTGAATAATTACGAACAATGTCAAATTCAGTCATTGTGCACTCTGCCAGCATGAAGAGGGGGCGTGGCCAGAACCAACGTGGGCGGGGCTGTACCGCACAAACACGAAAAGGATTCCGGTTTTCAGTTTCAGGCTTCGTAATAATCGTAACAATGGGAGTCCCTGTTGTTCACTATATACAGTCGTTGGTGAGAGTGAACCTAACGTGTATGGGGCAAATATACAACTGCACTCTTAAAGATGGTTCTTCAAGGGTTTGTTAAAGAAAATGGTTCTATATAGAACCATGAACACTCAAAGAACCCTTTGCATGCTTAAATGGTTCTTTGCATGGTGAAATGGTTCTTCAGATTAATGGAGAATGTGCTGTACATGGTTCTATATAGCACCAGAAATGGTTCTGCTGTTGTTTCAATGTCAAGCTTGTAACTATAGAATAACACTTTTTGGGGCCTTATTAAAAAGGTTCCATACAGAACCATATTAAACACACTCTCCATCAATCTTCTTCTTTAAAGAACCATTTTCTGTACTAAAGAACCCTTGAAGAATCCTTTTAAAGTGTGTGTGATAATTACAAAACTATATTATAGAAGTAAAAAGTCATATATGAGTAAAAATGTTTGGTCTATAATATACGAATCTCTCAAATAAACCATGGAATGTCAGGGGAAGTGTGTTTGTGGTTCCGCGAATGTGCGGAGGGGATGTGCAAAGGGCAGGAGGCACTGAGGGTCAATACCTAATCTCACCACATGAGGCAGTACAGCGCCAAAATGGATTTGTAGTCTCTGTGAGTCAGTTTTAGCATCAGTGCCAGGGTAATCTCTTCCCCCCTGGCCCTTCTCTCTCCTCCGACGGCTGGAGGTCGGCTGAGGGGAGGGGGGTGGAGTGAGAGGACGGCTGTAGCAGCATCATGGGGGCGGAGCCTGCGAGGTTCAGGCTCTCTAAGGACTCGGCGCTGAGCAGACGCTGGCTCTCGTGCTGAGGGCAGATGACGTAACGACCCGGAGGGTGGATCTCCACGGTGGCCACCGAGTCTGTGCCCTTCAGGGCACCCAGAGGACAGGGGCCACCCATGATGGGCTCCCGGCCCCCCACGGCCCCCAGCTCGCCTGAAGACTCCTCCATGTTGACGTACAGGATCTCATCAGGGTCCTGGGGGTCTGGCAGCTCGTCCAGGGCTTTCTCCAGCTCGCAGCGCAGGACCTCGAAGCTCGGCCGGTCTTTAGGGCTCAGTAACCAGCAGGAGAACATCAGGGAATATCTGCAGCACAGATACAACAGACCTGTTAATGATCTGGGGGGCAGATTTAACTGTGATATTATCAATAATCATGATGCATTTTATTTTATATCTATATGCAATTGTCATCAGCATTTATCAGCTGTCCTTTGCATTCTGTGATCATTTAATGATGAATGAACATGAACAGAAAACAGGAAAAATATTGAAGTGAAACACAATAAAATTCCAATAAATACTGTTTTATTAAAATAATATTCAATAAAGTATGTGTTTATTTTGTGGCTAAAACGTGTCTAAAAGTGAGAGTAGGTACTAAAAAAAAGAAAGAAAGAAAGACAGAATACAAAAGGGGGCACAAAGGAAAGAAAGAAAGAAAGAAAGTATGCAAGAGGGGGTTCAAACAGGAAAAAGAAAGAATAAAAAAGAAAGAAAGAAAGAAAGAAAGAAAAGGAAAACGTATGCAAACAGGAAAGAAAGAAAAAAGAAAGAAAGAAAGTATGCAAGAGAGGGAGCAAACAGGAAAGAAAGAAAGAAAGAAAGAAAGAAAAAAAGAAAGAGAAAAATGTATGCAAGAGGGGGCACAAAGGAAAGAAAGAAAAAAAGTATGAAAGAGAGGGAGCAAACAAGAAAGAAAGAATAAAAAAGAAAGAAAGAAAGTATGCAAGAGGGGGTGCAAACAGGAAAGAAAGAAAGTATGCAAGAGAGAGAGCAAAGAGGAAAAAGAAAGAAAGAACGAATGAATGAATGAAAGAGAAAGAAAGAAAGTATGCAAGAGAGGGAGCAAACAGGAAAGTAAGTAAGAAAGAAAGAAAGAAAGTATGCAAGAGAGAAAGCAAACAGGAAAAAAGAAAGAAAGAAAGAAAGAAAGAAAGAAAGAAAGAAAGTATGCAGGAGAGGGAGCAAACAGGAAAGAAAGAAAGAAAGAAAGAAAGAAAGACAGAAAGAAAGAAATAAAGTATGCAAGAGGGGGCACAAAGGAAAGAAAGAATGAAAGAAAGAAAGAAAGAAAGTATGCAAGAGAGGGAGCAAACAGGAAGAAAAAGAATAAAAGAGAAAGAAAGAAAAAAGAATGAAAGAAAGTATGCAAGAGAGAGCAAACAGGAAAAAATAATAAAATGAAAGAAAGAAAGAAAGAAAGACAGAAAGAAAGAAAGTATGCAAGAGGGGGAGCAAACAGGAAAGAAAGAAAAAAGAATGAAAGAAAGTATGCAAGAGGGGGTGCAAAGGAAAGAAAGAAAGAATGCAAGAGGGGGTGCAAAGGAAAGAAAGAAAGAATAAAAAAAGAAAGAAAGAAAGAAAGAAAGAAAGAAAGAAAGTATGCAAGAGAGGGAGCAAACAGGAAAGAAAGAAAGAAAGGGAAGGAAGAAAGAAAGAAGAAAGAAAGAAAGAAAGTACGCAAGAGAGGGAGCAAAAGAAAGAAAGAAAGTATGCAAGAGAGGGAGCAAAGAAAGAAAGAAAGAAAGAAAGAAAGTATGCAAGAGAGGGAGCAAACATGAAGAAAAAGAATAAAAAAGAAAGAAAGAAAATATGCAAGAGAGGGAGCAAACAGGAAAGAAAGAAAGAGAAAAAAAGAAAAAAGTATGCAAGGGGGGGCACAAAGGAAAGAAAGAAAGAAAGAAAGAAAGAAAGAAAAAAGAAAGAAAAAAGTATGCAAGGGGGGGCACAAAGGAAAGAAAGAAAGAAAGAAAGAAAGAAAAAGAAAGAAAGAAAGAAATAAAGAGTGGAGGAAAGAAAGAAAGAAAGTATGCAAGAGGGGGCACAAAGGATAGAAAGAAAGAAAGAAAGAAAGAAAGAAAGAAAGAAAGAAAGTATGCAAGAGAGGGAGCAAACAGGAAAAAAGAAAGAATAAAAAAAGAAAGAAAGAAAGTATGCAAGAGGGGGTGCAAACAGGAAAGAAAGAAAGAATAAAAAAGAAAGGAAGAAAGAAAGAAAGTATGCAAGAGAGAGCAAACAGGAAAAAAAGAATAAAATGAAAGGAAGAAAGAAAGTATGCAAGCAATAAATAAATAAATAAATAAAGTTTGCAAGAGAGGGAACAAACAGGAGAGAGAGAAAGAAAGAAAGAAAGAAAGAAAGAAAGAAAGAAAGAAAGTATGCAAGAGAGGGAGCAAACAGGAGAGAAAGAAAGAAAGAAAGAAAGAAAGAAAGTATGCAAGAGAGGGAGTAAACAGGAAAAAACAAAGAAAGAAAGAAAGAAAGTATGCAAGAGAGGGAGCAAACAGGAAAAAACAAAGAAAGAAAGAAAGAAAGTATGCAAGAGGGGGAGCAGACAGGAGAGAAAGAAAGAAAGTATGCAAGAGAGGGAGCAAACAGGAAAAAACAAAGAAAGAAAGAAAGAAAGTATGCAAGAGGGGGAGCAGACAGGAGAGAAAGAAAGAAAGTATGCAAGAGAGGGAGCAAACAGGAAAGAAAGAAAAAAGAATGAAAGAAAGTATGCAAGAGGGGGTGCAAAGGAAAGAAAGAAAGAATAAAAAAGAAAGAAAGAAAGAAAGAAAGTATGCAAGAGAGGGAGCAAACAGGAAAGAAAGAAAGAAAGGAAGGAAGAAAGAAAGAAGAAAGAAAGAAAGAAAGTATGCAAGAGAGGGAGCAAAAGAAAAAAGAAAGAAAGAAAGGAAGAAAGAAAGAAAGAAAGTAAGCATGAGATGGATCAAGAAAGACAGAAGTAGAGAGAGAAAAAAGGAAGAAAGTATGCAAGAGAGAGCAAACAGGAAAAAAATAATAAAATGAAAGAAAGAAAGAAAGAAAGTATGCAAGCAATAAATAAATAAATAAATAAAGTTTCCAAGAGAGGGAGCAAACAGGAGAGAAAGAAAGAAAGAAAGAAAGAGAAAGAAAGAAAGAAAGAAAGTATGCAAGAGAGGGAGCAAACAGGAGAGAAAGAAAGAAAGAAAGAAAGAAAGAAAGAAAGAAAGAAAGAAAGAAAGAAAGAAAAAGTATGCAAGAGAGGGAGCAAACAGGAGAGAAAGAAAGAAAGAAAGAAAGAAAGAAAGAAAGAAAGAAAGAAAGAAAGTATGCAAGAGGGGGAGCAGACAGGAGAGAAAGAAAGAAAGTATGCAAGAGAGAGAGCAAACAGGAAAGAAAGAAAAAAGAATGAAAGAAAGTATGCAAGAGAGAGCAAACAGGAAAAAATAATAAAATGAAAGAAAGAAAGACAGAAAGAAAGAAAGTATGCAAGAGGGGGAGCAAACAGAAAAGAAAGAAAAAAGAATGAAAGAAAGTATGCAAGAGGGGGTGCAAAGGAAAGAAAGAAAGAATAAAAAAAGAAAGAAAGAAAGAAAGAAAGAAAGTATGCAAGAGAGGGAGCAAACAGGAAAGAAAGAAAGAAAGGAAGGAAGAAAGAAAGAAGAAAGAAAGAAAGAAAGAAAGAAAGTACGCAAGAGAGGGAGCAAAAGAAAGAAAGAAAGAAAGAAAGAAAGAAAGAAAGAAAGAAAGAAAGTATGCAAGAGAGGGAGCAAACAGGAAAGAAAGAAAGAGAAAAAAAGAAAAAAGTATGCAAGGGGGGGCACAAAGGAAAGAAAGAAAGAAAGAAAGAAGAAAGAAAGAAAGAAAGAAAAAAGAAAGAAAAAGTATGCAAGGGGGGGCACAAAGGAAAGAAAGAAAGAAAGAAAGAAAGAAAGAAAGAAAGAAAGAAAGAAATAAAGAGTGGAGGAAAGAAAGAAAGAAAGTATGCAAGAGAGAGCAAACAGGAAAAAAAGAATAAAATGAAAGAAAGAAAGAAAGAAAGTATGCAAGAGAGGGAGCAAACAGGAAAAAAGAAAGAATAAAAAAAGAAAGAAAGAAAGTATGCAAGAGGGGGTGCAAACAGGAAAGAAAGAAAGAATAAAAAAGAAAGGAAGAAAGAAAGAAAGTATGCAAGAGAGAGCAAACAGGAAAAAAAGAATAAAATGAAAGGAAGAAAGAAAGAAAGTATGCAAGCAATAAATAAATAAATAAAGTTTGCAAGAGAGGGAACAAACAGGAGAGAGAGAAAGAAAGAAAGAAAGAAAGAAAGTATGCAAGAGACGGAGCAAACAGGAGAGAAAGAAAGAAAGAAAGAAAGAAAGAAAGAAAGTATGCAAGAGAGGGAGCAAACAGGAAAAAACAAAGAAAGAAAGAAAGAAAGTATGCAAGAGGAGGAGCAGACAGGAGAGAAAGAAAGAAAGTATGCAAGAGAGGGAGCAAACAGGAAAGAAAGAAAAAGAATGAAAGAAAGTATGCAAAGGAAAGAAAGAAAGAATAAAAAAAGAAAGAAAGAAAGAAAGAAAGAAAGAAAGTATGCAAGAGAGGGAGCAAACAGGAAAGAAAGAAAGAAAGGAAGGAAGAAAGAAAGAAGAAAGAAAGAAAGAAAGTATGCAAGAGAGGGAGCAAAAGAAAAAAGAAAGAAAGAAAGGAATAAAGAAAGAAAGAAAGAAAGTAAGCATGAGATGGATCAAGAAAGACAGAAGTAGAGAGAGAGTAAGAGAGGGAGAGAGAGAGAGAGAGAGAGACAAAAAGAGAGAGAGAGGGAGAGAGAGAGAAAGAGAGAGAGAGACAGACAGAGAGAGACAGAGAGAGAGAGAAAGAGAGAGACAGACAGAGACAGAGAGAGAGAGAGAGAGAGAGAGAGAGAAAGTGAGAGAGAGAGAGAGAGTGAGAGAGACAGAGAGAGAGACAGAGAGAGACAGAGATAGAGAGAGAGAGAGAGAAAGTGAGAGAGAGAGAGAAAGAGTGAGAGAGTGATTATCTCCATTATCTGTTATCAGGTCAGTGATGTTCAGCTTATTCCTGCTCAGTGATTTTGCTCTGACCTCATACAGTGTGTGTGTTTGTTTGTTTGCTGTGTGTGTGTGTTTGTTTGTTTGCTGTGTGTGTGTGTGTGTTTGTTTGTTTGTTTGCTGTGTGCTGCAGAGCTCCTCCTGTGTCGTGTTTTGCTCACATGCTGTCCAGGCAGTCGGGCGGCTGTTTGAGGCGGTTGCCCTGCCTCAGGTAATCGTAGATCTCACTGTTCTCCACGCCAGGGTACGGAGTCTGACCGCGTGTGGCTATCTCCCACATCGTCACCCCGAACGACCACTGAGGACAAACAGGACAGGACACACTGACTGAGAGGACTTACTGCACATAAACAAGACAAATAATACTAATAAAATAATAAAATATTCTAATATGATGATGTAATGAGTATGAAACAGTATATAAAAAGTAGAAATGTTGACGAGTCCAGACCGATGAGAACGGAGCTGTAGAAGATTCCGAAATAACATCAAGTTCTAATAACATTAACATCATTAACACAATGTAACGAACACCCAGAATACTGCGGTAAAGAAAATCACTGTACAATATTGATAATATGTTGTGTACAGATAATCGCACTATATGATTTTTATTGAATTTTAAGTATTGTAACTAATTAGAGTGTATTAGAGTATATTTATAGGATAGTGTATTAATAATTTTAGCAAATTATTAATTATACTATTATTATTATTATTATTGTATATTATTAGTATATTATTAATTTATAGTTTATTATTTACTTATCGTTGTTGTCTGAACAAAACCTCGTATCTCCAAAATGGTAACGTTACAGGAGAAGGAAAAAACATACTTTACTTTTAATGTAAGTCAATGGAACCAGACTTTTTTCCAAGTCACTCTGGGCCGTTTCTTTTGGTCCATTCATCATGAAATTTACAAACAATGTAAAGGACTACAGGTATTGTCAAATTATGTCAAAAACTGAAAACGACAAAAAACAGAGATTTTCGAGGTTTTCTTCCGACAACAGCGATATACAGTATGTTGCGTCTGTGTGTGATATGTGTATCACTGCTGTGGGACCAAAACCTCATATCTCCAAAATGATAACTTTACAGGAGAAGGAAAAAACATATTTTACTTTTAGTCTAAGTTCTTGTTTTATATGTATGTATATATAAATATCTGTGTTATATATATATATATATATATATATATATATATATATATATATAACTATATATATAACTAACCACTAACCCTAACTTGCTGATGATGCACTTCAAAAATAATGCTAAAATGGTGTCGTATCTTGTCTGATGGTAAGTTGGTGATTATGTAAGTCATTATGTTTGTAATTTGAGACAAAACTCAGCAGCACAGATTCATAATAACCTCTCAGCTCCATCATCATCCACTGTACAAACACACTCAGCACTGACTCACTCAGAACATCTGAACATCTGAACACCTGAACACCTCACTTAGTGCAGTGATGACACTGCAGCCACACACACACACACACTCACACTCACCACGTCACTCTTGGTGGTGTAAACTCTGTCTGCCAGGCTCTCGATTGCGATCCATTTGACGGGCATCTTGGAGATGCGGCCCTGTCTGTAGTAGTCTCCGTTATAGATCTTCTTAGACAGGCCAAAGTCAGCAACACAGACATTCATGTTCTCGTTCAGCCTGAAAAACACAAACACAGACATGCATTATTTACTGTGTGAGGACACAAAAGATCATACGTTCACCAGCATTATTTACATCATCCATTTTTTAATGTATTTTATCAGGAAATTGTGCTGACAAAAACCAGGCTAACCAACATTTGAGCTCAGCAGCTGCTCTTCACATTGTGTGAACACGTCATGATGATTGGACCAATAGAAATGCTCTAAAAATACCTCAAATAAAATCTCTTTACATTAACTTACATTGAAAGTAAAGAATATTTTGCCCTCTTGTTTTTCTTTGAACAGCAAGGATATATAGAGTAAAGCCAAACAAACAAACGGGCCGTAATGTATGAGCTGATGTGCTGACTCAGCATATCTGCTGTACTCACATGCAGTTGCGTGCAGCCAGGTCTCTATGAATGAAGTTCTTGCCGCTCAGGTACTCCATTCCTCTCGCGATGTCCGTCATGAACTTCACCAGCATCTGAGACGGCAGGTACTGAAAAACAGGAGCGACCATGAATATAAAACTCAGACATGTTTTCTTTTTTGATAATGTCTTTAATTAAAGTTACATCCCACACACCGGGCAATTCCTACTTTATGTATAGATCATGTTGTGTATTGTGTGATTTTATATACACACTTAAAACGATGGTTCTAGTAAGGGCAATAGTTCTATTTAGAACTATGAGTTGCTACATGTTTAAATGGTTCTTTGTATGGTGGAATCGTTCTTCAGAACGACAGAGAATGTATTGTAGGTGGTTCTATATAGAGCCTTTTTGAAAATGGTTCTATCTAGCACCAAAACGGGTTACAAGCTTGACATTGTAACAGTAGCTGAGCCCTTTTTGGGGGATGGTACATAGAACCACAGTATGTAAACAGAACCACTGCCTTTCCTAAAGAACCCTTGAAGAACAATCTTTTTGAAGTGTGTATATATTTCTACATTTTTACTGGAATTTTTATTTATGTATTAACAGAAATTCTGTCCATTGGTTTTTATTCTGAAACTGATAAAGCACTGATATATTATCTGAATATGTCAGAATAACTGAAGGAATCATGCTGGCAGTGCACTGTTTGTCCAGTAGAGGGCGCAAGAGTACTATTTCTTGCCACTGGTCATTGCAGTTAGGAGCAGTGGCCTGCAGTGCATGTCCAGGCACCATGCAAAAGCACATGTTCCTGTGGGACCCAGGCGGCTTCACATTTCACTGAAATAATGCAGGAAAATGTTCCAGACACTTCTGTTCTGATAACAAGCTTGTTTCTCAGCTCTAGTCTGGAGGGACGTGTGAACCCAGACTCAAACCAACGTTTAAATCCATTAAGATGTAATGGAGCTGTTAAAAACGGGGAATGAGTGTAAATGAGTAACATGGTAATAAGTTACACAAATAATGTAAGAAGTTGTTTCTGTTGCAGAACACAATTAACTGAATTTAAGGTAAACATTTCAGGATCTTACAATGTTTTTGTAAAGTTTTAAACACTTTTCTGAATATAGTAGCGAGCCTGACTGCTCATACATGACTGATACTGGAAGTGGCCCAATGCAAAATAAACTGTAAGTGTGAGTTTTATCATTTTAGCTCTAACCATGAGCTTTAATAATCTCAGTATAGAGCGCAGAGGCTCACAGACAGATGAGATGTGGTAACAGATGGATTAGTTTGTGCATGAGTTGTTTTTGTTTGCATGTAAGACTCTTTTTAGGCTCTTCTCAGAGGCATCACGCTGCATTTGCCCTCAGTGTGTATGACGTGTTTTGTGGTGTGCAGGTGTATCTGCTTTGCTTGGGGCAAGTTCTTTTCTCTTTGTGCTTTTTGTGTTTTATATCTGTCCTTAACTACAATAATTGCACATGTACATATATATATATATATATAAATATATATATATATATATATATATATATATACAGTTTTTTCACTCTCAACTACACAACTGACACATTACATAATAATGTGTAGTAGATACTGAATAATTCATAGCAGACACTAAATCATTCATAGTAGATACTGAATAATTAATAGTAATACTAAATGTTAGTAGTACCGAAAATTCTGATACTGAACCCGTGCCAAACTCCCTATTAATATCCTTTCAGAAGAAACACTGATGTCTACAAACTCTTGGACATATTATATCATGTTATATTATGTTATATTATATTATATTATATTATATACAGGAGTGAGAATAAATACAGGCTGAATATAAACTCACTACAGGACAGTCTCCGAGTCGTGAGTAGAGCAGGTAGCTGTGCAGGTCTCCATGTTTCATGTAGGGCAGAATCACCACAGGAGACGGGTAACCTTCACTCTCTACTGTCTGCAGACACACTCCTGCAACACACACACACACACACACCGTCAGTATACGAGTGCGGATCAGCAAAGCAAGACTGGGGCAGGATTAGTTTTATACAGAGAGGTGAGGTACTGACAATATTACCCTGGGGCATCTGTACGTTTATGACCACACAGGATAAGAAATATGAGTATTAATAAAAGATGGGAGGGGCTACTCAATTTTCACATTGCCGTGACACCTAAAAGTTCAACTACTCGTGTCCAAATACTGATTTCAATCATAATTTATTTTATCAATTTCATTTTAGCGTCTTAAGTGAACGCAATTTCATTATCATGAGGATTCATAGCCAACAGTTAACATACCAACAGTCATAAAATCTAAATTTGCTGTCATTTTACATGTTTTAATGTTCAGACTCATACGCTTGAGAAAGGAGAATACATGTTGGCTTGATTTTGGCCACAGGGAAGATGAGTACACTGATGAGAAAAACCTCAAAAACTCCTTATCCGTAGAATACGATGGGGTACTTCCCGACATGGTAATTCACATGGAATTAATGTAAAGATGTTAATGTTATCTCTACAGTCTCTTTTACGTCACAGGATTAATACAGGGAGATTCACTCGAAAGAGGCCCCGAATATTCTGTAATAACTCTCTCTAGGATGAAGCAATCTGAACGAAACAATGTGCAATGAGCTCCTTAGTATATGGAGCTTTGAACAAGCTGGGATGCCCCTGCGTCGGAGCGATGAGGCAGGTGCCGGACAGTCGTCGCAACATTTAACCTCTGTTTGCAACTTCTGGGTGCATAATCCCGTACCCCTTCACTCAGTCACTCGACTTCTCATCAGGATGGTGGTGTACAGTATACAGTATGCAAGGAGCATGGCAGAAATTGAGTCCTTCTTCGGCAACAGGGTAAATTCAAAGGGGCTTTGGCCACCACAGTCGGCGGATCTGACACCACCAGACTTCTTCCTTTGGGGTACGCTCAAAAGAAAAGTCTCGCACTGTGGAAGATTTGAAGGAAAACATCCAACGTGAAATTGCTGCTATTCCCCCCGATATACTTGCCGATACATTCAGGAGTGCTGCGTCGAAATGTGTCTGGCAGAAAAGATCACTTCCAGCATCGCATGTAATTAAATCGATTACACATACATCAAGGTATGTAGTGTATTTTTGTGGTTCAAATTGCTTCATCCTAAAGGGAGATACAACAGAATATTCTGGGCCTCTTTCGAGTGAATAATAATATAATCTAGAGTTATTTCTAAGATTAGTTTTATAGCACTGGTATCTTTACTAATGCAGGAATGTGTCAAAATGAAAGACATGGCTGATTTAAATGGCACTAAAATTGCTCTGAATACACAGTAATGCTTTTAAATGACTCCACCTCCCCCTGGACGACTAACACCATCCCAGTATTACTTAAGGTAGCCATCATTCTCACACACACAGGGTCCAAACCGCATTACCGGTGACAACTTCCTGTGTTTTTGGCAGCAATTTTTGCCACATAATACTCCTCTAACTCCTCTAACTCATCCAAAAAGAGAGTTAGATCTCCTTTCACAAAACTCCGGAACGTTCAGATACACAGCACCACACATGTTTACCGAATGCTTCCGCAGAACTAACCACAGCTATTCTGGCAAAACTATAACCGCTAACAGGAAGGCCTTTAGACTTGGACTCAGATGAGGCTCCCTCATAAAGGATTTTACAGAGATGGGCAGAGTGGCCTTTCTGCAGGAACAGCATTATTACTGCACTGGAGCAAAAAGCTAAAATATATGTATATGTGTATGAATATGTATATGAATATGTGTATGTATATGTATATGTGTATGTATATGCATATGTGTATGTATATGTGTGTGTATGTATATGTGTATGTATATGAATATGCGTATGCATGTGTATGTATATGTATATGAATATGTGTATGCATGTGTATGTATATGTATATGAATATGTGTATGCATATGTGTATGTATATGTATAAATGCTGACTTAGTAACTTCCTAATGCTAACATTCTAACTATTATTTTTAATAATATTATTATTTTTTTTCATTTACACATGCTAAAGCAACTTTATTAATGATAACACATTAGCTTTATTCATGATAACTTATTAGCTTTACTGATACCAACATGTTTACTTTATTACTGCTAACTTATAACCTTATTAATGCTAATTTATTAGCCATTTTTTGCTAGCATTTTAACTATTATTTCTAACATTAACTTTACATAGGCCAAACTAACTTTATTAATGCTAAGACATTAGCTTTATTAATGCTAACTTATTAGCTTTATCAATGACAACATATTCACTTATTAATGCTAACATGTTAACAATTTTTTTCTAATTTATTAACTTTACACATTGGCTTTACTGAATGCTAACATATTAGCTTTATTCATGCCAACATATTAACTTTATTATTCAGAACTTATTAACTTTACAAATGCTAAATTAACTTTACAAATGCTAAATTAACTTTATTAATGCTAAATCATTAGCTTTATTAATGTCAACATATTACCTTTACTATTGCTAACTTATTAACTATATTACATGGTAACTTTATTGACACTACCTTCTTAACTTTATTAACGCCTAATAACTAATTACTACTTATATATCAACTAATATCATGATAATTAAAACACATTGTGATATTGAATGTTTTCAGTATGGAATCCTCACAAATACACTTAAGTAGATGTAAAAGTATTGCCAACTGAAAATGCTACTGAAGACATACATGCATGAAAAAGTTATAGTGTAACTGAGTGATGAGAACTTCTGTGGTGATCTGCTGGTTTTACCTAGTAGCCTCATGACGTTCTGGTGGTCAAACTCCTTCATGCATGCTGCCTCTCTGAGAAAGTCCTCCATCTCAGTGCGGGTGCAGATAGCAACTGAATACACAACACAGAGAAGATGAGTCTAATAGCACCGTGTAACTGAGACGCGAGTAGAGACAGCAGTGCGGATGTTTACATGTCCAGTCCCGCGTTGACTTACTCTTCATTGTCTTTACGGCCACTTTAAGAACGGAATCCTCCTGAGTCAGCAGGCCTTCCATAACAGAGCCGAACTCGCCTGCAGACATTCACACACAGCATCACAGACCTGACTTACGCTTTAGTGGAATCAGAAAACACTGAACAACAATCACTTTATCATCCTAATTACAATGAATGACTTGTTGAGAGCTGATTTGTGGAAGGCGTGGCCTCGTTAATGCCTCAATTAAGTCAATCTGATGTGTTATACTGAGGTGGGCGGGGCTTTTTGACACACTGTTAGTGCCAGAGCATCGCTATAAACCCAGGGGCCGTATTACAGAAACATTCTATTTTTATAAGATATACGATTTTTTACAAATTCATATTACAGAAGCAAATCTGATCTTAATTTGAGAGTTTTATCTTATCTTATAGCACCTTATCTCAAGTTAGGAAATCTTAACCTACTTGATCAAAGTCAGCTGTCAACTGTTATGTCTGTTGCCTAGCAACTGATGATCTGCACACAGCTGAAATGTAAACATGCAGTCAAAATAATCAAGTTGGTTATCCTTACAGCTAACGTTAGCTACTGTTTCTGGTGTAAAAGAGGTCAAACAGAACTAAAGTGTGATAAACTGTAAGTAGTGAATACTGTGAGAGCGCCCCCTGCTGTTTATCAGAGCGTCACCGCTCCCCAGTTTCAGTCTCCATTTCCCAAATGCTTTAGCTGAGCGCGCTAATGTTACTCCTCCTAATAAACAGACACACGTTCAGCTCCGTCTCCTCATTATTCACCACCATCACTGTAATATTTCATCATCAACATTAACACACGAAGGTAATCAGAGGGACGGTGGAGATCGAGTCTGCAGCGTCTGAGATTTTTAAAACGCAGAGTTAGAAAAGAAAAACATCTCACAGTGAAAGCAGCGTTTTACAGTAGAAATAAATGGAGCTCATTATGCTGGTAGTGAACTATGCTGCCTGACAAAGCAGCATAAAAACCATAGAAACAGACCTTAAACAGAAGTTAGGACCCTGTTGGGGTTTATCCTAAAGTTAGGACAGTATTTAGGAGGTTTAGTCTAGTTAGGATATTTGTGTGATTCTGTTTTCTTATCTGGAGTTAATGATGAGATTAGGAACTCAGGAACTGTTATTCTGTAATAGCTAAGTAGCTGAAGTCGTCATGGAGACTAAACAGAGCTGAGTTCAGAGTTAGGATGTTTCTGTAATACGGCTCCTGGTGTAACAAATCAGCTAAGTAAAAGTTGCACTTTATTTGGTTTCTTTCTGTTTGAAAGTGCATCATATTCTTTGTTTACAGTCAAAACGTTTAACACACCTGATTATATGTATGACATATATATATATATATATATATATATATATATATATATATATATATATATAAATAACAGTGAGGTTTATGACTACATGTCTTTTTAACTGTGAGTAGTATTCAATTTGAATATGTGTGAACATTTGAATTATTCTAATGACTATGAAATGCTTGTTAACAGCTAATTATTAGAGATTAATAGAACGTGTCTCCTCCTCCATTTATAGAATGTGTCTCCTCCAAAATGCTGTGCGTCCCACACTCACCCTCTCCGAGAGTCTTTCCCAGGGTTAGTTTGTGTCTGTCCACCATCACATCCTGAAGCTTCTGCTTGAGCTCGTCGCTGATACCCAGAGAGTTCACTGAGGAGAAAAGCAAAGTTTTATTTAAGTACTATAGTTAAATAATTTACTCATCAAAGCTATGAAATCTAACATGATCAGTCAGTAATCCTTTTGACATTTTTGGCCCTTTTTACTGATTAAAAATCGGCCTCCAGCGTAGGTGAGTTCATGTCCATGTTGGTCAGGAAAATGGATCAGTGTGTGGAATCAGAGCTTTCTGTGAGTTACAGTGTTTCCTATCACTGTATCAAAGAAGCTGCTGCCTTTATTGTTAGATACACTGCGATAGTTTCCAAGTGAACATGCACGCATATTCACGTTGCTATGAGCATGCAACCCCCCCACCTCCCCCTCACCACCTTTCACTGCTTGCATATTTTATTTACCATCAGAAACCATCAGTGAACCTACAAGAGCGTTTATATAAAATGTTGATGATGGTAAAATGCTCTGCATGTGTCCCTCCACCATAAATGGATTTTAAGAACACATTTTAAAATCTTTAAAACCCAAAATCCTCTCAAAGCTATTGAAAAAGAACATCATCAGGCAGTGAATTCATAACCATTTCATGTAGTAACTTTCTGTGAAGGAGCTTTTAGAGGTGGACGTCTGGTTCCTATCACCACCACTGTGAACAATCCTGACTCGGTAAGTTTCTCTAAACTGAACAATTACTCTGAATGACTTTGTTTACGTCTTCAACATTTAATTAGGCAGAAATTTAGAAAAATCAATGGAATTGTTACAAGCTGCTGTCATGTTGCAATGGAATAATGTTCCATACATTGAGTTATAAACAATAATCATGCAGAAACCTGCTGTCTGATTGGGTTGGCTGGATCAATTTGCATATATTTTTTGTCAAGTCAATATACTGTTGCGATGCCCGGTACAATGCTTCCCACAGAAATCGGACGAGGATCCGCTGTGGTGTGTTGCCATGCTGGACCAAAATAAACGCAACGTAACTCTAATTTTACTGGCAGACATTATGACAAATTTAAACATCAGTCAGATTTAGTTGCGTAGCATGTTGGAAGATGTCCACTGTTACAGTATGAAAACATCTCCAGCCAGTTCCTGATTAGAACATTGAGCACAGGCAACATCTGAGTGAAGAAATCCCTCTAAAGCTTATCTCCAGTCCTGCTGCATGAGTAATAGGCAGTGGAAAAGACTGTGCTCTCGCTACAAACATTCCCAGAGGAAAAAGAAGTGGAGGGGACGTGACGGCCAGGGAGTCCAGCCAGATCATGATTAAAACCCCCTTAACTCCCAGCCTGAACAACCAAGCAAAATAAAACAATGACTTGATCTATGCAGGAACTCTATGATTTCATTTCTTCCCCCTCCATCTCTCTCTGCTAACCCATGATATCATCCATCATTCGAGTGCTTCGCACTAAAGGAAGAGTGGTCAAAGGACTAGAGCCAGTCCACCACCCCTTTATCTGAGACTGTTTTTATTCCAGCAATACAATTCGTGACCTGGGTCAAATATGCATGAAGGTATTTTAATAGTCAAGATTTTGGAAAAGCTAAAGTTTGCCAAAGGGAAACTGGGCCAATCATTCATTCGTATGTTCTGAATAAAAAGCAAATAAAAGGTTGGAAATACTATGAGGAACATATTTTACTGTCTGCTGCTGTTTAACAATGACTGTTAGCAAGAAATAAAATAATGCCCTAGTAGATATAAACATATCAAGTGAGCTTAGAAATGTGGTATAAATGTGTTTTTATGGTTCTTGTTTCCTCTGAACTTGTTCGTTGAGTAACTGTGATCTTTCAGTAACAAGCATACATAATGTGAAAAGTCAATCAAATAAAAGAACGACTAGTGTACAGTAACTATTAACTGCATAGTGAGCAGATGACTGGACATCAGCCCATTATGTCAACATTTATCTAGCTTCTCAAAGTCAACTTACTGTTCTTTGTTTATCATTCTACACTTTTTTCTGTTTTCAATCCAAAAACTTTTCAAGACTGTAGCGTCTATGTAGGAATAATGTGCTTATGCTTCTGGGGTTGATTGCGTGAACAGTTTTCGTACAGTGTTCATTGAAACACAAGTGTTTTTTCCTGCAGGAAAAAGGCTGAGAAATTTCTAATCTCCTATCAATTTCTAATTTCCTATCAACATCTTAGCAACCACCTGGGATACCTTAGCAATGGCCTGTCAACATCTTAGCAACCACCTGGGATAACATAGCAACACCTTAGCAACCACCTGGGATAAGATAGCAATGGCCTATCAACATCTTAGCAACCACATGGGATAACAAAGCAACAGCCTAGCAACACCTTATCAACCACCTGGGATACCATAGAAATGGCAAAGCCATACTTTAGCAACCACCTGGGATAACAAAGCAAACACCTTAGCAGCCATCTGGGATTCCATTAGCAATGGCCTATCAACATTTTAGCAACCACCTGGGACAGCCTAGCAACACCTTAGCAACCACCTGGAATTTCAAAACAACAGCTTTGTCAAAACTTAAAGTTCAAACTTCCCCTTCTAGTTATGTTTTATTCATTATTCATTCAATTTACTTGGTGTAAATTGTGTATCGAGATGTTGTGTTGTTGCCAAATCGTCTAGCCTTAAAAACTCAGATCAGAATCTCTGCTGACATCAAATTACATTCTTACAAACCTGATTTATGCAAAAGTAATGCGAGGTAGATAGAAAGTTTTCTGCTGTCAATCAGAAGCTTCTCTCTGCCTTGCACAGGTAGTTTTATAGCAAAGGAAAAAACAAAGTACTCATCAGACTGACGGTTATATTGTTCGTTCATCCTTCATGCACTCAGCTGCTAAAGTTGAGAACAACTTGTTTACAAACAAGCTAAAACATGTTAATCTGCCATGAACGAGGCCCCCGGCACATAATTCATCTTCTCTCCTGAGAGAGTCTGAAGGCAGAGGGAGGCTGTAATGCTGTCCTGGTGTGCATCTGGTGTTCCTGCAGCTGTGAGCTCACCAGCAGCCTAATGGCCCAAACACAAGTATGCGCTCAGTCCTAAAACATGTTGTCACATGTTACTATGACCGTTTCACACCCTGAGAGCAACAGAACAGTCTTACTGCAAAGAGGTCCTTACATATACAGCACTGTGCACAACTCAGAGAGCACCTTCCTTTATTTATTTAATTTCCAGTCAAAGTGGTCATTCAGTACTGCAAGCTTCAGGAGAAAAGCAGAGAACATACATTTAACATCATATTTCAGTGTCCATTCTTTACAGCTTCCATTATTTCTTCAGTTCCTCAAAGAATCTGCAGACACACCTCCAAAGTTCAGTCTTAGAAGCTGGTTGATCATTTTCTGAAGTAATCAAACACATTCAGTGGCGTTGAGGTCTGGACTCTGGGGTGGTCAGTCCATCGTTCAGCTTCTTTGTTTGGTGTGTCCGTCTCCTTTTCTCAGCGAGGTTCTTCTTGATCAGCTACACATCCTTTCAGACCCATAGCTCTGAGTCGTCTTCTCACAGTGGAAGGATGGACAGAAACACCTGTGGATGTCTTCAGATCTGAAGCAGCTTGATTTTTTCTACTCTCTCTCAAAGATGAATGCTTTAAGTGCTGTTTATCTGATGGGGGCAGTTTTGGGGTCTACCAGGTCTTCCAGGTGGTCATTAGGAGCCCCATTTTCTCTGTAGCGTTTAGTCACTTTTTGGAAACTCCTGTTGTTCACTTATTTTCTTCTTTTAATGAAATTTGACTGGAAATGTAATAAATAAAGGCTGGTTTGCAGAGTACTGTATAATGCATATAACGCATAATATTACTACATTTTATATATGTACATGTATATATATATGAGACCTTAGGTACGAACCCACATCAGGTATAGAAACAAACCTGCGCTTGTAAGTGCATGGCTGAGTGTGCATTAACAGTGCAAACGGGTTAAAACTCTCTTCATCTCTTCATTCAGTCCTGTTTTCTCTTTTTGCTCATGTCTATTGTCGTAGCCACTTTGTGGTGTTTTTGTTTTCCATCTTGTCTCTTATTATCTGTCACTTTGTCACACAGGCAAGCCGGGACACGTCAGAGAGCGCAACACAACGAACACAACAAGAGAACCGTCTGAACTGGAGAACCCACTGAGCTGAAATGTGATGCCGACTTTTGCGTGTGCTCTTATGTCCTTTCAGTGCTTTACTTAGAAAGAAATAACAAGTTCTTTCGAAAGAAACATTTGAGCTGAAAATGGTCAAAAGTTTCTGCCTTTTTGGCTGAGAAAAAAAAAAAAGGTAGAAAATTCAGGCAGAGAAAATGCAAAACATTAAAGTGCCCAAATCCAACATGTAACAAACTATTTAAATGATAAGAAAAAAAGAATAAACAGTGATTAAATATGCTGTTTGTTTACTTTGATCTCACATATTTAAGCAGCAGGTTAACATCCACATGCAATTTCTGCACTGTTTCTATGCGGAACATTAGACATTTCAAATTAATTGTTTGCTCCACCTTTTACCCTGTTTTTGTACTATAATACTTTATACTAACAATGTTTACTATCCGGTGTCGACCAGAGGAGGATGGGTTCCCCTTCTGAGTCTTGGTTCCTCTCAAGGTTTCTTCCTGTTTCTCTAGGGAGTTTTTCCTTGCCACTGTCGCCACTGGCTTGCTCATGGGGGCTTGGACCTGGATTTCTTTTCTTTTTGTAATGCTCATTACCTTGTAAAGCTTTCACAACAAACCAAAAAAAACACCTTTGACTTTTCATTACGGTACATCGCTACCAACCACAGTGAACATCATTTACCTTTGAGCAGCACTTGGAAAGAGCTGCCTTAAAATAAACCTTTTAAGAGTAAAAATCTCATTATTTCATGTAGTAACTTTCTGTGAGGGAGCTTTTAGAGGTGGACGTCTGGTTCCTATCACCACCACTGTGAACAATTCTGACTCTGTAAGTTTATCTAGAACTGAGTGTTTCATACCAAACCACTCTGAACGACTCTGTTTACAGCTTAATGATATGATACGATCTGTGATGAACATCATATCAAACATAACTCAAAGATTAACATTCGTGAACAAACTTTTAGTTGGATTCACAAAGTCACTGCTATGGAATCCCAGGTGGCTGCTAAGGTGTTGCTGGGCCATTGCTATAGAATCCCAGGTGGCTGCTAAGGTGTTGCTAGCCCATTGCTAGGTGGTTGCTAGGCCATCGCTACGGGTCATTGATAAGTTCCACTAAAATGGGGTATTCAACATCAAACCCCTCTGAATGACTGTGTTTACGTCTTAACTACTTAATTAAGCAGAAATTTTGAAAAAAACAGCAGAATTCCCCATAACAATTTAGTATGCTTACTGCTTCTCCTGTAAATTTATCCCTTTGGAGATGTGAGATGTTGTTAGAACTGTGATGACATCATGACAGAACTGCACTGGAGTATAACGGCCATCGTAACATGACTAACAAACTTGTTTTCTTTCTGCTCTAACAGCTTAGATGCCAAAGCTGTGATGCTAAACTTGAGTCTTTGAAAAAACATTCCCATTAAGAGGAAACAATACACCCTGAGAACAAGGTGCAGGGAGTCACGCTGAGATTGACAGGCCTGTAAGGTGTATATGTGGCTTGAGGCACTTCCATTTAGGTGTCAGCAGCCTGTGTGAGCTGGTACACGGAACAATCTTTCATTTTTAAGGATGAAAGAACATGTTTGGGCAGGCTGAGAGATTTCCATCACCCTTCTTGGGTTCAGGCAGAGTACATAGAGAGAAACAGACTCAACATAATACGTCAGCACATGGAAAAGTTGCTGTTTAACGCTGATCTGAGATGGTCAGGATATACAACACGACCAACAGTATCCAGACAGCCCTTCTAAAGAGTGAGTCCAGCTACTTTACGGTCACCCATTGCTGACATAGCTTGTATAATCTCAATAGCAAAGCACTGACCAATAGGAGCAGCCAAACATGAGCATGCCTAATGCCAAGCATGGGCTAGAGGGGTATAAAGCCCCCAGCACTGGGCTGTGGAGCAGTGGAACTGTGTTCTCTGGAGTGATGGAGCTCCATCCACTACCTTTGGGATGAGCTGGAGTGATCCAGAACTGACCATCCAACATCAGTACCTGACCTCACTAATGCTCAATCAAATCAGAGGCTGTTACTGCAGCAAAGTGAGTCAAACTCCCTATTAACATCTTCAATAATCATCTTCTGCAATCTTTGATGCATGATCATTTGTTTTATCGTAAAGTGTACGTTGAGGAGAAACTCACGTGTGGCTTCGGTGGTGCGGCGGCTGTAGGTGCGACGAGCTCGATACCTCACCACCAGCTCCCCGCTCTCCATCATGGGCTCAAAAGCCTCACTGTAAACAAACAAACATATAAACACGCTTTTTTAAACAGTGGATAATTCAGTCTCAACTTTGTAGATGCTCATGATTACCGATGTTACATTTAAAGAGTTCGACTCAAACAAAAGAGGCTTCCAGAATGTGCCATTGCTACTGAAGTAACAGTTCTGGCAAAAAAATCTTAGGGCCACTGCATACCGGACACGCCACGTTATGCAAAATCCAAAAAATCAAAACGATTTTTTTTTAATGGAGGTACACACGCCGGCGCCAACTCTCTGTATTGACGAGCGCTGGTGCTCCATGACTCTAAACATGAATTTCTCAGCGCATCACAGCGTGCCATGCAGCATTTTACCATTACTACATTACATCAAAGCCATTTTAAGACCAGTAAAAGCCACAGTGGATCACATGTGGCTTGAAGTTTACAGAGAAATGCAGCCAGTCTTTCAGACAAACAGCAGAATGCTAATGGTAAGTAAGTGCGCATAATTAGGCCTGTTTAATTAGATTTAGTGCAGTGCAGTTTGTAAAATATTAAATAAAAATCACTGTAGTTGTATTGTTATTATGATTATGGTATTTTTTATCAGGGCACTACAGGTTCTATTTTGTCTGTTCCAACATATTAAATCTCAGAAAAACAGTGTATCATACAGGGTCAACCTGTGCATGCTGTGAGGCAAATGAGATGTTTTAGGCTTGCAGTTAGCACTACGCTAATTTGTGGGATATAAGCTTCCATTCCCTGCAAGCTACATTAGCCTCGTAGCTCCAGAGCTAAAACTAAAGAAGCAGACTTCAGACACCAAACACATTTTGGCCACTACGTTTTTGGAAAAGCAAATCAAAATCTAAACAGAAAACCAGTAAAAATACAGAACTAAACTGTGTCTGAGAGTTTTAAATGTATCCAGTAACAGTAGGGAGGAGCATTAAGGCGTTGGCCTCATCACTACCCACCCAAAGCGCGTCTCCTTCCGCCGCAGTTTGGCCACGTACACCGCCATCAGCACTGCCAGAGCGATGGCTACAGCTATGGCCATGACCACATACCACCAGTGCCAGGAGAACACTGGCAGAGAGGTGGGACCTGAGAGAGAGAGAGAGAGAGAGAGAGAGAGAGAGAGAGAGAGAGAGAGGCTAGATTAAAGAGGGAAAAGCACAGATTGCTGCTAAAAACAGAAAATCAATGTGACAGTAATGCTGAAGGCCTGAAAAAGAGAAAGCGTGTGTGTGTTTAAGGGAAGTTCAGACTGATGGTCACAGAGGCAAACAGGACAATGAACTCGGGAAAAAAACAGGGGTATAAACACACATGAAGAAAGTCATTCAACTGCAGCGACTGTAGAATTTTACAATAATTTCCAATCGATAATAATACTCAACAAAGTGCGCACTGTCTATAATCCATTGCTGCATATTTCAAACTGAAACATGGTGAAATTTCAGATTTCATGATACAATGAATCTTAATCTAATCAAATCGAATTAAACTGAATCAAATAGTGGTAAAATTTTAGATTTTATAACACATAGAATAATTTCCTTAAGAATCATAATCTAATTAAACTGAATCACAGTGAAATTTCAGATTTCATGATGAACTGAAACGTTTCCTAATGTATGATAATCAAACTGTGGTTTCTACAAAATTGTAGTCAAATGGAATCACACCATGGCGAAACCATGAAGAATCATATTCAAAATTAATTGAACTGTGAAACTTCAGATTTCCTGATACATAGAATCATTTCCTGAAGAATCGTAATCAAACAGAATCATATCACAATGAAACTTGAGGTCTCATGATAGAAAGAATCATTTTGTTGAGAATATTGAGAACTGAATCAAATCATAGTGAAATTTCAGATATCATAAAACATAGAATCATTTCCTCAAGAATTGTAGTTGAATTGAATCACGGTAAAATATCAGATTTCAGGCTGAACTGGATCATTTCCTATAGAATTGTCATCAAACAGAACTTTCAGATTTCATGACACAGAGAATCTTAATCAAATTGAATTGAATCAAATCAAATCAAATTGGGTGAAATTTCAAATTTCATAATACATACATTTCTTTAAGAATCATATTCTAATCAAACTGAATTGCAATAACATTTCAGATTTCATTATGAACTGAATCATTTCCTAAAGCATGATAATCATCATGTGGTTCCGAAATAATTGTAGTCAAATTGAATCACGTCATGATGAGACCATGAAGAAACATAATCGAAACAAATCAAACTGGTGAAATTTCAGATTTCTTGATACACTGAATCATTTCCTAAAGAATCGTAATCAAATTGAATCATAGTTTTATGATATAGAGAATCATTTTCCTGAGAATCGTAATCGAATCGAACTGAATCGAATCATGGTGAAATTTCAGATTTCATTAAACACAGAATCATTTCCTTACGAATCATAATTGAATCAAATCATGTTTAAATTTCAGATCTCATGCTGAACTGGATAATTTCCTAAAGATTCGTAATGAAACTGAACTGAATCAGGGTGAAATGTGAAACTTCATGAAGCAAAGAATCATTTTCTATTATTAACTCTGAAGCTGAAGGCGAACAGCAGATGTGTGTTTATACATGTTTGACAGCCGTGTTGTGGATGGTGATTAGCTCATAAATGACCTCAGTGTGCAGGTCCCTGCTTAATGCAGGGCGTGTCTCCTTAACCTAATGTCTTTAACTCTCTCTCTCTCTCTCTCTCTCTCTCTCTCTCTGTCTTTCTCTCTCTCTCTCTCTCCCTTCGCTCCAAATCCCTCCCTGTCTTCTGCCAAAAACCCAGCACTGTCCTGGTCTCTTTCCCTCTCCCTCTCTCCCTCTCCCTTTCCCTCTCTCCCTCTCCCTCTCTCCCTCTGTGTCTCTTTCCCCATCTCTCTTTCTCTGTCGTTGCCTCTCACTTGTCTGTTTCATCCTTTTCACAGGCAGACTAAGCTAACAGAGATGCTGCTGGTGATAAATATTTATGACTCGCCCTCCTCTGTTCACCCCCCCTCCTTCCTTCTTCCTCTTTGTTCCGTTCTTCTCTCTCTCTTTTCTCTCTCTTCCTCTTTTCACAGACATGTATAGGGAAGCATCCCCCAAGTTAGCAAGAAAGGAGAAGAAAATAAAAAAGAGAAGGAAAGTGCCACGGCCCGAGAAAACACATGAGATCATTTCCAGCAGTGTGTTTTTGTGTGTGTGTGTGTGTGTGTGTGTGTGAGAGAGAGAGAGAGAGAGAGAGAGAGAGAGAGAGAAACTCACCAACATATTTGAGCTCTCTGAATTCTGCAAGCAAAAAAGAAAGAAAGTTATTTTGTCATTGTTGTTGTTATGCAGACACAGTGCATAGTACATACTGGATAATCCATAGTAATTATGGAATAATTCATAGTAAATACTGAATAATTCATATTAGGGAATAAATAATTCATAGTAGCTACTAAATAATTCATAGTAGATACTGAATAATTCATAGTAGATACTGAATACGTTATAGAAGTTACTGAATAATTCATAGTAGATACTGAATAATTCATAGTAGACACTGTAGAATTCACAATAGATACTGAATAATTTATAGTAGATACTGAATAATTCACATAAGATACTAAATAATTCATAGTAGTTACTGAATAATTCATAGTAGATACTGAATAATTCACAATAGATACTGAATAATTTATAGTAGATACTGAATAATTCACAGTAGTTACTGAATAATTCACAATAGATACTGAATAATTCACAATAGGTTCTGAATAATTCATAGTAGATACTGAATAATTCACAATAGATACTGAATAATTTATAGTAGATACTGAATAATTCATAATAGATACTGAATAATTTATAGTAGATACTGAATAATTAATATTACACACGGAATTATTCATATTAGCTTCACTGGCTACATTCATTCCATCATTCTCTTTGCTCTTGTCTCGTACCTGCAGGGGACTAGAGAGAGCGTTTGGACGGGGGTCCAGGGTCCATGTCCTGCTCCTGTGTAAGCACACACCCTGAAGGAGATGTTTGATGAAGCATTGGACAGATTGACAAACACCTCAATGTCCATTCCAACGTCCAGCACAACCTGCGAGAGTGAAGTAACAAGACAAGGGCCTCTATCTGTCGGTTCAAACAGAAATTTTTACACTGAGCATTCACACTGCAGGTCAACAGCAGTTTGTATGGTCAGACTGTCGTCACATGTGTTTGTCATACCGACAATGTAGCCATGCTTAGGGCTGATGTCTATGAAGAAAATAGGATTTTAAATTAGTGTAAAGTGTAAAACATGAGTGTAAAAATGCTGATATCGATACACATCAGGGTTATTATACTTGTTACATTTTCATTAGTTTTTAGTTTGATTTCATTTTTCATTTTGGTTTCTGACTGCAGTTTAGTTTCAGTTTGTTTTTAGGGTGCGTTAGTAGTTTTAGTGTTTTCATTTTCTGAAATGTAATAGTTTAAGTTTATTTTTTTTCGTTTAAGTTTTAGTTTTTAGTATTATGATAAACGCTGTGATAGCGGGTCTTTGATAAGAGCAGAATAAAATTAACAGTAGACTGAACTCGGCTCGACTCCAGCTTTCCTTTTAAATCAAACACTTCTAAACTCTCATTCACACACTGAAAAAACTGAAACTAAAGCTTTTGCTAATTTCTCAGTAATTTATTAAGTTAGATTTGCTGTGGACGTCATAGTTTTGATTCAATTTTTGTGTTTTTTAAAACTGTCATTTTTATTTTTTACAGTTTACAGTTCAAAGTTTTTATTACAGTTAACGGCACATTTTCACTGCTACGCTCTTAAAAAAAGACGGTTCTTTAAGGGCTCTTTCATAAAGATAATGGTTCTATTTAGAACCATAAATACTCAAAGAACCCTTTGCATGATTACATGGTTCTTTGCCTGGTGAAATGGTTCTTCAGACTGGCAGATAAAGGTTTCTACATAGCAACAAAAAGCGTTCTTCAATTGTTACAATGTCAAGCTTGTGTACAACAGCAGAACGCATATTGTCTCTATATAGGACCCTTTTTAAAAAGGTTCTATATAAAACCATATACAACACATGCTCCATCAATCTGAAGAACATTTCACCATGCAAAGAACGCTTTAAGCATGCAAATGGCTCTTTGAGTGTTCATGGTTCTATATAGAGGCACTGTCTTTACTAAAGATCCCTCGAAAAACCACATTTGTCCTCTATATTTGGGTTCTGGTGTGAAAAGGTTTGAGAACCTCTGTTCTACAGGAAACTTCTGCTGGAGTACTCCATTGAAAGACCTCAGGAGTGATGAATGTGGTGGTCCCGAGTCTGAAATAGATTCTGAACGTCTCACAACACCATAAACACTGCAGATTAAATTCAGACGAATTTCCTGCTGAACTTACAGGAAGCTCAGTCACCGGGATGAGCAGCGATGAATAATTCAGAGTGACTAAGTTTAGGAAATCAGGTTCAGATGAGAATTGAGGAGCCTCACGTTTCTGCCTGTGAGCATGTTTACCTGCTCCATATTAGGTGTGCTGTACTCGATCCTGTAGCCCTGCAGTTCTCCATTAATCCTGCCCGCAGGTTCGGCCCACCTAATCAGCACCTCCGTCCCGTTCAGCACTGCGGTCAAGTTCACCGGTGCGCCATCTGGAACTAAATGCACACAAATCGATACATTAGAGCCACAATCATAACAGCATCTGGCCACTTTTGGCCATCATGAAATGTTCACATAGTGCAGAGGGCAACTGGTGTCTTTAAATGACAGTAAAGTGAACAAAAATAAAAATGTTTTCTTATGACGGAAACGATCAAAACCATGATAACAGAGTACGTAATGTTTTAAAGGCTTATCTAATCTCTCCCCGTCTGGATTCTTACACAATCTGCTGCTGTGGCTGAAAAAAAGACTTTCCTCAGTGGACAAAGTTAAACTCGTTAGACTCTAAAGGTCTTTATGTGACTCCACACTGCAGTTTCTCACTCTACACAACCTACACATTAACTTTATGAATAACTTTATGAATTATTCATAGAAGATACTGAATAATTCATAGTAGATAATGAATTATTCACAGTAGATACTGAATAATCCACAGTAAATACTGCATAATTCACAGTAGCTACTGAATAATTCGTAGTAGATGCTGAATAATTCATAGTAGATGCTGAATAATTCATGGTAGATACTGAATTATGCATAGTAGATACTGAATTATGCATAGCAGGTGCTGAACAATTCATAGTAGCTGCTGAATAATTCATAGTAGATGCTGAACAATTCATAGTGGATACTGAATAATTCACAGTAGAAACTGAATAATTCATACCAGATACTGAATAAGTCTTGATAATAACGTCCAGTTTTATTGACTAATCTATATATCAGCTGTCTCTACCACTGTGTGAGTTGTGAGCGGAAAAGAGATTCCTGACAGGAACTCCGCTAATATAACTAAGAGGATGGTCGGAGATGTTTTGACAGGCGCGAGGCTTCAGGGTGTGGATCTGTGCTCCAGCTGTGAGGACGTCGTGTCAGAATGCAGAGAATGCAGCTTTATTAGGGAAACAGGTCAGAGAGAAAAAGGGCAGCAGAGGGTGAATAAGAAAAGAGACACACTGATCAATTTTTAATACACTATCAGGACAGGAGGTCATACTTACACCCCTTACGTGTTACACCGATGCTTTATATTTACATAAGTACAAATATGTAATTATAATATGTATTTTATATCCAAAATGTAACTTTACAGGAGAGGGCAAAAAAGTTCTCAATGTTTAATGCAACTTAATGTATTGTTTCTATTGGTCCATATATTATGACATTTTTTTCCATGTTTTTCTTATATATCGCTGTTGTCAGAAGAAAACCTTGTATCTCCATTTTTGACGTTTTTCAGTTTTTGACATAATTTGAAAGGACTTCTTACCCTTTACATTGTGTGTAAATTTCATGATGAATGGACTAATAAAAATGACCCAAAATAAAGTCTGATTACATTGACTTACATTAAAAGTAAAGTTCTCCTGTAAAGTTACCATTCTGGAGATACGAGGTTTTCTTTTGACAGCAGTGACATATGTGCATGTATATGCATATGTGTGTAAATACCTGTATTTAATAATACAATGCTGTAAATGTATCATGGTATCATGTGTACATTGGTTCCATTGACTTACATTAAAAGCAAAGTAGGTTTTTTCCTTCTCCTGTAAAGTTATCATTTTGGCAATTTTGTTCTGACAACAGCGTTACATATATATATATATTATATATATATATATATACATATATATATCGCTATTGTTGGGAGAAAACTTTGTATATTTTTCTGACATAATTTGAAAATGCCTGTTGCTCCCTGTATTGTGTTTAAATTTCATGATGAATGGACCAAAAAAATGGACAAAAATGACATAAATGACAAAAAAGTCTGGTTCCATTGACTTACATTAAAAGTAAAGTATGTCTTTTCCTTCTCTAGTAAAGTTACCATTTTATCAATTTTATACATATATGTGTGTATAAATATGTATGTATATTTGTGTGTGTGTGTGTGTGTGCATAGTCTCACCCTCACCTTTAACCCAAAAGAAGTGTTTTTACCCTTTCAGTTTCAAAACAAAAAAAAAATCAAGTAGAAATAATTTTGTTGGGAGGTTTTTCTCTGTTTTTTCACCTGAAAACGTAAGAAAACAAACAAACCCACACCAGGTCCCCTCTTTCTGTCTGGTCTTACTCTCCTTTTCTTTTCTCTTACTTCGTGACCCCCCCCAAACCCCTTCCCCAACCCCCCGTTTCTGCTCCACAGCACGAGGAGAAAAACACGCTGGCAGCCAAACAGGCTGAGCTCAGAGAGGACAGAGCAGCGGGCTGGAAATAGCGCGAGCCCCCGAGTCCGTGAACCCTCTGAACGCTCCGATGAGGATTGTTTTCCTCTCACTGCAGCGCTGCCTTTCTTTCTCCGTCTCCCTCTCTCCGCCTCTCTCGCTGTTCTGTGTTCTGGCTGTTGTAACGTTCTACAGGTTCTGATGATGCTATCAGCCTGTTCTGGAGACTGATTGCTTCCACATGTGTCTCTGCTTAACAATAACAACACACGACCGGCCCCTTTACCAGCGACCCTCTCTGTCTCTCTCTACCTTCTCTTTACCTCTCTCTCTCTCTCTCTCTCTCTCTTCTGTTTACCTCTCTCTCTCTCTCTCTCTCTCTCTCTTTACCTTCTCTTTATCTCTCTCACTCACTATATTTCTCTCTCTCTCTTTATCTTTTCTTTATCTCTCTCTCACCCTTTCTCTCTCTTCTCCCTCTTTCCCCTCCCTCTTTCTTTCCTCCTATTCTCTCTCTCTCGCTCTTTCTTCCTTTTCTGTCTCTCTCTCCCTCTCTCTCTATCTCTCTGTCCATGTTCACCTGTCTATTTCTGATCTCCACTTGTTTTCCACTATGAGCCAAATAAAGAAAAGAGAAAAAGAGGATGACTAAAGCAGCTCAGCAGTACGCCAGCAGAGAAGAAG